>NW_028270157.1:67987911-69187911 GCF_037043375.1 Chiloscyllium plagiosum
CACCCCTCTCTCCACACACACCCTCCCACACACCCACACACCCCCCCCACACCCCCACACACACCCCACCCCCCCCCCCACCCACACACCCCCCCCCCCCACCACAACCACACACCCCCCCCCCACACCACACCACCCCCCCCCCACACCCACCCCCCACACACACACCCCCCCCCACCACACACACACCCCCCCACACACACACCCCCCCCACCACACACACAACACCCCCCCCCACACACACACACCCCCCCCACACACACCAACACCCCCCCCCACCACCCACACACACACCCCCCCCCACCCACACACACCCCCCCCCCCACACACACCCCCCCCACACCCCCCCCCCCCACACACACACCCCCCCCCCCCCACACCCACAACCCACCCCCCCCCCCACACACACACACCCCCCCCCCACCACACACACACCCCCCCCACCCCACACACACACCCCCCCCCACACCCCACACCCCCCCCCCACACACCCCACCCCCAACACCACCCCCCCCACACCACACACACACCCCCCCCCCCACACCCACCCCACACACCCCCCCCCCACCACACACACCCACCCCCCCCACACACCCCCCACACACCCACACCCCCACCCCACACACACACCACCACCCACACCCCACACACACCCCCCCCCCCACACACACACCCCCCCACACACACCACCCCCACACCCACACCCACACACCACACCCCACCACACACACCCCCCCCCACACCCCCACCCACACACACACACCCCACCCCCACCACACACACACCCCCCCCACCACACACCACCCCTCCCCACACACACACACACACCCCACCCACCCTCACACACACACCCACACCCCCTCCCTCACCACACACACACCCCCACCCCACCACACACACACACACACCCCCCCACACACACCCACACACACACACCCCCCACCACCACACACACCCACACCCCACACCTCACACACACACCCACCCCCACTCCACACACACACACCCCCCCCCTCCCACACCCACACCACACCCACACACCACACACCCACCCCACCCCACTCACACACACACACACCCACTCCCCTCACCTCACACACACACCCTCCCCTCTCACTCACACACACACACCCTCCCTCCCTCACACACACACACACCCCTCTCCCTCTCACTCACACACACCCCCTCTCCCTCTCACACACACACACCCCTCCCACTCCTCTCACACACACACCCCTCCTCCCTCTCACACACACACACACCCACTCCCCTCCTCACACACACACTCCCTCCCTCCCTCACTCACACACACACCACCCTCCCTCTCTCACACACACACTCCTCTCCCTCACACACACACCCCTCCCTCCTCTCACACACACACCCCCTCCCCTCACACACACACACCTCCCTCCCTCTCTCACACACACACACACTCCTCCTCTCACACACACACACCCTCTCCCTCACACACACACCCTCCCTCACACCACACACACACCCTCTCCTCACTCACACACACACACCCACTCCCTCTCACTCACACACACACCCACTCCCTCCACACACACCCCTCACACTCACACACACACCCCTCCTCTCACCACACACACCACTCCCACTCCCCCTCACCACACACACACCCTCCCCTCTCACCACACACACACCCACACCCTCACCACACACACCCACACACCCACTCCCCCTCACACACACACACACACCCCTCCCACCACACCCTCACCCACACACACACACTCCCCCCCACACACACACACTCCCCCACTCACCCCACCACACACACACCACCCCTCACCACACACACACCCCCCCCTCCCACACACACACACACCCCCACCCTCCCCTCCACACACACACCACCCTCCCTCCTCTCACACACACACACACACTCCCACACCCCTCCCTCCACACACACACCACCCCCCCACACACACACACCCCCCCCCACACACACACACCCCCCCCCCACACCACACACACCCCCCCCCCACACACACACACCCCCCCCACCACCCACACACACCCCCCCCCCACCACCCCCCACACCCACACACCCCCCACCCACACACACCCCCCCCCCCACACACACACACCCCCCCCTCCCACACACACCCCCCCACACACACCCCCCCCACACAACACACCCCCCTCCCACCACACACACACCCCCCCACCACCCACCCCCACACACACCCACACCCACTCCCCCACACACACACACCCCCCCCCACACCACACACACACCCCCCCCTCACCCACACACACACCCCCCCCACACCACACACCACCCTCCCTCACACCACACACCACCCCCCCCCACACCACACACACACCCCCCCCACACCCACACACACACCCCCCCCCACACACACACACACCCCCCCCACCCACACACACACACACTCCCCACACACACACACCCCTCCCACACCACACACACACCCCCCCACACACACACCCCCCCCCACCACCACACACCCCCCCCCACACACACACACACCCCCCCTCCCACACCCACACCCCCACACACACACCACCCCCCCCCACACACACACACACCCCCCTCCCTCACACACACACCCACCCACACCCACACACACACACCCCTCCCCCTCACCACACACACACCCCCACCACCCACTCACACACACACACCACACCCTCTCACACACACACACACCCACACCCTCACCCACACACACACCCCCCCACCCACACACCCCCCCCACACACACCACCCCACCCCCACACACACACACCCCCTCACCCACTCCACACACCACACACACCCCTCCCACTCACCACACACACACACCCCCTCCCCTCACACACACACACACCCCCTCCCCCTCACCCTCACACACACACTCCCCTCTCCCTCACACACACACACACCCCACCCACTCCCACTCACACACACACTCCCTCCCCTCTCACACACACACACCCCTCCCTCACACACACACACACCCCCTCCCTCTCACACACACACCACCTCCCCTCTCTCACACACACACACCCCCCCTCCACACACACACACCCCTCCCCCACACACACACCCCCCCACACACACACCCCCCTCCCCCCTCACACACACACACCCACACCCCCTCCCACACACACACCCACACACACCCACACCCTCCCACACCCACACACACCCACACCCTCCCCTCCACACACACACACCCCCTCCCTCACACCACACCCTCCCTCCCTCACACACACACACCCTCTCCCCTCACCACACACACACCCTCTCCCTCACACACACACACACCCCTCCCTCCCACACACACACACACCCTCTCCCTCACACACACACCCCTCCCTCCACACACACACCCCCTCCCCTCACACACACACACCCCTCTCCCTCACACACACCCCCTCTCCCTCACACACACACACACACACCCTCTCCCACTCCCACACACACACACCCTCTCCCTCACTCACACACACACCCCCACTCCACACACACCCTCTCCCTCACACACACACCTCCCACTCCCCTCCCACACACACACACTCTCCCTCTCTCTCTCTCACACACACACTCTCCTCTCTCTCCCTCTCTCACACACACTCCCTCCCTCTCTCTCTCTCTCACACACACTCCCTCCCTCTCTCTCACACACACACACTCTCTCTCACACACACACACTCTCTCTCACACACACACACTCTCTCTCTCACACACACACTCTCCCTCTCTCTCTCTCTCTCACACACACTCCCTCCCTCCCTCTCTCTCACACACACTCCCTCTCTCTCTCTCACAAACACTCTCCTTCCCTCTCTCTCACACACACTCTCCCTCCCTCTCTCTCTCACACACTCTCCCTCCCTCTCCCTCACACACACACTCTCCCTCCCTCTCTCTCTCACACACACTCCCTCCCTCTCTCTCACACACACTCCCTCCCTCTCACACACACACACTCCCTCCCTCTCACACACACACACTCTCTCTCACACACACACACACTCTCCCCCTCACACACACACCCTCTCCCTCACACATACACTCCCTCTCACTCACACACACACTCCCTCTCTCTCTCACACACACACACTCCCTCTCTCTCTCTCACACACACACTCCATCTCTCTCTCTCACACACACCCTCTCCCTCTCACTCACACACACACCCTCTCCCTCACACACACACTCCCTCACCCTCTCCCTCACACACACACTCCCTCTCCCTCTCACTCACACACACACTCCCTCTCCCTCTCACTCACACACATACACTCCCTCTCCCTCACACACACACCCTCTCCCTCTCACACACACACTCCCTCTCCCTCACACACACACACACACCCTCTCCCTCACACACACACACACACACCCCCTCTCCCTCACACACACACACCCTCTCCCTCTCCCTCACACACACACACCCTCTCCCTCTCCCTCACACACACACACCCTCTCCCTCTCACTCACACACACACTCCCTCTCCCTCTCACTCACACACACACTCCCTCTCACTCACACACACATACTGCCTCTCCCTCTCACACACACACTCTCCCTCCCTCTCCCTCACACACACACTCTCCCTCCCTCTCCCTCACACACACACTCTCCCTCCCTCTCCCTCACACACACCCTCCCTCCCTCTCCCTCACACACACCCTCCCTCCCTCTCCCACACACACACCCTCCCTCCCTCTCCCACACACACACCCTCCCTCCCTCTCCCACACACACACCCTCCCTCTCTCTCCCACACACACACCCTCCCTCTCTCTCCCACACACACACCCTCCCTCTCTCACACACACACACACACACACACACACACACATTCCCTCTCCCTCTCCCTCACCCACACACACATTCCCTCTCCCTCTCCCTCACCCACACACACGCGGGCGGGCATGCACATTCCCTCTCCCTCACACACACACGCACGCGCGCACATTCCCTCTCACTCTCACACACACGCGGGCGCGTACATTCTCTCTCCCTCACCCACACACGCGCGGGTGCGCACATTCCCTCTCCCTCACCCACACACACACGCGCGGGCGCGCACATTCCCTCTCACACAGACACACACACCACACGGGCTCGCACATTCCCTCACCCTCACCCACACACACACACGGGCACACACATTCCCTCACACACACACGGGCACGCGCGCACCTTCCCTCTCCCTCACCCATGCAGAGACACACACACACGCGGGCGCGCACATTCCCTCTCCCACACACACACACACACACGGGCGTGCACATTCCCTCTCACACACACACACACGTGCGGACGCGCACATTCCCTCTCCCTCACACACACACGGGCGCGCACATTCCCTCTCTCACACTCACACACACACGGGCGCGCACATTCCCTCTCTCACACACACACACACGCGCGGGCGCGCACATTCCCTCTCCCACACACACGCGCACGGTCGCACACATTTCTCTCTCTCTCTCCCTCTCTCCCACACACACACATTCCCTCTCCCTCACCCATACACACACACACACACGGGCACACACATTCCCTCTCCCTCACCCATATACACAACACGGGCACGCACATTCCCTCTCCCTCCCCCATATATACACACACACACACACACACATTCCCTCTCACTCACACTCACACACGCACATTCCCTCTCCCCCTCTCTCTCTCTCTCTCTCACACACACACGCACACACATTCCCTCTCCCTCACCCATCACACACGCGCGCACGCACATTCCCTCTCCCTCACCCACACACACACACACACACACACACAGGCGCACACATTCCCTCTCCCTCACCCATCACACACACACACACACACAGGCGCACACATTCCCTCTCCCTCACCCATCACACACGCACATTCCCTCTCCCTCACCCACACACACAGGCACACACATTCCCTCTCCCTCACCCACACACACACACACACAGGCGCACACATTCCCTCTCCCTCACCCATCACACACGCGCGCACGCACATTCCCTCTCCCTCACCCACACACACACACACAGGCGCACACATTCCCTCTCCCTCACACACACACACATTCCCTCTCCCTCACCCATCACACACGCACGCACGCACATTCCCTCTCCCTCACCCACACACACACACACAGGCGCACACATTCCCTCTCCCTCACCCACACACACACACACACACACACACACACACAGGTGCACACATTCCCTCTCCCTCACCCATCACACATGCGGGCGCGCATGCATTCCCTCTCTCACTCTCTCTCACACACACACGGAACATTCCCTCTCCATCACCCCCACACGTGCGCGCGCACATTCCCTCTCCCTCACCCACACACACACGCGGGCGTGCACATTCCCTCTCCCCCTCTCTCTCACACACACACACACACACACACATTCCCTCTCCCTCACCCACTCTCACACGCGGGGGCGCGCACATTCCCTCTCCCTCACACACACAGACACACACACACGCGGGCGTGCACATTCCCTCTCCCTCACCCACACACACACAAAGACGCGCATATTTCTTCTCCCTCACCCACACACACGTGGGCAGGTGCGCACATTCCCTCTCCCTCACCCACCCACACGCGCACGGGCGCGCATATTCCCTCTCCCTCACCCACACACACATGCGCGAGCGGGCGCGTACATTCCCTCTCCCTCACCCACCCACACACGCGCGCGGGCGGGCGCGCACATTCGCTCACCGACCCAGGCGCACGCGGGAGCGCACATTTCCTCTCCCTTACCCACACACGCGCACGCGGTCGTGCACATTCCCTTTCCCTCTCTCTCACTCACACACACACACACACACACACGGGTGCGCAATTTCCTCTCCCTTACCCACACACGCGCGCGCGGTCGCGCACATTCCCTTTCCCTCACCCGCACACGCGCGCGCCGGCGCGCACATTCCCCCCCCCCCCCCCCCACACACACACACACACAAACACACACACATTCCCTCTCCCTCACCCATACACACACGGGCGCGCACATTCCCTCTCCCTCACCCACACACACACACAGGCGCACACATTCCCTCTCCCTCACCCATCACACACACACACACACAGGCGCACACATTCCCTCTCCCTCACCCACACACACACACACACAGGCGCACACATTCCCTCTCCCTCACCCATCACACACGTGTGCACGCACATTCCCTCTCCCTCACCCACACAGGCGCACACATTCCCTCTCCCTCACCCACACACACACACGCACACACATTCCCTCTCCCTCACCCATCACACACGCGCGCACGCACATTCCCTCTCCCTCACCCACACACACACACACAGGCGCACACATTCCCTCTCCCTCACCCACACACACACACACAGGCGCACACATTCCCTCTCCCTCACCCACACACACACACACACACACACACAGGTGCACACATTCCCTCTCCCTCACCTATCACACATGCGGGCACGCATACATTCCCTCTCTCACTCTCTCTCACACACACACGGAACATTCCCTCTCCATCACCCCCACACGTGCGCGCGCACATTCCCTCTCCCTCACCCACACACACACGCGGGCGCGCACATTCCCTCTCCCCCTCTCTCTCACACACACACACACACACACATTCCCTCTCCCTCACCCACACACGCGTGCGCGGGAACGCACATTCCCTCTCCCTCACCCACTCTCACACGCGGGGGCGCGCACATTCCCTCTCCCTCACACACACAGACACACACACACGCGGGCGCGCACATTCCCTCTCCCTCACCCACACACACACAAAGACGCGCATATTTCTTCTCCCTCACCCACACACACGCGGGCAGGTGCGCACATTCCCTCTCCCTCTCCCACCCACACGCGCACGGGCGCGCATATTCCCTCTCCCTCACCCACACACACATGCGCGAGCGGGCGCGTACATTCCCTCTCCCTCACCCACACACGCGCGGGCGCGCGCGCACATTCGCTCACCCACCCAGGCGCACGCGGGTGCGCACATTTCCTCTCCCTTACCCACACACGCGCACGCGGTCGCGCACATTCCCTTTCCCTCTCTCTCACTCACACACACACACACACACGGGTGCGCACATTTCCTCTCCCTTACCCACACACGCGCGCGCGGTCGCGCACATTCCCTTTCCCTCACCCGCACACGCGCGCGCCGGCGCGCACATTCCCTCTCTCCCCCCCCCCGCCCCACACACACACACACATTCCCTCTCCCTCACCCATACACACACGGGCGCGCACATTCCCTCTCCCTCACACATACACACACGGGCGCGCACATTCCCTCTCCCTCACCCATATATACACACACGCGCGCGCGCACATTCCCTCTCCCTCACCCACACACACACACACGTGCACATTCCCTCTCCCTCACCCACACCCACTCCCTCTCCCTCACCCACGCACACACATTCCCTCTTCCTCATCCACACACACGTGCGCACATTCACTCTCCCTCATCCACACACACACGTGCGCACATTCACTCTCCCTCATCCACACACACACGTGCACACATTCCCTCTCACTCACCCACACACACGCGCGCACATTCCCTCTCACTCACACACACACACGCACACATTTCCTCTACCTCTCTCACACACATGCAGGCGCGCACATTCCCTCTCACACACACACGTGCGCACATTCCCTCTCACTCACCCACACACACGCGCGCACATTCCCTCTCACTCACCCACACACACGTGCGCACATTCCCTCTCACTCACCCACACACACGCGCACACATTCCCTCTCACTCTCACACACACACGCGGGCGCGCACATTCCCTCTCCCTCACCCACACACACACACTCCCTCTCCATCACCCACACACACATTCCCTCTCCCTCATCCACACACACGTGCGCACATTCACTCTCCCTCATCCACACACACACACGCACGCTCCCTCTCCCTCACCCACACACACGCACGCGCGCACATTCCCTCTCCCTCACCCACACACACGCGCGCGCACATTCCCTCTCCCTCACCCACACACACGCGCGCGCACATTCCCTCTCCCCAATCCAAACACGCGCGCCCGGGCACACACATTCCCTCACACACACACGGGCACGCGCGCACCTTCCCTCTCCCTCACCCACACACACACACATTCCCTCACACACACACGCGCGGGCGCGCACATTCCCTCTCCCTCACCCACACACACACGCGCGGGCGCGCACATTCCCTCTCCCTCACACACACGGGCGCGCACATTCCCTCACCCGCACACGGTCGCACACATTTCTCTCTCTCTCTCTCTCCCTCCCTCTCTCCCACACACACACACATTCCCTCTCCCTCACCCACACACATGCGGGCGCGCACATTCCCTCTCCCTCACCCATACACACACACACGGGCACGCACATTCCCTCTCCCTCACCCATATATATACACACACACACACACACACGCGCACACATTCCCTCTCACTCACCCACACTCACACGCGCGCGCGCACATTCCCACTCCCACACCCACACACGCGGGCATGCACATTCCCTCTCCCCCACTCTCTCTCTCACACACACATTCCCTCTCCCTCACCCACACACACACACACTGGCGCACACATTCCCTCTCCCTCACCCACGCGCGCACACACATTCCCTCTCCCTCACCCACGTACACATGCGGGCACGCATACATTCCCTCTCTCACTCTCTCTCACACACACACATACACACACACATCCCTCTCCATCACCCCCACACGTGCGCGCGCACATTCCCTCTCACCCTCTCTCACACACACACACATACCCTCTCCCTCACCCACACACGTGTGCGCGGGAACGCACATTCCCTCTCCCTCACCCACACACACACACACGGGCTTGCACATTCCCTCTCACTCACCCACACACACACACGGACGCGCATATTCCTTCTCCCTCACCCACACACACACACACGGGCTTGCACATTCCCTCTCACTCACCCACACACACACACGGACGCGCATATTCCTTCTCCCTCACCCACACACACGTGGGCGGGTGCGCACATTCCCTCTCCCTCACCCACACACAGGTGGGCGCGCACATTCCCTCTCCCTCACCCACCCACACGCGCACGGGCGCGCATATTCCCTCTCCCTCACCCACACACACATGCGCGAGCGGGCGCGTACATTCCCTCTCCCTCACCCACACACACATGCACGCGCGGGTGTGCACATTCCCTCTCCCTCACCCATATATACACACGCGCGCGCACATTCCCTCTCCCTCACCCATAAATACACGCGCGCACATTCCCTTTCCCTCACCCACACACACACACATGCACATTCCCTCTCCCTCACCCACACACACACATTCCCTCTCCCTCATCCACACACACACATTCCCTCTCCCTCATCCACACACACACATTCCCTCTCCCTCATCCACACACACGTGCGCACATTCACTCTCCCTCATCCACACACACACGCACGCGCACATTCACTCTCCCTCATCCACACACACGCGCGCGCACATTCCCTCTCACTCACCCACACACACGCGCACGCACACACATTCCCTCTCACTCACCCACACACATGCACGCGCACATTCCCTCTCACTCACCCACACACATGCACGCGCACATTCCCTCTCACTCACCCACACACATGCGCGCGCACATTCCCTCTCACTCACCCACACACACGCGCGCGCACATTCCCTCTCACTCACCCACACACATGCGCGCGCACATTCCCTCTCACTCACCCACACACACGCGCGCGCATATTCCCTCTCACTCACCCACACACACTCCCTCTCCCTCTCACTCACACACACACACTCCCTCTCCCTCACACACTCCCTCTCCCTCACACACACACATTCCCTCTCCCTCTCACTCACACACACACACACTCCCTCTCACTCACACACACACACACTCCCTCTCACTCACACACACACACATTCCCTCTCACTCACACACACACACATTCCCTCTCACTCACCCACACACACGCGCGCGCACATTCCCTCTCACTCACCCACACACACTCCCTCTCCCTCTCACTCACACACACACACTCCCTCTCCCTCACACACTCCCTCTCCCTCACACACACACATTCCCTCTCCCTCTCACTCACACACACACACACTCCCTCTCACTCACACACACACACACTCCCTCTCACTCACACACACACACACTCCCTCTCACTCACACACACACACTCCCTCTCACTCACACACACACGGGCGGCACGGTGGCACAGTGGTTAGCACTGCTGCCTCGCAGCGCCAGAGACCCGGGTTCAATTCCCGCCTCAGGCGACTGACTGTGTGGAGTTTGCACATTCTCCCCGTGTCTGCGTGGGTTTCCTCCCACACTCCAAAGATGTGCAAGTCAGGTGAATTGGCCATGCTAAATTGCCCGTAGTGTCAGGTAAAAGGGGTAAATGTAGGGGTATGGGTGGGTTACGCTTCGGCGGGTCGGTGTGGACTAGTTGGGCCGAAGGGCCTGTTTCCACACTAAAAGTAATCTAAAAAAAAATCTATCTAAAACACACTCCCTCTCACTCACACACACACTCCCTCTCCCTCTCACTCACACACACTCCCTCTCCCTCACACTCCCTCTCCCTCTCACTCACACACACACACTCCCTCTCCCTCACACACACACTCTCCCTCCCTCTCCCTCCCACATACACTCTCCCTCCCTCTCCCTCACACACACACTCTCCCTCCCTCTCCCTCACACACACACTCTCCCTCCCTCTCCCTCACACACACTCTCCCTCCCTCTCCCTCACACACACCCTCCCTCCCACACACACACCCTCCCTCCCACACACACACACACACACACGTGCGCGCGCGCTCATTCCCTCTCCCTCTCCCTCACCCACACACACGCGGGCGGGCATGCACATTCCCTCTCCCTCACACACACACGCACGCGCGCACATTCCCTCTCACTCTCACACACACGCGGGCGCGCACATTCCCTCTCCCTCACCAACACACGCGCGGGTGCGCACATTCCCTCTCCCACACCCACACACACACGCGCGGGCGCGCACATTCCCTCTCACACAGACACACACACCACACGGGCTCGCACATTCCCTCTCCCTCACCCACACACACACACACACACACGGGCACACACATTCCCTCACACACACACGGGCACGCGCGCACCTTCCCTCTCCCTCACCCATGCAGAGACACACACACACACGCGGGCGCGCACATTCCCTCTCCCACACACACACACACATGGGCGTGCACATTCCCTCTCACACACACACGCGCGCGCACATTCCCTCTCCCCCTCTCTCACACACACATTCCCTCTCCCTCACCCACACACGCGTGCGCGGGAACGCACATTCCCTCTCCCTCACCCACTCTCACACGCGGGGGCGCGCACATTCCCTCTCCCTCACACACACACACACACACACACACGCGGGCGCGCACATTCCCTCTCCCTCACCCACACACACACACGGACGCGCATATTCCTTCTCCCTCACCCACACACACGCGGGCAGGTGCGCACATTCCCTCTCCCTCACCCACCCACACGCGCACGGGCGCGCATATTCCCTCTCCCTGACCCACACACACATGCGCGAGCGGGCGCGTACATTCCCTCTCGCTCACCCACACACACACACGCGCGCGGGCGGGCGCGCACATTCGCTCACCCACCCAGGCGCACGCGGGTGCGCACATTTCCTCTCCCTTACCCACACACGCGCACGCGGTCGCGCACATTCCCTTTCCCTCTCTCTCACTCTCACACACACACACGGGCGCGCACATTTCCTCTCCCTTACCCACACACGCGCGCGCCGTCGCGCACATTCCCTTTCCCTCACCCGCACACGCGCGCGCCGGCGGGCACATTCCCTCTCCCCCCCCTCCCACACACACACACACACACATTCCCTCTCCCTCACCCATACACACACACACGGGCGCGCACATTCCCTCTCCCTCACCCATACACACACACATACACACACGGACGCGCACATTCCCTCTCCCTCACCCATCACACATGCGGGCGCGCATACATTCCCTCTCTCACCCGCACACGCGCGCGCCGGCGGGCACATTCCCTCTCCCCCCCCTCCCACACACACACACACACACATTCCCTCTCCCTCACCCATACACACACACACGGGCGCGCACATTCCCTCTCCCTCACCCATACACACACACATACACACACGGACGCGCACATTCCCTCTCCCTCACCCATCACACATGCGGGCGCGCATACATTCCCTCTCTCACTCTCTCTCACACACACGCGGCACATTCCCTCTCCATCACCCCCACACGTGCGCGCGCACATTCCCTCTCCCTCACCCACACACACACGCGGGCGCGCACATTCCCTCTCCCCCTCTCTCTCTCTCACACACACACACACACACACACACACACACACACACACACACACACACACACACACACACACACACACACACACACACACACACACACTCCCTCTCCCTCACCCACACACGCGTGCACGGGAAAGCACATTCCCTCTCCCTCACCCACTCTTACACGCGGGGGCGCGCACATTCCCTCTCCCTCACACACACACACACACACGCGGGCGCGCACATTCCCTCTCCCTCACACACACACACTCCCTCTCCCTCACACACACACTCCCTCTCCCTCACACACACACTCCCTCCCCCTCTCACTCACACACACACACTCCCTCTCCCTCACACACACACACACCCTCTCCCTCTCACACACACACTCTCCCTCCCTCTCCCTCACACACACACTCTCCCTCCCTCTCCCGCACACACACACTCTCCCTCCCTCTCCCTCACACACACACTCTCCCTCCCTCTCCCTCACACACACACTCTCCCTCCCTCTCCCTCACACACACACTCTCCCTCCCTCTCCCTCACACACACCCTCCCTCCCTCTCCCACCCACCCTCACACACACACACGTGCGCACGCGCACATTCCCTCTCCCTCTCCCTCACCCACACACACGCGGGCGGGCATGCACATTCCCTCTCCCTCACACACACACGCACCCTCTCCCTCTCACACACACACTCTCCCTCCCTCTCCCTCACACACACACTCTCCCTCCCTCTCCCGCACACACACACTCTCCCTCCCTCTCCCTCACACACACACTCTCCCTCCCTCTCCCTCACACACACACTCTCCCTCCCTCTCCCTCACACACACACTCTCCCTCCCTCTCCCTCACACACACACTCTCCCTCCCTCTCCCTCACACACACACTCTCCCTCCCTCTCCCTCACACACACCCTCCCTCCCTCTCCCACCCACCCTCACACACACACACGTGCGCACGCGCACATTCCCTCTCCCTCTCCCTCACCCACACACACGCGGGCGGGCATGCACATTCCCTCTCCCTCACACACACACGCACACGCGCACATTCCCTCTCACTCTCACACACATGCGGGCGCGCACATTCCCTCTCCCTCACCCACACACGCGCGGGCGCGCACATTCCCTCTCCCTCACCCACACACACACGCGCGGGCGCGCACATTCCCTCTCACACAGACACACACACCACACGGGCTCGCACATTCCCTCTCCCTCACCCACACACACACACGGGCACACACATTCCCTCACACACACACGGGCACGCGCGCACCTTCCCTCTCCCTCACCCATGCAGAGACACACGCGGGCGCGCACATTCCCTCTCCCACACACACACACACATGGGCGTGCACATTCCCTCTCTCACACACACGCGCGCGCGCGCACATTCCCTCTCCCTCACCCACACACACACGCGGGCGCGCACATTCCCTCTCCCCCTCTCTCTCTCACACACACACACACACATTCCCTCTCCCTCACCCACACACGCGTGCGCGGGAACGCACATTCCCTCTCCCTCACCCACTCTCACACGCGGGGGCGCGCACATTCCCTCTCCCTCACACACACACACACACACACACGCGGGCGCGCACATTCCCTCTCCCTCACCCACACACACACACGGACGCGCATATTCCTTCTCCCTCACCCACACACACGCGGGCGGGTGCGCACATTCCCTCTCCCTCACCCACCCACACGCGCACGGGCGCGCATATTCCCTCTCCCTCACCCACACACACATGCGCGAGCGGGCGCGTACATTCCCTCTCCCTCACCCACACACACACGCGCGCGCGCACATTCGCTCACCCACCCAGGCGCACGCGGGTGCGCACATTTCCTCTCCCTTACCCACACACGCGCGCGCGCGCGGTCGCGCACATTCCCTTTCCCTCACCCATACACACACACACATACACACACGGGCGCGCACATTCCCTCTCCCTCACCCATACACACACACATACACACACGGGCGCGCACATTCCCTCTCCCACACCCATATACACACACACACGCGCGCGCGCACATTCCCTCTCCCTCACCCACACGTGCACATTCCCTCTCCCTGACCCACACACACCCACTCCCTCTCCCTCACCCACACACATTCCCTCTCCCTCATCCACACACACGTGCGCACATTCACTCTCCCTCATCCACACACACACGTGCACACATTCCCTCTCCCTCATCCACACACACACGTGCACACATTCCCTCTCACTCACCCACACACACGCGCGCACATTCCCTCTCACTCACACACACACGCACACATTCCCTCTACCTCTCTCACACACATGCAGGCGCGCACATTCCCTCTCACTCTCACACACACACGTGCGCACATTCCCTCTCTCACCCACACACACGCGCGCACATTCTCTCTCACTCACCCACACACACGCGCGCACATTCCCTCTCACTCACCCACACACATGTGCGCACATTCCCTCTCTCACCCACACACACGCGCGCACATTCCCTCTCACTCACACACGCACACATTCCCTCTCACTCTCTCACACACACGCGGGCGCGCACATTCCCTCTCCCTCACCCACACACACACATTCCCTCTCCCTCATCCACACACACGTGCGCACATTCACTCTCCCTGATCCACACACACACACACGCACGCACGCACATTCCCTCTCCCTCACCCACACACACGCACGCGCGCACATTCCCTCTCCCTCACCCACACACACGCGCGCGCACATTCCCTCTCCCTCACCCACACACACGCGCGCGCACATTCCCTCTCCCCAATCCAAACACGCGTGCCCGGGCGCGCACATTCCCTCTCCCTCACCCACACGGGCACACACATTCCCTCACACACACACGGGCACGCGCGCACCTTCCCTCTCCCTCACCCACACACACACATTCCCTCACACACACACGGGCGCGCACGCACCTTCCCTCTCCCTCACCCACACACATGCACGGGCGCGCACATTCCCTCTCCCTCACCCACACACACACGCGCGGGCGCGCACATTCCCTCTCCCTCACACACACGGGCGCGCACATTCCCTCACCCGCACACGCGCGCGGTCGCACACATTTCTCTCTCTCTCTCTCTCTCCCTCCCTCTCTCCCTCACACACACATTCCCTCTCCCTCACCCACACACATGCGGGCGCGCACATTCCCTCTCCCTCACCCATACACACACACACGGGCACGCACATTCCCTCTCCCTCACCCACACGCGCACACACATTCCCTCTCCCTCACCCACACACACGCGCGCGCGCGCACATTCCCACTCCCACACACACACGCACATTCCCTCTCCCTCACCCACACACGCGGGCATGCACATTCCCTCTCCCCCTCTCTCTCTCTCTCTCTCACACACACGTACGCACATTCCCTCTCCCTCACCCACACACACGCGTGCACACACATCCCCTCTCCCTCACCCACACACACACACACACTGGCGCACACATTCCCTCTCCCTCACCCACGCGCGCACACACATTCCCTCTCCCTCATCCACATACACATGCGGGCACGCATACATTCCCTCTCTCACTCTCTCTCACACACACACATACACACACACATTCCCTCTCCATCACCCCCACACGTGCGCGCGCACATTCCCTCTCACCCTCTCTCACACACACACACATACCCTCTCCCTCACCCACACACGCGTGCACGGGAACGCACATTCCCTCTCCCTCACCCACACACACACGGGCTTGCACATTCCCTCTCACTCACCCACACACACACACGGACGCGCATATTCCTTCTCCCTCACCCACACACACACACACGGGCTTGCACATTCCCTCTCACTCACCCACACACACACACGGACGCGCATATTCCTTCTCCCTCACCCACACACACGTGGGCGGGTGCGCACATTCCCTCTCCCTCACCCACACACAGGTGGGCACGCACATTCCCTCTCCCTCACCCACCCACACGCGCGCGCATATTCCCTCTCCCTCACCCACACACACATGCGCGAGCGGGCGCGTACATTCCCTCTCCCTCACCCACCCACACACACATGCACGCGCGGGTGCGCACATTCCCTCACCCACCCACACACACACAGGTGCACGCGGGTGCTCACATTCCCTCTCCCTCACCCACGTGGGCGCGCACATTTCCTCTCCCTTACCCACACACGCGCACGCTCCCTTTCCCTCTCTCTCACACACACACACAGGTGGTCGCGCACATTCCCTTTCCCTCACCTGCACATGCGCGCGCTGGCGTGCACATTCCCTCTCCCCCCCCCCCCCCCCCCCCCCAAAACACACACACACACACTCTCCCTCACCTACACGCGGGTGTGCACATTCCCTCTCCCTCACCCATATATACACACGCGCGCGCACATTCCCTCTCCCTCGCCCATATATACACACACACACGCGCGCGCACATTCCCTCTCCCTCACCCACACACACATTCCCTCTCCCTCACCCACACACACACATTCCCTCTCCCTCACCCACACACACACATTCCCTCTCCCTCATCCACACACACACATTCCCTCTCCCTCATCCACACACACACATTCCCTCTCCCTCATCCACACACACGCGCGCGCACATTCCCTCTTCCTCATCCACACACGCGCGCGCGCGCACATTCACTCTCCCTCATCCACACACGCGCGCGCGCACATTCACTCTCCCTCATCCGCGCGCGCGCACACACACACATTCCCTCTCTCTCACCCACACACATGCACGCGCACATTCCCTCTCACTCACCCACACACATGCACGCGCACATTCCCTCTCACTCACCCACACACATGCACGCGCACATTCCCTCTCACTCACCCACACACATGCACGTGCACATTCCCTCTCACTCACCCACACACATGCACGCGCACATTCCCTCTCACTCACCCACACACACACACGCGCGCGCACATTCCCTCTCACTCACCCACACACACGGGTGTGCACATTCCCTCTCTCACACACACACACACACGCATGCACATTCCCTCTCACTCACCCACACACACGCACGCGCACATTCCCTCTCACTCACCCACACACACACATACACACACAGGCGTGCATATTCCCTCTCCCTCACCTACACACACGTGCACATTTACTCTCCCACACACACATTCCCTCTCCCTCACCCACCCACACGCGCCCGCACATTCCCTCTCCCTCTCCCGCGCGCCCGGGCCCGCACATTCCCTCTCCCTCACCCGCGCGCCCGGGCCCGCACATTCCCTCTCCCTCACCCGCGCGCTCGGGCCCGCACATTCCCTCTCCCTCACCCGCGCGCCCGGGCCCGCACATTCCCTCTCCCTCACCCGCGCGCCCGGGCCCGCACATTCCCTCTCCATCACCCACGCGCCCGGGCCCGCACATTCCCTCTCCCTCACCCATGCGCCCGGGCCCACACATTCCCTCTCCCACTCTCTCTCACACACACACACACACTCCCTCTCCTACACCCACGCACGCGCACATATTTCCTCTCCCTCCACCTCACACACACACACATGCGCGGGCACACACATTCCCTCTCCCTCACCCACACACGGGCGCGCACATTCCCCCTCTCCCTCACCCACACACACATGGGCGCGCACATTCCCTCTCGCTCACCCACACATGCGCGCGCGCGCGCACACACACACATTCCCTCTCCCTCACCCGCACACACGCGCGCGGGCACGCACATTCCCTCTCCCTCACCCACGCGGGCACGCACATTCCCTCTCCCTCACCCACGCGGGCACGCACATTCCCTCTCCCTCACCCACACACACGTGCGTAGGCGCGCACATTCCCTCTCCCTCACACACACGCGGGCGGGCGCGCACATTCCCTCTCCCTTACCCAAACACACACACACGTGCGCGGACGCGCACATTCCCTTACCCACACACACACACACACACACGTGCGCGGACGCGCACATTCCCTTTCCCTCACCCACACACACGCGGGCGCGCAAATTCCCTTTCCCTCACCCACACACACGCGGGCGCGCACATTCCCTTTCCCTCACCCACACACACGCGGGCGCGCACATTCCCACACACACACACACACACACGCACATTCCCTCTCCCTCACCCGCACACACGCACGCGGGCACGCACATTCCCTCTCCCTCACCCACACACACGTGCGTAGGCGCGCACATTCCCTCTCCCTCACACACACACGCGCGCGCGCACATTCCCTTTCCCTCACAAACACACACGCGGGCGCGCACATTCCCTTTCCCTCACCCACACACACGCGGGCGCGCACATTCCCTCTCCCTCACACACACAGGCGGGCGCGCACATTCCCTCTCCCTTACACACACACACACACACACGTGCGCAGACGCGCACATTCCCTTTCCCTCACCCACACACACCCGGGCGCGCACATTCCCTTTCCCTCACCCACACACACCCGGGCGCGCACATTCCCTTTCCCTCACCCACACACACCCGGGCGCGCACATTCCCTTTCCCTCACCCACACACACCCGGGCGCGCACATTCCCTTTCCCTCACCCACACACACCCGGGCGCGCACATTCCCTTTCCCTCACCCACACACACCCGGGCGCGCACATTCCCTTTCACTCACCCACACACACCCGGGCGCGCACATTCTCTCTCACACACACACACACACACACACACACACACACACACACACACACACACACACACACACACACACACACACACACACACACACACACACACTCCCACTCCCGCACGCGGGCACGCACATTCCCTCTCCCTCACTCACACACACGTGCGTAGGCGCGCACATTCCCTCTCCCTCACACACGCGCGCACATTCCCTTTCCCTCACCCACACACACCCGGGCGCGCACATTCACACACACACACACACACATTCCCTCTCCCTCACCCACACACACGTGCGTAGGCGCGCACATTCCCTCTCCCTCACACGCGCGCGCGCACACATTCCCTCTCCCTCACACACGCGCGCGCGCACATTCCCTCTCCCTCTCACACGCGCGCGCACATTCCCTCTCCCTCTCACACGCGCGCGCGCGCGCGCGCACATTCCCTCTCCCTCACACACGGGCGCGCGCGCGCACATTCCCTCTCCCTCACACACGCGCGCGCGCGCGCACATTCCCTCTCCCTCACACACGCGCGGGCGCGCACATTCCCTCTCCCTCACACACGCGCGCGCGCGCACATTCCCTCTCCCTCACACACGCGCGCACATTCCCTCTCCCTCACACACGCGCGCACATTCCCTCTCCCTCACACACGCGCGCACATTCCCTCTCCCTCACACACGCGCGCGCGCACATTCCCTCTCCCTCACACACGCGCGCGCGCACATTCCCTCTCCCTCACACACACGCGCGCGCACATTCCCTCTCCCTCACACACACGCGCGCGCACATTCCCTCTCCCTCACACACACGCGCACGCACATTCCCTCTCCCTCACACACACGCGCGCGCGCACATTCCCTCTCCCTCACACACACGCGCGCGCACATTCCCTCTCCCTCACACACACGCGGGCACGCACATTCCCTCTCCCTCACACACACGCGGGCGCGCACATTCCCTCTCCCTCACACACACGCGGGCGCGCACATTCCCTCTCCCTCACACACACGCGGGCGCACACATTCCCTCTCCCTTACCCACTCACACACACACACGTGCGCGGACGCGCACATTCCCTTTCCCTCACCCACACACACGCGGGCGCGCACATTCCCTTTCCCTCACCCACACACACGCGGGTGCGCACATTCCCTTTCCCTCACCCACACACACGCGGGCGCGCACATTTCCTTTCCCTCACCCACACACACGCGGGCGCGCACATTCCCTCTCACTCTCTCACCCACACACACACACACACACATTCCCTCTCCCTCACCCACACACACGCGGGTGCGCACATTCCCTCTCTCTCTCACAGACACACACACACACATACATTCCCTCTCCCTCACACACACATTCCCTCTCCCTCACCCACACACGCACGTGCGCACATTCTCTCTCCCTCACCCACGCGCGCACAGTCCCTCTCCCTCACCCACACACACACGCGCGCACGCGCGCACATTCCCTCTCTCTCACCCACACACACACGTGCGTACATTCCCTCGCCCTCACCCACACACAGACACGCATGCGCGCATATTCACTCTCCCTCACTCACACACACACATTCCCTCTCCCTCACAGAAACGCATTCTCTCTATTGCGCATACTGTCACGTGCGTGCATTCCTTCTCTCACATGCATTGGCGCGCATGCAATCCCTCTCTCACGCACACTGGTGGACATGTGCCCTCTCTCGCACGCATTCATTCTCTCACATGCACAGGCACACTCATTCCCTCTTCACATGCACTGGCGCGTGCATGCATTCCCTCTCTCTATCACACTAGCACATGCATTCCCACTCTCATACTCAGGTGCGCATTCCCTCTCTCACATGCGCACCCACTCACTTTCTCTCTCTCACACGTGCACCCATCTCTTGCACACACCGGCACATGCGCATTCCCTCTCTCACACTCACACCCATGCACATTCCCTCTCTCACATGCACACTCCCTCTTGCACATACTGGCGCATGCACATTCTCTCTCACGCACACATTGGCGTGCATGCATTCCCCCTCTCGCACACGCATCCTCTCTCACAAGCGCACCCTCTCTTGAATGCACTGGTGCGCAGCGCATTCCCTCTCGCGCGCACACTGGCACGTGCATTCCCCCTCACACACGCACACACACACACACTCTCCATCACAAGAGCATGCGTGCGCATTCCCTCTTACCACCCCACCCAACACACACTCTCTCTAGGCAGTCAATATGTCATTTTGTAAATTCATACTTTTGGACCAAAAAAAGGTCTGACTCAAGGCTGGGACACAGACAGACTCTAACCTCACACCTTTAAATGCACTGTCTGAACTGAGATACCATTCTTAAAAAATACACTGATAAATCTTAAGCTATACTGGGGCACTGACTTGAAAGAATTCTGGGATTTACATTTTAGTCAGCCAAAACCTGCATCCCCATTGTAACTGATTAAAGACTTAACAGCCATTCAGGTTTGTTCAATACATTGCATCAGCTGTATGAGATTTTGATCTTTTATTGTAAATTCTGTGTGCTCTGTATCCTGCCCCATGAGCTATCTGACTAAAGGAGCTGCACTCCAAAAGCTTTCATTTTCAATAAACCTACTGGACTGTAACCTGGTGTCGTGTGATTTCTGACCTTAACCACCTCAGTCTAACACCAGCACCTCCACATCCTGAACAATCCAAGTCCACGCTCCGGTGCAGTACTGCATCGACAGAGTGGCCGTGTTTCAGAAGCGACAGCCCTCACCTTCTCACCTGGCCTCACGTGCACTTCATTATTTCAAGGTGCTCAAAGGGAAACCGAGCTATTCCCGGTGTCCTCGGCACTACGCTAACCGAAAGCAGATTAACTACTCAATGGCATGTGACTGTTTGTGGGCCCTTGCTACCTTTCTTAGGTCTTTCAATGGCTTTCTAAAAGGCGATATAGAAATGCAAATCTTCAGTTCCTTTGCTTAAGTGGATGGGGGAAAACACTTGCTGAGCTTCAATGGGCTGATTGGCCACAGCTCTGCCCAGTAATTTCTGCCTGGAAGTGTGCACATATAGGCAGGCAATGCTGAGAGGCCAGGTCACACTGGGCTCAGTCTGAGCGGCCTCTATTGCTGAGTGATCCATTGGCACCTATAATGCAGGGAACCCCGCACCAAGGCAGTAGTCTCTCCCCTCAGGTGATCATCGAAACGCAGACCAGTTAGAAAGGCCATTAAGTGGGCATTTATCATTCAGGCTGTTTACTCGACCCAAATCACTGTTTAAAAAGCAACACACCAGTGCAGCATGAATAATTAGATGATGCTGTTTTAGAGTCACACAGCTAGACCTTCGCTAAGGTTCCCTGACTCTGCCAACTTTACAAAAAAAAAGTTGGATGGAGCCCGTTTCTGGGATTCGTGACCCCATTCCTGAGGATGTAGGACCGATGCAAGCTGAGATCCCTATTGGAACAACTGCTCCAATAGGAAAACAGTACTTGATGAGTGACAGCTCCGGCGCTGAAATATCCTGTCAATTGCACAATATTTATTTCCAGAAAATAAAGGGGCATCAGGTGCTTGTCGTTTCTGCCATTAAACCTTAGAAGATTTGGATCTTGCAGGGTTTTCATGAAGTTCCACTTGTTGTAAGAAATTCCAAACTAATAAGTGAATGACTGGCTCTTTTCTTCATTTCAGCTACTGTTATACGGCGTTCGGGTTCTGTACAGAGTGAACACAATGAATGGGCATGAAGTGCCACAGGCTGGCAGATTGGGTATAAAGAACATGGCTTTGTGCATGGGAAATCATGTCTCACAAACTTGATTGAGTTTTTTGAAGAAGTAACAAAGAAGATTGATGAGGGCAGAGCGTAGATGTGATCTATATGGACCTCAGTAAGGTGTTCGACAAGGTTCCCCATGGGAGACTGATTAGCAAGGTTAGATCTCATGGAATACAGGGAGAACTAGCCATTTGGATACAGAACTGACTTAAAGGTAGAAGACAGAGGGTGGTGGTGGAGGGTTGTTTTTCAGACTGGAGGCCTGTGACCAGTGGAGTGCCACAAGGATCAGTGCTGGGCCCTCTACTTTTTGTCATTTACATAAATGATTTGGATGTAGCATAAGAGGTACAGTTAGTAAGTTTGCAGATGACACCAAAATTGGAGGTGTAGTGGACAGCGAAGAGGGTTACCTCAGATTACAACAGGATCTTGACCAGATGGGCCAATGGGCTAAGTAGTGGCAGATGGAGTTTAATTCAGATAAATGTGAGGTGCTGCATTTTGGGAAAGCAATTCTTAGCAGGACTTATACACTTAATGGTAAGGTCCTAGGGAGTGTTGCTGAACAAAGAGACCTTGGAGTGCAGGTTCATAGCTCCTTGAAAGTGGAGTCGCAGGTAGATCGGATAGTGAAGAAGGCGTTTGGTATGCTTTCCTTTATTGGTCAGTGTATTGAGTACAGGAGTTGGGAGGTCATGTTGCGGCTGTACAGAATATTGCGTTAGGCCACTGTTTGAAAATTGCGTTCAATTCTGGTCTCTTTCCTATCGGAAAGATGTAGTGAAACTTGAAAGGGTTCAGAAAAGATTTACAAGGATGTTGCCAGGGTTGGAGCATTTGAGCTATAAGGAGAGACTGAACAGGCTGGGGCTGTTTTTCCTGGAGCGTCGGAGGCTGAGGGGTGACCTTATAGAGGTTTACAAAATTATGAGGGGCATGGATAGGGTAAATAGACAAAGTCTTTTCCCTGGGGTCGGGCAGTCCAGAACTAGAGGGCATAGGTTTAGGGTGAGAGGGGAAAGATATAAAAGAGACCTAAGGGGCAACATTTTCACACAGAGGGTGGTATGTGTATGGAATGAGCTGCCAGAGGATGTGGTGGAGGCTGGTACAATTGCAACATTTAAGAGGCATTTGGATGGGTACATGAATAGGAAGGGTTTGGAGGGATATGGGCCGGGTGCTGGCAGGTGGGACTAGATTGGGTTGGGATATCTGGTCAGCATGGATGGGTTGGACCGAAGGGTCTGTTTCCATGCTGTACATCTCTATGACTCGAGAGAGCGTGCGTGCGAGAGCGTGAGAGAGGGAACGAGAGACATTTCCCAAATCCTGCTGCCCACAAGGTGAAACCTGCAACCTATTCTGCCATCAAGGACAGAAGGTCAAGGCAGCTCTGTTAAGAGCAATCCACTCACTACCCCTTTCCTCTCTCCTGCAGCAAGGTTATTTCCCCAAAACGCCATCTCATTTTGCTTTCAAATCACCGATCATGTCCATTTTCCCCATTCTCGTGGGTAGCCAGCTTCCGGGGTAATGTCACTTGCTGTATCAAAAACGTTTTCGCCCCCTCTCACATGCCTACGTTAGCTCTTGGGATTGGTTTCAGGTTTTATTCAAGTCCTTGCATCACCACAGTTAAGTGAAGCAGCTTTCCTCTGGCAACCTTACGTCCCCCATCACGGCCTTGGACACCAGTGAGAGCCTGGGGACGGCTGCTGCTCCCAGATTGTCCATCAGTCTCTGGATCGGAACGGCACAGCAATATCCCGGGAGGAAGACCTAGATTTATTAACTATAAAACTACTGGGGGCTGGAAACAAAAGGCTGTTTTATCAAAATAACAGGGATCTTCTCATATGTAGACATGATGGTTAAGAAGGCATTTAGCATGCTTGCCTTCATTGCTCAAGCCCATTGAGTACAGGCGTTGAGATGCTATGTTGAGGCTGTCTAGGACATTGGTGAGGCCTGTTCTGGATTACTGTGTGCAGTTCTGACTAGCCTGTTATAGGAAGGATATTACACTGGAGACGGTTCAGAAAAGATTTAGCAGGATGTTGCCAGGTGTGGAGGGTTTGAATGATAAGGAGAGGCAAACTAGGTTCAAATGTGTTTGACAGGAGGTAGAAACTAATACTGCGCCTTTTTCCTCCCTTAGACAGTTCTAGTCAAAAGCAAAAGATCAGAGAACAAACACCACCTGAATTCTCATAGGATTAATCGATCTATCACAATGATTGGGAGTGAGGGTGCACCTTGAGACTCCACAACAACAACGAGAGTGTGTCCCAAGACCATTCAAAATGGCTACCGATCCTGACACCTACCTCATCTCTGCCATATTGATCACTGGCCAACTGAAGGATACCACTGCAAAAGCAAAATATTGCTGGAAAGCTGAAATTTAAAAAGCAATACTCAGCAGCAGCTCAAGAGAGAGGATCCTTTCAGCTTTGTCTGAACTGATGACTGGCGACCGATGAGCAAAGTTGACTCAGTTTTTCTCTGCCTGCCCTCTGAGTATTTCCAGCATTTTATGTTTACATTGCTAGACAAGTACTGTGCGCTCACTTGAGGAGATGTCCGTGTGAAAATAAACACTGCCCCTTTAAGGAAGACTGCACGTAACACCAACAAGCATTTCCAGTTCAAAGTTCAAGCAAAATGGAAATTGCTTTGCACACCCAGTTTTGCTTTTGTAAATTTTACAACAGCTGAAGAGATAATGAGGATATCTTGAGGGAAAGGTAACAAGAGGGGAAGGAGGGGTGGGTATTGAAGAGACAGTCATTACTCGTCCAACATGTGAAAGTTCTCCTGAACAAGAGTTGAAAAATCTAGTGATTATATAGAGAGGTTCCCTGGAGAGACAGTCGGAGAGCATGATAACTTTGGAAAATGCAAGGGGCAGGGTTCATTGTGAAAACGGGAACATTTATAGAAGCGTTCGCAAAGTTTTCTTCCTGGACAGCTGGTTGTCTGACAAGCATACAAATCAAACAAACAAAAACGCAAGCATGTGTCCTCACCAATGGCACATGCATTCAGCTAAAATCACAGACTGGCAGCAGTGAGTGTCAGTACAGCTCTCACAGTTTAGTTAAGCAGAATCAGAAAAGTATTTAACAGGCGGCAGCCAGCAAGACAAATCCTAATCCTAGTTACTGAAGTGTTACCTCTCTGTGTCCTTTTAGCAGGCTGACCAATGATAAATGGAATAAGTGACACCTGAGGACTGCCGAGTCAGTCAAGACAAGCTGCTATTATTAAATGCCGCACTTACTTACATGACACAAACAGACAGCTGCAATGGATTGTGGGTGCCAATTCTGAACATGTATTTCAGGAGTTCGAACCTCATGCCTTCCTTTCCCCAAATCCCTATCCAGCTAAACAACCATTTTCCCCACACCTGCTATTAAAAGGATTACAAGACAGAACAAGGCTATTCCCCACCAACTATATGCACAATCAACACCCTTTCTCCCCCAGTAATCCCATCAACCCACCATTGCAAAAATGTTGCCCCTCCACAGTTCACGTCAGCTCTGAAGAATCATCTAAGCTGGAAACATTAGCTTGCTGTCTCTCCATGGATGCTGCCTGACCTGCTGTGATCTCCAGCATTTGTTGTTTTCAGTCAAGGCTATTCAACCCATTTACTCAATGCCAGCTCTCTGCAACTCAGCCACTTGTTCTCAGCCTTACATTTTTATTAGCGGAAGGGTTTTTATGCACTTAAGCCACAATTCAATCTACCTCCAGGTTACTCTTGAACAGTACGTTCCTGATCCGAACCACTCACTGTGCAAAAGGGCTCTCCTAAAGTCACAATGGTGGCTCAGTGCTTAGCACTGCTGTCTCACAGAGCCAGGGACCCGGGTTCGACTCCAGCCTCGGGCGACTGTCTGTGTGGAGTTTACACATTCTCCCCGTGTCTGCGTGGGTTTCTCCCACAATCCAAAGATGTGCGGGTCAGGTGAATTGGCCATACTACATTGCCCATAATGTTAGATACATTCGTCAGGGGTAAACGTGGGGAATGGGTGTGGGTGGTTACTCCTTGGAGGGTCGGTGTGGACTTGTTGGGCTGAAGGGCCTGTTTCCATACTGTAGGGAATCTAATCTAATCTAAACTGATTTCTTTGCCATTTACCTTAAATCTGTGCCCTCACACCTCCATTCAAATAGAGACATTTCTCTTCATTTACTCTAACCAGATCTCAAGATTTCAAACACTTTACTGCTTTGTGTGTCTAACTTTTCCTTAAAGAGTGACTCCATCATCTTAATTCCTCTTTTCTGAAATCTTTCACTCGAATCCATTTCCATCCTAAAACCATTACATTCTCACTGAATTGTGGAGCCCAGAATTACAGACATTGAGGCTGAACCAGGATTTTATAAAGGTTTATCGTTTCTTGCTTGCTACTAACACAACTGTTCGAAGAGATTGAAAAAGCAACAACGTATTGTTTTAAAATGCCCCTCCGATTTTATTCCCAGAGTTGCCTGCAGCAATGACTTCAAAACCAGAGTCAGTCCTGCAGAATTAAATCTTTGCGATGTGCTTTGCAATATTTTTTAGGCTTTTCTCCCCCACAGTTGATAATATGTTCAGTATTCATGGCTCAAATCAATTTGCACGCAAAATAGACACTGACCAGTTTGCATTGATACCAGCACATTAGCAAGCAGAAAGCAATGAAATCAAAGCATATGCATCCCAACTAGGTGTTGAGAACAGATAAATCACTTCTGACTGTCCATGATCACAACAGGACCTTCCAAAGCTGAGAGAAAGCA
The DNA here is from genome assembly GCF_037043375.1 of Chiloscyllium plagiosum. NCBI lineage: Eukaryota > Metazoa > Chordata > Chondrichthyes > Orectolobiformes > Hemiscylliidae > Chiloscyllium > Chiloscyllium plagiosum. The sequence goes on from NW_028270157.1 coordinate 68,016,581, forward strand.
AAATGGTGTTTGTAACTGCATCAGCCACACTCAAAATGGAGATTAATTAAGATTTTTGTTAGGTAAGGGTTCCAGATTTTAGATAGATTAGTCACAATCTAACTGAACAGTAGAATAAGCCAGAAAGGTGGAATGATCTAATCCGGTTCCAATGTTCCTTTTGCCCTTAGGTAAAGCTAATAATTAGGTAAAACAATAATTCAAGGGATTTTACAGGTGGACAGCATACTTGACGCCTGGTCTAGAACAGGGATTGTCTCAAAGATTGCGCCCAATGCTGGAATTACTCCAAAGCTTCCATCGGAGAACAAATCTAGATCACCCTGCTTTGAGAGTGTGATAGTGACAGAATCAATCAAGGCCTTTGAAAATAAAAGGGAACTGGAGGGAGGGGGGAGGGGAAGAGAGAGAGAGAGAGAGAGAGAGAGTCAGGCTTCCAGAGTGAGTGGGACTAGCTGAGTTGATCCTGGAGATCTGACAGAGTCTGCAGACCGAACGTTCTTTTTCTGTAATGCAACCTTTCTAAGGTTCTCAAAATGCAGGTTTGTCAAGGACAAAATGGTGTGCATTTATGTGTGGATTATGTGAACTCATTAACTCAGCTCAAATGTGGCACCGGCTCTCTTTAAGCTAACGAAGCAGTGTTACTGGGTTCTTCCCAAGCCTCTGCTTTCACCTCCTGCCTTAAGTAGAAACCTTTGCAGCGATTTCCTTGCCGAATTGTATTTTCTGGGATGTGGGTATCACTGGCGAGGCGAGCGTTTGCTGCCCATCTGTAACTGCCCTGGAACCAAATGGCAGGCCAGGACCATGTCAGACAGCAGGTAAGAGTCACCCACATTTCTGCGGGTCTGGAGTTACACCAGACCAGGTAACGATGTCAGATTTCCTTCCCTAAACAGGATTTAATGAACCATAGGAGCTTTGATGACTGGAGATGATAGTTGTCATGGTGACTATTACTAAGACTAGTGTTCAATTCCAGATATTATTAATTGAATAAACTGAGTGACTTCTGAAGCTATGTTCATAAACCATTAGCCTGGGCCTCTGGATTATTAGTGCAATGATGTTACTACTTTGCCACTATCCCTCCTCAATTATTCATGGAAAACTAAGTGCCCCAACTCAATCTACAATATCCCAAACTTGTCCAACGTGATATGCCCAATTGTGAGGTTGCTTAAACCACTAACATGAGAGATGATGCTTCCCTCACATCTCCAATTGCCAAGAATAATATTTCAGTCACAGTGTCAGACAGCACAGAAACAGAGCCTTCGATCCAACTCATCCATGCTGACCAGGTCTCCCAATCTAGGCTCGTCCCACTTGCCTACGCCTGCCCATATCCCTCCAAACCTTTCCTATTTTTTGTGTAGCTATCCTAACGGCTTTTAAATGTTGCAACTGTACCCACATCTATTCCCACTTCTTTGGGCAATGCAGCCCATATCTGAACCACCTGTGTGAAAAAGCTGTCCTTCACGTCCCTTTTAAATCTCTCCTGCCTCCTATGCTCCCTAGTTTTGAACTCCCCCACCCTAATGAAAAGCCCTTTGCGATTCATCTTAGCTAGGCCCCTTATGATCTTACAAACTTCCACAAGGTCACTCCACAACCTCCTACGCTCTAGTGAAAGATGTCCCAGTCTACCCTCATACCTCAAACCTTCCATACCCGGCAACATCCTGGCAAATCTTTTCTGAAACCTCTCCAATTTAATAATATCCTTCCAAAGCAGGGGGGAGGAGATCAGAACTGGACGCAGCACTGCAAAAGTGGCCTAACCAACATACTATACAACCTCAACATGACATCCCAATTCTTGTACTCAATGGCTTCTTCCTCAACACAGGCAACATAGCTGGAAATGCAGCATCTGCCAGGTTGAGAGGGAGCAACCAAAGCAAATGATTACTTTTCAGTGCTAAAGAGGTTGGACCTGGAAGGGCACTCATTATTCGGGTTCCCATTCCAATTAATACCCTGTGATTTCTGACTGACCATCTTCCAGGCATCACTTCTCTGAAGGAACAGCTTGCTAACCATTTAGTATCCAGAGGCATCCGAACACAGGCAACACTAACTGCAGTTACCACAGGATGTGTATCAATTATGACTCGCATCAAAATGTTAAAGCTCAGTAACAAAGGGGAGTTTCTTCTCACTCCAACACAAGCCCAACCCTTCCTGATCACCATCACAGGTCCGTGATGGTGTTCACCTCACTCCATTCACTGGAGGATCTTGCTGAACCACCAACAGAATACTGCATCATCGTGAAAGTTATAATTACTGTATGTACTTGTGTAAAAGTCAAAATTTTTAAGACTTTTATTTTAAAGGTTAAATTTATGGGGTCAACTGCGACTGGGTACTACTTTTCAGAGGCTGACGTTCACACTACAATCCAAAATACCCACATCATTAGCAGAAGCCCAATTGATGCCTAAACAAATAGAAAAAAAACCCCGAATGAATAACAGTAATTCCATGAGATCAGCTGCGCCTCCTAAGGGAGGTTGTTACCTGACGCTGACCTGATGCATCTTAAACGTTCACACCAAATTCTTCCATTTCCCCCGCTTTCTCGTGTCTACTGCTGTTTTAGTTTTTCAAACTAACATTCAAAGCTTTTCTTTCTAATAAAATGTTATTGGGCATTTGACTCGCCTACAGTCTCATTGACCATTGTAGCTGTGAGAAAGCAGCAACGGCCGCACGGTAATTATAGTGAAGTAAATGCATATCGGCCTATCTTATATAGGAAAAGATGGTGGGATAATTGTACTAATTATAGTGCTCGTTCGGTAACTAACTTAAGAAATCCGTGGCTAACGTCGGCGTGAATTGGACATCAAAACACATTACAGCACAAAAATAAATGCATTTCCTCTTCGTAGCATTTATGGACAGGTTAATACCTTGACCAAATGTTGATCTGCTTTCTGTAAAGAACTAGGGTTGACTTTGACACAAGATACATGGAAGATTCCAGATTTTTTGCCCAAAAATAGGGGGTCAACTTTAACTCGAGAATGTACTGTAGATTTTTTATCACATATATTTAAGGAACAAAAGTACAGAACAACAGTGAAAAGTGTACAATGTCACCAACACACAGTGCCATCTTAGTCACAAAAATAATTCAGGAGAATAGAAAAGTTACACTACATTACAGATATACATAGTATAAATAAGCAAAATAAGAAATAAAGCTACAAAGATAGACATTACAGTCTTTCAGCAAGGGCTTCCACCTGGTCTGACTGGGCTCCATCAGTTCCTGACCAGCAGCCATCTTGACTCTGGGCCCACTGGCCACCAACCCCTCTGTCAGCAGCTAACTCATTCAGACCTCCATGACACTGCCCCCATCTCTACTCCTCGTTCTTAGCATTGACCTGTATTAAAGCTCCTTCATTTCAATTTTTAAAAATATGAATGCAGCCCCCTCCTGTCTGAACCTAGGGGCTGTAACTCATTGGAAATGGACACAAGCCCACCTACTACAGCCTTGGGCTGTGGAACAATGCCATTAGTGAAGGCTCCTTAGGATACACGTACAGCCTTGATAATGAACCTGCAACTCACTTAATGATTTTGGATCAATAACAAAGGGGATGTTGAAGAGCACCCATTTAAAATTACCTGGCCATTTGTAGTAACTCTGATCTTTCTCCTGCATTAGCGACCAGATCCATTTCTCCAGTGTATATATTATTTCAGTGCGTCACTGTGATCATTGCCCAGTCTCATCGGAACAGTTAAACCCAAAAAGAAACACTCCTACAAAGCTAGATTCATGAGCATTCCTTATTTATCCAGCACCAGTTGTTTAATCAATACTCAGCTCATATATAATTCTGATGCAGGCGGTAATAAAGAAACCTTGGAGGGATTCAGAATGGATCCCTCACAAAAAAAAAATCATCATTTGCATTTTATATAATGCCTTCCGTGACAAAAGGATTTTTCAAAACACTTTGGAGCCAAATGGGATACTTCTAAAGATACAACTTAGGAGAAGTCAGCCATTTAGCCCAACAGGTATACTCTCCTATTTCATAAAATCATGGCTGATTTGTTTGTGTTTTCAATTTGAGAGACTGGGAGAGAGCACATCCTGAAGGAGGCACAGAGCCTGAGTGGAGGTGAGTGCTTAAGAGTCATAGAGATGTATAGCATGGAAACAGACCCTTCGGTCCAACTCGCCCATGCCGACCAGATATCCCAACCCAATCTAGTCCCAATTTGGCAGCACTTGGCCTATATCCCTCAAAACCCTTCCTATTCATTTACCCATCCAAATGCCATTTAAATGTTGTAATTGTACCAGCTTCCACCACTTCCTCTGGCAGCTCATTTCATACACGCACAACCCTCTGCATGAAAAAGTTGCCCCTTAGGACCCTTTTCTGGGAAGCTGGAGCACAGTGGGAATACGTTGCAGGGGAGAGAAGTGCTTTTCTTTTTGGGTTCTTGGTTTGTAAGGCCATTTCTGTAGTTTACATTTTGTAAGGCGACATTCTTCAACTTTCAGTTGAGTCCAGAGAGTGTGTGTCGGCAGAAGCACGCACACGGAGGCCCGGGATCAGGAGCCTAGCACTTTAGAGAGCAGGGTTCAGAGCTGCAGTTTCAGGGATCCGCCAATTGGGAAAACAAATCAAATAGTGACACTGGAACGTGGTGGATTGATCCATTTGTGATTTTTTTAAAAAGTGGGGGGTTTTTTTTTCATAAGAAAGGGTTAACTGAGAAGCCACAGGAATAAATGAAAATCAGTGCCGATGTAATAAATGAGTACAAGTATGCAAAGTAAAAGGTAAAGGAAACACAGTTGCTGTAACAGAAGTTAGTTGTTAATATTCCGCCACCGGAGAACCATGTTTTCGAAGCTGGGGTTGTGGGTGGACTCACTGTGGAGCATCCAGGATACTGAGTACGTCATGGATAGCAGTGGTCATGACACTGGGGAAAGAAAGGGCAGGGTAGACGAAGGCAGATAGTGGCAGGATTATAGTGGGGGAACTAACAGGCATTTCAGCAGCCAGAAATTAGGCCTCAGGATGATACGTTGCCTCCTTGGCATTTGACTTGGGGACGTCACTGAATGGCTGCAGGGCATTCCAAAGCAGACTGGCAAACAGAGGGAGATCATGGTACACATTGAGACCCAACGACATGGGTTGGAAAAGGGATGAGCTCCTCAAAGCGGAAATAAGGGAGGTAGGAGGTAGATCAAAGAACAAGACCCAAAAGGTGGTAATCTCTGGATTACTTCCATTGCCCTGTGCGAGTGAGTATAGGAATAGGAGGTTAGTCCAGATGAGTTTGTGGCTGGAGAGATGGTGTAGGTTGGGAGGGGTACTTTAGATTGCTGGAAAATTGTGCACTGTTTTTGGGGTCAGTGAGACCTATACAACACAGACCAATTGCATCTGAAGAGAAAATTTCCCTCACCTGTCCTAAAACAGTAAATCCTAACTTTAAAGCAATGCCCCCTCGTTCTCAGCTGACCCACAGCAGTAAACATCCCTACCACATCCACCTGGTCAAAACCTTACAGGATCTTATACAGAATCAGAGTCACAGGGTCTGTTTCCATGCTGTATGACCATGCGGTCCAATTCATCCATCCTGACCAGACATCCTAATCTGACCTAGTCCCATTTGCCAGCATTTGGCCCATATCCCTCTAAACCCAACCTATTCTACCCAACATGATGCCTTTTAAATGCTGTAATTGTACCAGCCTCCACCATTTCCCCTGGTAGCTCATTCCATACATGCACTACCCTCTGTGTGGAAAAAGTTGCCCCTTAGGTCCCTTTCAAATCTTTCTCCTCTCACCTTAAACCTATGCGCTCTAGTTTTGAAACCTCTCCAGGGAAAACACCCTGTCTAATCACCCTATCCATGCCCCTCAGGACTTTATAAACTTCTATAAAAAGGTTATTACATCAATCAAATTACCATTCGCTCTTTCTAAACTCTCAGGGAAACTAGCCCTGCATGTCTAACCTTACAGTGTCATCATCACAGTTACTATGTACAAAATGCAGTGGTCAATTTACTCTCAGCAAGCTCTCACAAACAACAAGATGTCGCTTGAGGGATAGAGGCTTCCAAGGGTAGGGTTTGTGTTGGAGATAAGCCGATCACTTTCTACTTTCCTTCAAAAAAAAAGTAGTATTAAGGAACTTGTACGTCCAGCTGAGAGGACAGGTACAGGTACGGCCTGCATTAATGTTTAATCTGAATCAACACCTTTAATTGTGCTGCCCTCCTTCAGTACCACATTAGGGAGTAGCAGCCAAGAGTTTGGGTTCAGTTTCTTCTGTGGGACTTGAACCCACAGAGGAAAGAGTGCTACCAACTGAGACATATCTAGAGTTAGAGTGAGATGTTGGATTGTAGGGTTATAAATTTAATTTTAATGGCTCCATAAACTAGTGACACCTCAATATCATTTGATCTTTCACTATAAAAACTGTAATTTGACATACTTGCCAAGATGTGTCATTTAGGCTCATGAAGACAGAGCCGGCAAAGATCTAACTTAAACCAGTGCACTTTAAACATTACATCGGACGTTCAATTCATCACTTCGAACTATTCCCACTCTTAACACCGAGTTAGAAGGCCTGTCACTCATTGATACAGAAGCATCATTTATCTAGGGTTGTACACACAGCTTTTAAAGGCACAAATCAGCAATTGCACTGTGGCTGGCGAGCATTTAACTATTTTTCATTCATTCTCTGGATGAAGATGCTCCCAACAGTGCCGTTAGGTTTGGAGATCGGAAAGCTCACAGATGGCAACTGTGGCTCTTTTCCTGTACCAGAACATTGTGGGTTCAAGTGCCACTTCAGAGGAGATGAACATAGAAACCTACGGCTGAATTTCCAGGATACTGTGCAGTTCTCAGAGCACTAGCTGCGATGTGCGTGCAAATGTATTTGCAAGTATCTGAAATATATCTCAGCAATTACAAAAATGTCTGCACCCATGCCTACAGCTCAGCTCCTGTAGGCTTAACTAGTCTAGTACCATGAGCATAGATCAGTCACCAGACTCAAACACTGAACAATTGAACACCCCACACAGTGCAGCATTGAGGAAATTTTGCATCAAAAAAAGGTGACATTTTCAATTAAGAACAATAAACAGAGAATCTGTCTGGCCACTCAGGTGGAGATATAGGATTGCATGGCAATATTCCACAGAAGAACTACACCATTACCTCCAGTAACCTGCCAAATATTTCTCAACATTGCAAGGAAAGCATTATCTGATCATTATTACCTTGTTGTTAATGTCATTGTGCTACAGAAATTGGTTTCAGCATTACAATAATGGCTGTAATTCATTGCATGGAAAGTTCTTTGCTGCAAAATTAGGTCCAGAAGACATTATAAAAATGCAAGTCTTCCTTTCTGATGAAATAGGAGTGCATGAATGGCCACACACTTTCAGTTAGGGTATAGCGTAACCTAAAAAGGAATTGAAGGACCATTAATCATACTTGTATCTTGAAGGAAACATTTTAAACATTGAGTCTATGAAGTATTGCAGAAAAAAATATAGCTTGTTTTCTGAGCCAAACAATGCTCATGCAGGGCTAATGATCGTAACAATGCCAGCCACGAGTGACTAAAGTATAACTTCAGGGGCTGACTTAATAAAGTTTGGTAGAGGGATTCATTGGTGAGAGAATCAAAAGAGTTGATAAAACTGAGTCTTCAACAGGTTTGCAAGCTGCAAGGTCAGGAAAGTTATTTTTGAGAAAACAAGCCTCACAATTCCATAACACCACAACCATCAGCCATTCTCGAGACTTTACAACCTTGAACTCATTTATGCACACAGCCTATTTAACCCATTGTGCCTGCACTGGTTCTCTGTACAGCACTCTCGTCAGTCCCATTCCCCCAGTCTATCTGCACAGCCCTGTTACGTTCTCAAGTGTCTAATGAATGGCACCATTCTCAACTCCTCTGGTACAGAAGTACAGTATACACAAATGCATCAAGACCTACACAATTTTCAGGCTTGGGCTGACATTTGTGCCAGACAACTCAAACACACCAGGCAACAGCTACCTCCAACAAGAAAGAATATAACTATCCCCTTTGCCATTACCCCATTAGCAACATCCTGGGCTACTAATGGCCAGAAAGTGAACTGGACTAGCCATAGCAGCAACAAAAAATAGTCAGTCAGAAAAAGCAAGCTCGGAATACTGCAGCGAGTAACTCACCTGAATCAGCAAAGCATGTCTATCAGCCACAAGGCACGAGTCAGAAGTGTGATGGATTTCTCCCCACGTGCCTGGACGGGTCCAGCTTCAACAACACTTGACATGCTCAGAACCATCCAGGACAAAGCAGCCTGTTTGAGTGGCATCACATTCACTCCCTCCATCACTGCTGCTCAATAGCAGCACTGTGCACTATCTACAAGATGCACTGTAGAAATTCGTGGTCAACAGTGTGGTGCTGGAAAAGCACAGCAGGTCAGGCAGCATCAGAGGAGCAGGAGAATCGATGCTTCGGGCATAGGCCCTTCATCAGGAACATCCCAGCACCACACTCTCGACTCTGATTTCCAGCATCTGCAGTCCTCATTCACCAAGGCTCTTAAGCTTCCAAATCCATGACCACTGCCATCTTAAAAGGGCAAGGGCAGCAGATACATGGGAAGACCACACCCCCCCGCAAGTTCTCCTCCAAGCCACCCACCAGCCAGATTTGGAAATATAATCACCATTCCTTTGTAGTCGCTCAGTCAAAATCCTGGAACACCTTCCCCAGCAGCATGCGGAATGTCCTTCAAACCACATGGACTGCGGCGGTTCAAGGCAGCAGCTGATTAGCTTGTTCTCAAGGGAAATAAAGATGGGCAATAAATGTTGGCCCAGCCAGTAAAACCACAACCTTCAAATAAAATGCTCAATTTGCTTTCAAAATCATTGATCATCTCTGCTGCCACCCCTATCCTGGCTCCCAGTTGCTGCCTAAGAACGTTCTTCCTCATTGCACCTGCTCCATTTCTTGCCCAAAAGCTTAAAGTTTGCCTCTCCCAGTCCTGGCACCATCCATTAATGGGAACAATTTTGCTTTGTCTAACTTATTGAAAGCTATTCTAAGCTTATCCACCCGTACCCAATCTTCCCTTAATGTCGGAGAAAGTGGGGACTGCAGATGCTGGAGATCAGAGTAGAGAGTATGGTGCTGGAAAAGCACAGCCTGACAGGCAGCATCCGAGGAGCAGGAGAATCCTGACGAAGGACATAGGCCCGAAAAGTAAATTCCACTGCTCCTCGGATGCTGCCTGAACTACTGTGCTTTTCTAGCACCACACTCTCTTCCCTTGATGTATTTTGCTTTCAGGACACCATCCTTAACTTTTTCCATCTCTCCATCTTGCTAAAGTTTTCACTCCATCCTTTTAAATACCATCAGTTCTTTTTTTTTAAGTGGAGCAAGAGAAACTGAGAACAATATCATTGTGGATTAAGTATGCCTTTATAAAAATGGTCACCATACTGTTCCTGCTTCTGTAGTCAATGACTATGAAGCCCACCATCCCTTAACATTACTAACTCTCCTCTCAATTTGGCCTACCCCCTTCAAAGATCTACGTAGATGAATTCTAATGTTTCTACACAATCTTTAGAACTGTGCCAAAGCAGACCAAGGTGCAACACCTCAGCTAAAAGATGGCCCTCTGGCATTGGAGCATTCCCTCATCACTGAAGAGTCCACCAGGATTCTTATGCCCAGGCCTGAATTGGGATTCAAGATTGTGAGACAAGTGTCTAGAAAGCACTCCCAACTAAACCACAGAGGTCAATTAGGGACAATACTCCCTCTAACTTATGCTACAGAAAGTCAATGCACACCTCACAGGTGCTGTGTGTTCAGCTTAAGTGAAATGTTGCCTAAGGGAAGTGACTTTGAAACTAGGAGCCCTGGTTTACACAAATAGAGAGTGTTGAAAGAATGTGGATGCTTTGAAAGAACTTTGAATCAATACACCAGGAGGTCAAATCTATGAAACGTACCTTCAATGTTATGGTGTATAAAAGAACACTATATTCAAAAGATCTTCATAGGGCATGGAAAGTGAGACTTAATACTGAGAAACCACACGTAGCACCAGGCAGGTGTCAATACACAGTTTATCCACATCCAGCCCTGTAAGGTTTGTGCTTGCTTGAAGCATGTTGTGACAACCTTTAGGAGGTGTGGGGTGGGGGTAGGGGTGGGGGTGTTTAAAGGCTAACAAGAGACTTCCTGGACCCCCAACCCCTCTTCTTCGATGTGGTAGAAATCACAGGTCTGAAATTGCTGCAGTGCATCTTATAGATATGGGACACACTGCAGCTACACTGCACCAATAGCAGAAGGTAGGAATATACCCATGACATATTCATAAAAAGGGGGTCAAGGCTACATTTCCAGAGGTAGATTTTGACTATTCACAAACCCATTACAGTTTAATGGGTGGAATGTCAAGCAGAGTATGCTGACCCACGAACCCAAATCCTCAGAATACATTCACACTTCTGAAAGGAAATTTAATAAGTTAATGAATAAAATTAACTTATTAAATTATGGATTTGTAATTGGATTTTCTGCAAGTTAATCTGCATAACATATACTGTACCACAAAGTGTGGTTCTTGAGTCAGATAGCTCAACTTATTTACAACACTAACTATTTTTATGTTTACAATATCACAGACTTACACAGTCTGATCTCTGCACTTAACCATGTTACTGTACAATGCATACATATCACTGACTGAGGGCACTACACTGACTCCATTGCAAAAGGAAGCAGATATTTTTATATCAAAACATCTTGTGTTGCAACATCATGCACCTATTTTGAAAAGGTATAGTCCGAACTAGTTTGAATTTCACCAAAGATCCTTAGGCAGTGCAGACCAAACCATGACCACCATAATAGGACAAGGAACACATGGGACCACCACCGCCACCTGCAAATTCCCAAGTCCCTCGCTATCCTAAGTTGGTACTCCTTCATCATCATTGGGTCACAATCCTGGATTTCCCTCCCTAATGGCATTTGTGGATCTATCTACAGCACATGGACTGCAGCAGTTCAAGAAAGGTAGCTCACCCCCACCTTTTCAAGGGTAACTAAAGGTGGGTAATAAACACTGGCCCAGCTAGCAACACCTATATACCACGAGTGAATTAAAAATAAACTGACGCCGTAATACAGCAGTTTCAGCAATTAGGATTTGCAAGGTACAAAACTGACAGTTCCATTTAGAATCAATGAATCCCTACAGTGCAGGAGGCCATTCTGCCCATAGGGTCACACTGGCCCACTGAAGAACAGCTGACCCAGACACGCCACCTACCCCCATCCCTGTCACCCTCCATTCCTGAGAGCTAACCCACCCAGCCTGCATATCCCTGAATACTGAGTAATTTAGCATAGCCAAATCGACCAAACCTGCACATCTTTGGACTGTAGACGCAGGGAGAATTTGTAAACTCTTGTCGGCGAAATTAAACCCGGGTCCCTGGCACTGCAAGGCAGCAGTGTTAACCACCGAGTCACCTTGCCACCCTTTACTTAATGGAAATCTATAACGGTCATTTAGTACTCAAGTATTTTTCCAAAATGCAGGAACAATCAAACCATTCCTTTCTGCGGTTTTGGATTCCATACGGCCTAACTGACTGTCAACAAGCAAAACGAATTACGTTGAAATAAGTCCAGCCAATTCAAAACAAAACAAAAAAGGACAGTGCATTCTATTTATCCAATCCTTAATTTTTGATGAGATATACTCAGCAAACAACCTTTCTCTTTTACTTTAACAAGGTGAAACTATTTTAAATTTTGCAGAGTCTGCTGATCGAACTTCTTCAGAATTCGGATTGCACGGCTCCCTTGATGATGGCAGTGAGAGGAAAGATTCTTTGCACCTGGATCATTAAGTCACAGGCGAAGCCGAGAATGAGAAAAGGTGAACGGGTTTACAAGAGAATTTGCAGCCGAAAAAGGAGAGAACTAAATCAATGTCACAGCTAACAAAAAAAAATCCCTCTGATCGATTATACCTTAAAGGTGATTTGCAAGATGTTCTCTAAGCCTATTGTTTGGTTCATATTGATACCAAGTACACGGTCAAGGGTGTGGTGCTGCTCAGGCAGCATCTGAGAAGTAGGAGAATCGACGTTTCAGGCATAAGCCCTTCATCATCAAATACTTGGGTTCAACACACATTTGCAGGAAATCTGCCAATGTGTTGTAAGAACAGCAAATCTCCCTGCTGTAGAAAAGATGTTGTGAAACTTGAAAGGGTGCAGAAAAGATTTACAAGGATGTTGACAGGGTTGGAGGGCCCCCACCTTGTCTCAGCCGGATCCCTCCAGCCCGGCACCGCCTTCCTGACCTGCAGTCTTCTTCTTGACCTCTCCGCCTCCATCCTACTCCGACCTATCACCCTCACCTTGACCTCTTTCCACCTATCACATTTCCAACGCCCCTCCTCCAAGTCCCTCCTCCCTACCTTTTATCTTCTCCTGCTGAACACTCTCTGCTCATTCCTGAAGAAGGGCCTGTGCCCGAAACGTCGAATCTCCTGTTCCCTGGATGCTGCCTGACCTGCTGTGCTGTTCCAGCAATAAAGTTTCAACTTTGATCTCCAGCATCTGCAGACCTCACTTTCTCCGGGAAAGATTTAAAAGGGACCTGAGGGTCAGCATTTTCATACAGCCAAGTGTATGGAATGAGCTGGCACAAGATGTGATGAAAGTGGGACCATTATATTTAAAAAGCATCATGATGGGAATGTGAATCGGAAGGATTGAGAGGGACATGGGCCAAGTGCTGGCAAACAGGGCTAGATTAAATGGAGAATATCTGGTTGACATGGACGGGTTGAATCGAAGGGTCTGTTTCTGTGCTGCACATCTCTATGACTCTAAAGGACCAGGGAAAACGCACCGGAAAAGCTTGAAACCTGGTACCCATAGGTTTTCTTTGCCGATATTTGGGAACTTTGTTTAAAAATGAATGAATGGTACAGTAGAATAATCTTTCCCCTCGGACCAAAACACCAAGTAGCATAGTGGGGTGGGAAGAGGGGAAATCTTTTTGCGTCATCCTGAGATGGAATATTTGTACACAAGCTTTAGGCACCGGAATAATTCCAAGTTCACAGGCCTCACTGTCGCAGTCAGTCTTTACCTGGGAGAGAGGAGGTGCTGCTACAGTCACCTGGGTCCTTAGTTTTAATATTAGCGTTTGTATTGAAATATAAAAGGAGACCGATGTCTTTTGTACCTGCTAGCTTCTGAGTTCTCATGCGAAACCTCTTCGAGCATTTTTCCTACTGGGGATGGGTCTACACACAGAAACTTATATTCAGAACGAGACAGCAAGTGAAACCTTCTTAATGTCAAAATACGCCATACTTTATCCTTGCCCCTGACTTTCCCATTCAATTTAGTTGAAGAGGAATCCAAACCACTGAGTTCAAAAGTGCTCAAATACAGGATGCTTCTTTTTGAAATGCAGTGCTGAAAGGACTTGGGAAGCTTTACTACTGGAGAGCCTGTAAGCAGGCAGAGTAGGCAATATAGGAATGGGGTGTTGGGGGCAGCGGGTGTAGGATGGGAAATTTATACTGGGTGAGGGGCATGACAGCATGGAGCATTCTGTGTGGTGAGCATGGAAGGAGGGATGGCATCCAGTGTGCGTACGTATAACATGCCTTGTGTGCCCGCTCGTGTACAGGCACAGTAATGAAAAAGCAGCTACTTTGGTAAGTCTCTGATTATTTTCCTTTCATTAGTTGGGTCACTGTCAACTGCTCTTGTAGACAAGTCAAAACGATAGAAAATTTGCATTCCTGTGGCATTGGTCATGACCACAGCATGCCACAAAGTGCTTTACAGAAAAGATATAGTCACAGGTACATAGGAAACATCAACTCTCACACTGCAAACTCCAGTGTAGCAAGATAACAATGTGATAAAGGACCGTTGACTGTTGCAATGATGTTAGGAAAGAGGTATGTCCTTTCCAGGACATGAGATAGAACTCTCCTACTCTCAAGTGTTGATGTAAAAAGCGAGGTTTTTTTTTGTACGGGTAAAATTGCAGGAATGAGTTTTGCCAACGTCTGGGCAGAATTGCAAGGAAGCCAAATCTGAAAAGGAACACAATTTATACCGCAAAAAAAAAAAGAGGTGTTGATTGGTTGGCAAATGGATTCCAATGGTAGCAACGTTACCATGGAGAGTGTACCAGGAAACAGGTAACTGCCAAGAATTTGTTTAAAATTCCACTAGATCATCAGTTGGACTTGCTGCATGGCTTGTTTGCACATGCTAGAAGCTTCTAATACTCACATGTAGGTTTTGTAAACATGATCTGACATTATATCTTTTAGAATCAAATAAGAACTAGAGGGAAGTGTCATGCCCTGTTGCATTTCACACTGCAACGGTATGTCAAACTGCCTCATACTGTACTAGTTTAGATGAAAGCCAAGCAGTTACTGTTCCCTGATCCCGTATGGTCCATGGCAACATCTTTGATTTGATTTACTGTCATGTGTATTTGTTTAAAATGCACTGGTTAGTGTCACCACCCTCTATCGTCATTTTAAACCACAGAAAAAAAATCAGAGCAGATTCCACTTGCCAACCAAATTAGCACCTCTTCTCGTGCACTATAAATTGTTGCTCCCTTCCAGATTTGGCATTCTTGCAATTGTGTCCTGATGCACTCAAGACTAAACGCTTCCACAACCTCTTTACTCAGCAATGCTCAAAAGTTTGGCTAACAAAGCGAATGTCTCCTGCTTCTTTGTTTCAAACTGACGGCAATGTGGTATTTTACAGTCGCCTACAAATTACTGATATGGCCGCAGTTTAACATCTCAGCCAAAACAGCACCCTGAGAAACAGGGGGCTCTGCACTCAGTACTCTAACAGTAGCAGTAATCAAGTTAATGCAGTTAAGTCACAGTTCACAATACTTCCTGATTTTATAACATCCACAAGTTTTGGAATTCGGCCCTCTACACAAAGATTGGCATTGTTAACATGTTGGCAATTTTACATTTGGTCAGGAAAATGCCAATGTTGCAGTATACTGGAACAGTTAAGCCAGGGGCATGGCCAGTTCTGGTGTACAAGTCTAATGGGAGCACCATACCACTGGTTGAGGAGAAAAAGGTGTTGCTGGAAAAGCGCAGCAGGTCAGGCAGCATCAAAGGAGCAGGAGAATCGACATTTCGGGCATAAGCCCTTCTTCAGGAATGAGGAGGGTGTGCCAAGCAGGCTAAGATAAAAGGTAGGGAGGAGGGACATGGAGGGGTGTTGGGAATGCGATAGGTGGAAGGAGGTTAAGATGAGGGTGATAGGCCGAAGAGGGATTGGGGGTGGAGAGGTCGAGAAGAAGATTGCAGGTCAAGAAGGCGGTGCTGAGTCCGAGGGTTGGGACGGAGAAAAGGTGGGGGGAGGGAAAATGAGGAAGGTGGAGAAATGTGGTTGGAGGGTTCCTAGGCGGAAGATGAGTTGCTCTTCCTCCAGGTGTCATGTTGCCATGGTCTGGCGATGGAGCAGGCCAAGGACCTGCATGTCCTTGGCAGAGTAGGAGGGGAAGTTAAAGTGTTCAGCCACGGGGCGGTTGGAAACATATTTTTCAGCTCTGATCTCCAGCATCTGCAGCCCTCAATTTCTCCACTGGTTGAGGAGATGCAGGTACATGGAGGACAATCATTTCAGGATTGCCGGACTAAGAGGTGCTGCTACAGCGAATTCTTGTGGTCTACGCTTTGTCTCGGGAGGGAGGGGGGGATTCATGCACTCCAGTGACCACTTGTACGCTACACCTCATTTATGAAGGCATATGGTTCACCTCAAATAGGTGACCATTTCCAGCCACACTTCACCATGACCCAGTGTGCCTTTCCCTTCTATCGGATACAGAATCACAGAATCCCAACATTTGGGAGCAGGCCATTCAGCCCATCAAGTCCACACGGATCCTCCAAAGAGCATCCCACCGGATCTAAGCTCTTACCCTGTACCAGTATTTCCCATGGCTGATCCACCTAGCCTGCACATCCTTGGAACACTACGGGACAATTTAGCACGGCCAATCCTCCTAACCCGCACACGTTTGGACAGTGGAAGAAAACTGAAGCAGCCAGAGGAAACCCGCACGGACATGGGAAGAATGTACAAACTCAACACAGTCAGACAGTCGCGAGAGGCTGGAATCGATCCCCGGTCCCTGGCACTGTGAGGTAGTGCTAACCACTGTGCCACCATACCAGCCCAAATATGTTAAAAGGTGAAAGGCAACACAAATCTATCATTAAGGTCAAGATAAAATGGCATTTTCACTGGCATCATTTCAAACAGAGCTGTAAACGAGACCTTATAGCCAGTCTGCTTTGACATGTCTGAAGTAAGTATTGCATCATCATCTGGATTTCACCTCTAACACTGGCCAGCTTTCAACAGCACTTTGGCCATTTCAGCCAGCAGGATGGCTCTATTGTTTAAAAGGGAGCAGTGCAGAATGTGGTGGATGGAGGGGAGAGAGGAGGCTGCCCATCGAGGGGGCTTAATCTGTAGGTATTTCAAACCTTTGCCAAGAAAGTGCTGGAGAAAGGAAGGTCGCTTTTCATTCAGAAGTGAAATGCAGATCAGGATTCAGAAACTAAACCACAGAGAGATCTGAAGAAGCGACCGACAAGCTCAGCATCATGTGTGTCTGGTAATGAAAGCTATATTACAAAACAGCTTGTTATCATATCCAATTTTCCAGCGCAGTTTGCCACGGTAAAAAGTGGATGAAAACATCCATAATGGGTTTACAAAAAAAAAACAGCAGGGTAAAAAGATTGTGGACAAAAAAAAAGACATATCATTTGTAGCTTGGCAGACGTAAACACAGATTAATAACATTATCGTACCTTGGTTTTCTTTTGCAAAGTATATTGTTCCTGAAATGATGGATCGTCAGGACCAAGTTGGATGATGCGGACGTTGGTTGGATACAAAGGGTCGTTTTACACTTCGACTTTTCCCAAGAGGTAATTCGCCAAGCTGAGAAGGTAGATTCATAATCACTTTGATTAACATGCAACATGGCCTTTATATTATTAACATATTGATGATCAGTCAGAGAGCCATAAGTCCTGCTCTCATCAGGTTCCAATGCTGACAGACACTAGGTGACCCAGTGAAGGTCCAACTATAATGGAAACCTGCATACTCTGTTGACTTTCACATTTGACATTCACAGGATGCATGTACAGCTGACACTTAAAAGGACACAACATTTCACAAAAATGATGAGATATATTTATTGCCGTAAGTCCATTTAACCAGGACAATGTTCAGACTTGGGCTGATAAGTAACAAATCATATTCACGCCACACAAATTCTAAGCAATGACCATTTCCCAAGGAGAAAATCTCATCTTCCACCCCTGATGATCAGCTGCATTATCATGACTATATCCAACACCATTATATTCCTGAGGATTAGTAGTGACCAGGAGCTGAACTGGACTGGTCATATAAATACTGCGGCTACAAGACAGGTCAGTGCATGGGAATTCTACAGCAAGTAACACACCTCCTGACTCCTCAATGCTTGAAGAAGGATTTGCTTCCAGAAAAACATTTTATCTGATGCAGTAATGCTAATATTATCCTTCCTAAAATAAGAAACTAGATCCCGATAATTTAGCATTAAAAGATCCAATCGACATTTATTACATCTCACTCAGATACACATTGTTAAATTCACAGACACACAAGTGTCTGAGCTAGGACAGCAGAAAAGCATGCTGCTCAATAGGAGTCACGCTTCAACTGATGCCAATTTAAGACAGCGTCTGAGATCTTTATACCCTCAGGTCATGTGCTGCAACACAGTGATGATATCACGAGTATTTCTCTCAAAAATATACCAAGATATTGTGGCTGTTAAAAATCTAATAACATACTGACTGTGAGACATAACAAAGCCTACCCACCAGCAGCGAGGGGGCAAGTCAGGAGTGTGACTGAATACTCTCCACTTGCCTGGATGAGTGCAGACCCAACTACAGAACAGGCTTGACACCATCCAAGACAAAGCAGCCCATTTCGTTGGCTATTCATTTATAAGCATTAATAGTCACTCTTTCCAACACCAGCACATTATGTCAGCAGTGTGTAGCATGCACTGCCAAGTCCCCTTCAGCAAAACATTCCAAACCCATGACCGCTACCATCTAGAAGTAGAAGGACGGCAGTTACGTGGGAACATTACTGCCTACAAGTTCCCCTCCAAGCCACTCACCATCGTGACTTGGAAATACATCACCATTCCTTCAGTACTAATGAATCACAGTGCTGGAACTCTCCCCCTCTCAGCGTTGTGGGTCAACCTACAGCACACAGACCACAGTGGTACAAAAAGATAGCTCATCCATGGTAACTGGGATTGGGCAATTAATGCTGGCCAAGGCCCATGAAAGAAAATGTTCAAAAATGATTTACTTTGTTTTAAATGTTTCCATTAATATTGCACTTGTTAGAAGGTGTCAATTTGCAAATTTTTAATCGGAAACACTTCAAGGTTTTCGAAAACCAAATGCCCTCTTTCATTTGTATAATTGAATTTCAGCAACAGCACTGCGGCTCTCAAGGTATTGCAACTCAGACTAAATTTTAAATGGTTATTCTTGTTTTTAAGGTTAGTGACCCTGAAGTATTCTAATCTTAAGTCACACTTGAAGCTTATTAATTGCACACTGCAACTCTCTCAGTCACACTCCCAGTTAATCATTTATATCTATCCATTTACTTGGACTTGGTGATAATGGCTTCACACTGAATGGGCAGATTCGATGATCAGTTAGTAACATCAGTCAATGCACATCAGTCAGTCATCGCATATTTCAATATTTGAAGTGCTAAATGTCATAACTTAGGCCTATTTACCTCTTGATCCACTGTCTGGTCACAAACATGTTTCTTGGTATTTTCACAATTTGATCTTCTATACTATATCATTGCACGCTTTCCTAAGCCCCCACTACTTTCACATAAACTAACCTACCAACCCCATCACTGAAAGGAGCGAGTTTACAGTGTACACTGTTGCAATAAGCGCTCATCTATAAAAGAGCTTCAAACAACTCAGCCAAACAATGTGAGAAGAGTTTGCTTTCTTCTTAGACACATTCTCAACATAAGCAGCAAAGCCAACCCCCTTCATCGGAAACTCTCTTAGGCAAATCTGACTCCAGAGCTGGACAGCTAACAACAGATAAGTGGCTCTTTCAGAAACATTCCTGTCTAACATACGAAAGCTACTGCTAGACTCCAAGCTGGAAAAATTGTCCTGTTGACATCTAGGAGAAAAACAAGCCTGTAAAATACCCTTCCTAGTGGGTGTTGATACTCTCTCAAGTTTAGGGTTGGACATGATGGGCTGAAGGGTCTCTTTCCATTCTGTAAACACTAGCTGGCTTCAAAATTACTCCCTTCGATTACTCTGTATTCATACTGAATGGGAAAAGGATTTTGAACATTGTAATCTTGAATATTGCGACAATATTAACAGTTTCAGCACACAGAATCTTAGGAACAGTGAGAAACAGTTTAGTTAGAAAATCAAGGACTCCAATCCCACTCATAGCATCATGTTCTTTTTAAACGTTCTTCCTTGGGATACTAGCGTCACTAAATGGATCTCACTGCCCACCCTTAGTTGTCCTCACTGAAGTCATTTTATCCTTAACTCTGGTTCCGAGCATGCTTCTCTCTGAAGTGGTTGAAATGACCACAAACAGTGTGCAATCTGAATCACATGTGGGCCCAGACCAGGCTTTGTTCTAGAAAAATCCCCACTAAGCCACTTGAGTTTTGAGTGCCAATCCGACAGCATCATAGCAATGTTTAACAAAGCTGGCCTTTCATTTATGGTTCTTGGAGAAAAAGTCGAGTGCAAGATCTCACCCGTGACTCAAGTACTTGAAAGCAGTCCCATTCCAGGGATGGAGCATAAAATTTGAGGCTGTCACTCCAAAGCAGGACTGTTGGAGGCGCTGTCTTTTCAATGTCTCTTCTGCCTGCTTGAGGTAAACAGCATGGTTTAGGCAGCATTTAGCACACTTGCCTTCATTGCTCAGGCTACGGAGTATAGCAGTTGGGATGTCAAGTTAAGGTTGTACAGGACATTGGTGAGGCCACTTGTGAAATACTGTGTCCAGTTCTAATCGCCCTGCTATAGGAAAGATATTATTAAACTGGAAAAGGCTAAGAGCAGATTTACCAGAATGGTGCTGAGACTGGCAGGTTGGAGTTATTTTAAAAAATAGGCTGGAACGTTTATCACCGAAGCGTAGGAAGTTGAGGGATCATCTTACAGAAGTTTATAAAAATCATAAGGGGCAGAGATAAGGTGAATGATAAGGTTCTTTTCCCTGTGATGGGTGAGGGGGTGGGGGGGAGGTGGATTGGGGATGAGAGAGAGAGAGAGAGAGAGAGAGATCAAAACAAGGAGGCACATTTTTACAAAGAGAGAAGAGGAAGATTTGAAAGGGACATAGGAACATTTTTCTTTTGCAAAGGGTGGAATGAACTGCCAGTTACAAATGTTTAGAAGACATTTAGATAAGTACATGAATAGGAAAGGTTTGGAGGGATAGGTGGGACTAGTTTAGTTTGTGCACACGGTCGGCATGGACTGGTTGGACCGAAGGGCCTGCTTCCACGTTGTACAGCATAAAAAAAAGTTTTGAAGAAAAGCAGGTTAGTTATCCTCAGAGTCCCAACTATAACTTGTCTGTCAAATCGATGTCTCATGAGTGGGTCCTCAGGTCATTAGCACATGGCTGTTTACAGCAAGCTCCCACAACCAAACGGTCTGCCCCATTTCCGACATCAGAGGAATGTTTCATTAGCTGCAAGACATCTAGGTGTTTGTGAAAAACACTTTGTAACAGTTTTTTTTCCTGATTTCTCAAACTGCTTTAGATGGATTTGTGAATTATTGCCCAGTAGCTCACGCATTTACAAATTATTTTAAAAATGGGCACACTGTGAAATCTGACTTAACAGGGAAAGATAAATTTGCTTTGCTTTCTGTCCCAATTATGTACATACATGCTGTCACCTCTCTCGCAGCCTCTCAGATGTCTGTGTTGTTTGTTAAGAAGCCTCCCTACAAAGCCGAGCACAGATCAAAAGGAGTTTGTCAGCAGTAAGATGCCAGCTGTCTCCTGATGAAGCAGGCCATTGTTTAGTAACTGTGGAAGGTAAAAACAATGACTGCAGATGCTGGAAACCAGATTCTGGATCAGTGGTGCTGGAAGAGCACAGCAGTTCAGGCAGCATCCGAGGAGCTTCGATGCGTTGGAGGTGCGGGATGTGGACGAGATGCGTTGGAAAGTTCCACCACAGAACACACCAGATGGCCTCTTTCTTTAGAGACCGCAATTTCCCTTCCCACGTGGTTAAAGATGCCCTCCAACGCATCTCGTCCACATCCCGCACCTCCGCCCTCAGACCCAACTCCTCCAACCGTAACAAGGACAGAACACCCCTGGTGCTCACCTTCCACCCTACCAACCTTTGCATAAACCAAATCATCCGCCGACATTTCCGCCACCTCCAAAAAGACCCCACCACCAGGGATATATTTCCCTCCCCACCCCTCTCCGTCTTCCGCAAAGACTGTTCCCTCCGTGACTACCTGGTCAGGTCCACGCCCCCCCTACGACCCACCCTCCCATCCTGGCACTTTCCCCTGCCACCGCAGGAACTGTAAAACCTGTGCCCACACCTCCTCCCTCACCTCCATCCAAGGCCCTAAAGGAGCCTTCCACATCCATCAAAGTTTTACCTGCACATCCACTAATATCATCTATTGTATCCGTTGCTCCCGATGCGGTCTCCTCTACATTGGGGAGACTGGGTGCCTCCTAGCAGAGCGCTTTAGGGAACATCTCCGGGACATCCGCACCAATCAACCAAACCGCCCCGTGGCTCAACATTTCAACTCCCCCTCCCACTCTGCCGAGGACATGGAGGTCCTGGGCCTCCTTCACCGCCGCTCCCTCACCACCAGACGCCTGGAGGAAGAACGCCTCATCTTCCGCCTTGGAACACTTCAATCCCAGGGCATCAATGTGGACTTCAACAGCTTCCTCATTTCCCCTTCCCCCACCTCATCCTAGTTTCTAACCTCCAGCTCAACACTGTCCCCTTGACTTGTCTGGACTTGTCCGACCTGCCCAGCTCCTTTTCCATCTAACCACTCCACCCTCTCCTCCCTGACCTATCACCTTCATCTCCTCCCCCACTGACCTATTGTACTCTATGCTACTCTATCCCCACCCCCACCCTCCTCTAGCTTATCTCTCCACGCTTCAGGCTCTCTGCCTTTATTCCTGATGAAGGGCTTTTGCCCGAAACGTCGATTTCGAAGCTCCTCAGATGCTGTCTGAATTGCTGTGCTCTTCCAGCACCACTGATCCAGAACCTAGTAACTGTGCAAGACAACTACATTTCAATCACTTTTGTCTCCAAATGGATGGCCAAAACAATAAAGCCACATTGGGTGATTTACTTCACTCCGTCCATAAATATGGACAGAGTAACTTTCTTACAGAGTGACCGTGACTGGGTCTGAACAGTGATGGTGATGTCCTCTCCCACTTTTCTAGACCCACTACTTCCTACAACAGCCAACACGTGGTCAAAAACAATGACATGCGTCAGGCACCATTGCGTCATCAGCAATGCTTCGACGTGAATCTGTCAGAGGCTCCAGATCATCGGGCAAGTGGTAAGTTTCTGTAAAATGTAACTTACACTTAAATGCTGGAATTCACAGCTTTGATTAATCCAGGCTGTGGTAGGATCATAAAGTAAAACTGCAGAATCCCTATGGTGCAGATAGAGGCCATTCAGCCCATTGAATCTGCATTGACCTCCAAAGAACAGCAATACCTCTGACCCTCCCCCTGTAATCCTGCATTTCCTATGGCTAATCCACCCGGCCTGCATATTCCAAGACACTGTGATCAACTTAGCACGGCCAAATCACCTAACCGGCACACCTTTGGACTGAGAGAGGAAACTGGAGAAAACCCACGCAGATATGGGGAGAATGTGTGGAGTTTGCACAGTCACCAGGTCAAACCCAGGTCCATGCACTGTGAGCCAGCACTGGTAACCACTGAGCCACCATACTGCCTATGGTGTCAGCAAATTGACTTACTCTTGAAGCCAGAAGGACATGGGTACACATCCACTGTGTGGACTCAAGCAGAGAATTACAGTAACCGTCCCTCAGCCCTGAGGTAATGCCACAGACAGAGGTGCTTTCACTCTTTAAGGCAGTCAGCTTTCTGACATTGTGCTGTTAAAGAATAGCTACAGGGTTCTCGGAGACAAGGAAGGTATTTACTTTCGGAAATTTGAAGTTTATTTAGTGCCTTCATCTGCCACAAAGATGCAAACAGAGCAAGATCTTTTGATATGGATTTTTTAATTTTACTCATGGGACACTGGCATCACTGGCTGGCACAGCATTTATTGCCTGCCCCTAGGTGCCCTTGAGAAGGTGGGAGTGAGCTGCC
Source organism: Chiloscyllium plagiosum (assembly GCF_037043375.1). NCBI lineage: Eukaryota > Metazoa > Chordata > Chondrichthyes > Orectolobiformes > Hemiscylliidae > Chiloscyllium > Chiloscyllium plagiosum. Next base: position 68,040,248 of record NW_028270157.1, read on the forward strand.
TTCTTGAATCGCTGCACTTCCCGCACTGTAGGTAGATCCACAATGCCATTAGGGAAGAAATCCTAGGATTTTAACACAGCGACAACAAAGGAAGGGCAATATATTTCCAAATCAGAATCAAAGAGCACAGAAACAGACCCTGCAGTCCAACTCGTCCATGCCAACCAGACATCCCAATCTGATCTAGTGCCATTTGCCAGCGCTTGGCCCATATCCCTCTAAACCCTTTGTATTCATAGATTCATCCAGATGCCTTTTAAGTGTTGTAATTGTACCAGCCTCCACCACATCCTCCGGAAGCTCATTCCAGACACACACCCCACCATCTCCATGGAAAAGGTTACCCTTCAGACCCTTTCTAAATCTTTCCCCTCTCACCTTAAACCAAAGCCCTCTAATTTTGGATTTCCCCACCCCAGTATAAAGACCTTGTCTATTTACGCTGTCTGAGCCCCTCATGATTTTGCAAGTCTCCACAAGGTCACCTGCCAACCTCTGACACTCCAGGGAATATCGCCCCAACCTATTCAGCCTCTGCCTACAGTTCAAACCTCCAACCCTGGCAACATCTTTTCTGAACCCTTTCCAAGTTTCACAACATCCTTCTTACAGAAGGGCAACCAGAACTGTACGCAGTATTCTAAAAGGACAGGATGGTGAGTGGCTTCGAGCGCAGCTTGCAGGTGATGGTGTTCCCATGTATCTGCTGCCTTTGTCCTCCTAGATGGATGTGGTCGTGGGTTTGGTAGGTGCTACTGGAGGAGCCTTGGCAAATTTTAGCATGCACCTTGTAGATAATACACACTACTGTTACTGAGGGTCAGTGGTGGAGGGAATCAATATTTGTGGAGGTGGGGACAATCGTGCGAATAGCTTTTTCCTGGATGGTGTCAAGCTTCTGGAGTGTTGTTGCAGATTCACCCGTCCAGGCAACTGGGGATGTTCCATCACACTCCTGACTTAGTGTGTTCTAGATGGTGGATAGGTTTGGAGAGCCAGGAGGCGAGTTATTCTCTGCAGTATTCCTAGCCTCTGACCTCTTCTTGTAGTCCCTCTACTTAAATGGCTAGTCCAATCCAGTTCCTGGTCAAGGGTAATCCTGCAGATGCTGATAGTGGGGGATTCAGAGATGGTGATTCCACTGATTAGGAAGGAGCAATATTTAGATTTTCTTTTGGTAGAGAAGATCATTTGCCTAGTACTTACGTGGCACTACTTTTCAGCCCAAAATCGGAAGGCTGTCCAAGCCTTGCTGCATTTCGGCACAGGCTGTTTTAGTATCGGAGGAAGAACAAATGGTCCTGAACATCCCCACTTCTGATCTTATGATATACATTACATGACAACAACATGACCTTGAATGACCTCCTGGATCTCTAACATTACCACCGTCTACCCTGAGGCAGCTCCGGCATCTTTGTTTTTCGCTGACCTCACAGGTTCTCTTTTTCCTGGTGGCCTGTTACGGTCACTTATTCCAGGGCTGCTTTATAGGGGTTTGCTAAGACCCTCCAGCTTCACAGACCATTGCGTTCTCTCTCCATAATATCTCCCCACTTCCCTCCTGTTGAAACCCTCATTCATGACCACTGGACTCCAACATTCTGCCTTCTACTAGACTGAAGTGCAGACTGGAAGGATTTGGCTACAAAACATCAGAAGCAGAGAGATCCGGAGTGGCCAAGAATGCATTCAAAATAGTTGAACCTACACAGGCTCCCATCCCCGAGCTCCATCAGAAGGAATGCTCGTCAGAGAACTGAAAGTGGAGGTCAGACTGCCATCTTCCTCGCTGAAACACAGTCAGCAGCAGGAAGCCTGTAAAGTAAGCCTCTGCACAAAATCTCTGCCCTGTGCTCCTATTGAAAAGGCTTTGCCTGGAACCCTTCCTTTCTAAAACACAGTTCGGTTCCTTCACCTCTCGGGGCAGTAGTGTACTGCTTCCCATGATGCACTGAGCTAACCTTCTGCTCTCACCAAATGTACCTGGGGCCAAAATTCACATTCAACCATCACCCCTGGCTCCCAGCTGAGCAAAGATTCCACTTTGAGATTTTCATTCTCATTTTCAAATGGCCTCTTGCCCATCGCTATCTGTGTCACCTTCTCGAAGAAGTCAGCTATTCTAATTCCAACCTCTTCACCGTCCCCAGATTATAGTCACTCCATCACAGGCTGCTTTATGCAATGCACGGAGAGATTTCCTCTATAAACCTCAATAACCACTTCTAAGGCACTTAAGGTCTATCTTTTCACCCGCCCAAATATTGCCTTATGTGGGCCTTGCCTTCTGTTCAAAGCTCAGACAGTTTAAATGCAACCCTTCTCCTCTGCTTGAAGTTCCACCAATTTTGCTCAATGTGCTTCTGGCTACAGCCAAACCTTATCCAATTGCTCCCCCTCTTCGATCCACACCTCAGCATTCCCAGTGCCACACTTGTCTGGAAAGCCCGAACTGGAGACTAACGTACCACCTGCCATTCCTCCATTAGAACTTGCTTTGTTCATTGGAACTGCCTCCTTATTCATTACTCAACTTTAAGAAGTCAAACTATTTTCTTCTGTGCTGCCTGACAGCTTCTCCTGTGGGCCACTCAAGTTTTTTTTTGACTTCTTACGAATTTCTCTGCTACATTTTTTTGATCTTATTATTAAATTTACCAAACGTTCCTTTCACCTCTTCTTTACTGCTTATCCCGGAATTGCCTTTTTTTGTTTTGCAGCGCTCGCTTTATTTCATGTCAGAACATTTTTTTTTGTTTTTTTTTTGAATAGTAAAGGAATTAAGGGTTATGGTGAGAGGGTGGGTAAGTGGAGCTGAGTCCACAAAGACCAGCCGTGATCTTACTGAATAGTGGAGCAGGCTCGAAGGGCCAGATGCATCTACTCCTTCTCATTTGTTGTTATATATGGACTTTGCAGTAAAAATCCTGTCAGACACTCAAGAGTCCAATGCCAGATCTTACGACAAGCCAAAAGGTGGGGGCTCAGATAAAGCACTGAAAATGATTCAAAGGTTCACAACTCAACAGTATAGGACAGTACAGCCTTCCTAAAACAGATGGGTGGTTTGCAGGTTATTTTCATTATGTCTCACTGGCCTAACCTTTCTTCCTCAAAATTGTTTCTTCGTCATGCTGAGAACTTTATTAAAATTAAATCTATTTTATTCAATGATGGGAACCTCACAAACACAAGTAAATATGCACTTTCCTAATTCCAGTCTCCTCTTCTTTCTTGATGATAATCGCTCCACCACTGGTGGCCCTGCCTTCTGCTGCCAACCCATGTTCTCAAACTGCCTCTTTATCCTCTGTCTCTTGATATTTAAGAACTCTTCACTGACATCAACCGGTCCTGTCCCTCCTGCTGCTGATACCCTTACCCATATGCTGCCAGCTTTCCAATGTACTGCTGGTTGGCCTTTCCCTTCTATCATCTCGAAATTCTCATTGTCGTTTTCAAATCCATCCATGGCTTTTCCCACCTCCCACTCCCACTCTCTCTAAACATCAACCCAAACCCCAACAGCTTCCCCACTCTCCTCTCACTCTGGCCTCTTGCACATTTAATGGAACACAGAACATAGAACAGCACAGGAACAGCTCCCTTGGCCCACGGTGTTGTGCCGAACACTACGCTGAATTAAACTAACCCCTTCTGCCTGCCTTTGGTCCATATCCCTCCATTTCTTGTATATTCATGTGCTTATCTAAGAGTCCTTCAATGCTCCACCATCCCTGGCAGTGTGTTCCAAACTCGTATCACTGTCTAAAAGAAAAATCTGCCTCTTACATTTACTTTCAACTTTCCCCCCTCTCACCTTCAATGCATGCCCCCTAGTATTGGGCACGTCAACTCTGGGGAAAAGATTCTGACCATCAACCATATCTGTTTAATTGGAAGGACACTAGCTTTCGGAGCACCGCTCCTTCGTCAGGTGATTGTTGGACAATTAAACCTGTTGGACTATAACCTGGTGTTGTGTGATTTTTAACTTTGTACATCCCAGTCCAACACCGGCATTACCAAATTATAACCCTATCTTTGCATCTCATAATTTTAAAGACTTCTAAAAGTCTCCCCTCAGGCCTCCGCTGCTCCAGAGAAAACAACCAGAGTTTGTCTAGTCTCTCCTTATAGCTCATACCCTCTAATCCAGGCAGCAACCTGGTAAACTTCTGCTGAACCCTCATCAAAGCCTCCACATCCTCCCTGGAACGTAGTGACCATAATACTCTAAGGTCTAACCAAAAGGAAGGCTTGGCTCGTTTAATACATCCGGTATTTATAATTGGGTTAAAATGTAACTAGTTTGGAGGTGGACCAATTTTATCAAAACTAGGTGTTACAAAGATAAGTCATCACTGCTGACCGTAGAAGGGCCAGTTTTGAACTGAAACAGGGACACACGTAGATTGTCAGGCATGTCAACTGTTCACCACAAAGTCACAGGGATGTACAGCACGGAAATAGACCCTTCGGTCCAACTCGCCCATGCCAACCAGATATCCCAACCCAATCTAGTCCCATTTGCCAGCACTTGATCCATATCTCTCCAAATCCTTCCTATTCATGTACCCATCCAGATGCCTTTTAAAGGTTGCAATTGTACCAGCCAAATGCCTTCTCTAGAGCGAGATGTTGATTTATAATCAGACTGGCCTACAACTTTAAGGGAATTGTGTAACATCACAACAAGCAACATTCCAGTATAAATGTTACAGCTTCACACCTTTAGTCCCTCTGTCTGTAATGGAGTCAATCTAGTATGCTTAGCCAGTTGTGTGTGTGTGTGTAATGTACTGTATTACAAGGCACAGAACACAGACTGTGTGCACATACATGATACTGTTGCCATGTAATTAATGTTGTAAATAAGCTTCTAACAAAGAAGCCAGCTGTCTGAAGTATACATTGTGTGGATTAACATACAGAAAGCTACATACTGCATTTTATGACAGTAGCCACTCAGGTATATGTGAATGGCTTCCTCCTGCCCTTCCTAGGTGCAGAAATCAAACCCACTACTGCCGTTACTCCCATATTTAGAACCTTGTCACAGGGAGGTTGCTCTGCACATAGTCAGTGAGAGACTGCTAACAATCGATTGCCCCAATATAAGGCACTGCCAAGACAGCAGGGTCAGAAAGGGGGATAAACCCTCAGCCCCCAAACATGTCACTACTGCAACCAAGATGACTCGGCGTCAGGCACAGCGAGACTGCCACAAACTCTGTTGATGAGAACAAGCTCCAATATGCAGGACCCATTAAATAAGTGGTGTTGAGGTAAAGTGCTGTTGCTTGGTGAATTATAAACAGTGGTCACAAAGTGCAAATGCTATCCATAGGTTCTTTCATGCCATTGATAGACCAAAATGCAGAGGTTAGTGAAAACCCTTATATAAGAGTCTCTTACACTGTACATTGTTCCGATAATTGTTGGAAGAGGAGAAAGGAGTCTGGGTGGTAAGGCCATACACATTTTTAGCAGAAACAGGACTGTTAGGATGAAAGGCTGGCACAACATCGAGGGCTGATGTGCCTGGACTGTTCTATGTTTATATTAAAAAAAATTTATCTTAAGAGGTAGTTAGTAAGTTTGCAGATGACACCAAAATTGGGAGTGTAGTGGACAACAAAGAGGGTTACCTCAGATTACAACAGGATCTTGATCAGATGGGCCAGTGGGTTGAGAAGTGGCAGATGGAGTTTAATTCAGATAAATATGAAGTGCTGTGCTTTGGGAAAGCAAGTCAGAGCAGGACTTATACACTTAATGGTAAGGTCCTAGGGAATGTTGCTGAACAAAGAGATCTTGGAGTGCAGGTTCATAGCTCCTTGAAAGTAGAGTCACAGGTAGGTAGGATAGTGAAGAAGGCGTTTGGTATGCTTTCCTTTATTGGTCAGAGTATTGAGTACAGGAGTTGGGAGGTCATGTTGCGGCTGTACAGGACATTGGTTAGGCCACTGTTGGAATATTGCGTGCAATTCTGGTCTCCTTCCTATCGGAAAGATGTTGTGAAACTTGAAAGGGTTCAGAAAAGATTTAGGATGTAGGAATCGCAGCGGCCAATCAGCACATGGCAAGTTCCCACAAAAAGGTGCTGGTGATCAAAAGGTCGCGTTTTCAGATGGCGGTTATGGAATAAAGATTGGCCAAGGCCCGATGGGGATAACTCACCAACCCTTCTCTGCTGTGGTACTGGGTGCGTCCACCCAAGCAGATGGTTGGAGACATTGTTTGATATTTCAAAAAGGTGTCACCCCCGGCAGCTGGGCAATCTTTCCGTACTGTACCGCAACTTGGGCCTTGGCTTCGGTGCTCATACCCCAGAGTCAATCTTGAACCAAAGCTTATGAGTGAGAGGCAAGACACTACCAATTGAGCCATCGCTAAGATCAGAGAAAGCTGACCAGAGAACAGATTAAAAAATACCACCCTCAAATCGACAGCCTATTGCTTCAGAGGTCTAGCTTCTATAACACCAGCCTGGGCTGCTGAGGCACATTTCCAGGGTATGGCTCACAATGTTATCAAATTGCCACCTATTACCGCCCACTGTCAGAATCATTCAGATCCGACACAGACCTATGAAGAGTTATCCAAACAGACTGAGGTTTATACTGTTACCCGTTTCAAATGCCTGCTTAAATATTAATAGATTCACCTTAAAGCTCAAAGCTGACAAGGTGAAAATGGCAGTGAATTGGAGCACTTTTCTTTTGCATCCAAGACATTACAGATGAAATTTGATAAAGATGCCAATATTTCTTTTCTTGTCACTGTTAATCTTGTGATTGTTTGCTTTTGTGCTCGGTCATTCCCCCCAATAATTGATGCTGTCAATACTTTGTCAGTTTCAGTTTGAAGACGATGACAGAAAAAATTAATTTCAAAATTAATAAGATTTAAAGGTTTCCGATGGCAGTTTCTACAAAATGAATGTTGTCAGTCAATGGGAGAATCCAATAATTGAGGTAACATATGGTTAAGTCCACAACACAACAACAGTTAGCATTCTGATAAATCACTGTCAGCCTCTGTGATTAGCAATGATGCTTGTGGATAATACTGTAAAAGTTGCCCAAAGTCCTGAGCACCAGTTTGACATTGGCTCTTCCTGATTAAGAAATGTCACTGAGCACAGGCAGCATCAAGGTAAGTGTGTCTTAAGTGTATCTGAATTTGAAGGAAGGAAGGAAGGAAATAAGAAGAGGCTGATGCTCAATAGGCAAGAAAGACTTTGCTAACATCATTAACTGTTAAAGAGTTTAACATTTCGTTCGAAGTAATGTTCGAGGATTGTCTCTTGGCTATCCTTTAAATAGCTCATTTTGAGTTTCTGCTGGTGGGACAAATCACCACTTAATGCAGCTACTTGTAAGAAACTGGTCTTCGTGAACTAAATGGCTTTAAAAACCCTAAAAAAAAGCCAGGATTTAGGAATGGAGTCTATTTTCATTACATTGAGCAATTTTAGGCGTTTACATAAAAAAGCAAAAAGGCTTGAACCACATTTGTAGCACAGCAATATCTGTAATTTATTTTGCGAGGAGTGTTTGTTCTTTAATTGCTTAGTATTAATAGGTTTCCAATAATTTGCATTATTGATAAGTTGATGTATCATCATTTAAGGGTGTATCACTTGTTCACAATCCAATATGGTGGCACGGTGGCTCAGTGGTTAGCACTGCTAACAGGTTTGATTCCACCCCCAGAAATTGCCTGTGTGGAGTTTGCACATCCTCCCCGTGTGACATTTGCACATTCTCCTCATGCCTGCACAGATTTCCTCTGGGTGCACCAGTTTCCTCCCACAGCCCGAAGACGTGCAGATTAGGTGGATCGGTAATGGGAAATGCTAGGCGATAGGGTAAGGAGGCACATCTGCATGGGATGCTGTTTGGAGAGTCAGTGTGGACTTAATGGGTCAAAGGGCCTGCTTCCACACGATTCTATGATAATATTGCCTATGAAATCTGAGGAAACCAGAGATAATATTTGTCTAAGTGACTCACTCCAGAGGTGAGGTTACACCTGATGGGATGTGACCATCACTAGCTGGGCCAACATTTATTACCCATCGTTCATTACACTTTGAGCTAAAACAAAAAACAAATAACTGCAGATGCTGGAAATCTGAAGCAAACAAAACAAAAAACAAAGTAGGGAATCCTAAGGGATAGGATGTACATGTATTTGGAAAGGCAAGGACTGATTAGGGATAGTCAACATGCTTTATGCATGGGAAGTCATGTCTCACAAACTTCATTGAGTTTTTTGAAGAAGTAACAAAGAGGATTGATGAGGGCAGAATGGTGGATGTGATCTATGTGGACTTCAGTAAGGCATTTGATAAGGTTCCCCGTGGGAGACTGGTTAGCAAGGTTAGATCTCAGAATACAGGGAGAACTAGCCATTTGAATACAGAACTGGCTCAAAGGTAGAAGGCAGAGGATTGTTTTTCAGACTGGAGGCCTGTGACTAGTGGAGTGCCACAAGGATCCTTTACTTTCCATCATTTACATAAATGATTTAGATGAGACCCTTATAGTTAATAAGTTTGCAAATGATACCAAAATTGGAGGTGTAGTGAACAGCGAAGAGGGTTACCTCAGATTTACAACGGGATCTTGATCAGATGGGCCAATGGGCAGAGGAGTGGCAGATGGAGTTTAATTTGGATAAATGCGAGGTGCTGCATTTTGGGAAAGCAAATCTTAGCAGGACTTATACACTTAATGGTAAGGTCCTAGGGAGTGTTGCTGAACAAAGAGACCTTGGAGTGCAGGTTCATAGCTCCTTGAAAGTGGAGTCGCAGGTAGATAGGATAGTGAAGGCGGCATTTGGTATGCTTTCCTTTATTGGTCAAAGTTGGGAGGTCATGTTGCAGCTGTACAGAACATTGGCTAGGTCACTTTTGGAATATTGCATGCAATTCTGGTCTCCTCCCTATCAGAAAGATGTTGTGAAATTTGAAAGGGTTCAAAAAAGATTTAAGGATGTTGCCAGGGATGGAGGATTTGAGCTACAGGGAGAGGCAGAACAGGCTGGGGCTATTTTCCCTGGAGCATCGGAGGCTAGGAGTGACCTCAGAGGTTTATAAAATCATGAGGGGCATGGAAATGGGGAATAGACATAGTCTTTTCTCTGAGGTCGGGGAGTCCAGAACTAGAGGGCATAAGTTTAGGGTGAGAGGGTAAAGATATGAAAGCGACCTAAGGGGCAACTATTTCACACAGAGGGTGGTCTGTGTATGGAATGAGCTGCCAGAGGAAGTGGTGGAGGCTGGCACAATTGCAACATTTAAGAGGCATTTAGATGGGTATATGAATAGGAAGGGTTTGGAGGGATATGGGCCGGGTGCTGGCAGGTGGGACTAGACTGAGTTGGGATATCTGGTCAGCATGGACGGGTTGGATTGAAGGGTCTGTTTCCATGATGTACATATCTATGACTGAGTGCGAGAGAAACTCAGCAGGTCTAACAGCATTTCAAGAGTCAGATACACAGCACGGAAACAGACCCTTTGGTCCAACTCATCCATGCTGGCCAGATGCTCCAAACTAATCTAGTCCCATTTGCCAGCATTTGGCCCACATCCCTCTCAACCATTCCTTTGCAGGTACCCATCCAGATGCCTTTCAAAATTTTGTAATTGTGCCATCCTCTACCACCTCCCATTCTATACACGCACCACCCTCTTTGTGAAAAAGTTGCCCCTCAGGTCTCTTTTAAAATGTTTCCCTTAAACCTGTGCTGGAGGAGAAAAGTGAGGACTGCAGATGTTGGAGATTAGAGTCAAGTGTGGTGCTGGAAAAGCACAGCAGGTCAGGCAGCATCCAATGAGCAGGAGAATCAACGTTTTGTGCATAAGCCCTTCCTGATGAAGTTGATTCTCTTGCTCCTCAGGTGCTGCCTGACCTGCTGTGCTTTTCCAGCGCCACACTCTCAACCTTAAACCTACACCCTCTCACTTTGTACTCCCCTACCCTGAGGGGAGGACCTTGCCTATTCACCCTATCTATGCCTCCCATGATTTTATAAACATCTGTAAAGGTCACCCCTCAGTTTCTGATGCTCCAGGGAAAACTCACCTCAGCCTATTCAGCCTCTCCCTATAGCTCAAACCCTTTGACACGAGCAATAACCCTGTAAATCTTTTCTGAACCCTTTCAGGTGTCACAACATCTTATAGCCTTTAATGCGATGTGGCAGTAACACAATTTCTCAAGCAGTATCATCAACTTAAGAACTACTAGGCTAAAAGAAAGGGTCCAGTGCATTTGCTGATTTCAATCCAGATAGTTGCAAGATATAACAATAGATTAGTTGACTCATTGTCACAATCAATCAGTCTCTACCATCTAAAGCAGACTCTGACATCTGCCTGAGGTACACCAAGTGGCAAAGGGGATTGATAAGATGGACGTTGAACAGATGCTCCCCCCCACTTGTAGGAGAGTCTGGAACAAGAGGCCATAGATATAGAACGAGAGCAAGTCAGCGAGAGGGAAATCTACTTCTCTCAGAGGTTGTGAATCTGTGGAACTCAATACCCCAGAGTACAAGAGAGGCAGAATTAATCAATAGATTCAAGAAAGAAACATATAGGTTTCTGATGAAAATTGCTCTGACAGGCTTTGGGGGAGTAAGGCATGAAAGGGGAGTGGATCAGCACTGATCACATTAAAATGGCGGAATGGGCTCAAAGGGCTGAATTGCCTCCTCCTGTTCCTAAGTTCCTATATACTGTGGAGCTCAAATGCCCACAATGAGTCAGGTGCACTGTTCTGGGGGAGTGGGACAACAAGAGGAACACATTCAAAATGATGCTTAAAAGCCTCCAATGTAGACTGCAGAAGTTCACATTACAGAGCAAGGCCATTGCTTCGACACATTGGAAGCTGGTACAATTACAACATTTAAATGGCATTTGGATGGGTAAATGAATAGGAAGGGTTTTGAGGGATATAGGCCAAGTGCTGCCAAATTGGGACTAGATTGGGTTGGGATATTTGGTCGGCATGGGCGAGCTGGACTGAAGTGTCTGTTTCTGTGCTGTACATCTCTATGACTCTATGACATTGTGACACACATTTGCTGTTTTTTGCCAAACATGCTAGAAAATGAAACACAGTCACAGACAGACAGACAGACAGACAGACAGTCTTTGCCAACTCGAGAGAGAGCCCTGCAGCAATAATAAACACCCTCAAAAAAGGTTTTCGTGACTGCGGCAATACAGCCCACAGCAGTCGTTTTAAATTGGGCAAAAATTATCAAAGAGAGAGAAACAGATGGAGAGAACGCCTGTGCTCAAGGTAACATAGTACTAAAAAGTTGGACGAGCAGAGATGGATGGCAACAGCTTTTTCATTGTCTTTTAAAACAAGACACCGAGGGAATCGGTAACGATGCACTTAACGGGGGAATAATGTACTTCTGAATCAAACAGGGAACAAACATCAGCCAGGGGTTCCTTTTAGTCTGCTCTCCTGCAGCTCATTTTCAAGTAGCAGAGGTTGGAAGAATAGTGTCCCAAGCGACTGGTTCACAAGAGTCAACAACAGGCTGTTCTGCCCCTCAAGCCCTGCTGCACCATTTGATAAGACTGCGAATGCTTACATTGTGTCCACAAGTCCCTCAGCAGTCATGGATCTACTCCTTTAAGATGTTTTAATAAATAGACCTCCTCGATTACTCGAGAATTTCAGAGATCAATGGATTGGAGAAAGGGAAAAGAATATAATCTTGGTCTTAAAACCTTATTTTCAAAATGCAGCCCTCATTCCAGTCTCTTATCGACTAGGAGCATACTCCCGGTTATGTCCCCTCAGCTTCTCCCTCTCTCCTCCCATGTTTGAGCAGCAGATAGCTAGATTTCCATAGATGTAGGAAGCTGGACACACACACACACACACACACACACACACACACAGTCAATTAGTGATCCAGCCTTACAAGGAGTCTGGTGAGGAAACTAATTCTGACCCACTCAGCCAATAGTATTATCGGTGTCCAATCAATTTTCCCTTGATAGTGTAGCCTAGGCTATCAGTGAGCATCCGGGGAGGTGGTGGAGTAATGCTAAATGCAGAATCATAATAATCCCACTTCAACAGACGGTAAAATTTGAATTCAATTTCAAAAAAAAAGTCAGAAAAAAAAGCTAACCGAACGCAACTTGCAATTCACAATTCCTGTTGATCCTCATAAGCAACAATCTATCCCTCAGAGAAGGAAATCTGCCATCCTTTATCTAGCCAACATACGATTACAGATTCTCAAATGTGGTTAACTCTGAACTGAGCAAATAACAATCAGGAAGTAGTACTGGCCTGGGCAACGATACCATTTTTTAAAAAAAAATAAAATCATATTTCTGGGCTATAATCCTTCTGAACAGTCACATCATAAAACTGGATGACAGGGACCAACAGTTCCCATCTTCAGTACAAATAATATTTAATAAACCTTTCTATGTTAATTGCAAACAAATGCACCAAAGTGCTTCACAAAAGGCATAACCAAAGAGAGAGTTACATGATGGAACTTTGTGGACAGCACACTTCTCTCACTTGAATGTGTGTTCCTCATAAGGAACCTGACTGAGGGCTGCTGTTAATGAGTTCATCGCAAGGCTAGAGGCTGGGAGGAGGGGGAGAAAGGACAAGCTAAAACATTTCAAAAAGTAACCAAGCAGGGCCCAGTCACCCTGAATAATCCTTAAAACCAGGCCCAAGAAGGTTGCCATCAGAAGATTACAGACCCGACTCAGATTTCACCTATCCCAGCAGTGTTTATTGACACACTCATACTTCGCAATGTCCTTAACAGCTAGAAGTCAGTGGGTGATCTGTTTCTGAATGTATTCCAGTCGCTGGGCTTCCACAGCCTTCTGGAATAGAGAATTCCCAAGATGCACCATCAGTCCACATCTAACCACAATACGGACAAGGAACATCTCTGGAAGTAGACAATGTAACCAGCTCCAACAAGCATTTTATGTTTAAGCAGTGCAGCTCTGAACAGGAAATTTGAAGGTTACTTCACATACTTGAAATCCCCAGGTTTTTATCCCCACACTGACTGAGGTTACCACAAAGGACTCTCCAGCTCGACCTGTTCCTCTCGCCTGAGGCGCCATGACCCTCAGGTTAAATCACCGCCAGTCGGCTATCTAATAATAGAATGAGCCCTACACAGTCCAGTGGAACTACAGTAACTTTGCTGTTTATTTATCTGAATGAAAAATCATTTTGCATTTTGAGAAAGGTTCGGGAATGAATTGCATTAAACAGAGAAACCTCACCAACCCAGGGAACAAGAGAAGGAGGGGGCAATTTAAGGCAGAGAGGAAGAATTTCGTCTCTTGAAGTAGGATGAATTATTGGAATTCTCTACCCCAAGGCTGTAGGAGTTATCGAGTACTGTATGTTCAAAACCAGAAATCAACTGATTCCTACATACTAAGGATACCAAGGAGTACGGGAGTAGTGTTGACGAATGGAATTGAGGTAGAGGGCCATGGTGATGAATAATGGAGCAGTATCGAAGGACTGACTAGCTTATACCTGCTCCTGTTTCTATCGTGAACTATTCACATTGAATCTTCTATGGACGGGGATGAATGATCATAGGGAACACCTCTAACTAAATATAGTCACTTCTGTTTATGCCACTTTGGTCAATAGGCAACAACTCCAGGATATCAGCACATCATCGTTAAAAAAAAACACAAGCTTGGTCTCAATTGGGCCAAATGGTCTTGGTTTGTGCTGTATTGACTATCCAATATACAATAAAAGACCAGAGTCCATTGAGTTCACTTTCTGCCACTCTGATAGTTCAGTCACAGGTTGCCAGGATATTAGTTGCTGACTAATCAGTGATCAATGCCCAATGGCCAGAACAGGGTCAGATGAAAACTAGTAGAGTAAAATTCCCACCGGGGGGGGGGGGGAGAGAGAGAGAGAGAGAGAGAGAGAGAGAGAGAGAGAGAGAAAAAGAACTTTGGGAATCATTGATCCCATTTGTCGAGCACCTCTGAAACGTGCAACAATTTCCACCTATACACCCCCTAGGCATCCCAGCTACAAGGCAATCAATCTGCCTGCACATGTCCAACCAATCAGAAACACTTCTTTAAAAAAAGACACCCCATGAACATCAAGTACGAACATCAAGAAAACAAACTGAGGGAATGTTGCTCAATATTGTCTCTCCAATTACTCAGACCGTATTCCAGAACATTTTCTGAACGAAACCCACCCTTTACTTCCATTTGACTGAATCTGTACTAACGGTGTTCAGTGTCTCATGTGCCATTGACGAACTGCCCGATCACAAATATCGCTTTTGCTGATAAATTTCAAGTTGATGCCCCCTTCAAATGCAGCCAGCGTTCACAGGATTTCCACTTCTGGAGTGGTGGAGCAGTTTGTGATGCAAGCTTCCTTATCAAAACCGAGACAGTGCAACGTTCACATCCTCAGCCCCATCTCGCCTCATCAACTTCCCCTGAGTTGAACAGGGCTGGGAATGCTGGTGTGGTCCTAGTGTCTTCAGTGTTAATCACTTGGCAGCAGTGCATTGCTTCTAAATAGCTATCCCTATTAAAGGGGATCACTACTGTGGCAGAGGAAAATAAATAGGAAAATGGGCTTGAGCTGACTTGTGATGAAGGGATGAAAGATCACAGAGATGTCATCTGGGCAAATGAAGAATTTACCAGAGTGCTACTCATAACTATGACCTGTGTAGCTACAAAACAGGTGACTGAAGGAGGGACATTTCATATTCCTCCCGATATTCAAGTATTAGACATCATGTTGAATATCCTGAAGGAACAGCTTTCCTATGAGACACTAATTTAAGGCCTCTTCTGTTATAAATTTACCAATCTCACACCAAGATTTATAAACAGACATGGGTTCTGCTCATTCAGGGATTATTTAGCGAGCAGATTTCTTTCAGAAGATCAGCACCTATTCTTGGGAAAACTACACAGCTACGCTACCTCACATGACCTCTTACAAGTTCAACAAAGTGGCTGCTGGTCACATGTTCAACATCTTGGTTGCTTATTGGCACATTCTTCTTAAAGTGACATCACGACGACATCATTTACCTTTTCAGGTGGATATTAAAAAAACCCTCCAAAGAACAAGATTTCCTTTTTATTCTAGTGAATATTCATCAAGCAACCAACATCACTTAAACAGATTATCTGATCATTATCACAAATTGTATAAATTAGCTGTCTCTCTTATGTTAGAGCAGCAACTACACTTCAAATAAAATATTGACAAGCATAAAAATGCTTTGAGGATATATAGGCACTATATCAATGGAAGTTTTGGCTTTCACTCTTTCAGTGAGAAAAAGTCAATGCAAGTGTCAGATAGGATTCCCTGTGAAAAATTGGACAACTTGACTCCCAGAAAGATAAAGAAAAATAGCAGTGAGCAGCTGCCTCTCAAACAGTTACAATTTCCAATAAAGACCGAAAAAAATCAGGGCAACACTCTGACCTTCCAATATCATGTGACCTAGTTATTGCCCCCCCGACACACACACACACACACCAACCTTTGCCAGCAGTAATCTTTCTATTTAATCTGCCTTCTCCTTTTCTGCAAAAGGTGTGCAGTAAATTTAAAGCCAGCACACATTGCTTTACAGAAAAAGGAACATTCCCTATGGTTTACAGTGGAATTCTTTCTCTCCCCCCTCAATTCTGAGATGACTGAATGAGGTAGGAAATGAGCATGTATAGCTGGGTGTCATCAAGGTTGTGTTTTGATTCATTTATAGGATGTGGACACCGTTGACAGGGTGACTATCCGGAGTCTTGGGTATACAGGGTAGTGAAGGCAGCATTTGGTATGCTTACCTTTACCGGTCAGAGCACTGAGTATAGGAGTTGGAAGGTCATGTTGCAGCTGTGCTGGACATTGGTGAGGCTACCTTTGGAATACTGCATTCAATTTTGGTCTCCCTGCTATATGAAAGAGGTTGTTAAACTTGAGAGGGTTCAGAAAGTATTACAAGCATGCTGCCAGGATTGGAGGGCTTGAGTTATAGGGAGAGGCTAAATAGGCTGGGGCTGTTTTCCCTGGAGTGTCAGAGGCTGAGGGGTGACCTTATAGAGATTATATAAAATCATGAGGGGCATATAGATTGGGTGAATAGCCAAAATCATACCCCCAGGGTAGGGGAGTCCAAAACTAGAGGACATAGGTTTAGGGTGAAAGATACAAAAGGACTTAAGGGACAACTTTTTCCACGCAAAGGGTAATGTGTGTATGGAATGAGCTGCCAGAGGAAGTGGCAGAGGATGGTACAATTACAGCATTAAAAGACATCTGGATGGATATATGACGACTAGGAAGGGTTGAGGGATTTATGGCCAAATGCTAGAAAATGGACTCAAATAATTTAGGATATCTGTTCAGCGTGGACAAGTTGGGCCAAAAACAGCCTGTTTCTCTGCTGCACAACTCTAGGATTCTATTTATTGCTCCCGGAGAGAAGGGGAGCTCTCTTCGATCACTATAGATCTTGGCGTGTAGGAAGTTCCATGGTTTTAACCCAACAACAGGGGTACTGTGGGGCTGGAAAGGAAACTTGCAGGTCGTGGTGTTCCCCTGTCCTTCTGGATGGTAGAGATCACAGGCTTGGAAGATGCAGCAGAAAGAGGTTTGCAATATTGCTTTGAAAGCCTGAGGCCTGGAGGGAGGAAGGGAAGCAACAAGAGCTGCACTGATGCAGGAGGTACTGAGAAAGGAGAAGCTAACAAAGATAGCGCAACAGGTCTTTGGTTAGGGGGTGCAACAGGAGTGGATAGTGTAAGAAAAAGTTGTTATTTGTTCAGGTTTGAGGGAAGTGCAATTAGCATTGCAGCATTACCGGAGAAGGACACAAAGATTGCAAGGAAGAGAAAGAAGCTGAGAGGTAGAAATTTACTGGATGAGTGACACTAATATTTGCTAATCGTTAAGAGCCAAATGCATATTCAGTTCCATGGCACCCAACATTCATATCAAAATGTTTTTAAGTTGCCAAGTTTCATCTTTAGAAAAATGAATGCATCTGCACAAGGCAGAATAAACTATAAAATGGCTTGTTCTCTGCCCAAATGTACCATCTGTGCCACATTCCTTTTATGTGACATAAATTGAATCTTCATAACAAACTTCCTACAGTACACTTTAAACCAAAGCGTGTGTAAATATCCAAATGTCGGCTGCTTTTCAGTCTTGCCTTCAACAACTGCTACAACACGCTCGATCTTGTTAGAGCAGGGCATCTCGCAGCCTGCCTCATGGTTTAAACATTTCTCACTTCTCCATCAGATTGAAAAAGTTTAGCGGTGTTAATTTTCCTGGCAGTGAGAGTT
This sequence comes from Chiloscyllium plagiosum, assembly GCF_037043375.1. Lineage (NCBI taxonomy): Eukaryota > Metazoa > Chordata > Chondrichthyes > Orectolobiformes > Hemiscylliidae > Chiloscyllium > Chiloscyllium plagiosum. Next base: position 68,057,658 of record NW_028270157.1, read on the forward strand.
AATGGCGGTGCCGAGAGGACCATCAGGCAGATGGAACTTTGGTGATTGGCAGGACCAAGATGAGGGGGGAAAAATGGGAGAGGAAGAGGAACAACAGAGGAGGGTCAATTAGAGACAAATCATATATAGAAAGAGAAGCAATGAAAGAAAATATTGGACTATTAGTGACAGAATTTTTAAAAGAATAAGGAACAAAAATACTTAAAATCTTGGACAAGAATTTACCATGTGCTGGAGAGACACTGAACATCTCCCTTTCTGGGCCAGAGAGATGAGCATTAAAGAATACCCAGAGCTTTTAAAAATCAGATCCGACTTTCCACTGCGGGTTTAAAGGGCCAAATCATACGTAAACCCAGTAGATTCTTAAAGTACAGGAGATTAAGAATCAGATACTTTTGGTGGGAAGGATAGAGGGGTGCGAGAGAGAGAGAGAGAGACAACTTCTGAGGAATCACAACTCAGGTTTTCTCTTCGTCACAGGAAGATGGCCAATTTGAACAATAGGAACACTGTGAATGTTCAACACCTGCCATCTTCTCAGCAAGATTGGTTCATACTTTCCTTTGGCGCAGACTCTTTATTTTAACTCTGATATTCCCTGGGCGCTGATAGGGAGGACTGTTCCCAATCCAGACAATTTATTTACTTTTATCCTGAATGATCCTTTTCATTTTCAGCACTGCTCTTCCAGATCCTGTCATATCAACCCTCAATCTTCACTCGGTTGCCTTCCCATGAATTATCTTTCCTTATGCCTGTTCATACAGCTGTATAAAACTTTAATTCAACCCGCATTTGGAATATTATATGCAGTTCTAGTTGCCACACTACCAGAAGGGCATGGATGTTTTGGAGAAGGTGCAGAGAGAGAGTTTACCAGGGTGTTGCCTGGTCTAGAGGGTTTCAGTTATGAGGAGAGGTTGGATAAACCCAGATTGTTTCACTGGAAAGATGAAGGCTGAGGGGTGACCTGATAGAGGTCTAGAACATTACGAGGGGCACAGATGGGGTGGATAGTCGGGAGTTGAAACTTTATTGCTGGAACAGCACAGCAGGTCAGGCAGCATCCAGGGAACAGGAGATTCGACGTTTCGGGCACAGGCCCTTCTTCAGGAATGAGCAGAGAGTGTTCAGCAGGAGAAGATAAAAGGTAGGGAGGAGGGACTTGGAGGAGGGGCGTTGGAAATGTGATAGGTGGAAAGAGGTCAAGGTGAGGGTGATAGGTCGGAGTAGGATGGAGGCGGAGAGGTCAAGAAGAAGACTGCAGGTCAGGAAGGCGGTGCCGGGCTGGAGGGATTCGGCTGAGACAAGGTGGGGGCCTTTTCCCCAGGGTAGCAAAGTCAACTACAAGAGGGCACAGGTTCAAGGTGAGAGGGGTAAAGTTTAGAGAAAGAGTGTGGGGAAAATGTTTCACACAGAGGTTTGTGGGTGCCTGGAATGCACTGCCAGTGGTGATGGTGGAAGCAGGCACATGAGCAACATTTAAGGTGTATCTTAATAGATACATGAACCTGAGATGAAAAGAGGGATAGAAAATCAGGCATGGGCAATATGTAGCCGGTCTAAACAATGATCAGGAATTGTCACAGGCTTAGTGGACCAAGGGCCAGTTCTTGTGCTGTAATGGAATTGTATTGTATTGTATTGTATTGTGTATTGTATAGTATTGTATATTGTATTGTATTGTATTGTATATTGTATTGTATTGTATTGTATATTGTATTGTATTGTATTGTATTGTATTGTATTTTGTATTGTATTGTATATTGTATTGTATTGTATTGTATATTGTATTGTATTGTATTGTATATTGTATTGTATATTGTATTGTATTGTATTGTATATTGTATTGTATTGTATTGTGTATTGTATTGTATTGTATATTGTATTGTATTGTATATTGTATTGTATTGTATATTGTATTGTATTGTATTGTATTGTATATTGTATATTGTATTGTATTTTGTATTGTATATTGTATTGTATATTGTATTGTATTGTATACTGTATTGTATTGTATATTGTATTGTATTGTATACTGTATTGTATTGTATACTGTATTGTATTGTATTGTATTGTATACTGTATTGTATTGTATTGTATACTGTATTGTATTGTATTGTATATTGTATTGTATACTGTATTGTATTGTATACTGTATTGTATTGTATTGTATTGTATACTGTATTGTATTGTATTGTATTGTATATTGTATTGTATTGTATTGTATACTGTATTGTATTGTATAGTATACTGTATTGTATTGTATATTGTATTGTATATTGTATTGTATACTGTATTGTATATTGTATTGTATTGTATTGTATACTGTATTGTATTGTATATTGTATTGTATTGTATATTGTATTGTATATTGTATTGTATTGTATTGTATACTGTATTGTATACTGTATTGTATATTGTATTGTATTGTATACTGTATTGTATACTGTATTGTATACTGTATTGTATACTGTATTGTATACTGTATTGTATTGTATTGTATATTGTATTGTATTGTATTGTATACTGTATTGTATTGTATTGTATACTGTATTGTATATTGTATTGTATTGTATACTGTATTGTATATTGTATTGTATTGTATTGTATACTGTATTGTATATTGTATTGTATTGTATTGTATATTGTATTGTATATTGTATTGTATAGTATACTGTATTGTATACTGTATTGTATTGTATTGTATACTGTATTGTATACTGTATTGTATACTGTATTGTATACTGTATTGTATTGTATTGTATATTGTATTGTATATTGTATTGTATATTGTATACTGTATTGTATACTGTATTGTATACTGTATTGTATTGTATTGTATACTGTATTGTATATTGTATTGTATTGTATTGTATACTGTATTGTATTGTATTGTATACTGTATTGTATACTGTATTGTATTGTATACTGTATTGTATATTGTATTGTATACTGTATTGTATATTGTATTGTATACTGTATTCTTTACAACCACAGTGCTTTAGGAACTTGTTCCCTACCTCCACGATTCCCATTTCTCTTCTCGTCCCCAACAAAATCTTTTTCCTACTTCAGTTTTACATTTGTCCCTCACTCCCCAAACCTATCCAACAGAGTTGATGACAGCCACCACTGGGACCACTGAACTCCATCAGAAACATCAAGCAATTTGCCACACCACAAGAACACAATCTATATGCTAAACAATTCTCCCGCAGTCACATTTTAATATCGCCTCCTCTTACAGGGAAATGTTATTCATCGTACAGCCTGAACGTTCATATTCCAAACACCTCAAAAACAAAACAAAATCAACGCAATGAGGCAGTGACCGCGCTAATCAAGATCAGAGGACAATTGTCAAAAACTATCCCGTTCCTACTTTAGTGAGACAACATAATCTATAAAGCAGGAAGAGGTGTATCATAATATCCAAAATAAGTGATTTCATCTGACAAAATCCTAGCCCCAAAAACCATCCCAATTAGCTGGGAATTACACAGAGACCAATCTCAAAACCTCACTTCCGCATTTAAACCCTTTGTATTTCAAATTTGTAGAGCCAGTTAAGGAGGAAGATGATTATTTCCAACTCCCCGCTTCCGCCCGCCACCCATCGAAAAGTCGTTATCCTCTTCCTCTGCAAGTGGTGGAGACTGGGTCATTGAACATATTCAAGGTCGCGGAGGATTGTACCTCTTGTCAGGCAGAGATCAAAATGTCTCGGGGGAGACAGAAAAGTATAGTTAAGGCCACCACCAGATCACCCACATTCTTATCAAGTGCTGCTGTACCCAGTAGCTAAATGAGCAACTCCTGCTTTGACACATGTCCATATAATTCGGGGAGTCAACTGATGTATTATCCAGCCTTTCTCAAACTCCGCAATAATTTAATGTCATAATCCTTATGGTTAAAAACCATAAGACTAGGCTCGGATTTCTTGGGACTACAAAGGTAACAAAGCCCCTATTCAACATGATTCTGTCTCAAACTGCAAGATAATTAAAAGATCCTTCCCACCCCAGTTAGATTCTCTTCCAACCTCTACCATTGAGCAGAAGATATAAAACATTGCTTACACATATACGAGCAGATTCAAGAACAGTTTCTTCCCCGTTGCTATTCAGACTTTTGAGTGGCCCTCTTTAATGTTAATGCTGAGCTCTCCCTGCACCTTCCTGTTAGCTGTAATTCTATAGCTGACGCTCTGTTCTGTTACCCTGATGCAGTTGTACAGTACGAACTGCTGTAAAGCATGTTAGACAACAATTTTCACTGTATCTCAGTACACATGACAATAAATCAAAATCAAACCAAACACTGCTTTTTCTTTTGAAGAATACCTCAGTCAAAAATCAAAAGGTTTCAGGAGTATATAGGAAAAAGTGTAGTTAAGACCACTGTCAGATTACCCACAATCTTACCAAGCGGTGCTGTACCCAGCAGTTAAACGAGCTCCTTGTGTAAATACTTAGGTTAAAACACCAGTTTCAACTCTATGGTTTAGGCTAATGGAACTCAGGTTGTGTGTTTTAAGGTACCCGTGTCCACCAGCCTGAGTTTGAGCATTCAAGTATGACCTTCAAAGCATGCTGAGAATCATCACCTAGCCACCCCAGTGTTGCAGGTAAAGGCATTGTTCTCCTTATGGTGCAATAGGTCAACCAGTCAGAAAACCAGGGGAAAGTGAGGACTGCAGATGCTGGAGCTTAGAGTCAAGAGTGTGATGCTGGAAAAGCACAGCCGGTCAGGCAGCATCCGAGGAGCAGGAGAATCGACGTTTCAGGCATAGGCATTCCTGATGAAGGGCTTATGCCCGAAACACTGATTCTCCCGCTCCTCGGATGCTGCCTGACCTGCTGTGCTTTTCCAGCACTGCACTCTCTACTCAGAAAACCAGCCAATGATAGCAAAAAGATTCTCACTCACACAGAATGCTGGAGATCAGAACAACAGAACCTCAGCCAGCTTGCAACACCAAAAACCTCAACATTCACTGTTCAACTCAATGCTATCAATTACCTCCACTGCAAGGACTACAATATTCACCTATTGGCTCTTTGCAAACAATTCAGAAACTAACCCATACATTTTGCTTTCAAATCCTGTCTTTTTGTGGGCGGCACGGTGGCACAGTGGTTAGCACTGCTGCCTCACAGCGCCAGAGACCCGGGTTCAATTCCCGCCTCAGGCGACTGACTGTGTGGAGTTTACACATTCTCCCCGTGTCTGTGTGGGTTTCCTCCAGGTGCTCCGGTTTCCTCCCACAGTCCAAAGATGTGCAGGTCAGGTGAATTGGCCATGCTCAATTGCCCGTAGTGTTAGGTAAGGGGTAAATGTAGGGGTATGGGTGGGTTGTGCTTTGGCAGGTCGGTGTGGACTTGTTGGGCTGAAGGGCCTGTTTCCACACTAAGTAATCTAAAAAAAAAATAAATCTTATCTTTTCAGACTCGCCTCTCATTCCTGATTGGTATGTACATGTCATGTTAATAATTCTTCTCGTGTTTCATAATCAACTCATTGTGCATTAATTCAAGAAAGTCTGGCTAAATTGGCTCCTTTCAAAACCAAGTTTATTCAGGCCTTGGAGAAAAAAAAAGTTTCCACAAGGGAAGGAATTAAGAAAAATTCAAACCTTGCTGCAACTAAGTTTTGGGGGCTGGCGGCCGGGGGGCGGGGGGGGGGGGGGGGAAGAGTAATTAAGGAAAGAGAACTAGTTCTATCCCTTAATTGAAGGCTTATCGGTTCAGGAACTGCAACAAATCAAACAGCCTCACCTGGCCTCAGGTTATCAGTTACAGTTATAATTACAGTTGTAGCAATAATTCGACTGGACAGTTATAAAGGTGGTCACTGAACTATCTTGATCCATCTAAGAATGAAAACCTCTCAAACAATTGCTTTCCCCCACTGTCCCAAATCAGTTTGTCTCACTCTCCTACACTAACCAGTGAAAATACAATAGCCTTGGAATCCAAGTGTCTCATCTCGGATTCAAGGCAATATTGTTTTTCTCTGCTCTCTGGGAATGGTTTACCTCTCAGTTCCCATGTCACATCATTTATTCTGTACTCTCCTAGATTTCTGTTGAAAGCCGCCTTTTGACCAGTTGGCTCTCCTTGTACAGAATCATAGTCATGTACAGCACAGAAACATACCCTTTGGTCCAACTCGTCCATGCTGACCAGATGTCTCAATCTGAATTAGGCCCATTTCCCCAGCATTTGGCCCATACTCTTCTCAACCCTTCCTATTCATTTAGCCATCCAGTGTTTTAAGTGTTGTAATTGTACCCACCTCTACCACTTCCTCCGGCTGCTCATTTCATATACCCCCCCCCCCCCCCATTCTCTACGTGAAAACACTGTTCCTTAGATCCTTCTCACCTTCAACCTATGCCCTCTAGTTCTGGACTCCTCCACCATGGGTAAAAGACCTTGTCTATTTACCCTATCCATGCCCCCCATGATTTTATAAACCTCTATAAAGGTCACCCCTCAGCCTCTGACGCTCCAGGGAAAACAGCCCCAGCCTATTCAGCCTCTCTCTACAGCTCGAACCCTCCAACCCTGGCAACATCCACGTAAACCTCTTTCTGATTCCTGTCAAGTTTCACAATCTTTCATACACCATCTTTGGAGATAATAAAACATTCGGGCAAAAGGGGCCAAAGCCACAATGTCCGATCTTTCAATCCAGTGGGCATTACAAACAGCACAAAAATAAAATCTCACGTCAGCCGTGGAAGTAAGGACGTCTAAGGTCAGTCATTGTTCTAAGTTAGCTCCCTGTTAATTTGCCAGAAAATCCAATGTCAGAATTCGCAGGATTTACTCATTTCTATTTGAGGGATTGAGACTGGGGGCACCTTTTTAAAGTGAGAGGAGAGAGATTTGAAAAAAAAACATGGGGGCAAATTGTTTCTTGAGAAACACGGAGGGTGGTTTGCGTGTGGAATGAACTTCCTGAGAAAGTGATGGATGTGGATCCAGTTACAATGTTGAAGAGACATTTGCGTAAGCACATGAATAGGAAAGATTTGAAGGGATGTGGGTGAGGAACAGGCAGGTGGGACTGGTTTAGTTTGGGATCATGGTCAGCATGGACTAGTTGGACCAAAGGGTCTATTTTCGTGCTGTACGACTATGAATCCTGAGGAATTTCAGACTGTGCTACTCTATTTACAATCCCACAGTGCAGCTCACACAATTTCTTTTGGACTCGGGTGACCGTTTGGCTGAAGTGATTTGGCTAGTTCCAGTGAACAACGAGGAATTTTTTTTTATTATTGAGCGGAGTTCATTTTTAATGAGGAGAAATGTGACTAGAAACAATGTACTGGTCTGTGTGCACGAGGTTTACATTGTCAGACAGATATAGGGCTTCTAAAGCAACCTTCATAATCACTGGGCGACCTGAAACATTGCAATCCGTAATCTTTGACTGTGGTGACATCGGAAAAGTGATCACTGTTTCCCACATGGCAAGCGACTTGCACACGCGAATGTGCAGATAATCACAAGATCAGCGGTAGGTAATAGCCATCGTTCGAAAAGCCAGTACAAACACGGTGGGCTGAACGATCTCGGTTGGTACCATAACACGATTGATCAACTGTTGGGTGGGGCAACATAGGGCATGTTCCTGACAAGATTTCTGAAATTAGCTCCCTACTCCCAGCTTTGTCATGGCAAGCAGTTAGCAGGAAGAAAATATTAGAAAAATGGATGTCATGTTGAAGTTGTACAGGACATTGGCGAGGCCTCTCCTGACGTTGTGCGCGCAGTTCTGGTCACCCTATTATAGGAAGGATATTATTAAGCTGGTGAGGGTTCAAATGAGATTTATCAAGATGTTGTTGGGACTGGAAGGTTTGAGTTATAAGGAAAGGCTGGGACATTTTCACTGGTGCGTAGTAGGCTGACCTTATAGCAGTTAATACAATCATGCGAGTTATAGAAAAGGTGGATGGCAGGTGTCTTTTTCTCAAGGTGGGGAATTTCAAGACTAGGGGGTATATTTTCAAAAGTGAGAGAAGGATTTAAAGAGGGACAAATTTTTTTTATTTTAAAAACAAACATTGTGTGGAACGAACTTCCACAGGAAGCAGTGGATGCAGGTACAGTTACAATGTTTAAAAGACATTTGAATAAGTTCATGAAGGGGAAATATTTGGAAGGATATGGGCCAAGCGCAGGCAGATGGGACTAGTTTAGTTTGGGATTATGGTCAGCATTGACTGGTTGGACCAAAGAGCTCTGTGGTGAGCGACTCCATCTAACCAACCGAGATCAATTGATTTTAGTTCAGCAAGCATACAGGTGGTGTACAATACCGGGAGAGGAGTAGCAGAGTTCGTATCAACCTCAAACAAACTGAATGGTAGTACAGGCTTAAAAAAGGCTGAAAGACCTGCTCCCATTCTACTCTGCCTGGCTACGCAAGATCTATTGGCTATCATCACTCCAATCGGAGAGGTGCAAACCAAACAGAGAAGGGGTTCAAGCTTGCTAAAGGAAAAGGACAGTCTTCATTCTCCACCCCTCCTGACATCCCCTCACTCCCCATCTCTCCCCCTCTTTCCCCTCCCCCCCACACACACAAATTAAAAGGCCTGCACCTTTCAGAGGACAATTCCACCTCCACCCCCCCCCCCCCCCCCCGCATTGAAGAGGGATATTACAATTAAGAAATAAAAACTTAATGCGGTGTAGTTTTGTTTTCCTTAATTGCAATGTATTCTGTAATGATGCACCTTTGTAAATGTAAATGAAGACCTGCTTCTCTGAGCATTAAACTGATCATGAAAGCTCGGGGGCAATCATTGCACTTGAGTGACTCGACAATAAAACATGAGTGCGGCTACACTGAGCACCAGACACGATTGTAAAGAATGCATTCAGATTTCAACAGGGTGCCATTAATAATGTTAAACCATAAATGTGATAGCGCATTGATGCGCTTGATGTCAATAAACCAGGTGCAACTTCAGTTTATCCACATTTGTATTTTCTTCTGCAGGTTGTCATTTCGGGGTATTAATGGCTGCTATTGTTGGACCGGAGCATCTTCATGAGGCTAATTACATATTTAAATCAATATTGGTGCACTCTTCAACAGCAGTCAATGGCAGTGTCTGCACAGAAAGACACTTCTAGCAAGCAAGGCTCTGCTCACCGGTTCACATCTAAGAACTAGTAACTAAGTTTTATTGTCACATGTATTCAAGTACAGGAGTACAATGAAAAGTGTACAGTCGCCATTCCCAGCACCATCTTAGGTACAGAGTAGGAAAATAAAGTAATAAGAGTACATTACAGTTCTTCACAGTATAAAGTAGCAAATAAAAAGTAGTAAAGTTCAAAATTACAGTTCTTTCCTTAGTCAGGGACCTGCAGTCACTCCACGCTGGGCTTTCCTCACACGGGCCCCACAGGCCTCACCAGGATACAATCTGCTCCCCATGCTGGAAGATCGCACACAGACCACCATCCGTCAAAGTGCTGGAAATATTCCACCTGACAATCCATGGGGACAGAAGTCACAATTGCCAGTGCTCATTCCAATCAAAAAGAAAAAAAGTTAACCCTTCTCTCTCTCACACACCTGTTGAGTATTCAGACCGGTTTTGAATTCCAGATTTCTATCATCTGCAGGATTGTAGTCCTCTTAGTAATGGCTTTCCCCAACGCTGGTTAATGAGGACCTCGCACAACCAAATTCAAGTTAAGCCAAGGATAGACACTTAAATCAGCAAAACATAAAATTCCATGAGGTATGAACTAAGCGTCTTACTCAGGTGATTCTATTTGCAATAACTTGCTGACAAGGAAACAAAGAGGAAGAGAGTATTTACAAACAGGATGTGTGTGTGTTGTTGAATGTTTTACTCCGTCTCATGTCCCTCCACTTTAGACTCTTTAAAAGAACCCAGCAGGAGAAAACTGATGTATTAGTCTGACTTCAGATATATTTCAAAATGGAGCTCCTAGAGACGCCTGACTGGATTTACAAATAAATCTTTCCCTCTGGGAAGTAGATTGCAGCCACTGGTTTAAAGAAAATCACAGGCTTCAGTCTTGCTGTAGGCCTATGCCCCTGTTTCACATGATAGGCACTCTCCTCTCCCCCTTCTCTTTTCCTGCATTTAATTCATTGGGATGGTTACTCACTCCCAGTGGAGGATCTTTAACCACAGGTGGCGTCATTTGGAGTTAAGGTGTTGGCAGCCATTACCTTCATACTGTTCTCTCCATGAGTGTAGCTCCCAATGTGGATAGTGATACCATGGAATCTGCTCATCTCTTTCCACCCCCCCCACCAACTCCGAATCAGTAAACTATATATGGAAAGTACAATGTTCCCATAAAAAGCATCGACTCAAGCAGCATTAGAGTGGTGCCAGTGAAGTAGGAACGCAGAGGACCAAAATAAGCCACTGTAGGCCCGGAGTTTGATCTTAAAGAAATGCCCATGCACGAATCTCTCCTTTATAAATCTCAGCCGCATTCTGTCAATTATCCCTCCCACCCTGTTGTAAACCTTACTGACCCCAGACACCCCTTCCCCCTCCTCCATCTTGGTATACTACCAATTTCACATCCGAACAAAGACAGTTTTTCCAAACATCCGTGTCTAACTAACCTTTATGATCCCTTCCTGGTTTTCACAGCCTCCTCGGTGCTCACATTCCTGACGCACTGTTGACCCGGGTGCCTCTAAATCAACCCCGTCACTGGCCACACGTTAAGGCCAAACAGCTGTTCATCTTTTCAGATCTCCACATCAAAACGGTGAAAATCCACCCAATAAACACAAAAGCCCTCAAAAAAAAAGCGTGCTTTAAACACTCAACAACCTGGTGTTCTGGGGCTTTATTGATTTCACTCCTCGCAACAGTAAACCCACAGCTGGGAAAAAAAAAATCACTGAACCAGACACTGGGTGTCAACTACAAATCAGTGGCATTCTCACGTCCAACTCAGACTGCTGTTGGTTCGAGACCACTCAGGCCTAAGGATTCCTGGACAGTGCTGCACTTTTGACTTGCCAATTGGAAAGCTGGCTTCCCTTTCTGGTCGCTGTCAAAGGCAGGAGGCAAGAAGCCACACCCCAGTACCCCCAGCACTACTATCCCTCAACCAGGTGGAGCAGATTATCTTGGAAACAAACAAACAAACAAATCAAGGCAGCAGAAGGGGCTAAGTGAATGCAAATCCTTTCTTCCTGCCAATGGTTTATAAAAATGCTAAATTCAAATGTCATGCCTCCAAGTGTGCACGGACTGTGCTCAATGTTATGGATTTTAACCTAACAGCATCCACACTGGGGCAGGAGGAGATAAGGAGAGGCAAGGCCCTGGGAGGGATTTGCAAATGAGGATCCCAGTAGGCTGTAAGATCAGTGAGCGGTGGAGGGGGGGGTAATGCATACATGGCACAGCGAACTGCATTCTGAATGGCTCAAAAAGGGGAGACTTGCCAGCAAGGTCTTAGAATGAATTGAGGCAGAAACAAGGGTTTTGGCAGCCATGGGGCAGTGTAATGGAGAAAGTGAGGACTGCAGATGCGGGAGATCAGAGCTGAAAAATGTGTTGCTGGAAAAAGCGCAGCAGGTCAGGCAGCATCCAAGGAGCAGGAGAATCGACATTTCGGGCATAAGCCCTTCTTCAGGAAAGAGGAAGGGCTTATGCCCGAAATGGCGATTCTCCTGCTCCTTGGAAGCTGCCTGACCTGCTGCGCTTTTTCCAGCAACACATTTTTCAGCAGTGTAATGGAGGTTGAGGTGTACAGTTGGTGCAATGGCATTGCTGCGCATTTGGAAAATCACCTCAGCGTCCAGTGTGACACCAAAGTTGGATCCGGTCTGACTGGAGTTACCAGAGAAAGGCAAGGAGCTCATAGCCAAGAAACCTCTTGTTGCAGAGTCTGAAGACTATCTACAAACGTCCCAAAAATATTTATTTGGAAATATTGTTACCCACCCAGTATCCTTTTAGATTAGATTAGATTTCCTGCAGTATGGAAACAGGCCCTTCAGCCCAACATGTCCATACCAACCCTCCAAAGAGTAGCCCACCCATACCTATTCCCCTACCCTATATTTACCCTGACTAATGCACCCAGTACAGTGGGCAATTTAGCATGGCCAATTCACCTGACCTGCACAGCTTTGGATTGTAGGAGGAAACCTGAGCACCTGGAGGAAACCCACACAGACACGGGGAGAATCGAACCCAGATCGCTGGCACTGTCAGGCAGCAGTGCTAACCACTGAGCCACCGTGTCAAAGTGTCTGATAATTTCTCAACTCGGTTGAATGGAGTGACGTTAGCATAAAAGCTAACAGCATGCTTCTAGATGGTATCACCAAGGGGCAGTTTCTTGATGAGAAGCAGGATGCTCAAGTGTTGACCGTCAGGAGCTAGCAGAGGGAAATAGCTGCAGAAACCATCATAAGCAACTGTCCGGGAGTGGCTACAACAGGAACCAAAATGACAATAGTTTTACTCTGGTGAACAACATGAAGATGTGTTGGTGGAAGATGGAGTGGTCAACTGTGCCAAAGGTAGCAAGCAACCAGGAAAGGATGAGCTTACCGCTGTCACAGTTGTGTAGGGTCAGTGTATTCAAACACAATATTTCGGGCCAAATCTGAATGGGTTTGGAAAGTGACAACTAATTCAGGAACCTTAAAGAAAGAAAATAAGGTAATTAGTGAGCATCTTGCGAGGAAGTGGACATTTTTTTTTGAGGAGATGGTTTATGACAGGCAACACAAAGGGGAGGGAGACTATACAGGAAGAGTGAATCATGCCTTCCCACTGAAATGCTGTGAAATTCCCTGAGCAGACAGATCATTGCAAAAATAATTGGAAAAGCAATTTTATTTTTGCTCAGATTTCAATCATTTTGAATAAACAAAATTAATTTTGCCTTAACCCAACAGAAACTATTAGCAGACATCAGGGAACTGTTCAGATGTAGTCATTACCCTGTTACATTCAGTTAGAATAATGGGAGCACACTAACAGAGGGCCACGAGCAAATATCTTGTGTACATTTGAGAAGTTTTAATGCCTTATTGATCTGTATCTCCAAGCACTTTAAATTGAATCTTTATTAATCTCGATTAGTGAATAACGACAAGGCACAATTTACTCCATTTATTTAATTAGCGCAACATTTTGCATCTTCATTATCGACTACCTTTTTTGACACTGTTCCGGCTGGGGAGGAAGAAATACAAAATGTGTGTTGACTTCAAAAGTGTATCTATCAGCAAGAGCGAAGTACTTCCAGGTTACAAATGTCAACCCTAACTACAGCCTATTTGCTTGCTTATCGTCCACATCCCTCCATATCTACCCCATCTGTTGAACTATTTCTTAAATGATGAAATTGTACTCACCTCCACTACCATCACCAGCAGTCCATTCCAGACACTCACCACCCTCTTGTATCTCTCCCCTCTTTCCTTAAACTGATGAGCTGAAGTCTTAGACTCCCCTACCATGGGGAAAAGTTGTTGGCTCTCTATCTTATCTATGCTTCTCATGATTTTATCAACTTTTATAGAGGTCACCCCTCAGTCCCCTGCAGTCCCAGCTTATCCAACCTCCCCTTAAAAATCAAATCTTCCAGTCAAGGTAGCATTGTTTAATCAAACTTTTTTCTGCACTCTTTCTGATTTAGTAATATCCTTTCTATAGTAGGGCAACCAGAACTGCACATAGTACTCCAAATGTGGTCTCACCAATATAGTGTACATCAAGAGCATTTCCGAACTGACAGCCAGACTACTGCGACCACTAGGACTCATAACAGCACACAAACCAACAGCCACACTCAGACAACAACTCACCAGAACGAAGGACCCGATACCCAGCATGAGCAAAACCAATGTAGTGTACAAAATCCCATGCAAGGACTGCACAAAACACTACATAGGACAAACAGGAAGACAGCTAACGATCCGTATCCATGAACACCAACTAGCCACGAAATGACACGACCAGCTATCCTTAGTAGCCACATACGCAGATGACAAGCAACATGAATTCGACTGGGACAACACTACTATTATAGGGCAAGCCAAACAGAGAACAGCCAGGGAATTCCTAGAGGCATGGCACTCATCTACAGATTCAATCAATAAGCACATCGACCTGGAACCAATATACCGGCCACTGCAGCGGACAGCTGGAACTGACAACCGGAAGCGCAGATTCAAACCACTATAAATGCCGGAGGAAACATCACCGAAGCGCTTCACAGGAGGCTCCCAAGCACTGAGGATGTCACCTAGACAGGGGACGAAACATCTGCAACACAAATTCCCAGCTCGGTGAACAGAATCACAGCAACGAGCACCCGAGCTACAAATCTTCTCACAAACTTTGAACATAGTGTACAGCTGCAACAAGATGTCCCAACTCCTAGGTAGAGGCTATCCTCCTAACTGCCAAATACTTCAGCACGTACTTCGGATTTTGAAGAAGAGAGTCAATATTCTCCCCTACTCTGCTCCAAACACTTGATCTGATGACAGTCACTGGCAGTATTTCAGTTTGCCCCAAACTGCAGTTTATCCTGTGGAAAAGCATCAAATCTCAGATCATCCAAAACAAAAAAGTCCCCTTCAACATGGACCATGTCTCACTTCTACCCCTTCACCTGTATGTGCTGAGTGACGCTGCAAATCCCTCTTCCCTCCCCATCTCCTCTGACCCCACCACTCTCCAATTGCTATACCCTCCATTTGTGGCTGCTGATGTTCACATGCTCTTAAGTTTCCCCAACAATGTGTTCACTTTAGTGCGAGTGCTTTCTGATGTAAGGGCTTGGAATTTATTCCCACCTCCAGATTCGTTGAGGCAAAAGGTGCAGCACATATTGTAGAGATGGGTATGCAGTGATGGTGGGGAGGTGCTGGCAATAACAGCCTTTACCAATCAGAAATGCATCTTTCATTTTTAAAATTCATTCACAGGATGTGGGCATCTCTGGCTAGACCAGCATTTATTGCCCATCACTAATTGCCCAGAGGGCAGTTAAGAGTCAACCCCATTGCTGCGGGTCTGGAGTCACATGTAGGCCAGACCAGGTAAGGAAGGCAGTTTCCTTCCCTAAAAGGCTTTGGGTGGGTTTTTCCAACAATTAACAATGGATTCAAGAAACTCAAATTCCAGAGTTTTCTTTTTAATTGAATTCACATTCATGCCATTGCAGAATTGAAACCAGAGTCCCCAGAACATTACTTGGGTCACTGGGTGAACAGTCGATCACCAATACCATACGGCCCCCCCAAACATGATGATCTTCATTGAGCAAGATTAAGTTTGGACAAATACAGGGGAGGACAGTGGGAGCAATCCGAATGATCAGCCGCATTGATAAAACACTCCTTTTAACATAACCACTCGACAGTCACTTCTGAGAAAACAGTATCAAAAACTCTTGTGTCTCCATGGAGACCATTCAGAATAGTCCCTTCTCCCGACTGCCCATTATATGCATGATTGATAAAATGACAGTGCTCACTAAGCACAGTGAAGTGAACTGAAGCGGGCCTCAGTTTCCAAATAACAACACGCAAAGCAGGAGAATTTTTGAAAGTCAACTTTTAGCACATTGGCAAGGCAAAGGCTTACAGCGCAACGAGGGGCCACAGTAACTGGGAGAAGGAAGTTGCTCAAAGTTGTGGACTGATTATGTGACTGAATTCTCATCTGCCCCAGATGCACCCAATGTTAATGATAAGAGACGAGGAGCGGAGGAGGAGTGAAGTGACTTAGTTATCCCTGTGTATAAATGACTAAAAGACAGTAGGTGGATGTTGGGAGGTCTTGCGATGTGGTGAGTGGGAACCCTGCCTCAGGGCCAGGAGCACTGGGTTCTAGTCCTATGCCAACTCTTGACTAGCGACAGCGCACTTGTAGATGTAGCCAAACATTTGATCATCAGCTTGCAAGTCCTTTCACTGTTGCCTGGTGGCAGCACGGTGGCTCAGTGGTTAGCACTGCTGCCTGACAGCACCAGAGAACCAGATTCCATCCTCAGACTCAACGTCTCTGTGCGGAATTTACACACGTCCACCCAGTGTCTGCGTGGGTTTCTTCCAGGTGCTCTGGTTTCATCCCACAGTTCAAAGCTGTGCAGGTTAGGGTGGATTGGCTGGGGGAAATTGCCCATCATGTCCAGAGATGTGCAGAGGTTGGTGGGTGGGTTGATCTTGGTAAGTGTAGGTTTACAGGGATGGGGTGGAATGCTGTTCAGAGGGTCGGAGCAAACTCGATGGGCTGAAAAGCGTCTCTCAGCACCGTGGAGATTCTACAAGAACGGGAGAATCTCCTGGTCAACCACTTGGCAAAAAGCAAATGACAATATTTTTTCACACAAACACATACCCATCCAATCGAATCCCATGGTCCAACCCTTGGAAACAATGACTGGAGAAGTTTTGTTTTGGACCAATATAGTTACTTTAAACAACTAGTCCAGAGATGTTATGGCATACCCAGGGGGCAGGTGGGACTCGAACCTGGTCCCTTCAGCCTCGGGGTAAGAGCCTTCAACCTACCTCCTGGCTGATGGATTGCTTGCCTTTTAGCTCAAGGGGAAACAGAAACAAAGTAGAAACTGAAAAGGTAAATGATACTTGTTGCTGTGTGGATTCTTGGTCAGATCCTGTCGGGACTACTGCATCGCTTCTGAGTATTGTACCTCGGCGACAGTTTCCAATGGTTGAGGTGCAAACTCAGCAAAACCAGCATGGCTGACAGCAGTAACATGACAAGGCCAGGATTCACAAAGCCGGACTCCAACACTTCATAGTTAGAAGATTCCGGGGGGGAGGGGGGAAAGAAGAAAAAAAAAGGAGAGGAAAAAAAATAAAATAAATAAATCGCTAATAGCAGTGCTCAAAACAAATCAGCTTCTGCCCCATTCCATCCCCAAATCTCTTAATCCCTGTGCTCTTTTAAATTTACATCTCTATCGAAGATTCAGATCATCTAACCTAATTTGTTCTTGAAGAGATGGTGTAGCGGCAATGTCACCCAATGGTAGTCCAGGGGCCTAGGCTAATGTCTACAGTTAGGGGTTCAAATCCGATCTCAGGAGCTGTGGGTCTAAGCAGGTTGATTGAAAAGATCTTTAAAAACAAATCTGAGCATCTTGTGGTACAGCAGTAATGTCCCCAGCTCTGAGCCAAGAGGCCCAGGTTCAAGACACAGCTGCCCTAAAGGTGTGTAAAAATATTTCAGAGCAAGTTGATTAGAAAAACATCTATAAAGCTAATCTCAGTGTTGGTGACCATAACTACAAGCAATTTAGGTTTAAAAACCCATCTGGTTCATTCATGTCCTTTAGGGAAGAAACCCTGTCATCTTTACCTGGTCTGGTGTGACTCCAAGAATCACAGCAACATGGCCGACTCTCAACTGCTGTCTGAAATGGCCCTAACAAGTCGCACAGTTCAAAGGCAATTAGGGATAAACGACAAATGCTGGTTTCATCAAGTGTCCACATCTTGGGAAAAAGTGTCTCAGGCCAAGTGTTATTGGATTATTTCCCCTGTGAAAAAAAAAGGGCCTTCCGATGCTTACTTTTGTTCAAGCAAAAAATGTAAGCTGCTTTATTTTACGAATGCTATTTTGAGGTCATATAGTATGGTGGTGAGGCCTCTTCTGGGGTACTGTGTCCAGTTCCGGTCTCCGTGGTATAGGAAGGATATTATTAAACTGGAGAGGGTTCAGAAGGGATTTACCAGGACGTTGCCAGGAATGGAGGGTTTGAGTTATAAGGAGAAGTTGAGACTTTTCTCACTGGAGCTTTGGGGATTGAGGCATGACCTTTTAGAGGTTTATAAGATCACGAGGGGTGTAGACAAGGTGAATGGCAGGTGTTTTTTCCCCTCGGGTGGTGAATTTCACAACTAGGAGGCATATTTTTTTTTTTAAAAAGGTGAGAAAAGACAGATTTAAGACAGACGAGAGGCAGTTTTTTTTTTAAAATCATCATCATGTGTGGCATGAACTTCTACAGGAACTGGTAGATGCAGGTACAGTTACAACGTTTAAAAGACATTCAGATAAGTACGTAAATAAGAAATATTTGGAAGGATATGGGCCAAGCGCAGGCAACATGATCGGACCAGTCCATGCCAACCGAAGGGTATGTTCCTATACTGTATGACTCCATGACTCTATAACTGGTTCATTTGTCTCGATGCATTTGGAGTACATACTCAAAGTGTACAGATCCTGTTTGAGTTGCTGTATCAATCCATTAAGTAATTTAGACTGTACAGCCGAGGAGGAGACAGAGCAATGGGGGCATTTAGAAATGTTGTTGCAGTTGAATTTGGGAAACAAAGGAATCAGAAGCCAAGGTAAGTCAGCGAGAACGAGGCTTCTGGGTGTTTGAATTGTACAGGCGTCGGTATTAAACCTGCAGCAACGTACTGCAAAGACCCATCGCACTCATTTGCACAAGATAGTCCAGGGACTTGGGGGAAAGAAAAACCTGACTATTGAGGGTCTCCCTGCCATCCAGAGGGAACACAAGAGGTCTTGGAGTTAGAGGCAGCTGCACTGCAAGTCATCTGCTGAGTGCAGGTCAGTATTGGTGCCATTTGCCATGAAGGCTACAGGGCACAGTATGCAAATCTCATTCCCCCCCCCCCCCAGTGGAATTTCAAAGACCTTTCAGTCAAGATTAGACTAGTCAGATGACACACGCTTAGAGAACACAAAGCAAGAAGGGATCCCGGAAGTCCATATCCCAACTACCATTATCAATACCAGATCTGAACGCCTGAGAACTCCTCAACTCAACGTGCTTCAAAACTAGGAGAATATCTGTCAGTTATTCTTTCATCATAGCCCCGGGGAAGCTTTCCCCTGAGTGTTTCTAGATCCTGCTTTCAAGAGAAGCAGGAATCGCCGCAGTTTGAGCAATTGATCTATTTTTGTTCATCTCTTCACTCTTTACACACCCGTCTACTTGCGCATTCAGCTTCACAGACTCTGTATTGCCTGGATTAAATAGTTAGGGAAAATGCATTTATTAAAATCCACCTACTTTCTCAAAGTGCTGCTCCGCCAAGTGATTCATAACGTGCTGCGTTCAAATTTAAATTCACCTTCCAGTACAAAATCTACTGTGTTTCACCTTAAGGATTCCATATGCTGTGCCTTCAATGCGTCAGCAAGTTTCATTTAGCAAAGCAAATGGAAATTAGGTCAAAATCCAAACAAGCCCACCAGGAGCTGAAGTTGCGTGCGTGCTATTATTAATTTGTACATAGCGTGCTTTCCTCTTGCTGTTAACTGTCTGACACATTTAAAAAGACACACACATGACTGCCCTAGTGAGGTTAAAGTTCCCAGGACTAATCGCCACCCCCAATGCCTTGACCTTTGTGCCAGTTCTAGTTGGACGTATTCCCAAAAGATTGTCACATGACCTGTCACCATGCACACCAGCTTGACCATCGGTTCATTATCGCCACGCACCATTGGAAAACACACTAAGACAGTTCGAAGAATTTGGACTGTGAAACAACCTTTTTCTAAAAAAAATATGTATAAATCCAGAAATGCTTTGTGGCTGAGCACGACAGAGCGACATCTGCTGGATGCTGTATGCATTGAGAACACAAACAGCATGCATGCACCTCTGGCTTTCTATTGATGAGCAGTTTATAGAATCCAGACAGTGCGGAAATAGGCCATTCGGCCGTCTGAGTCCACACCGACCCTCCGAACAGCTTCCCACTCAGACCCAACCCTCTACCTTTTCGCTGTAACCCTGCATTTCCCGTGGCTAATGCACCTCCTTGTCAAAAGGTGGTTTGCAGCAGAATTATTCAGCACAGCCAAACCTCAGTCCCCTTTCATTCTGTTATTCTGAGGAAAGAGAATTCCTCCAATTCAGTAATGCCTCTGTGTTAATGTTCCTAGGTAAGATACCAAAAGCAGCAAATTACATTAATCACTGTTAGCCACGCAGGAATGTGCCGTAAATGTGCTAACAGGGAGGTAGAGAGTGAGGATTTTCAGATTTTGCTTTAATCTTTCCTTCTGGAATTTCAACAATTCATTGCCTCTTTGCTGCGTGCTGCCCTTTTAACCTCAAAACTTTCAACCTTTTAAGTAGGAACTGCAGAGCAGAGACAAAGGTTTGGGGGAACTGATCTGTGAGAGCTTCGTACAACCCGAAGGGGCCCAGCTTGAGCCAAGGTGGAAGTCAGCAGCAAAGCAGCTGGGGAGGCCTAGGTAGGATTTGGTCCAGCACAGGGGGTGGGGGGGAAATGATGGCAAGAGATTGAGCCCTCACAGGGAAAGCGACTGCAGGCCCATGGCTTAAGAAAGGACATAATGTTTAACTTCTAACTTCATTTCTTCACTTTGCTACTTTGTACTTAAAAAGAACTGTCACGATGAACTTATTTCTTTATTTTCATACCTAGGTGCCTTTGTATGGTGCCAGGAATGATGGCATTGCCACGTGTACTGGAGTACAGTGAAAAGTGTATAATAAATCCTAAATCTACATCTTAAACTACAGAGGTCTTTCTTCAGCATGTCAGTGCCTCAGGCTTGCCATACTCCAGTTGAAGTAACAGTATGGAAAGCCAGCAACAAGTGCAGATAGATCTCAAGGGAGCACCATGAGAAATAATAAACAAACAACTTTGGCTAAACAACTCTGGCTTAGTGGTTAGTGCTGTTGCCGCACAGTGCCAGGAATCCAGGTTAGATTCCAGCCTCAGGCAACTGTCTGCGTGGAGTTGGCACATTCTCCCCATGTCTGCATGGATTTGGTGCTCCAGTTTCCTCCCACAATCCAAAGATGCGTAGGTTAGGGTGGATTGGCCAGGCCAAATTGCCCATAGTGTTCAGGGATGTGTAGGTTAGGTCAGGGGTAAATGTAGAATAATGGGATAGGGTAATGGATCTGGGTGGGTTACTCTTCGGAGGGTCAGTTTGGACTTATTGGGCTGAAGGGCCTGTTTCCACACTATCAGTGAGTGCTGTCGAGGTGGGAATTCTGAGTACATTCAAGGCTGAGCCAGACAGAGTTTTGTTTTTATCAGTAAAGGGAAATCAAGGATCATGGGGGAGAAAGACAGGAAAGTGGAGCTGAAGGTTATCAGAATCTCCCTGAACAGCAGAGCAGATTTAATGGGCTGAACGGCCTACTTACAGAGGGTGCCCAATAATTCAACTTTAAGAGGAAATAAAAGTTGACTCACTTCTCGGAAGCTGAAAAATCGGTGGCACAGTTTCAGCAGGAATTATAAAGGCCACCTAAACTAAGGAGAAATATTGTTCACATGAACAAAAATTGCTGAGAGCAACTCAGCAGATCTGGCAGCATCTGTGGAGAGAGAAAGCAGGGTTAACGTTTCCAGTCCAGTGACACCGGTTCGGAATTCCAGTTCTGAATTTGTTTTTTTCTCCCCCCTCAAGAATTACCCATCTCTCTCTCTCTCTCCTCTTTCCCTCCCCCCCCTTAATAAAATGAACTCATCCAACTCCTGCTCACACCT
Source organism: Chiloscyllium plagiosum (assembly GCF_037043375.1). Lineage (NCBI taxonomy): Eukaryota > Metazoa > Chordata > Chondrichthyes > Orectolobiformes > Hemiscylliidae > Chiloscyllium > Chiloscyllium plagiosum. Next base: position 68,079,225 of record NW_028270157.1, read on the forward strand.
TTTGTATTTTATCTAGCACTCGCTGCTCATGCCTGACCTCAAATGAAGTTAGACACCCACCAGAATATCAAATAATGGAGTCCTCCTAGCCTTTTCTGTTCCAGTTTAACAGTGCCATCAATAGGATAGGGAGGCACTGCACTGGGTAGGGTGTCATTGTGAGGCATGCATCATGATGATGGGAAGTTAGGGTCTCTACTCTGGTCCCAATTGTTGGCACAACAGATCTGGAGGGCACAGACGTTGTGGGAGAGACTAGAAAAACAGGGCATTATTTCATAGTAAGGAGACACCCATTTAAGACAGAGATGGAGGAGGTGTCCTCTGAGGGGCAGCATTCTTTACTTAATGAGGGGGTCATTAAGGCTGGAGCATTAACAATATTCAAGATTGAGACAGACTGTTTTTTAATGTCTAATCAGGAGTTATGTGGGGAAAGAAGGAGCAGGGAAAGTGCAGCTGAGAATCAGACCAACAGTGAACTCCTCGACTAGCAGGGCACTCGATGGGCTGAATGGCTTACTTCTGCTCCTGTGTTATGATCTTAGTGCCAGCTCTCCTAACCATCCACAGTTCTTCCATCAATAAAATACTGTAAAAGGTCAGAAGTAGTGGTGTTCGTTGATGATTGCATAACGTGCCACACGTTCGAGAGTTCTCAGATACTGAAGCAATCATAAGACCAGAGAAGAAGAAATTGGGCTATTTGGCCCATCAAGTCTGCTCCACCATTTGATCATGGCTGATAAATTTCTCAACCCCATTTTCCACTTTCTCTCTGTAACCCTTGATCCTCTTAACAATCAAGACCCTATCTCAGTCTTAAACATATTCAATGACCAAGCCTCCACAGCCTTCTAGGAAATGAATTGCACAGATTCACCACTCTCAGGCTAAAGAAGTTGCTCCTTATCTCCCTTCTAAAAAAAAGGTCTTCCTCTACTCTAAGGTGGTGCCCTCAAGTCCTGGTTTCTCCCGCCAATGGAAACATCTTCCCAACATCCGCTCTGTCCGGGCCATTCAACATTCTGAAAGTTTCAATCAGATCCCCCCCCCCCCTCATCCTTTTAAACTTCATTGAGTATAAACCCAGAGTCCTCAAACATTCCTCACTCCACTCCACAGCCCAATACACCCTTCCTGAGATATGGAGCCCAAAATTGTTCACAATACTCTAAATGTGACCTGACCAGAAAATTATAAAGGTTTAGAAGTACATCCCTGCTTTTATATTCTAGTCCTCTAGAAATGAATGACAACATATTTGCCTTCCTAGTTACCAACTCAACCTGCAAATTTACCTTAAGAAAATCCTGGGCTAAGACTTCCAAGCCTCTTTGGACTTTAGACTTCTGAATTTTCTCCCCATTTAGAAGACAGCCCATGCCTCTATCCTTCCCACCAAATGTATCCTCAATGTTGATAGTGAGACTATCAACTAGCATGACCTCACACTTCCCCACATTGTATTTCATCTGCCACTTCTTTGCCTGGTCTCCTAACCTGTCTAAATCTTTCTGCACAGAAAATGTATTGCTGGAAAAGTGCAGCAGGTCAGGCAGCATCCAAGGAGCAGGAGAATCGACATTTCGGGCATGAGCCCTTCTTCAGGAATCAAGGATCTGATCTCCAGTCCTCACTTTCTCCTAAATCTTTCTGCAGCCTCCCTACCTATTCAATATTACCTACCTCTCCACCTATTTTTGTTATCATCTGCAAACTTAGCCAGAATGCCCTCAGTTCCTTCATCCAGATCATTAATGTATAAAAGTGAAAAGTTGTGGTCCCAATACTGACCCTTGTGGAATACCATGAGCTGAAACTTTATTGCTGGAACAGCACAGCAGGTCAGGCAGCATCCAGGGAACAGGAGATTCGACGTTTCGGGCACAGGCCCTTCTTCAGGAAGAAGGGCCTGTGCCCGAAACGTCGAATCTCCTGTTCCCTAGATGCTGCCTGACCTGCTGTGCTGTTCCAGCAATAAAGTTTCAACTTTGATCTCCAGCATCTGCAGACCTCACTTTCTCCTCGGAATACCATGAGCCACTGGCTTCCATCATGAGAAGGACCCTTTTATCCCCACTCTCTGCTTTCTGCCAGACACCTTGCCTCCAACACCACAGGCCCTTATCTTACCTAGCAGCCTCCTGTGTGGCACCTTGTCAAAGGCCTTCTGCAAATCCAGATAAATGACATCCACTGGTTCTCCTTGATCTGACCTGCTTATTACAAATCAACATCCACATGCAGCAAGACAGTCAGTATACAAGTGCAATATTCACACCAGTGCTAAGTCTGGCTGATAAGACCCTAACACCTATTCTGACACTCAATGGGACTCCCATTCCTGAAACTCTCACTATCAACATTGAGGATACAATTGGCGTGGACTTGCCATATACAAACTGTGGCTAAAGACCAGATCAGAGACTAATTTTGCAGTGAGTAACTCATCTCCTGACTCTCCAAAGTCTGCCCACAAGGCACAAGTCAGGAGTGTGATGGAATACTCCCCACTTGCCTGGATGGGGGCAGCTCCAACAAAACTCAAGAAACTTGACAATCCAGGACTAAACAATTGGGCTAACTTCATTTGTGAATTAAGGTACCAAGTATAGGGGAATGGAGGGCTCGAGTTATATAAAAAAAAGGCTGCGTCTTTTTCCACTGGAGCTTAGGTGGTTGAGGGCAACCTAATAGAGGTTTATAAAATCATGAGGGGCATGAGGTAAACAGCAGAGAGTTCTAAACTATGAGGCATATTTTTGAGGTGAGAGGAGAAAGATTTAAAAAGGACATGAGAGGCAACTTTTTTGAAAAACAGAATGGTTTGTATGTGGAAGTGGTGGATGCAAGTAGAGTTACAACATTCAGAAGAAGTTTATGAATAGGAAAGACTGGGAGGGATATGGGCCAAGCGCAGGCAAGTGGGACTACTTCAGTTTGGGATTATGGTCGGTGTGAACTAGCTGGACCAAAAAGGTCTGGTTCCATGCTGTACAACTCTACACGTGAGCTATTTGATTGCAGGGCATCACAACTGAGGCAGGTCTTTGGAACAAGAGTAGGTCATTACATGCCTCAACATTCAATTAAGTATAGCCAACGTGCAGCTCAAGTCCCCATCTCCAGCTACCTTTTATAAACATCTTACTGGCCTGCATCACAGGCTCTTAAACAACTAGCTGCATCGAGATTGGATCCAATAATTGTAATCTGCTAAACATTCTGAACAAGTCCTGATAGATTGAAGGGAGACTGAACGCAGGAAATGTAGGCCAGTTAACTGAACATCCATCGCTGGGAAAATGCAGAAATCCATTAAGAAACAGCAGATGAGATTCACAATATAATAAACAGCTGACTGGACATTGCCAATAATCTGTGTGGGGAGATAAGACAAGGAAGAGATGGAGATTAAATTCAGACTTGTCCTAACTTTATCTAACAGCCAGCCACATCTAGGGTGGGCTATTATGAGACAGAACTCCTCCAGAATCTTAAGCAATTTTAGTCACCATGTTACCATTCCCACAGATTGAAACAGGATCGGCCAATTACTTGAAGGTAGAATGCCAGGTAGACAGGATAGCGAAGGTGGTGTTTGGTATGCTTGCCTTTATTGGTCAATACTTTGAGTATAGCAATTGGGAGGTCATATTGTAGCTGTACAGGACATTGGTGAGGCGACTTTTGGAATACTGTGTTCATTTCTGGTCTCCCTGTTATAGGAGGGATGTTGTGAAACTTGAAAGGGCTCAGAAAAGAGTTACAAGGATGTTACCAGGGTTGGAAGATTTGAGCTACAGGGAGAGGCTGAATAGACTAGGGCTGTTCTCCCTGGAGCATCGGAGGCGGAGGGGGTGACCTTATAGAGGTTTATAAAATCTGAAGGGCATGGATATGAATAATAGCTAAGGTTTATCCTCTCTCTCTTCCCCCACCCCCCAAAACTAGAGCGGCACGGTGGCACAGTGGTTAGCACTGCTGCCTCACAGCGCCAGAGACCCGGGTTCAATTCCCGCCTCAGGCGACTGACTGTGTGGAGTTTGCACGTTCTCCCCGTGTCTGCGTGGATTTCCTCCGGGTGCTTCGGTTTCCTCCCACAGTCCAAAGATGTGCAGGTCAGGTGAATTGTCCATGCTAAATTGCCCGTAGTGTTAGGTAAGGGGTAAATGTAGGTGGGTTGCGCTTCGGCGGGGCGGTGTGGACTTGTTGGGCCGAAGGGCCTGTTTCCACACTGTAAGTAATCTAATCTAATCTAGAGGACATAGGTTTAAGGCAAGAGGGGAAAAGATTTAAAAAGAGACCCAAGTGGAATTTTTTTTTCCCCCACACAAAGGCTGGTGAGTGTATGGAATGAGCTGCCAGGGGGAGTGGTGGAGGCTGGTACAATTACAACATTTAAAAGGCACCTGGATGGGCATATGAATAGGAAGGGTTTAGAGGGATATGGGGCAAATGGGGCAAGATACCTGGTCGTCATGGTAGAGCTGGACTGAAGGGTCTGTTTTCGTGCTGTACATCTGTATGACTGTGAAACTGAGTAACACAGTGCCTCAAGGAATGGGCAACAAGGAGACCCAGAAAATCACAACATTGGCTGTGTACATGGGAGGCCATTCTGCTTGTGTCCATACCAGCCCCTTTCAAAGAGCTATCCATTTATCCCAGTCCCAGAACCGCTGTCCTTCAAGCATCCATTCAATTCCCTTTTGGAGAAAATAACATGAATTTTGCTGTTACCTCCTGATCTGACAGTGCGTTCAAAATCCAAACTACTCTCTTGACACTACCAGTGCCCTCTGCATATTGGCTATTCAGCCATTGGAGAGAGACTCTCTCCAGTCGTTCTAAAATGTCTAAACAATTTTAAGGATTTCTGAAACTCCTCTTGGCATTGTACGCTGTAAAGAAGAATAAACACCAGCAGAGTGGGAATTATAGAGCTTACAGCACATTACACTGACCACGTACTGAAACAGGAGATGGCCTGTCAAATCATTCACCAGGCGAAGCAGCATGTCTTATCTACTCGTCGGAGAAACAATATAAAACTGATAGGGACTGGGAAGACAAACGGCAAATATATTACAGCGCTAGCAAGGGTAGGGAGCTGTTATAGGCCTCTTCACTACATCAAGAACTGTCACCTTTTGAAGAATGGCAACTTTCCTCATCAAGTTAAACGAACCTAGATGCCTGTTTTATCAAAAAGAAGTCTGAGCAAGAGAAGAGCGAGCACTGAAAATAATCGCCTTGCCTCAGTGTTTCATGACCTTGTTATTGAACAAAAAAAAAAGAAATCTTTTTTCCTTCCTCCCCTGCCAGTGACATCGGCATGCTGGAGCAGGCTTTCCACTTGAACCAGGTCACTCTACAGTACATCAACCAAGGCTCCACACACAAGCCCTAACAATGAGCAATGGCAGGGCCATTATAGCAGCTACACCCAATCCAAAGTCCATCTCTGCAGCATGGTAGGTGACCAGATCTGGGATGAAACCATAGCTGATTAGTCCTCATTAGCACCAGACCCAGCCAAGCCAATTGTAAAGCAGTGTGTGCCTGTATTTTTTTTTTAAAAAAAGGGGGGGGGGGGGGGGGGGGGGGGGGGGGGGGTTAGCAAAGGAGAAACGTTGGCTAACTCAGGCCTGACAGGAGATCGGAAGGAGCCCCCTTTCCAAATCAGACTCTCTCACCCATTCAAGTCACAAAGGGAGCCCTCGACATACTGCTAAAAATAGAACAAAACAAAAGAAAATCGAACGAGCGACATAAAGATCAAATGTAGCTATTGCAATTATAAACCACAACAATGCTCCCTCTAGACTGTGCAGCCACCTAGAGGGTCCGCACTCGCTGATACGCATGTAAACACACACTGACTTTCAATTCCACACATCAGGACCTCAGGGGTCTGGGATGCAGCAGGAAAGGTAAGGGAACATACAGCCTCAGTACTTTCTGCTCATACTGTTCAATTTCACAACAATCCCATGGACCAAGCCTCTCCATTCTTTATAGCAGAATATTTTTATTCAAGTCCAACTACACATCTGGTCACAAGGCAAGTAATAAGAGCAGAAGTAGACCATTCAGCCCCTTTGACCTGCTCTCCTGTTCACTGCTGTGTTATGACCTTTGGTGTGACATCCCTTTTAAGGTTCCATGTGCAAACAGACCAAGTACCCAGATGTTATCACGTGACAACATGCACTATAGCACTCGAGGCATAGGTTATATCTCAGGATTACTTTGTATTGCAGCTCAGCTATACATAACCAAACCCTCCCCCACCCCACAGACCATCGTCTGGACTGACTCTCTCACCGGTCACAGAATACCGGGATCTGAGAAAAAAAATATTAATCTCAGCCTTAAATATCGTCAACAATAGAGGACCCAGAAACCCACGCCCAACAGAAATTCAAACCCACTGTGCAAAGAAGTTTATCCTCAGGAGATTTCTGCTTTCAAACGCAAAAGCAGTCAGCCAAACACAGCTCCTTACTCCCGCTCTCACTCTAAATGTCGATTCTGTGAGAAATATTCTTCCACATCAAGGTGGATTATGTGGAAGATTGGAGGCTAATTGAGTATTGTGCTCTGCCAAATCAGGTTGCAACATGGGTTACAGTTCTAATTCAACATTTAAGAACCAGCAATTTGCAAAAAAGCAGCCAGTTACAGGTAAAACCTACACCAACTGAGGTAGAAGACACAAAAGTGCCATGTTATATGCCCTAATCACAAGAAGGCAGCTTCAAGAGAGAGTGTGCAGACATTGTTGCCAATGGTAAATGTTCCTCTTGCTTTCCCTTAGGAAAGAAGGATTTGGCTTTCTGTTGCATGGCAATCTGCACACAAGAACCTACAGATGGCAATTCACTAGCGATCAGATAACTTGCTTTAGTCATGTGGTTGGGGGCAGAAATATTGACCAATGAAACAAGGATGACACCATTGCTCTTTTGGCATTCTGCTGTGCAGACTCTTGCAGCCACCCAACAGGTCAAAGTGTCGGATTAACGTTGGAGCCGAGAGTGTGCGTGGGTTTTTGTGGTGGGAACAGCAGGATTCACTGAGCACTATAAAGCAAAGTCCATTGGAAATGTGACAGGCACAGACAGAATAAATCAAACCAGATGAAAATATAAACAAGAAAATGAATAGGAAATAGAAAGAATTATATATGAAGAACATTTATTGTCCCTCGTCGCCCACGAGAGATGCAAAATGACCATTTTACGTCTTTGCGTAACTTGTGGCTAAAAATGTCCTGAATGTAAAAAAGGTGGATCAATCTTCAATTATAAACAATACCAATCCTCCACAAAACTCCCTTTCCGAGTCTTAGCCATGGCTTAAAACAGCTCAAGTGATCACTTGTCTAGTTTAGAACAACGATAGTCTGCAGTACAAATCAGAAAAGAATGCAAGTTTTTTTTTGAAACTGTTCGTATCACGTATCAACTACGTGAGTGTGACATTAACTTGTGTAGAGAAATAAACGTCTCAGAGCTCACCCAACTCCCCAGACATTAAGTCTCACTCGCCTCTGAATTACAATGGTTAGCATTAGGGTTAGTCCTACGTCAGCACTTGAACTGAAAGAAAAAAAAAATCAACTGACCACTTGAGTGCACTACTAACATAGTGCTGCACTCTATCAAAGGTGCTTGATTTCAAAAGAGAAGCTGAAACCAACTGTAGTCAGGTGGATATAAAAAAGGTGCTGTGGAATTAGTTCAAAGACAACCAGAGAAGTTGACCCTGACCAATAATGGTCACTCACCAAACACTAGAGAGAGAGAGGAAACAAACACAGTGATCACATTGCAACGTGGAGTTTTGCCAAGTTTCCTGGTTGCTACATTCCCAAACTTAGAGTACTTTCCTGGCTGTGAATCGCTTCTAGACATTCAGTTCTCCCGAAAAACTGCTTCATCTTGCAAACTGCTGACATTCTGAAGGGCATCAGAACAGGCAGGCATGGGTCTGATGCATGGCCTGTACAAAGGGGAGGCTAATACCAGACAAATATCAGGTGCTATAACTAACCACAGCGTCCTGCATTAGGGTGCTGTGAGCTCAGCTACCATCATCATTCCGGGCCGAAAATACATTTGCACTGAAGTGGGACAAGGCTCAGATTATAATGATACCCACGTTTGAACGGTCAGGCAGTGGGCAGAATTAAGAATGGTTACTGGAGGATCATCTTACGTGTAAACCAACCGACAGGCTCCGTCGACTTCATCAGAACCAGAAGTTGGGCAAGTCAATCAACTAAATATTGTCTATTTTACCTCCCCGGCTCCAAGGTCAAGTGAAATGTCTGCTAACAGAACCTTTACCTAGATCTTTACTGGTACTAATTATGTCAGACCTACCGACCAATGAGCCCTCACAGTTGACATCACAATCTTGTTAGCATAAATATGCATCCTTAAAGAAATAAAATGATTCTGAATGATAACCCAAAACCATAAACATCCCAGATTTACAAAGGTCTTGCGATGCAGTGGTACCTCTATCAATCCCACCTGTCGTCATGTTATGTAACCTCCTAGGTACGTTACAAAATGTTTGAATAGGTTCATTAACAAATAATGATTTCAATCCTACCAAACCCACTCCTCTTGATTCCACCCACCTCTAGGTGTATTTGCCCAAGTTGTTAGCGGATCCACACATTGGACAACACTTGGTGATGGTTGACGATGTAAAAAGCTAAAAGCCTGACAAAAAGAACTTGCTACCACTGAAGAAGTTGCCCTATAAACATCTCGCAACCCAGTGATACCCAACCACAACAGCTATAGCCGAAAGATTAGCCTGTATCTTTTCTCGGCTTTCCTTCAAGAAGCCAGTTGTCATTCCTTATACAAGCAGATCTCTAATTGCTACAAGGTTCAAAGACAATCATACTTATGATGCGAATTGTTAGGAATACTTATGTTTTGGGCATTCCATTTTGTATATACTAGGCTCCTGATTTGCCAGCAATGCTTTGATACAAAGGGAACTCGCTGGAACTTAAAAATACCAGCTCTCCACATTATTTGTGTGTCAAAGCTAAAATATGATAAATCTGGCAGAAAAGTACCTCTATTTTTAGTAGACCGTGGATAAAACACTTATCCACAACAATGTAGGTAAAGCTAGCATGCTTAAAGCAAGTTTTCCTTCAGTGTTGAGGATTTAAAGTACTTAGAAGTTTAAGCTATTATTTATTTTGACTGCAGGAACCAGTGGCTTTAGTGCAGGAAATAGTGACAAGCACCTAATTAAAAAAAAACAAAGCAAAAGCAAGACAGGTCCCAAATCAGATGGGATTCCCAGATCCCAAATAGAATTCTCAGTCTGTGCCCTGAACACTGGCAACACGGATGTTGTGGAGCAGGTCACTGAACTGCAGTGTTTCTGGTCAGGTAGGTCAATCAGGTCTGGCCATTTTCACAAAACAACAAGCACATGGTCGTATGTTTCTGTTACAAAACATAAAAGTCACTTTTTGCACCATCAGATCCACTAAGACAGCAATTCATGTCAGGCCATGCCAGTATAGTTCCCCAATGACCCTGGCACAGATTACCCACCCCAACATAGAGAGGCGGAGAAATGCAATTACTAACATATACAGCTGGATAAATGCAATTTCTGACCATGGTGTATCTTCCAGCTAAGAATGAGATCCCGATAACAACTAACGTGGCAAAGTTGAGGTTGTGGAGGTAAGTCGGAGTTGGGGTGTTGATGGAGGAAGGGGTCAGGAACAACAGCTTGATAACTCACTAGCTTTTAGGCCAGTCCAGTTTAGGGAGCCACTCCGACACATGGCATTTAGCAATGTTCCAAGGCTTCCAGCCTTCATAAAACAGCCTAGCTCTCATAGATCAACATTACCAAAAGTACTCTTTATAAAGACCTGCTGCTGTACTCTGAGCATCACACACACACACGCAGAAAGATTCAGCCCAGCTCTCCGGCATTATGGAAGAGTTTAACCCCACTCCTTTCCACCTCAAATCTCTCTCCACCCATACCCCTCAAATGCTCCATTCTCAAGCATGCTCCCATCCCACTCTCAAAAGTTACAACTAAAGCTGTTTCAGGCAATACTCAAGCAGTGTATCCTAAATCAGAACAGTGTTCCAGGAAAATTAAGGGGTGAAAAAATTGCCCCTTACCTCCCCTCTGACTCTTTCCATCAATAACCTTCAATCCCCTGTGCTCCAGTGTTAACTGCACCCCCCCCAGCCACAATGTGATCAACTCCATTCAATCCCCTCCTTTCCTTCCATTCATTCTTCCCTCCCACTCCTCCACTCCCTGCTCTTCCTTCCCCACTCCCACATACCCTGCTCTCCTCCCCGACACTCTCCCTCCACTCTGTCCCCAATCCCTCCCTTCACCCTGCTCACCCCTCCTGTCCCCTCTCCACTCCCACTCACTCTCCTCCAATCTCCTCCTTTCCCTACACAGTCCTCTTCCCCTCCACTCTCACCATAAGACCATAAGACATAGGAGTGGAAGTAAGGCCATTCGGCCCATCGAGTCCACTCCACCATTCAATCATGGCTGATGAACATTTCAACTCCACTTACCCGCATTCTCCCCGTAGCCCTTAATTCCTTGTGACATCAAGAATTTATCAATCTCGGCCTTGAAGACATTTAGCGTCCCAGCCTCCACTGCACTCTGCCGCAATGAATTCCACAGGCCCACCACTCTCTGGCTGAAGAAATGTCTCCACATTTCTGTTCTGAATTTACCCCCTCTAATTCTAAGACTGTGTCCACGGGTCCTATTCTCCTCGCCTAACGGAAACAATTTCCTAGCATCCACCCTTTCCAAGCCATTTATTATCTTGCAAGTTTCTATTAGATCTCCCCTTAATCTTCTAAACGCCAATGAATACAATCCCAGGATCCTCAGCCGTTCCTCGTATGTTAGACCTACCATTCCAGGGATCATCCGTGTGAATCTCCGCTGGACACGCTCCAGTGCCAGTATGTCCTTCCTGAGGTGTGGGGACCAAAACTGGACACAGTACTCCAAATGGGGCCTAACCAGAGCTTTATAAAGTCTCAGTAGCACAACGGTGCTTTTATATTCCAACCCTCTTGAGATAAATGACAACATTGCATTCGCTTTCTTAATCACGGATTCAACCTGCATGTTTACCTTTAGAGAATCCTCGACTAGCACTCCCAGATCCCTCTGTACTTTGGCTTTATGAATTTTCTCACCGTTTAGAAAGTGGTCCATGCCTGTATTCTTTTTTCCAAAGTGCAAGACCTCGCATTTGCTCACATTGAATTCCATCAGCCATTTCCTGGACCACTCTCCCAAACTGTCTAGATCCTCCCGCAGCCTCCCCACTTCCTCAGTACTACCTGCCTGCCCACCTAACTTTGTATCATTGGCAAACTTCGCTAGAATGCCCCCAGTCCCTTCATCCAGACCATTAATATATAACGTGAACAGCTGCGGCTCACATCTCTCACTCCCCTCCACTCTCTCTCCCTGCACGCTCCTTCTCTCCTTTCCCCTGTCCACTCCCTCTTCTCTCTCTCCCTCCTTTCCTCTCACAATCCCCCTCTCCTCTCCTCCATCCCCATCTCTCTCACACACAGAGGACAAAAATCCCCTTTTATTTTGACAAAAACGTGTTTCCAGAAGAATCTCTCCCGAGCTTTATTATATATTTTAAAAAAACACACACACACACACACAACAACAAACACTAAAAAAAATCTGTGTACAATGGGAGAGAGACGCGGGGCCGCACTTGGTGGTGAGGGGAGGAGGGGGGACAGAGAGCTAGCGCCGGGCCCGTCCCCTAGCAATGAGAGAGCCGCGGATCGGAAGACGCTCACTTACCCCCCTCTCCCTCTCTCTCTCTCTGTGGGATCGAGTACCAGCTCCAGACGCGAGAATCCAGCGGGAGCCGGAGATCTGGCCACCCTCACATAGACCAGGAGGCAGCCTCCAGCTCCCGGTCCAGGCAACAAGAGAAAGGGGGGCAGCTGAGAGCCACCACCGAGATGGGGGGGTGGGTGGGGAGAGAGAGAGAGAAACAAGAAGCCGGCTCTTTCTCTCTCTCTCTTCTCTTCTCTTCTTTCTCTCTCAAACACAATTAAACAAAACGCTCTCTCTAACAACACCTCCCCCCTTCCTAAGGCAAAGGGATCTTTGTCTCCCAGATGGAGGGGGGGTGTTAGGGAGAGACACAGAGAAAGAGAAAGGAGCTTCCTTTGATGGTAGCAGCAACTCCGCAGTTGGACACAGAATGGAGCACACATCAGCTGAGGTGGAATGCCTTAATCTGATACACTGGCCTATCACAGCCACAACAGCTGAGGTAACGGCTGCAAAACCTGGAGTGTGCACTACCACCGCTCAGGATCAGGATCACCAGCCCCAGCACGGCTGGGCTTTGATCTGATTTCTTGCTGTCTCCGGTAACCGAGGTGCAGCGAGGTGTGCTGTCCAGCCCTCACACAAGTGCATCAGGGCTGGCAGAACAGATTCCTGAAGAAGGGCTCATGCCCGAAACGTCGATTCTCCTGTTCCCTGGATGCTGTCTGACCTGCTGCGCTTTTCCAGCAACACATTTTCAGCTCTGATCTCCAGCATCTGCAGCCCTCACTTTCTCCTGGCAGAACAGATGGCCGAGTCCCAGAAGGTGCAGGGGCAATGATCAGCGTCGATGTGCGAGAGGTGCACTCATCGGCCTGGTGACTGTGAGGGAGAAGCTGCTCTTGAAGCCCGTGGTACGTGTTTACGCACTTTTCGTAGAATGCCCACAGTGTGGAAGCAGGCCATTCAGTCCATCGACTTCACACCAACCCTCTAAAGAGACAGTCAGGACTGCAGATGCTGGAAGTAAACAGTCAACAGATGTGAAGCTGGAAAAGCACAGCGTCTGAGGAGCAGGAAGGTCGATGTTTTAGTCCACAACGCTTGGCACAAAATGTTGGCTTTGCTATTTCTCACATGCTGTGCTTTTCCACCTCCAAAGGGCATACCACCCAGAGCCACCCTCTCCCTGCATTTCCCATGGCTCATCCACCTAACCTGCACAAGTTTGGACTGTGGCAGGAAACCAGAGCATGGGGGGGACCCACATAGACACAGGGAGAATGTGCAAACTCCACACAGACAGTCGCCCAAGTGTGGAATTGAACCTGGGTCCCACACATTGTGAGCCATCATGCTGTTTTATATGCTAACCAAACAGATCATATCTTACATAAGTAAATCAGGTTACACAGTCATAGAGATGTACAGCATGGAAACAGACCTTTCGGTCCAACCCATCCATGCTGACCAGATAACCCAACCCAATCTAGTCCCACCTGCCAGCACCCTCCAAACCCTTCCTATTCATATACCCATCCAAATGCCTTTTAAATGTTGCAATTGTACCAGCCTCCACCACTTCCTCTGATTCCTGAAGAAGGGCTCATGCCCAAAACGTCGATCCTCCTGCTCCTTGGATGCTGCCTGACCTGCTGCGCTTTTCCAGCAACACATTTTCAGCTCCATCACTTCCTCTGGCAGCTCATTCCATACATATACCACCCTCTGTGTGAAAAAGTTGCCCTGTCAGTCTTTTTTATATCTCTCCCCTCTCATCCTAAACCTATGCTCTCTAGTTCTGGACTCCCCAACCCCAGGGAAAAGACATTGCCTATTTACCCTATCCATTCCCCTCATAATTTTGTAAACCTCTGTAAGGTCACCCCTCAGCCTCCGACACTCCTGGGAAAACAGCCCCACCCTGTTCAGCCTCTCCCTATAACTTAAATCCTCCAACCCTGGCAACATCCTTGTAAATCTTTTCTGAACTCTTTCAGGTTTCACTATATCTTTCCGATAGGAAGGAGACCAGAATTGCACACAATATTCCATCAGTGGCCTAACCAATGTCCTGTACAGCCTCAACATGACCTCCCAACTCCTGTACTCAATACTCTGACCAATAAAGGAAAACATACCAAATGCCTTCTTCACTATCCTATCTACCTGCGACTCCACTTTCAAGGAGCTATGAACCTGCACTCTAAGATCTCTTTGTTCAGCAACACTCCCTAGGACCTTACCATTAAGTGTATAAGTCCTGCTAAGATTTGCTTTCTCAAAATGCAGCACTTCGCATTTATCTGAATTAAACTCCATCTGCCACTTCTCAGCCCATTGGCCCATCTGGTCAAGATCCTGTTGTAATCTGAGGTAACCCTCTTCACTGTCCACTACACCTCCAATTTTGGTGTCATCTGCAAACTTACTAACTGTATCTCTTATGCTCGCATCCAAATCATTTATGTAAATGACAAAAAGTAGAGGGCCCAGCACTGATCCTTGAGGCACTCCACTAGTCACAGGCCTCCAGTCTGAAAAACAACCCTCCACCACCCTCTGTCTTCTACCTTTGAGACAGTTCTGTATCCAAATGGCTAGTTCTCTCTGTATTCTGTGAGATCTAACCTTGCTAATCAGTCTCCGATGGGGAACCTTGTTGAACGCCTTACTGAAGTCCATATAGATCACATCTACTGCTCTGGTTGGTAGAACAGGATGCAGAATATAGTGTTACAGCTAAAGAGAAGCTCTAAGGTATGAGAAGTCTATTCATAAGTCTGATAACAGCAGGGGAGAAGCTGTTCTTGAATCTGTTGGTACATATTTACAAATGTTTGTATCGTCTGCCATTTGGAAGAGGGTGGAACTGTATAACTGGGGTGGTAGGGATCTTTGATCATGTTAGCTGCTTTTCTGAGGCAGTGGGAAGTGTAGACTGAGTCAGTGCAAGGAAGACTGGTTTGCGTTTTGACATTGAGGGAGAGGGGCTTTTCCTTCAACTCCTTCCTTGGAGAAGGTTGGAGACAGGAAGAAACCCCAGGCATCACCTCTCAAAGGATCCAGAACAATCTAAGATTAGATTAGATTCCCTACAGTGTAGAAACAAGCCCTTCCGCCCAACAAGTCCACACCGACCCTCTGAAGAGTAACCCACCCTGACCCATTTCCCCCTGACTAATGCACCTAACACTATGGGCAATTTAGCATGGCCAATTCGCCTGACCGGCACATCTTAGGATTGTGGGAGGAAACCAGAGTACCCACAGGAAACCCACGCAGACACGGGGAGATTGTGCAAACTCCATACAGTCGCCTGAGGCTGGAATCGAACCTGGGTCCCTGGCGCTGAGAGGCAGCAGTGCTAACCACTGAGCCACTGTGCTGCCCCGAATGAGCTGGTGATGAAGGGGAGTAGGGGAGAGGTGCAGATTGGAGCCTGAATTTTCTCAGTCCTCCAATCCACTCAGCATCCTGACTCAGAAATATATCGCTGTTCCTTCACTGGGTCAAAATCTTGGAATTCCCTCCTCAAGAGCATTGTGGGTCGACCTACCGGACGTGGACTGCAGTGATTCCAGAAGACAGCTCACCACCACCTTCTCAAGGGCAACTAGGGATGGGCAATAATTACTGGCCTAGACTTCTACAAATGAGGAAATAAAACAGAGGCCTGCATAGGGCTGCCTGACAGAGTGAGCGGGGAGGCAGGTCCACTCCATGCTGTGGAGAGGGAGTTAGACTGCTACCGGAAAAGGAAGATATGCAGGGTGATGAGGAGAATGGCAATGGGTGAATAGGGGGTTACACATTTAAGGCAGAGATGAGGAGGAATTTCGTCAGGGTCAAATATAGGGTACAGGAATGGATCTGGGGGGGTTTCTCTTTGGAGGGGCAGCATGGGCCGAAAGGCCTGTTTCCACACTGTAGCGAATCTAATCCTGTGATGTGAATCTGTGTAATTCTTTACCACAGAGGGCTGTCGAGGCTGAGTTTTTAAATATATTAAAGGCTGAGTTAGACAGATTATTAATCACTAACAGAATCAAGGGTTAAGGGGAATAGACAGGAAAGTTGCGTGAGGGATTCTCAGATCAACCATGATCTCTGTGTGTGATGGAGCAGACTCAATGGATGGTTGAATGGCCTTCCTAATTATAAATGTACAGCATGGAAACAAATCCTTTGGGTCTACTTGACCATGCCATCTGCATATCCTAAGTTAATCTAGTCACATTTGCCAATGCTTGGACTACATTCCTCCAAACCCTTCCCATTCATATACCCATCCAGATGCCTTAAATGTTGCAATTGTACCAGCCTCCATCACTTCCTCTGGCAGCTCATTCCACACACGTACCACCCTCTGTGTGAAAATGTTGCCCCTTAGGTCCCTTTTAAATCTTTCCCCTCTCACCTTAAACCTATGCCATCTAGTTTTGGTCACCCCTCCCCCAGGGAAAAGACCTTGTCTATTCACACCATCCATCCCCCTCATGATTTTATAAACCTCTATACGGTCAGCCCTCAGCCTCCGACGCACCAGGGAAAACAGCCCCGGCCTACTCAGCCTATCCCCGTAGCTCAAACCCTTCAACCCTGGCAACGCCCTTTTAAATCCTTTCTGCACTCCTTCAAGTTTAACAACATCTTTGCTGTGTGCTATTCTAATGTGCTATAGATAGCTAATTGGGAGAGCCAAAGCCAGTATGATGGACTAAATGGCCCCCTGGACTGGAACAGTGATTCTCTATGGGCCCAGTGGATTTGTCACTATAGCAAACCAGATTGGCATGCTTTCTGATGTCCAGTGTCGGCTGCCAGAGGATTTTTTCAATTTCTTCCTCAACCCACCCCTCCCCCACAACCCATCCCTTTCCCTCTCTCAAAGCTGGAGGCAAGAGTCTGCATGTCTTGTCAGAAACAAACACACAGAGGAATGTGCTGATAGCTGTCAGCGCACACCTGAAGCTCTGACTGAGTAAACTGTGATTACAATTCAGCATTCTCAGTACTCCCCGAAAGCCAGTGCCATTCCCCACTAAGCACCTGTCTGTGAAATGCACTGAGCTTTCCCAGATCCCATGCTCAGCAAGGCTACAGCTCCTTATGGAATTGGCCAGTTAGCTGTGGTGAAGTGGGAAGAGAGCGGGATTAGAGAGAGAGAGAGTGAGTCACGCTGACCTCTGCCCCTGTAGCTCCGCTGAGGCTCAGTGACTGTAGCACAAAGCCATTGGAACCTGACCCTCAGGTGGGAGGGCAGGGGTACCGTGGGGGAGGGGGTACTGGACCCAGATCAGACAGGAATCTCAATCTATCTCAACAACATTAAAAATCACACAACACCAGGTTATAGTCCAGCAGGTTTATTTGGAAGCACTAGCTTTCAAAGCGCTGCTTCTTCATCAGCTTCAAAAGCTAGTGCTTCCAAATAAACCTGTTGGACTGTAACTTGGTGTTGTGTGACTTTTAAGTTTGTCCACCCCAGTCCAACACCGGCTCCTCCAAAACATATCTCAATAACGTCAGTGGCAGGCAACCAGCCTGAGGCCTACCCCTGCAAAGTGAGTTGAAACAAACAGATTGGCTGGAACCCTTCCAATCCTCGTTCGGTGACTTAAAAAGTTTGAATGTGCAACTTAGGTGGGTCCATGGGTGAGGGCCTGGCTCTGATATCCAGAAAGCCAAACTCAACTTATGCCAAAAAAAAGGACAGTCTTTCTAACAAAATGCCAGTCTGTGAGGTGGAGGCAGTGAAAGTTGGCCCAGTCCCTACTGACACTTTGACCTCGTGTTACCTGTATAGCCAGCACAACCACACAAGCACAGAGCTGTTATATTGCCTGGCCAAAGAGTACTGGCCTTGACAGTGCTTTAATCCCATCTTTATCAAGTCATATCCTATCACTTTACTCACGTGCATTCGACATATTCTGATTCTCAGGAAAAAGCTTTCAACCTTGGATGGGGTACAGCGCAGTTACTGTTTGCCAGAGTAAATTAACGTGGATTTTTACAATGGATTAAAGGGTTAAATTATGGTGGCTTTAGCTTAGTTTGTATTGCCTTGCAGATGGATGATCGACTTGAGGTGTTTAGAATCATAAAATTGTTACGTCACAGCAAGAGACCATTCGACCCAATGTGTCTGTTCCAGCTCTCCACTGGAATAACTCACCTAGTGCCACTCCTTTGCCCATTCGTCATGGCCCTGTGAATTTTCTTTCCTCTTCATATAATAATCCAGAATTCGTACAACACCAGGTTATAGTCCAACAGGTTTATTTTGAAGCACTGCTCTTTTGTCAAGTGAAGTCTTCACCTGAAAACTTGTGATTTCAAATAAACCAGTTGGACTATAACCTGGCGTCGTGTGACTTCTGACTTTGTCCACCTCAGTCCAACACCAGCACCTCCACATTATTATTGTATGTTAGAAATTACCTTTGACCCTAACCTCCAAGCTATGTGTCTTTCAGATCATAACCACTCGCTCTCACTTCCTAGCCAGTCTCGTATATGTAAATAGGTTCCTCCTGAACTCCTTCTCGGGTTTATCAGTGAGTATCTCAGCAGTCTCAATGCCTTCAAGACAGAAGCTCCAGGTTCAAGTCCAACTTCAGAACGTGATGGTCAAGGAAGGTGTGGTCATCATGCTGCCAAGCAGGTAGCTTGTAAATCTTGCCAATGCACGCAGCGATGGCAAGCGATGAGAGTTGGAGAGACTCCTGGTCAGCCTTGGGATGGGAATAAATTGGGGCCTCTCCCATCACTGTCCATAACTCTGCATGGCCTGTGGTGGTCTCTTGGCCTGTCTGGCCTCAGTGTGGGCTTCCAGCTTCGAGGCGATTCCAGAGTGGTATCCCAGCCTCCGGGTATTGCCTGGTACGGTTTGGAGTGAAAGCCTGGCATAGACTGGAGGCTGGATGTCAACATGGACTGGGTTGGAAAAACTGTTTTTCTGCACCTTTTATTTCTGTATTTACTAATTTATTCCCACGAGCTGTATTGCTGGACTTTTTATTTCTTTATTTTTCTATTTTTTTTTCCTGAGAACTTGTACCGAAGAATCTGTACCTGGGAATCTCATACCTAAGATAAGTGGCAACTTGTAAACTTTTCACTCTACTCATTTGAGTGCAATAAATGCTAATTCAAGACAACATGCAATTGTTGCCACTGCAGCTTAGGTTTCTAGGAGGCTGGTTGGATGCTGTGGGTCAGACCAGTGCCAATAGCATTGGTGCTACATCCTAAACCTATTGCAGAGGCTCAATCCACATCCTAGTCTCAATGGACTCAGGACCCAGCCTCTTTGCTTCCCTGTGGTGGAGAAGAATAGCAGTATAGAGACCCCATTGTGAGCAGCAGTGCTGCTCTGTTGGCTAAGGCTTCTCATTGCATAGCAACACTGAAGACCAGGAGAGGAGGGAAGGTGAACTTTCCTGTAGAGAGAGTGGTGTTCAGTTGGAAGTATCATGGATTTGTGGAGAGAAGGAAGTCAAGGAATTTGGAATCAAGAGTAGGGAGGGGTTTTCAAAAGCCACCTACTACTCCATGTCTGTGCCCTGGATTGTTTCAGATTAGAGCTAATTAGAGCAAACTGACAGGTATGATGCCCTTCTCTTGCCTTCTGGGGACAGAGTTTAACTGGGGTGGGGCGGGGGGGGGGGGGGGGGGGGGGGGCAATGGGTGTTTATTGACCACTTAACGGTCTTAATTGACAGCAAATGGGAAAGGCTAACCTTGGCCCTTCTCAACGAGAATTTACTTTCTAGACAGTGAGAATGGGCGAGTATCTCTCTGATGTCAACCCACCCAAACATTTGCCCTTCCTGCCCACCTTTTCCATCAGGAGCATAAAATCGCAGCCATTAAAATGAGGCCCCTCAAAGGGATGGAAATGATCCTATTGTATTATTTTGAAGAAGTGGCAAACTTGCCCTGGCGTCCTGGCAGACATATGCCCTGAAAACTGGCATCAGCAAAGCCAATGGTCTGGTCATTATCACAATACAGTTTGTGGAATCTTGCTGTGCACAAATGTTTCTGACACTACATTGCAGACATGCACTTCTCACTTCATCTCATTTTGGGATGTCCTATGTCATGGAAGGTTCTTAATTACATGCAAAGCTTTCCCCCATATATCATAAGCCGTTTCCTCACTCAATCTCTTCTGGAAGGTTAGGGGCCCTGACTGTGGTAGAGGTGGGTACAATAACAACATTTAAAAGACATTGGGGCAGGTACATGGATAGGACCGGTTTAGAGGGATATGGGCCAAAAGCAGGCAAATGGGACTAGTTCAGTTTAAGAAATCTGGTCAGCATGGACAAGTTGGGCTGAAGGGTCCATTGTTGAAACTTTATTGCTGGAACAGCACAGCAGGTCAGGCAGCATCCAGGGAACAGGAGATTCGACGTTTCGGGCACAGGCCCTTCTTCAGGAATGAGCCTCATTCCTGGATGCTGCCTGACCTGCTGTGCTGTTCCAGCAATAAAGTTTCAACTTTGATCTCCAGCATCTGCAGACCTCACTTTCTCCCTGAAGGGTCCATTTCCTTGTTGTATGACTCTATGACTGGATTCAAGTCAATGACCGTAAGACTGAAGGAGATCCCCACTCCCTCCAAAAAGCAATGAAAACTACATAACTATCGAGACTGATCTTATTGAAATATATGACTTGGGAAGAGTAGTGTTAGTTAAGCCACTGTGCCAATCTGTAGCATAGGGCACACGGGATAAGAAATTATGAATGAACCCCAATCCAAATGCAAAATTAACTTGACCGGTTTGCATATCAGAGTGTGTAACAGCTACGTACAAGGAATGACTTCCAATGTCATATACTGGGAAATCTCTCCATCAGCCATAGTTCAGGTAGCGGTGTCATCTCTGAGTTACAAATTTCCAAGTCCCACTTGAGGCTTTTGAGTATGAACCTCTGAGATGCCGTTCCACAGCAGTACAGGCAGAGTGCTGCACAGTCCAAGATGCAGTCTGGATGCCAATCAAAGTCCGTAGGTGAAAGTGGGTACTGCAGATGCTGGAGATTAGAGTCAAGATTAGAGAGGAAAAGCGCAGCAAGTCAGGCAGCATCCGAGGAGCAGGAAAATTGATGTTTCGGGCAAAAGCCCTTCATCAGGAATGACCCGTTCCTTAAATGTCAATTTTCCTATTCCTCAGATGCTGCCTGACCTGCTGTGCTTTTCCAGCACCACTCTAATCAAAGTCCATATCCTATCCGAGTTGAATCGAAGATCCCAAGGGGCCATTTTGAAGAAAGTAGGGGAGTTTTCCCTGATGTTTTGGTCAATATTTCTCCCTCAACTGATATCGCAGTAAACAGATCCTGTTATTATCGCTTGTGAGAGTTGCTATGCATAACCTGACTGCCACATTTCCTACGTTACAATGATGACTACAATTCAAAAAGTATTTCTGGCTGTCAAGTACTTTGAGATGTTTTGTGGAGGTTTTCCCTTTTTATTTCGGAATGATTGCTGTGTTGCAAATGAAGGGCAGTGTTGCGCATAGCTACCAGAAAGGATTTGTAAAGAAATTTGAGAGGCCTGTCCAATGAGGGCAAAGGTAACACTCTGCCAGCAAAAGAAAGTATTAGAATTCCCTGTTGTGATTGCATCTGGATAATTAAACATCTACAAACAATTTAAATAAAGGGGGAAAAAAAAGTCACTACGGTTGCTTCAATGATTTTTATTCTGGTACACGGTCAGACAGTCTCATCCACCTCTCTGAAACAAGGTGGAATGCTGAATTGTCAAACAGATAAAGGAATAACATGCCCCAGCAGGGAAAGCATTTGCAAGGAATTTTAAGAATTCTGACTCAAGGTGGGAAAGCAAATGTTGTCCAATTCACTTCAGGAAAATGAGTCGGGTTTTATCATTACTGATGGCAGCTGAATGGATGAACATTTGCATTAGCAAACATCCATTGTGTTTTGCAGTTGAAGTGTCAACAAGCAGTCATCCAGATGCAGTCATCGCTATCTCTTCCCCTGTCCCACTATCAGTCGCTGACTGACTGAAGGAGAAAGGCTTGCATTTATATAACTTCCAATCTTGTCTTCAGGATGTGATAATCATCTAGGTCAACCTTTAGCTCTCATTTTTCTGTCAAAAAGACCGCCAACTCCCATCTCCCAATTTCTATCTCAATGTTGCTTAGGCAGCACCTTCCAAACGCAAGGCTTCTACCATTTACAAGGATAATGGGAGCAGCTACATGGGTAAACCCACCCAGCTTCAAATTCCTCCCAAAACTAGTCAACATCCAGTCTTTGAAGTACATCTTCAGTGGGTCTGCGTCCAAATGCTGGAATGTCCTCCTTGATATCACCTTGGGACTGCTCCAGTTCAACAATGCAGCTCACCACAACCTTCACAAAGGCAATTAGAGAAAGGTAATAAATGCTGGCTAGCTGGCGATGCTCAACCCTGTAAATGGGTAAGGAATTCTATTAATGTGCCTCGGAATGTCTGCAAGTGGATCATTCTTGCAGATCTTTCACATCCTAAGTGCATGACCATTCCAGTGGTCTCCAGGCTAACTTCCCATCCTATACTATTTCAGCTCATCCAAGACTCCAAAAATATGAATTGCTGGAACAGCTCCGCATGTCTGGCAGGACTTGTGGAGAGAAATCAGAGTTAGCACTTCGCTTCCAGTGACCCTCCCTCAGGTTCAGATATTGCCAGGCCTGCTGAACGTTTCCAGCATCTGCAATTATTTTTCAGTTTTCCTCACCAAATTTTGCTCACACATCACCTCTGACCTCTCTCACCTAATCAGGTACTAGACCAGAAACACCCTCAGTTTAAAATGCTTAAGCATGTTATCAAACCTCTCCATAGACTCACTCCGCTCCATATCTCTAACTTCTCCAGCCCTATAACCCTCTGTGTTCTTTTTCAGTTGGCTTTAGTTCCCCCTTTGACTGTCCTTGCTTTGGCGCTGTGAATTATAATCCGACTATACTCTTGTGAAACTCCTTGCCACATTTCCCTGTGATAAAGAGGTTATGTAAATGTAAGTGTTGTTAAATATTTAAAGCTTTAACTATCTCTCCTGCTGACTGACCTTGCGGTACTCTGTGCCTCTCTGATGGCTTCAGATGGATTATTTAATTTGGACAAGACAAATGTTTGAAAAGAAAAAGCCAATAAACAAAATGTAAAGATAGATGTGTAGACATGACTCACTCTCACTAGTATCCTTACATACAGATGAGGAAGGGCACCACTTTGACTGGGATAACGTATCCATCCTAGGACAAGCCAAACAGAGACACACACGAGAATTTCTAGAAGCATGGCATTCCAACCAGTTCCAGTTGGAACTCTATCAACAAACAGAGAAAAAGAACAGGAAATGATGTCACCAACCCAAGGAGCCCTAAATACATAAATACAAAGCGGGCCATACCACCAGTGCTTCATCCGGAGGCTCACTGATGATGTTACCTAGTACGGTGATGAAATGTCTGGAAACAAACCTTCCAGCTCTGCAAGCAAACTTACATTCATAGATGTGAAGGTCATGACACACTCCAAGTCATAGATTTCAAATTCAAAATAGCTACCAAGCAGAAACGTAAATAAAATTCATAGTATGCTTAGAGAATCATAGAGATGTAGAGCCCGGAATCAGACCCTTCGGTCCAACTTGTGCATGCCGACCAGATATCCTAAATTAATCTAATCCCAATAGCCAGCATTTTGTCCATATCTCTCCTAACCCTTCCGATTCATATACCCATCCAGATGCCTTTTAAATGTTGTAATTGTACCAGCCTCCATCACTTCCGTTGGCAGCTCATTCCATACACGTAACGCCCTCTGTGTGAAAAAGTTGCCCCTTAGATCTGTCTTAAATCTTTCCCTCTCACCGTGAACCTATGCCTTCTAGTTTTGGACCCTCCTACCCTGGGGAAAAGACCTTGACTATTCACCCTATCCGTGCCCCTCATAATTTTACAAACCTCTATAGGGTCGCACCTCAGTCTCCGATACTCTAGGTATGTTTCAGTACAGATACAGAGAGTAGAATGGCCTTTTTCTGTGTAGTATCATACCATGATTCTCTGACGCTCAATTACCTGACAGGTCACCGTGTTAAAGCAAGTTGGTCCACTTTGCAGGCTTTAGATCTGAACCCCTTCTATAGTAACAGAAGGAAACCTAACAATATCAATAAAAATGCTTTTTTTTAACTCACATGGCATAGGTTCTGTTTTATGATCTTATTCAATTAGGAAGATTGTGTGTTCAAGCCCCATACCCTGTCTTGAGAGCAACAGCCTATGGCAGCTAGCATGCCAATGTCATACAGAGGGTGCTGCACTGTCAGAGGTGCTGCCCTTTCATTAAACCAAGCCTCTACCTGCCCCCTCCTGAGACCTAAAGGATCTCGTGGCATTATTTTGAAGAGTCTCCAGTGACCTAATCAATATTAATCCCTCAATCGTCATTGCAAAATACAGACTGTATTCGGATATCCATTGAGAAGGAGCATGTGGTGTACCCGGGCAGGGGCTGGGGTACAGCAGGGGCTGGGATACATCATCATCCCAGACAATGTTAATCTGACTTGACAAGTTTCCATTCCCTGGATAATATTATTTTGATTCATCAAACATTCATTCTCCTGAAATATATTTTCATTAATCGTTAGTTTGTATTTTTGTTACAATGACTCCATCAGGAGACATTTAACTTGTTCTGAGTTCATTTAAAAGAGTAGAAGTCAGCTTACCTGGCCATTATCACATGCTGTTTAGGGGCAGGTTGCTGTGTGCCTATTAACTGCTATGTGTCCTATGTTACAACAGTTTAAGTCTACCTTATTTTTTATAAAATGAGACACAGAATCCCTACAGTGTGTGAGCAGGCCATTCGGCCCATCAAGTCCACATCTACCCTCAGAAGAGCATCCCACCCCATCCCTATAACCCTGCGTTTCCGATGGCTAACCCACCTAGCCTGCACATCCCTGGCTACTATGGGCAATTTAGCATGGCTAATGCACCTGAACTGTACATCTTTGAACTCTGGAAGGAGTTCCATGCAGACACTGGGAGGACGTGTAGATTCACAAGCCTACATCCCTGGCACTGTGAGGCAGCAGTGCTGAACCACCATTGTTGTCACGAAGGGCACTACATAAATGCAAGGTGTATTTTAGTAAATATCTTTGTCATTATAGGACAGCCCACTAAAGTTCAATGAATTTTGACTGATACATTCCTATTCTGCTCTGAGGCTGAAGAGGGCTCAAAATGATTGTTTTTGGAAGTTGAGCATGTTGTCTGGCCCTTGGAAGTTAAACTGTCCACTTTAGTCATGGGCAGTTATCGTTGTCTAATTATGATTTGTCAAGGCAAGTGTCAAAGCAGAGGGTACACATACATAATTTGACATGCAATTGAGTTGCCTGAAGTAAAATGGATAGAAATTACAGACGTGTGCATCAGCTCTGTAATCAAAATCTATTATATTTAAACAAACACAGCTTGCATTTCAACAGTTTAAGTCTACCTTACTTTCTGACTTTGCCTGACTTCAGAAAACTACATAATCCGTGTTAGATCCACAGATAGCTCTCACAAACAGCAAAGTAATCATGAGCAGAGAATGTTTGGGTAATAGGGTGTAGGTTTGCTCGCTGAGCTGTAGGTTTGGGTTATATTGGTTGAAGTATTAAACACTAAAATTTGCTAAGTGTGATTTTTGTTTGTCCACTGAGCACTGTACTTCCTAAATAGCTGCAGGATTTGTTTCTCCTGTAGGTGGCACTATGATAGGCGTTTTCAATGATAGAGGTACAACACAGCAGTGTCACACACAATCACGAGACCTTGGTGTGTGTAGTGAGATTGTACAATCTGGTTTATCGATTCCATAAATAATCCAAAATACTCATTTGTTTCCTAATCTGTTTTTATTTCTGTCTATGATTTCCAGCCATAAAGGCACAACAGGAGACTGTTCGGCCCATTGAATTCCCAGGAATAAAAAACTAGCAGGAAAATGACACATTGTAGAAAGACACAGTCAGAGCTTACCCATTGAGTTCTCTGTGTATGTTTCAATCGGTTAGTTAAAGACCGCGACTTTTCCCAAAGGCTGGGGTTATACTGAGTATCTTTTGTTTTAAGAATTCCTACAGAGTAGAAACAGACTATTTCACCCAACAAGTCTACACTGACCCTCCAAAGAGTAACCCACCGAGACCCTTACCCCCACCCTATTACTCGACATTATCCCTGACTAATGCACCTAACCTGCACATCCCTGAACACAATGAGCAATTTAGCATGGCCAATTCACCTAACCTGCACATCTTTGGACTGTGGGAGGAAACCCAGGCAGACACAGGGAGAATATGCAAACTCCACGCAGACAGTCGCCTGAGTGTGGAGTCAAACCCAGGTCCCTTGTACTGTGAGGCAGCAGTGCTAACCACTGAGCCACCATGCTGTCCATGAGCTGAGTCTGGATTGTGTTTTGTTCCTATTTTCCCAGGTTGCATGAGTCCGTATTAGTGTGTTATTTACTGAAGCTTCCTGGCCACAAGAAGTAGAAATCAGCCAGACTCCTGATTGCCCACTGCTGACTCTTGCTGGATATGTTACCAGGAAAATTTAGAAACATTGAAACACAGATATAGAAGATAGGAGCAGGAGTAGATCATTCGGTCTTTTGAGCCTGATCTTCCATTCATTATGGTCATGGCTGATCAGCCAATGAGTAGCCTATTCCCGCTTCTCCTGCATATCCTTCAATCACTTCAGCCTGTCTCCAATTCTTCTTAAAATCAACCTTTTGGTCTTACCTGCTTTCCATGGTAGTGAATTCCATAGGCTCACCACTCTTTGGGGTGAAGGAATTTCTCCTGATTTCAGTCCTAAACAGTTTGCCCCATATCCACAGATTGTGACTCTTGGTTCTAGACTCCCCATCATCAAGAACGTCCTTCCTGCATCTACCCTGTCTAGTCCTGTTTGAACTTTAGAGGTTTCTATGAGATCACCCCTCATTCTTCTCCAGCGAATACAGTCCTAACTGATTTAACCTCTCCTCAAACATCAGCCCCACCATCCCAGGAGTCTGTCTGATAAACCTTTGCTGCACTCCCTCCATAATTAGAACGTTCTTCCTCAGATAAGGAGATCAAAACTGCACACAATATTCCAGGTGTGGTCTCACTTGTATACTTGCAGCGAATGTCCCTGCCACTGTATTTGAATCCTCTCACTATGAAGGTCAACATACCATTTGCCTTCTTCACCACTTGCTGCACCTTACCTTCAGTGGTTTACTGCTGTATGAGGACACTCAGGTCACATTGCACATTCTCATTTATAGCCATTCAGAAAATAATCTGCCTTCCTGTATTTCATAACCTCACACCTGCCATGCAGTTGACCACTCCCTCAACCTGTCCAAGTCACATCGCAACATCTCTGTATCCTCCTCACAACTTTTAATCTTCCACACAGCTTGGTGTCATCTGCAAGTTTGGAGATACAACATTTTGTTTCTTCATTTAAATGATTTATACATATGTTGTGAATAGCTGGGCCCAAGTAGTGCACATTTCAATACACCACTAATCGCTGCCTGCTTTTTAGAAAAAGGCACAAGCATTCCTACTCTTGGTTTCCTACCTGCCAACCAGTTCTCTCCATCTCAATACAGTATCCTCAATCCCTTGCATTTTCATTTTACATGAAAGATTTTGTCAAAAGCCTTCTGAGCGTCTAAATAAACCACATCCTCTAGCTCCTCTTTATCAATCCTATGGGTTACATCTTTGAAGAATGTCAGTAGATTTGTCAAGGATGACTTCCTTTTTGTAAATCCATTCCAACTGCTCAGGAAATTAAGTCTTTCTTATCGACAGTAGACTGGTCTGTAATTCCTGCTTTTCTCCCTGCCTCCTGAAATAGCTCCACAGAGGCTGGTATCCCGTCACCAAGTCACGCTTTATTTACACGTGGAGAATCTTTCACGCTGATGCAACCTCCTCAGAGTCAGCTCTCAGAGTGAACAGAACCCCTAAGACTGTTGTTTATATCTGTCATGTTAACAGCCTGGTCCCATCAGAGTGGCACAGTGGCTCAGTGGTTAGCACTGCTGCCTCACAGCACCAGGAACTCAGGTTTGATTTCAGCCTCAGGTGATCGTGTGGAATTTGTACATTCTCCCTGTGTCTGTGTGGGTTTCCTCCAACAGTCCAAACATGTGCAGGTTAGGTAAATTGTGCATAGTGTTCAGGGATGAGTAGGTTAGGTGTATTAGTTAGGGAAATGTAGAGTAGGAGAATGGATCAGTGTAGGCTTGTTAGGCAAGATGGCTGTAGGGGTTCTATTTTTCAAAAAGCCCCACTCAGGAAGCTCTGAGATCCAACTGGTTGGCTTCGTTACAGTCACTACACCTGCCTTTTTTAATAGAGGGGTTACATTAGCTACCCTCCAATCCGTTAGAACTGTCACAGAGTCTAAAGAATCTTGGAAGATGTCTATCACTATTGCACTAATGCATCCATTATTTCTAGAGCCACTTTCTTAAGTATTCTGGATTGTCTCAGATCCTAGGGATTTATCGGCCTTCAATCCCATCAATCTTCCCAGCACCATTTCCCTACTAATACTGATTTCCTCCAGTTCCTCTCATTCACTAAATCCTATGCTCCCCAACATTTCTGGTATGTTATTTTTTTCCCCTCTTTGTTCAGCCATTTCTGTGTTTCCCTTGATTAGATTGGACCTTAGCTGTGACACTCTAATTGTTCAGCACCACAGGACTGTGCTCCGTAAGGCTGCCCGTGTGAGTGAAACTCTGGAATAAGTCAATAGCTCCAGGAAGAATGAGGAAGCTAATAAAACAGGGATCACTCATTTATTCTGCTCATACACCTCCGTTCAATCAGTCACTCAACAGAAATGGCATCAGGTGGAGGTCCCTAACATTTCCCACTGATGGCCAAACAATATTGGTTTTTGTTTTTAAACAGAAACAAAAATTGCTGGAGAAACTCAGTGATTCTGGAAGGATCGGTGGAGAGAAAGCAGAGTTAATGTTCGACTGTCTCTTACCCCTGCTGGCTACTCAGTTGTTGTAATTCCAGATTAATTACAAGCATCAATTACACTTGGTGGGGATCTAGTGGGAATAGGTTAGAGAATCAAGTGCAATTAGGTTTGGTCAGGAATTGGCAGGAACAGATTTGGGCCAGATACTATTGGACTGACATATCAGGTAAAAGTGGGAAAAAGCTGGAGGAGGTATTATGACATTTTTTAAAAACCTTGTTTTTGGGCTATTTGCGTTATATTCTAACGATCTGGACAATGGAACTGAGGGCATTATGATTATGTTTGCAGATGGCACAAAGATAAGTGAAGGGACAGGTAGTGCTGAGGAAGCAGGGAGGCTGCAGAAGGACTACCGGGCAAAGAAATAACATATAAGAAGATATGGAATACCATACAGGAAAGTGTGAGGCTATACACTTTGGCAGGAAGAATAGAGGCGTAGACTATTTTCTGAATGGGGAAAGACTTTGGAAATCTGAAGCACAAAGGGACTTGGGAGTCCTAGTTCAGGATTCTCTTAAGATTAACATGCGGGTTCAGCTGGCAGCTAGGAAGGCAAATTCATTCCAAGAGGGATAGAATACATGATCAGAGATGTATTACTGAGGCTGTGTAAGGTTTTGGTAAGACAGGAATATTGTGACAAGATCTGGGGCCCATTTTGAAGAAAGGATGAGTTAATGTTGGAGGGGGTCCAGAGGAGGTTTACAAGAATGATCCCAGGGATCATATGAGGAGTGGTCAAGGATTCTGCGTCTGCGCTCGATGTAGTTTTGAAGGATGAGGGCAATCTCAATGAAACTTACAGAATATGAGAGGTCTGAATAGAGTGGACATGGAGAAGACTTTCTCACTAGCAGGAGAGACTAGGAGCCAAGGGCGCAGCCTCAGAGTGAAGGGCCAACCCTTCAGAATGGAGATGAGGAGAAATTTCATCAGCCAGAGAGTGGTGAATCTGTGAAACTCATTGCTGCAGAGGGCTGTGGAGGCCAAATCATTGAGTTCATTTAAGACAGAGATAGAAAGGTTCTAGATTAGTAAGGCCATCAAGGGAGAAGGCAGGAGAATGGGGATGAGAAACATAACAGCCATAATCAAATAGCAGAGCAAACTTGATGGACCGAATGGTCTAATTCTGCTCATATATATACTCTTTTGTTCTTATATGCGCCCCTCTGGCTGGGCCAACATTTATTGTCCTTAAACTGAAAGGCAGCTAAGAGTCAACTACATTGTTGTAGGTCTGGGACACACTTTGGTCAGACAAGGTGAGAGTGGCAGATTTCCCTCCCAAAAGGCCATGGGTGGTCCATGGCCGGCAACAGAACAACTTATAATTCCAGCTTTTACAGAACTGTAACAGTATAGAATTAAAATACACAAAGAGTCACTGGACTTAAAACATTAACTCTGTTTCTCTCTCCACAGATGCTGCTAGACCCGCTGAGTTTCTCCAACACTTCCTTGTTTTGTTTCAGATCTCCAGCATCCGCTGTCTTTTGCTTTATTGTAAGGGATATTCGCCTTTTTTAGCTGAGTCATAGAGTTGAGGAGCAGGGAGCTTATTCTGGAACTGCATAAAACGTTGATTCGGCTACAGATAGAGTATTGTGTACCATTCGGGAATCCACGTCATAGGAGGGATGTGATATCACTGGAGAGAGTGCAGAGCAGCTTTACCAGGATGTTGCCTGGACTGGAGAGTTTTAGTTATGAAGAGAGATTGGACAGACTGGGATTGTTTTCCTTGGCGATTGAGAGGGGACATAACTGGGATGTATAAAATTCTGAGGAGCATAGAGAGTGTAGACAGGAAGAAATCCTTCCCCTTGTTGAAGTGATCAATGACTCGGGGCCATAGATCAAAGGTAATGGGCAGGATATTAAGAGGAAATGTGAGGACAAATCTTTTCACCCAGAGGATGATGGAAATCTGGAACTCACTGCCTGTAAGGGCAGTAGAGGCAGAAACCCTCATAATATTTAAGAACAATTTAGATCTGCCAAAGCATACAAGATTATGGGCCAAGTTATGGGCTGGAAAAATGGGATTAGAATAGTTAGGTGCATATTTTCGATAAGTGCAGATATGATGGACTAAAAGCCCTTTTCCTGTGCTGCAGACCCTCTGACGAGGACTGATTTCTCAGATCGCTATGATGGGATTCAAATCCACATTCCCAGAACATTAATCTGCAGTTCTGAACTTCTGGCCCAGTGGCACCGTCTCCTCACCACTGACACCACCTTCCCTTATACAGGGAGTAGGCTGGGGATTCATGGGCTTATGGGAATGGACCAGGAATTCGGTCTTCGAGTCAAATATTGAGGGAGTCCAGTGAAGGGTCACCAGACTGATTCCTGGGATGGCAGGACTGACAGATGAAGAAAGACTGGATTGACTGGGCTTGTACACCCTGCAATTTAGAAGAATGAGGGGGGGCATTTCATAGAAACATATAAAATCCTGATGGGACTGGACAGATTCGATGTGGGAAGAATGTTCCTGATGTTGGGGAGGTCCAGAACTAGGGGTCACAGTCTAAGAATAAGGGATAAGCCATTCAGCACCGAGATGAGGAAGAATTACTTCACTCAGAGAGAGCTGTGACCCTGTGGGATTCTCTACCACAGGAAGCTGTTGGGGCCATTAGATATATTCAAGAGGGAGCTGGATGTGGTCCTAGTGGCTAAAAGGACCAAGGGGTATGGAGAGAAAGTGGGAGTGGGATACTGAGGTTGCAGGATCAGCCATGATCATATTGAAAGGTGGTGCAGGATTGAAGGGTCGAATGGTCTACTTTTACATCTATTTTCATTGTTTCTAAGAGATTAGCATGTAAAATTAAAGCACATGGGTTTGGGGCGAGTGTAATGACAAGGTTAGAGTGCTGATGGGAAATCTTTGAGGAGAAAGTGAGGTCTGCAGATGCTGGAGATCAGAGATGGAAATGTGTTGCTGGAAAAGCGCAACAGGTCAGGCAGCATCTAGGGAACAGGAGAATCGACGTTTCGGGCATTAGCCCTTCTTCAGGAATGATGGGAAATGTGGAGCAGGAATAAACTGTCTTTTTCTGAATGGCAACCGGGTGACCAATAAAGTGCCACAGAGGTTAGTGCTGGGACCCCAACTATTCACAATGTACATTAACGATTTTGATGAGGAAACTAAATGTAATGTCTCCAAGTTTGCTGGTGAGAGGGTGAGCTGCGAGGAGGATGCAGAGCTATTTCAGTGTGATTTGGACACATTGAGTGAGTGGGCAAATGCATGGCAGATGCAGTATAATGTGGATAAATCTGAGCTTATCTATTTTGGTAACAAGGGATGACATGGTGGCTCAGTGGTTAGCACTATTGCCTCACAGCGCCAGGGACTTGGCTTCGAGTCCCACCTCGGGCGATTGTCTGTGGGGAGTTTGCACATTCTCCCCGTGTCTGCGTGGGTTTCCTGCGGGTGCTCTGGTTTCCTCTCACAATCCAAAGATGTGCAAGTCAGGTGAATTGGCCATGCTAAATTGCCCATAGTGTTAGGTGCGTTAGTCAGCGGTGAATATGGGGCAGGGGAATGGATCTGGGTGGGTTACTCTTTGGCGGGTCAGTGTGGACTTGTTGGGCTGGAGGGCGTGTTTCCATCATGTAGGGAATCTAATCTAAATTATTATCTGAATGGTGATAGATGGGGAGGTTAACTGGGATCTGAATATTCATGTGCACCAGTCGCTGAAAGTAAGCACACAGGTGCAGCAAGCAGTGAAGAAGGCAAATGGTATGTTGGCTTTTGTAGCAAAAGGATTTGAGTACAGGAGCAAGATGTCTTGCAGCAATTGTACAGGGCCTTGATGAGACCACGCCTGGAGGAATGTGTCCCGTTGTGGTCTCCTTATCTGGGGAAAGGTATTCTGGGAATGGAGAGAATGCAATGAAAGTTTACCAGACTGATTCCCAGGATGGCAGGACTGACAAAAGTTAGTATGAAGAGAGACTGGATCAGTTAGGACTGCATTTACTGATGTTAAGAAGAGTGAGGAGAGAGCTCATAGAAATCTATAAAATTCTAACAGGACAAGACAGTGCAAACATAGGAAGGATGTTCCTGATGACAGTAGAGTCCAGAATCAGGGGTCCCAGTTCAAGGTAGACCATTTAGGATTGAGAAGAGGAGAAATTTCTTCACCCAGAGTATGGTGAGCCTGTGGAATTCTCTGCCACAGAAAGCAGTTGAGGTCAAAACATTGAATGTTTTTCAGAAGGAGTTAGATTCAGTTTTTACGGCTAAAGGGATCAAAGAGTATAGGGTGAAAGTGGGACCAGGGTTGGATTACCAACCATGATCACATTGAATAATGGAGCAGGCTCAAAGGGCCGAATGGCCTACTCCTGCTCCTATCTTTCTGTGTTCCTGTGTTTCTAATAGTAGAAATGATGTTGGGAATCTGGTAATGTTGGAAATGTCTTGAGATTTCAGGTGCTAACGGGAATGGGCTCAATGGCAAAACAGTACATCATTCAGTGGTACACTGTCAGGGGAGCATGAAATGGTTGGCAGTAGAAATTGTTGACAATGCTCTGATCTTCAGGTCACAAACTTGGTACAATGCTGACAAAGCTAGCTGATTGGCCTGCAGTCCGTGGCACATGTTAATACCTGGTGAAGGATCGCTCTGGGAAGTTTCTGAGCTGTTTGGAACACGTACGTTGGCAGTTTCTAAACTCTTCCTGGTTCATACCTTGCAAATAGGCAGAATCTCAAACTCCTAAAATGCATGAAAGACCAGGCCAGACTGCTAGTGTGAAAAATGTTGGGTAAGAATTTTTTTCTGTACCCTCCCTAATATCCTACCCTCCCTAATATCCTCACATCCTTCCAAAGATTTGGTGCTCAGAATTAAACACAGTACTCCAGATGTGGCTAAACCCCAGTGTTTATCATAACATTGTTGTTTTTATATAAAGCTTATATTCCACAAAGCAAATTAACTGCAGTATCGAATTGAATACATAAGTCAAGGCTTGTATCCATGGGGATTGAGAAGTGTAAAAGGCAATTTGATTGAAACCTCTAGAATCCACCCGACAGGATGGACATGGGAAGAGTGTTTCCTCAAATGAAAGAATCTAGACTTAAGGTCAATGTTTAAAAATCAGGGATCACACAATTCAAACAAGGAGGAGATTTTCTTTTCTCTCAGAGTCTTTGGAACTTTCTTCTTGAAATGGTGGCACAAGTAGAGATCTTGAATATTTTAAAATCAGATGTAGATAAATTTTTGGTAAGCATTGGAGTTGAAAGGTGACTGGGGATGGGTAGGAATGTGGATTCGAGGTTACAATCAAATCAGCCACAATCTATTGAATGGCATAGCAGGCTCAAGGGCATGAGTGGTCTATTCCTGCTACAGAATGTAGACATTCTACCTACATATAATAACTCTACATTTGCACGTATATACAATCCCTACATTGCAGAAAGAGGCCATCCAGCCCATTGAGCCTTAACCGACCCTCTGAAGCACATCCCACCTGGATCAATCCACCTAATCTACACATCACTGAACACTATGGGCAATTTAGCATGGCCAATTCACCTAACCTGCACATCTTTGGAGTGTGGGAGGAAACCAGAGCACCCGGAGGAAACCCATGCAGACACGGGGAGAATGCGCAAACTCCACACAGAGGGGGAATCAAACCTGGGTCCCTGGTCCTGTGAGGCAGCAGTGCTAACCACTGAGCCACCGCGCCACCCATCTTTGCATCCAACCAGCAATAGATGTGGACTTATAAAGCCATCTGAAATGGATTAGCAAGCCAGCAAGAAAGAATCTTAACTATTTCCTCTGGCAGTCAATGTCATTGCCATTACTGAATGCTTCACCATCAATCTCTAGGAGTGGAGGAGTCGGTTACAGTTTATTAGAAAATGAACTGGACTAGTTGTATTAATACAGTGGCTGCAAGTCAGAAATGAAATCCGTGGTAAGGCACTCACTTCCTATCTCCAGAAAGCCTATCTGTTTGAGTGCAGCTTCAATAACATTCAAGAGCTCATCACCATCTAGAACACAGCAAATGATTGATTGTGATCCCATCCACCACTTTCAACATTTACTCCCTTCACAATGTCATCGAGGATCATCTTTTACATTCTGTGTCATCTACAAGGTGCACTGCAGTAATTTGACAAGCCTCTTTAGATTGCACCTTCCAAACCTGTGACCTCTACCGCTGTGAGAGGAAATAGTTAGACTGTTTGCTGCTGGCTCGCTATATCATTTCAGATCAAAGGACAAGGGAACCACACACAGGAGGAAAAGGAAAATAAATGCAGTTCCTAGTTCGCTCAGGTTGCTTAGTCATGTGGGACATGCTCCTTTAAGCCACCATATATCACAACATAAAAAATGCCATGTACTTATAGAGTACTGTTCAGGGTCCAAGAAGGTCCCATAGCACTTTACAACAATAAAGTACTTATGAAATGTCCTCACACTCAAAAGCAATTTGTCCATCTTTGTCTGCACAAACATTGGACAAAAAACTGAATCCCTATGTTATGTAAGCTTCAACTGGGCTTGAGCTACACTGTCGCCACGACAACAGGAAGTGTGCCATATTATTCAATGGCAGATGCACAAATGGCAGATTAGGGCCATCTTTTTACAGAGATTGATTTTTTTCAAGAAAATTTCAAAACATCTTTAATTTTTCACTTGCACAGTTTTTAAAGTTCTTGATTATGTAGCAGTCGTTGACGAGCAGAGAAAATACATTGGTCCTTTGCGAGTAATTTTTAAAGGCAATCATGTGGTAAATTGTTCATACCCATGCTGCAGCTCAGGCTAGTTATTATTATTTTCCTGCAGCTTCTGACGAAGCAAAGAGGATTGGAGTTTGGCGCAGAATATCAAGCAAGGCTTTTTTTAACAAAAAATGAGGTTAAAAACAGTATCTGCAGGATGTGTACAACAAGGGAATCAATACTTGAAAGCTAAAAGGCAGGTTAATGTGTTCTGCTTTTGTCAGAGGTAGCACTGTCTACATCCTGCAGAAAATTGGCAAGTGGACCAAAATGGGACAAGTTTTGTACCAAAACTCCACTTCCTTTCCCCTTCCACACATTCAACCACTGAAGCTTGTGAGTACTGAGATTCCCACTTTCCTGTCCTTCCTTAAGCCTACCTCTTTGCTCAAGCACTTCCTGTGTACTTCGCCTTGCTGTCAGTTTTTGTTTAATCTCTCTCGTGAACATTTTAAAGTCATAGCGATGTGGCTTTGTATAAATGCAAGTTGCTGCTAGCAATCAAAGTATTGAATCAGGCATATCCCTAATGTGAGAGGCAAGACTACCTGGTGTAGACTAGGCCTTCACAATCAGGAACCAGCATCATTGGTCATGGTGTATCGAGAGCTCCAGATTTATTATCTCTCCAGTGAACATATTACCTTCTGAGATATCCCTCCTTGATGTTGAAATTACTTAACCTATTTATGCCAAAATGTTTACTGGTTTTCTAAGACAATATTCTTTGATTTTTGTTTCCCTCTTGCAGTTATTCAGCTTGAATCAGTTGGTAGCTCTCTCCCTCTCCTTGGATAAGAAGACTGACCTGCGAACCAGGATGTTCGTATTTAATCCAAGCTGACAGTTCAGAGCCACACTGAGTGGACAATACATTATTGGAACTGCCATCTACCAAATGAAATGCTGAAAGGGGACTATGTCAGCTTGTTCAGGACAGACACGCATCTTGTTCCTTCTTACAAATTCCTTCCCTGTTGCTTTAGGGGAAACACTCTTTGGGGAATCTTGCTGTGTAAATTGGCCTCTGGATTTGTGTGTGTGTGTTCATTCATGGGCATCACTGCCTAAGCCAGCATTTATCACCCATTGCTAATTGCCTAGAAGGAAGTTGAGAATCAGCCACATTTCTGTCATCTGGAGTCACACCAAACCAGGTATGGAAATATGGCAGAACCCCCTTCCCGAAAGCATGTTAGTGAAGCAGATGGATTTTTTAGGACAATCACCGTGGTTGTCATTAGGCCTGCATTTTTATTCCACAATTTTTTTTTAAATTAAGTTCAAATTTCAACATTTGCCATGGTGGGATTTGAACTCATGCCCCCAGAACATTACCCTGGAGTTCTGGATTGCTAATCCAATGATACTATGCCAGAGGGAGGACAACATACACGACACTTCAAAAATGACTCACTATTTGAAAAGCGCAGTGAGGACATCCTGAGTTTGTGAAAGGCCTGAAGTAAGGTCATGCTTTTAACCAGGACTAGCTCTCCTCATTTCTAACACTGGTCAAACGCATGAAGGAAGACAGGACTCCAGTACATTGGAAAAATACAGTGATGGGATGACCTCTGTATGATTCTCTGGAATATATGCCCCAAGATTCAGGGAGGGACCGAGTTTGAGAGTTAATGTTGCATGCAGTGATGGTGGAAGGGAGAATGAGCACTCAGAACACTTAAACCTCAAAGGGTCCAGAAAAAGTTTACAAGGATTTTGCCAGGGTTGGAGGGTTTAAGCTATAGGGAGAGGCTGAATGGGCTGGGGCTATTTTCCCTGGAGTGTTGGAGTCTGAGTGGTGACCTTATAAGAATTTAAGAAGGGCATGAATTGGGTAAGTAGACTAGGTCTTTTTCCGAGGATGAGGAGTCCGAAACTAGAGAGCATAGGTTTTAGGTGAGAGGGGAAATATTTAAAAGGACCCTATGGTGGTGTGTGTATGGTATGAACTGCCTGAGGAGATGGTGGAGGCTGGTACAATTGCAACATTTAAAAGGCATCTGGATGGGTATATGAATAGGAAGGGTTTAGAGGGATATGGGCCAAGTGCTGGCAAATGGGACTAGATTAACATAGGATATCTGGTCGGCATGGACGAGCTGAACTGAAGGGTCTGTTTCTGTGCTGTACATCTCTGTGACTCCATGGTTCTACCTTAGATATATCAGTAACAGGTCCGAGAAGCAGCTCCTTTTACTAAGCACTGCATGGAACTTGTAACTACCTCACTTTACTGGAAGCAGCTGAGATTGCAACAATGGGGTGAGGTGAAAAGATAACAAAAGTGAGGAAATAAAAATGAGAGACTAATGAGAAGCACAAACAAATAATTTTCTCAGTGTAAATTATTGTCTGATGCTTGCGAACGCAATTGGGAGTAGGAGCAGTTTTATGGTTAAGAATGGGAAATCTATGAAATGATTACTGAAGTTGATGTGTCTCTGTCACTGATCACTACCTTTTCCAACTGAACATTATTCAGTGTTACCGATACTGTAGTCACTGTGCTGATCTTTCACCCTTTGACATTTCTCAGTCTCCAAGTCACTCACTGTTGTACATTTTTAAAGTCTTCCGCCAGAGCTCAATGGTACCCAATCTGACCAGAAAATCACTAACATTCCAGTACAATGATGTGGGAGTGCTACATTGTTGGATCTGCCATCTTTCAGCTGAGATATTAAACAGAGCCCCTATCTCCTCTTGAATGGATATAAAACACCCACAGCGTAATTTGGAGATACACAAAGCAAATTCACTGCAGTAGTGAAGAGGGTTATCTGAGATTATAAAGAGATCATGATCATTTGGATCATTGGGCTGAGTAGTGGCAGATGAAGTATAATTTGGATAAATGTGAGGTATTGTATTTTGGTAAAACAAATAAGGGTTCAGAAAAGATATACGAGGATGTTGCCAGGGTTGGAGAGTTTGAGAGAGAGGTTGAGTGGACTGGGGCTTTTTTCCCTGGAGTGTTAGAGGACTTATACAATTAATGGTAGGGCCCTGGGTAACCCTAATGAAGGGTTCCTGATGAAGGGCCTATGCCAAAAACATCGACTCTCCTGCTCCTTGAATGCTGCCTGACCTGCTGTGCTTTTCCAGTGCTTTTTGACTTTTTGACCCTGGGTAGTGTTCTAGAATAGAGAAACCTAGAGGCTCAGGAACATGATTCTTTGAATTTTGCTTCATGGATGGTTAAAATGGTGTGTGCTCAGATCTTTAAGTATAGGATTTGGGATGTCATGTTGAGGTTGCACAGGACTTTGGTAAGAGCACTTCTGGAGTACTGTGTGCAGTTATATTGCCCAGTTATAGGAAGGATATTATTAAAGTGGAATGGAAGGTCTGAAATACAAAACTCGACGTTTTTCACTGGAGCGTAGGAGGTTGAGGGGTGACCTTAGAGGGGTTTATAAAATCATGAGGGACATAGACAAGGGTCTTTTCTTTAGAGTGGGGGCGTTCACAACTACAGGATATATTTTTAAGGTGAGAGAAGAAAGGTTTAAAAGATTTTTAACACAGAAAGTGGTTCGTGTGTGGAATGAACTGCCAGAGGAAGTATTGGAAGTGGGTACAGTTACAATGCTTCAAAGACATCCGGAAAGGTTCATGATGGGAAAGGTTTGGAGGGCTATGGGTCAAATGCAGTAAGGTGAGACTAGTTTAGCTTGGGAACATGGTCGGCATTGAATCAAAAGGTCTGTTTCCGT
The DNA here is from genome assembly GCF_037043375.1 of Chiloscyllium plagiosum. Lineage (NCBI taxonomy): Eukaryota > Metazoa > Chordata > Chondrichthyes > Orectolobiformes > Hemiscylliidae > Chiloscyllium > Chiloscyllium plagiosum. The sequence goes on from NW_028270157.1 coordinate 68,118,750, forward strand.
GCTGTATGACCCAAGATTCTTTGCCCTGGTCAACGTTTACCTGTCTTGAGAGATCTTGTTGTGCGCATGTTAGCTGTCATATTACCTAATTTGTCGAAGCATCTACAGTTCAAAATTGTATCGGAAGCAAACCACTTTGGATCTTCCATGAGTCATGGAAGGCACAATGTTTTGCATCTAACCTCCTTCATTATCACTCAACACTCTCTCATTCATATTATAGTCTTTGTTTTCATGGAAGAAACACAGACAGCAAAATCCCATGGACAAGTGTGATCATGACGAGATGGTCTGTTTATTACTGATGTTGATTGCATGATGCAAATTGGTGAGGACTCTGTGGAGACCTGTCTGCCTTGCTTTAAAGAGTGCCATGAGATGGTATATATCCACTTGAAAGTGCAGGTAGACCCTCTGGGTCTCATCTCATCCAAAGATAGCGCCTCCAACAATGCAGCACTCCCAACATACTGTGCGGGAGCATCTGGCATTCTGGATCTGGTACTTAAGCCTCTGGAATGGGACTTGAATTTCCAATCTAATGAGTCAGAGGAAAGACTACTACCGCTTGAACTGAGCAGCCTGGGTTCAATTTGTGGAGCTGGAGAAAGTGACAATCTTTTAGGCTTGTTGTGACTAAGTTGGGAAATCAATGATGCGTCAAGAAAACTTTGCTGGACCCTTGTATTTAATTTGCTTTGACATAATGTGTGTACAATGCTGACACAGTGAGTGCATTTATTAAAAGCATTTTTCACTTTAAGGGATAGGTTCAATATACATTGTGTGCAACAGGATGACTGTTATGTAAACTGTGAAGCCGTGTTACCAGGGTATTGTTATTAGCAGCGATAATTTGTCACGACACTTTCATTTACACAAACACAAGGCCAATTGTGGCACAGGCCCTAGTGGGTGGTGCCACTCTTCAAAGGGCCATGGTTGTGTCAGGATTGTGGTTCACAGCTGTGTGACCCCATCCTGTCTGCACCGTTCACCTTCAGTTGCACATTAGTTCCAAGCATTAGTTGCAGCTTGGGAGTTGGGGGTCAGTGGTTGAAGAGGGATGGATAGCAATCCAACAGCACTGCTGCAGCAGCCAAGACTGACAGCAATTTTGTATCTGAAACAATTTGGATTAGATTAGGTTTGATTCGATTCCCTACAGTGTGGAAACAGGCCCTTCGGCCCAACAAGTCCACACCAACCTGCTGAAGCGCAACCCACCCAGACCCATTCCCCTACATTTCACCCAACACTAGGGGCAATTTAGCGTGGCCAATTCACCTTTTTGGACTGTGGGAGGAAACCAGAGCACCCGGAGGAAACCCACGCAGACACGGGGAGAATGTGCAAACTCCACACAGTCAGGCTCCTGAGGCGGGAATTGAACCCGGGTCTCTTGGCGCTGTGAGGCAGCAGTGCTAACCACTGTGCCACCGTGCCGCCCACGAGGATGTCTGTGAGGGTAATCAAGGCTGCTAAATGTAAACGCTTTCCAACACTGGACGACCTCCATCAGCCAGACCTTCACAACATATACAGTCATAGAGTTATACAGCACAGAAACAGACCCTTCTATCCAACCTGTCCATGCTGACTATAATCCCAATCTGATCTACTCCCATTTGCCAGCATTTGGCCCTTATCCCTCTAAATCCTTCCCACTGATATACCCATTCAGATGACTTTTAACTGTTGTAATTGTATCTGCCTCTGCCACTTCCTCTGGCAGCTCCATACCTGCACCACCCTCTGCATGAAAATGTTACTCCTCCGGTCCCTTTTAAATCCTTCCCCACTCACCTTAAACCTATGCCCTCTAGTTCTGGACTCCTGTACTCTGGAAAAAAAAGAACTTGGCTATTCACCCTTTCCTTGTCCCATATAATTTTATAAACCCCTATAAGGTCACCCTTCAGCCTCAAACGCTCCAGGGGATAAAGGCCCAGCCTGTTCACCCTCTGCCCCATAACCCAAACTCTCCAGTCCTGATAATATCCTTGTAAATCTTTTCTGCACCTTTCCAAGTTTAACTACATCTTTCCGATAGCTGGGAGACCAGAATTGTATACATGGTTCTAAAAGAGGTCTCACCAATGTCATGTACAGCCGAAACATGACATCCCAACTCCTATACACAATGTCCTGACCAATGAAGGTTTGACAGAGGCTGTAAGAAGTGTCTTAACATAGAAAAGTAAAGTAGAGAGGTGTAGGGACTGGACTCCAAAGTATGAGGCCTTGGCAGCTGAAGACATGACCTTCAATGGTAGAGCAGGTGTGATTGAAAACGCACCGAAGACCAAATTCAAATATGGTTAGAGGAAATTACACAGAGGGATAAGGGAAAGGCCATGGAGGGATTTGGAAACAAGGATGAGAACTTTGACAGTTCCTTGACCCAGAGCCAATGTATGTCTTCAACCATGTGTATAATAAGGGAATAGAACTTAGTGAGTTAAAACATAGCGAACCGTATTTTGGATGACCTCGAGTTTATGGAGGGATCAGGGGCCTTCAGCCCTCTTGCAGGCGTGACCTCATGGAAATCTGGACCCAAGGCCCGGCCAGCATGGGAACAAGACCTGACCCCACGGTGACCTGATATCGAGGAGGCTGACTGAGCTGACCACAAGAGTCGCCGGAATACTCACCGACCCAACTGGTACCTAGGACTCCATCAGACGTGCACACTTCCCTTCCGGAGCAGCAGACCTCCCTCACCAACACCCAGGATCAACTAGGCGTAGCCACCTACCCAGGAAACTAGGGGTTTCAAGTCTCCCCCTCCCCAGTGCACTCATCGGCAAACGTCCAAGCCATTGAAAACAAGATGGATGACCTTAAAACCAGACTCACCATCCAAAGGGAATTGAGAGACTCCTGTGTGTTCTGGTTTACAGATGGCAGCCATAATGTGGAAGTGACGGTATTGGACTGGGGTGGACAAAGTCAGAAGTCACATGACACCAGGTTATCATCCAACAGGTTTACGTGAAACCATAAGCTTGCAGAGTTCTACTCCTGCATGAGGTGAAGTGACTGGTGAAGGATTTGTGGGTTCAAATACACCTGTCCAACTATAGCCTGGTAGTGTGTGACTTCTGACACTGTTTTACAGAGACATGGCACACTCCTGCTACACCTGACTCTGTCTTTGATTAGATTAGATTCCCTACAGTGTGGGGACAGGCCCTTCAGCCCAACACGTCCACACCAACCCTCCAAAGAATAACCCACCCAGTCCCCTCTGACTAACGCACCTAAGAGTATGGGCAATTTTTTTTTAGCGTGGCCAATTCACCTGACCTGCACATCTTTGGATGTGGGAAGAAACCGGAGCACCCGGAGGAAACCCACACAGACATAGGGAGAATGTGCAAACTCCACACAGATGGTCACCCAAGGCTGGAATCGAACCTGGACCCTGGTGCTGTGAGGCAACAGTGCTAACCACTGAGTCACCGTGCCATCACAACAGTTTCTCTATTCAAGTTGCAGGTGAGCCAGAAACACTTTGGATTAGTTAAATCTACAGGTAGAAAAGATAAGGATGAGGGTTTCAGCTGCAGATGAGCTCAGATAGGGGTGAAGTTGAATGATGTTACAGATGTGGAAACAGATGGCCTTAGACATGACATGAATATGAGGTTGGAAGTTCATCTCTAGGGCAACAAGGTTGCATGAGAGATTGGTTTTGTCTCAGACTATTGCTGGAGAGTAGGAAGGAGTTGGTTGTCAGGGAAAAGAGTTTGGAGTGAAGCCAAAAAGCAATGGCTTCTCTCTTCCCAATGTTTAATTGGAAGGAATTGCTGCTCACCCACTGCTGGATGATATAAGCAGTTTGATAAGTTGACAACAGCGGGGGAGTCGAGAGAGCTGGTGGCGAAGTTGAGTTGCGTGTTGTCAGATTCCATGTAAAAATGAACACTGTATCATTGGCTGGCATTGTCAAGGGGCTGTGTGTACATCAGAAATAAGGTGAGGGTGGGGGTAGGATTTGCTCTTTGGAGGATACCAAGATACCTCAAGCAGAGAAGCAACAGATGTAGAAACAGGAAGACAAGTCTCCAACTTCCCTGGCTGTGTTAAGATAGACAGAAGTATTGCCAAAAATTAAAACCAACAAAATAATATTTAATATTTTAATTGTTTTAGTTCTCTTTTTCAATCAGTGTTGAAGTTAATGCATTGAAGGAGGGAAAATCTTACTTTGCAAAAAGTTCCAAGAAGCAAAATGCATAAATTTTACGCATTTCGGCCATTGCATTGTGTTTGGACATGATCATGTGTATAAATATCATCTCCTGATAGTGATGGTATGGCTGTTCTAACAGAGCAAGATGCGTTTAATATTCTCACTCATGGTTTCAAATTCCTTCATGGCCTCATCCTTACTCTTTTCCTGTACTTTCCTCAGTTGGTTGCAACACAGAACGAGGGCATTGATCCATCAAGGCTGCATCAGGTCTCTGCAGGAGAGATCCACCTAGTTTCACTCCCCCTCTCTTTTCCCCCACACCCCCACCCCCCACCCCCATACAATTTTCTCTTCAGGTTCTCATGAGTTCTTTTCAAAAGCTGCCTCCACCACATTCCCAGTGAGATGATTGAGATTCCCAAACACTCACAGCCTTAAGATGGCGTGGTGGCTCAGTGGTTCGTACTGCTGCCTCACAGTGTTAGGGACCCAGGTTCAATTCCAGCCTCAGCAACTGCCTGTGTGGAGTTTGCACACTCTCCCTGTGTCTGTATGGGTTTCCTCCAGGTGCTCTGGTTTCCTCCCATTGTCCAAAGATGTGCAGGTTACGTGGATTGGCCATGCCAAATTGCCCGTAGTGTGCAGAGGCTAGATAGGTTAGCCGATGAGAATAGAGTGGGATGTGTTTTGGAGTGTTAGTGTGGATTCAATAGACTGAAAGGCCTCTACTTGCATTGTAGAGATTCTATGATTAAATTCTTTTGCCAATCACTCTTAATTGGATCTTGACTCTTCCACCAAGGAGAATGGATTTTTCCCTTTGAGCTCCTGTCTAATCCTTTCACGAGAGCATACCAGATAAGAGCAGGAGAAGGCTGCCCCTCAACCTTGTTCCACCTTTCGACAAGATCATCACAGGCTGAATGTTAGCTTCTCCTGCCACTGCCTTTCTCATATAGGTCCACTCTTCTCTTTTTGAAACCCCACCCTCTCCAATGCTGCTTCTGACTCACAAAATCCGCCACGCTCTTGTTCTCATTTTCCACCATTCGTATCGAATCCCATTTCAACCTTCTCTTCCCTAAGGAAAGCACCTTCAGCTCCTCTACCTTGGTCACCAAATGTTCCTCATCCCTGGTGCCAGACTCGTCCATATCTGCTGCCCTTTTTGATGCTGCCTGCCACGTCCAATCATTGTTCACCTCGAGCCCTACTTTGCTTTGCTCTCATGCTGCCCTGTTGACTGTATTCTGTTGTATTCTAGTTTGCCTGTCCTAATTTATTCCTATAGGGTCCGTCACTCCACATTCCCCTGCATTAAAGTCCATCTGCCATGTACTCACCCATTTTGATAGCTTATGTTTCCTTGAAGCGGATCTCTATCCTCCTCACTGTTCACAATGCTTGCAAGTTTTTAAATCGTGCCCTGCTTTGATCGCTGTATCTCTCTGCAATTTCCCTGCGACTATACTCTCTTGTCTCTTTCCCACTGGTTGGTGCTCTATGAAATACATCTCATCGAGTCATAACACTCTATTGTTACTTAACCCAGAGCTATTAATAGGTATCAGGCGAAGCACTGTCCCTAGTACTTATCTCTGGGGAACAACTTTGAACAAATGTCTTCCCAGCATGATTCTACCTCTTGTCTGACAGCCAACCTCCTGTCCTCAACACCTTGTCTTGTTTATTCCATGGGCTACAATTCTGCTGACAGGCCTGTTATGTCGCACTTAACTAGGGCTTGTGCCCGAAACGTCGATTCTCCTTCTCCTTGGATGGTGTCTGACCTGCTGTGCTTTTCCAGCAACACATTTATAAGCTCCGCACTTTACTAAATACCTATTTGAAGCCCACGTATGCCACATTAACTATGTCACTGTCTCTCTTACGACCATATAAACAAGGAATGAGAGTAGGCCTCTCAGCCTACTCCGCTGTTCAATAAAATCTTGGTTCAACTGAGTTTAACATGAACTCGACAATCCTCGATAATCTTTCACCCTCTCGGCAATCAAGAACCCATCTCCTTCTGCCTTCAAAATATTAAAGGCTTCTACCTCCACTTTTGAGGAAAGAAATTCCAAATTCTTCAGCTCTCTGACAGAATTTCTTTTTCCTGATCTCTGGCTTAAATGGTGACCCCTCATTTTTAAACTATGATCCCTAGCTCTAGATTCTCCCACAGGAGGAAGCATTCTTTCCACAGCCAGCCAGTCAATTCCCCTCACGATCTTTTGTGTTTCAATCAAGTCACCTCTGACTGTTCTAAACCCGAGCCTGTCACGCCTTTCCTCATAAGGCAATCTGCTTATTCCAGGTATTAGTCTAATTGCATCTGGATTGCATCAAAATCTCTGATTTGTCTTTAACCGATCTATTTTGGCTATCCTTAATCAATCCTCCTTTGTCCCCATGCTATTGTTCATTTTGTCCTGAATTAATGTTCCCAAAAAGACCAAAGTTAAGCTAACCAGCATATTGTTGTTGGGCTTGTCTCTGCACGTTTTTTTTGAACAATGGTGTAACATTTTCAATTCTCCAACCCTCTGGCACTATTCCCATGTCTGAGGGGAATTGGAAGATTTTGGTCAGTTCCTCTTGCAATTCCAGTTCTTACATCTGTCTGCATCCTATCTAGTCCTGATGGCTGATCAATTTTAAGTTAAACCAATCCTTTTCATGCATCCTTTTCCGTAATTTCCGATCTACCCTCAATATACCTTCTTCATGATCTCAGCAAAGAGAATCAAATTTACTAGCTCAGCCAGGTACTGTGCCGCAATATGTATATCTTCTACTCATCCCAGGTTGGTCTGACCCCACTTCTTGCTATCTATTTATTAGTCTATGGGAGACTCTTGGTTACACCTTTGTATTAGCTGCCAGTCTCTTCACAAGCCTTCTCTTTGCCTCTCACTTCCTTTCCTCACTGAATCTTAGAAATTTCTATAGTGAACCTGGTTCTACCTCTTATAATTGACTTGTCTTCAATCATACACTCGCATTTTCTGTTCCATCTTAAATGTCCACCTCCCTTTGCTGTCCAGAAAGCTCTGGCTTTCTTTGTCTTACCTTTCTTCTGATGATGAGAATGTATCTGAACAGTATCAGAGCTATCTCCTCTTTGAAGAAAGCCCAGTGTTCCTGTACAGTTCTTTTGGCCAAACTTTGATTCTAATTTGCCCAGTATCGATCTGTCCACATCCCACTTTAATTGGTCCTCCACTAATTATTTTTGCTCTGATTTATGATATAACTCCACAGAGGCCAGTATTCCCGTCACAAGTTGCCATTTATTTATACATGGACAGTCCTTGACACTGATCCAGCTCCCTCAAACCCAGCTCGCGGAGTGAACAAAACCTCTGACACTCCTGTTTATTATTTTTTACACACTGACTGTGGCACCAGCCAGCACAGAGTCAGTATCCTAGACTGAGGAGATTCTAAATCTCCTGGTTATGTTTTCTTTATTTTTAGTAAGGGGATTCTGGTTAATCTCCAGGTCCAGGCAGTTCAGAGGTCAGCCCTCTTCCTAACACAAAATGGTAAGCCTTTCACCACTCCTGTTTTTTAAAATTATTTTTCAGATATTTGACACCCTGTTTATTTTTATTTTGCTCTTTTTTTTTAACCCCCACACTACCGCCTAACCGCGGTAGTGCTTATTTTTTCCCCAGCACCCATGTTGTGTGTGTGCAGGTGTGAGACACAGTGAGAGACACAAAGTGCACGAATCTTTATTCAATTTCCACCACCAGGAAGAAAGGAAAACACCCGAGTGGCCAGTGACAAACACTGCCCTTCACATCGAAGGGCGATGCTGTGTGATCAAAACAGTGAGGGGGAGGGTAGGGACTAAATCAAAATAGAGTTGGAGGGGGAAATAATGCACTCCACTCCCTGCGGCACCCACCTCTCCCTGAACAACTCCAGGGTGTTGGTCGACACCGCGTGCTCCTTCTCCAAGGACACCCGGGCTCTAATGTAACCGTGGAAGAGGGGCAGGCAGTCAGCCCTAACGACCCCCTCCACGGCCCACTGCCTGGACCTGTTGATGGCCAGTTTGGCCAGGCCCAGGAGCAGACCCACGAGGAGGTCTTCAGACCTGCCCTCCTTCCTCCGTACCGGGTGCCCAAAGATCAGGAGCGTGGGACTGAAGTGCAACCAAAGGAAGAAGAGAAGGTTTTTGAGAAAATCAAAAAGGGAGTGCAAATGCCCACACCCAATATACACGTGGTCCACGGACTCCACAGCGCCACAGAACAAGCAGTTGGGCTGGGAGTCCGTGAACCACCGCAATCTGCTGTTGCAGGGGACTGCTGCGTGCAGCACCCTCCACCCCAGATCCCTGAGAGAAAGGGGGAGGACTCCCGCGTAGAGAGCCCTCCACTGGGATCCCCACCGCCCGGTGGCAAATGGGCACGCCAAGGCGTGTCCGGACGGTGGATGAGGGAACCACTCCTGTTTATCTTTTTTTTCTTTCTTTTTTTTCTTTTTCTTCTTATTTTTTTTTAAAAATTATTTCTATTAACCCCCACACTACCGCCTAACCTGCGGTAGTGCTTATTTTTCCCCAGCACCCATGGTGTGTGTGTGCAGGTGTGAGACACAGTGAAAGACACAAAGTGCACAAATTTTTATTCAATTTCCACCACCAGGAAGATAGGAAAACACCCGGGTGACCAGTGACAAACACTGCCCTTCACATCAAAGGGCAGTGCTGTGTGATCAAAACAGCGAAGGGGAAGGTAGGGACTAAATCAAAATAGAGTTGGAGGGAGAAATGATGCACTCCACTCACTCCTGTTTATTTTTATTTTTTCTTCCTTGCACATACACTCACAATAGGCAAACACCAGGGTGGCCAGTGACAAACACTGCCCTTCATATCAAAGGGCAGTGCTGAATCTCCGGTTTAATTTTTTTGTTCCTTTTTTTCTTTCTTTTTTTATTTTTTTTTCCTAAGTGCGGTTGTTGCATTTTCTTTTTTTTCCCCAGCACCCATGGTGTGTGTGTGCAGGTGGGAGACACAGTGAAAGACACAAAGTGCACCAATCTTTATTCAAATTCCACCACCAGGAAGATAGGAAAACACCCGGGTGGCCAGTGACAAACACTGCCCTTCACATCAAAGGGCAGTGCTGTGTGATCAAAACAGCGAAGGGGAGGGTAGGGACTAAATCAAAATAGAGTTGGAGGGAGAAATGATGCACTCCACTCACTCCTGTTTATTTCTTTTTTTTTCTTTTTTTCTTTTTTTTTCCCTTGTGGCCAGTGACAAACACTGCCCTTAATCTCCTGTTAATTTTTTTTTTTCTTTTTTTTTTCCCCTTTAACCCCCACACTACCACCTAAGTGCGGTAGTGCTTATTTTATCCCCAGCACCCATGGTGTGTGTGTGCAGGTGGGAGACACAGTGAAAGACACAAAGTGCACCAATCTTTATTCAATTTCCACCACCAGGAAGATAGGAAGACACCCGGGTGGCCAGTGACAAACACTGCCCTTCACATCAAAGGGCAGTGCTGTGTGATCAAAACAGCGAAGGGGAAGGTAGGGACTAAATCAAAATAGAGTTGGAGGGAGAAATGATGCACTCCACTCACTCCTGTTTATATCTGACAGCCAGGGCTCCCTGATTGGACCAGGTTAACAGCCCAATCAGACAACACATATTCTATGAGGTCCTCTCAGCTGACCTCATTATAATCACAACAATTTAGATTAGATTAGATTAGATTACAGTATAGAAACAGGCCCTTCGGCCCAACAAGTCCACACCGACCCGCCGAAGCGAAACCCACCCATACCCCTACATTTACCCTTTACCTAACACTACGGGCAATTTAGTATGGCCAATTCACCTGACCCTGCACATCTTTGTGATGTGGGAGGAAACCAGAGCACCCGGAGGAAACCCACGCAGACACGGGGAGAACGTGCAAACTCCACACAGTCAGTCGCCTGAGGCGGGAATTGAACCCGGGTCTCTGGCGCTGTGAGGCAGCAGTGCTAACCACTGTGCCACCCTGCCGCCCACTTCTTCATGTTTTCCACGGCTGTCCTAAAGCTCATGACATGATGATCACAATTCCCGGAATACTCCCCTCCTGACATTTGATCCTCTAAACTCATATCCCACACCAAATCCAGAAATTCCTCCTTTCTTGTCAGTCCAGAAATATTCTGACCTAGGAGGTTCTCCTGCTCACCTCTTGGTTGCAGCCAGCACATTACTGTTCCCGCCCAAGTCTATATTAGGATAAATGAAGTTATCACCATACTTTGATTGTTGTACAATTCCCCTGCGAGTTTGCTCCCTTGTCTCTTTCTCACTGACCTGTAATGTACATCTCTCGGATAAGTCAGCCCTTTATTGTTATGTAACCCAAAGCTAATACTTCCTCCCTTTTCTGGGCAGTAATCAATACTGCCACCCCTCCACAATTCCTTCCTTTTCCGTTTTTCTTGAACACATTGTATCCAGGGATACATCCTGCCCCAGTATGAACCAGGTCTCCTTTGTCGCAACAATATCATATTCCCATGTGATGCTTCCACCAGCCTCACATAAACGTTATTTATGTATTTGCATACACGCACAAGCTTGAATAAGACCTTATCGCGTTTCCTCTAAATCTTTATCGTTTTTTAATCTAGTGCTAGCTGTCTACCCGAATCTTTTGTTCATCTTGTTTATCTTTTGTGATGCTGTATTTGGTTACTGATAGATTACTATGCCAATGTAACACCTCACCAACAGCGAGCAGCCTCATAAGAATGTTGTTCCTGTTCTGTTGAGGTGCAATTTACACTCTGCTAGCTCTGCTCCCAAGTGTTCTGGGAAATTTCAGCCTTCCCTCATGCACCACCTGTCCAGCCGCATGTACATTCTCCCTTCTCTACGTTTCTATACTCTGTTACTTGGAGCGGCAAGTCCATAAGGACTCTCACCAACTTTTACAGGTGCACAATAGAAAGCATTCTATCAGGATGCATCATGGCTTGGTATGGCAACTGCATGCCCCAGGACTGAAACTACAGAGAGTCGTGAACACAGCCCAGTCCATCATGCAATTCAACCTTCCCTCCATTGACTCCATCTGTACCTCTTGCTGCCTCAGAAGGGCAGCCAACATCATGAAATACCCCTCCCACCTCCGTTATAATCTCTTCCTCCCTCTTCCATCAGGCAGAAGATACAAAAGTTTAAACACACGTACCAACAGATTCAAGAACAGCTTCTTCCCCGCTGTTATCAGACTTCTGAATGGACCTCACAGATTTTAAATCCGATGTTGTTCTTGCTCTTTGTGCACCTTCTCTGCAGCTTATCATTGTATTCCTCACTCAATTCAATCACTCTATAATCTTTGTATGCTATGATCTGCCTTTACGCCTTGCAAAACAAAATGTTTCACTGTACTAAGGTAAGCGTGACAATAATAAATCAAGTCACATCAAATATGGTGTAATTTCTTTTATTCCTCCATGGGATATGGACATCAATGATTAGGCCAGCATTTATTTTCCATCCTTAAATCCCCTTGGGAAGGTGGTAGTGAGCTGCCTTCTCGAAATACTGTAGTCCTTGGGTGAAGATATATCGGTAGTTATGTTAGGGAGGGCATTCTAGGATTGTTACCCTGTATCAGTAAAGCAACAGTGATATGTTTCCCATTAGGATGGTGTGTGGATTGGAGGGGAATTTGTAAGTGGTTGTGCTACCATGTTCCTGCAGTCCTGTCCTTCCTGACATTAGTGTTCATGGGTTTGGAAAGTGTTATCTGAGGATCTTTGATGAGTTCCTGCAGTGCATCTTGTACTAACTGCTGCTACTGAGCATAGGTGATGGTAGGAGTGGATGCTTGCAGATGCGTCATCAATTAAGCAGGCTGCTTTGTCCTGGATGGTGTCAAGTTTCTTGAATGTTGTTGGATTTGCACGCATCTAGGCAAGTGGGGAGCATTCCATCACACTCCTGACTTGTGCCTTGGGGGAGTCAAGAGCAGGTCAAGGGTTTCCTAGCCCTTGACCTGATCTAATAGCCACAGTACATATTGCTAGACCAACTCAAGAAGAAATCCAGACATTATTAGCTTTGAGGTCCTGATTGATCATGTAGCCATGTTTTGAATCTTCTGAAATGCTCCTGTGTGGTCTGGATTTTCATTGCTGCTTTAGCAGTCATGACCTTAGCAGTGTAGGACTTAACCTCAGAAATGTCCTCCTTAAATCCATCCAACTCCTTTGCTGTCTCTCTGTCCCTATAACCTACTCCTTAAAACCTCCCTTTTTGACCAAACATCCATACATCTCTCCTGGTGTGCCAGAGTTTATGTCGGTAAAAACGCCTTCTGACGTTTTTGGAATGTTAACTTACCGAATAACAAACAAGAATAAGTCCATCGGCCATTCCTGCCCGCTCTGCTCCGTGAAAAGTAGAAATATAAGTGCAAATGCAATTAATGTTATTTTAATTGATTATGAGTTAGCTCATTTCACCCAAATGATGGCAGTACTGCAGGAATTGACTTCATTGCTCAAACGTAAGGAAGATCAGAGTTCCAATCCTGAATGTTGCTCAGTGAGGGGACAGGAATGGGCAAGCTATCAGATATTGGCTGAGGGCCTATAGCCACCATAGTAGGCTTCAATACTCCCTGCCATGGCCCACAGTTCTCCATTAAAAACAGCAGAGGACACACCAGCACTGCAGTGAAGAATCAACATCAACTTCATTTCTGAGATACTCAGAAACGGCATCAATTTGCAAACCTATTGAAATTACATAATTCTTGCATGTACATTTGCATACAGCTTGCCCCTTTTGAATCCCATTTCTCAGGGTCAATGTTTCAAGTGTGTTACTGAAGAGAATGGTAATTAAGATTAGTGGTGCAAAGCCACATGGGAGCATGACACTCTGATGATCAAGAAGAAATGGCTCACAAAGAGGCAAGAGCTTGTGAATCTGTGACCTCCCTGACCTGGAAGGGCAAAGGCAGCAGACATATTGGGAGCACCGCCATCTTATTTCCCTTCAAGCCAAATATCATCCTGATTGAAACTATATCACTGTTCCGTCACTGCATCAAAAATCCTGGAAATTCTTCCTTACTGGCTCTGTGGGCGTGCCTACACCACACGGATTGTAACAGTTCAAGGAGGAAGCTCACCATCAACTTCTCAAGGGCAATTAGAGGTGGGCAATAAATGGTGGCCCAGTTAGCGAGTTCCATATTTCACAAAGTAATGTAAAAAGGAATCTCTGAATAAAATAAGGTCAAGGCATTGACACTGTTGTCCATGTTTCCAAGTCCCTCTCTTATTGGCTGTACTGTACTTTCACTCTGCCTTCACCTCCACCTGCCGGCACTTTAGATGGTTACTTCTGAGTCAGACGTTGTAGTCTCATTGGTCCATTCCATAGACTTCTGTACAAATCCCACTGAGAATATGCTGCTCTGTCAGAGGGATCATCTTTCCGATAGGATATGAAACTGAGGCCTTAGCCAATGTGTCAGGGAGCTGTGAGAGGACCCATGGCTCTTACCGTGAGTGAACGGCAGGAAAGATCTCCTGAATGTTTTTGCCAATGTTTACCACAGAATTCTCCATTTCACTCTGTGTGACACAGCTCCCATTCCACTGCTCTGCAATGACTGGATACTCATTCACAGAATCACAGAGTTATTATAGTGCAGAAGGAGACCATTCAGTCCATCTTGTCTGTACCACTTCTATGAAGGAGCAATATGACTTAGTGCCATTCACCAGCCTTTTCCCATTACCCTACACACTTTTTAGATTAGATTCCCTACAGTGTGGAAACAGGCCCTTCGGCCCAACAAGTCCACACCAACCCTCCGAAGAGAAACCCACCCAGACCCATTCCCCTATATTTACCCCTTCACCTAACACTATGGCCAGTTCACCTGACCTGCACATTTTTGGACTGTGGGAGGAAACCAGAGCACCCAGGGGAAGCCCACGCAGACATGGGGAGAGTGTGCAAACTCCACACAGACAGTTGACTGAGGCGGGAATTGAACCCGGGTCTCTGGCGCTGTGAGGCAGCAGTGCTAACCACTGTGCCACCATGCCGCCCGCAAACCTTTTGTTTTATTCATGAGGATAGATAAATGGCCCAGTGGTATTATCACTGGACTGTTAATCCAGTCACACAGGTTCAAACCCTACCATGGCAGATGGCAAAATTTGAATTCAGTATCTAATCATGAACATGAGACCATTGGCGATTGCTGTAAAAACCCACCTGGGTCTCTAATACTCTTAAGGGAGGGAAACTACCATCCATGTTTGGTCTACATGTGACTCCAGACCACCAGCAATGTGGTTGACTTGTAACTGCCCTCTGGGCAATTAGGGATGGACCTTCATCCCGTGAATGAATAATTAAAAGTATCCAACAGCCTCCAGAATGCCTGAGTGGAATCTGTCTCCACCACACTTCCTGAATCTCACTACTTGCTGAGTGAACAAGATTTTTCTCATCTCGCACTTGTTCCTTTTAAAAATGTTCCCTCTGATTCTCGGGTCCTTTTGGAGCAGGAACAGTGTCTGTCTCCCAAAATTGTAAGCAATTGTTGCGAGTGCATGATCAGGGACATCCAGCTCCATCACGTTTGTGAGAACTTCTTTCAAGTCTTCTCTTCACCTCCTCCTCTCCATGGAAAACACTCTCAACTTCTCCAATCTTCCCTGATAACTGGAGGTTCTGTTCTCAGGAACCATCCTCATAAACCTCTTTTGATCTCTCTCCAATGCGTTTGTGTCCTTCCTGTCATGTGGCACCCAGAACTGCACACAATACTCCAGCTGAGGTCTAACCAGTGTCTTCTATATGTTTATCATAACCTCCCTATTTTTGGACTCCATGCTCTAGTCCAAAGCTGTGCAGGTTAGGTAGGTGGGCCATGCTAAATAGGGCCCATGGGTGTGCGAGCTAGGTGGGTTAGCCACGGGAAATGCAGGTTTTAGGGATGACATGGATCTGGGTGAGTTGCTCTTTGGAGGGTCAGTGTAGAAATGAAGGGCTTAGAATCCCTACAGTATAGAAACAGGCCATTCGGCACAAAAAGTCCACACCAACTCTCCCTCCCAAACCCAATTTTTCTACATTTATTCCCAACTAATGGACCTAACCTACACATCCCTGAACACCATGGGCATTTTAGGCATGGCCAATTCACCTAAGCTGCACATCTTTGGATGGCTAAATGGCCTGCTTCCACATTGTAGGGATTAGAGATTCTATGATTGTGTTACTGAAGCCTAAAATACTGTATGCATTATTAACAACTTTCTCTACATGTCCAATCATCTTTAAAGATGTATACACATAAACACCTAGGTCTCTCTGCTCCTGAACACCTTTTAGAACAGGTGTTCTTTAATTTATATTTCTTCGATGTGTCCTTTGTGCCAAAATGTCGCATTGCACTCTTCCCTGTGTCTATTACTTATCCACCTACTCCATCAATTGGTCAATGTCCTTATAATCTACAAAGCTCTCAGGTTTTGTATTATCAGCACACTTTAAAATTGTCTTCTTTTGTAGTCCAAGGTTTAGATCATTTGATATATATACACACCGTAGGAAAAGCAAGAGATTCAATATTGACCCTTATGGAGCTCCATTTACAAACCTTCCTCCAAAATACTCATTAATCATCGCGCTCTGTTTCCAATCCTCACCCAAACTCATATCCACATTGTTACTCACCCGTTTATTCCATGACCTATAACTTTACTTACAGTTCTATTGTGCGGCATTGTATTGATTGCCTTTTGTAAGTCCATAGACACCCCCTCATCACATTGCCCCCATCAATCCTCTTTGTTACTTCATCAAATAAAAGCTCTGGCAATTTAGTCAGACATGACTTGCTCATAACAAATCTCTGCTGGATCTTCTGAATTAACTCACATTTTTCCATGTGAATGTTAATTCCATCCCAAATAATAATTTTGACTGTTTTCCCCACCGCTGAAGTTAAATCAAACTGGTTGGAGCTTTACACCCTATGTATGGAGAAGGGTATAATGTTTGCCCTTTCTTGCAGTCTGAGACTCTTCACCATTCCTTTCCACCCACCCCTCTCTATCCCTGCTTTCACTCTGCTTAGCTCGACCTCCAGTGATCTATCTCTCTGCTGATCCCGGGGGTGATGAAATGTTTTCTCCCTTATTGTGAAACACTCCACGATGCTCCTATAAACAGCACTGCAGCTGTACAAAACACATCGACTGCTTTGATGAGTCAGTCTTTTACGACTGCTGGGAGAAGCAAGTTTTCTCAAACCCTACCAACTAGACCAAAGATGCAAACATTATCGTGTGTGATATCTGAAGATGTAAAGCTTTCGATATTCAATGTTAAGATGGAATGTTACCCAAGACAGGGTCCAATCAGGAGGGATGAATGAACAATTTTCATTCATCCACCCAACTATAATTTGCAATTGTGCATAATGCTCCCAGTAACTGATATTTCCCAAACAAAAAAAATCCCAAAAGATACTTTGTTACGTTATAAAAGTTCTCCAGGTGGATCTCCAGGGCCCTGCACTGTCTCTGCCTCCCAATATTATGTGCATTGGTTCTGACTGCGCAATCAGGAGCAGTGGATTATGAGGGGAGTCGATTCCATCATCCATTTAGATCACGGCTGATCTGTAGCTCAACTGGATGCATCTCAGTTCCACATTCCTTAGTGCCTTCATCGACCAGAAACCAAGTGAATTCCGCCTTGTTTCACAGACCTAGAGTAGGCCCGTGCAGTTCAACGCTAGCAAAAGGTGGGAGGCAGCAAAGTTAATCCAAACTCCTCCCTGATACATCAAGAGATCAGCAAGATCTGATCCAGTGCACTGCGATGTCTCAGGTGAACTGTGTCAGAAACATTATCTCAATATTGGAATTGTTCGCGACAGGAACCTGCTTTCAGCTGCTAGGCCACAGTGTTGAAGACCTTGAGTGATTTTCTGCAATGGTTTATTCCGCATTCACTCCGAACAGCAACAAATATACATGTCTACGTCTCGCAGTTGATAAGGACATCAGCGCTTTGGAGACTCCATTTGCATGTCAGTCTTTATGATAAACCACAGTGAGACTTGCCTTTCAGATTGTCCCACCCTCCCAACACGGCACCACCCTCTTGATCGGTCCTATGTGTCCACATTCCTTCCCACCGATCTACTCCACCCTCCTCTCCGACCTATCACTTTCACCCCCACCTTCATCAACTTATCACATTACCAGCTACCTCACCCCCAGCCCCACTCCCCTCCCATTTATCTCTCAACCCTCATGGCCCACAAGCCTCATTCCTGATGAAGGGCTTATGCCTGAAAGATCGACTCCCTTACTCCTCTGATGCTGCCTGACCTGCTGTGCTTTTCCAGCACCACACTCTTCGATGCTGACCTCCAGCATCTGCAGTGCTCCCTTCCTCCTAGATTGTCTTTCTACCCAAGTTTGGGATTTGCGATGGTGTGGGTTCCATGCTCAGCTGGCTGTTGAACACTGCCTTTGGGATCCGGAATCTTCCATATTAATCATGTAAATAAGGGACAGGGAAGCTGAGCTCTGACAAGCAGGATCTCTATGCCAAGTATGCAGAACTTTGCAAAATATTGTGATTTTGTCCCAAAGTTGGATGTTGCAAATCAATCTCAGAGAGCGCAGATGGAAGCTTCACATGGACATGGTAAGGTGGCCAAGTCATAGAATCATAGAGTCAAAGAGATGTACAGCAGGGAAACAGACCCTTCGGTCCAACCCGTTCATGCCGACCAGATATTCTGAACCCAATCTAGTCCAACATGCCAGCACCTGACCCATATCTTCCAAACCCTTCCTATTCATATACCCATCCAAATGCCACTTAAATGTTGCAATTGTACCAGCCTCCATCACTTCCTCTGGCAGCTCATTCCATACACGTACCACCCTCTGCGTGAAAAAGTTGCCCCTTAGGTCTCTTTTATATCTTTCCCCTCTCACCCTTAACTCTAGTTCTGGACTCCCGAACCCCAGGGAAAAGACTTTGTCTCTTTATTCTATCCATGCCCCTCATAATTTTGTAACCTCTATAAGGTCCCCCCTCAGCCTCCGATGCTCCAGGGAAAACTGCCCCAGTCTATTCAGCCTCTCCCTGTAGCTCAGATCCTCCAACCCTGGCAACATCCTTGTAAATCTTTTCTGAACCCTTTCAAGTTTCACAACATCTTTCCGATTGGAAGGAGACCAGAATTGCTTGCAATATTCTAACAGTGGTCTAACCAATGTCTTGTACAGCCGCAACATGACTTCCTAACTCCTGTACTCAGTATTCTGACCAATAAAGGAAAGCATACCAAACACCTTCTTCACTATCCTATCTACCTGCGACTCCACTTTCAAGGAGCTATGAACCTGCACTCCAAGGTCTCTTTGTTCAGCAACACTCCCTAGGACCTTACCATTAAGTGTATAAATCCTGCTAAGATTTGCTTTCCCAAAATGCAGCACCCCGCATTTATCTGAATTAAACTCCATCTGCCACTTCTCAGCCCATTGGCCCACCTGGTCCAGATCCTGTTGTACTCTGAGGTAACCCTCTTCGCTGTCCACTACACCTCCAATTTTGGTGTCATCTGCAAACTTACTAACTGTATCTCTTATGCTCGCATCCAAATCATTTATGTAAATGACAAAAAGTAGAGGGCCCAGCATCGATCCTTGTGGCACTCCACTGGTCACAGGCCTCCAGTCTGAAAAGCAACCCTCCACCACCACCCTCTGTCTTCTACCTTTGAGCCAGTTCTGTATCCAAATGGTTAGTTCTCCCTATAATCCATGAGCTCTAACCTTGCTAATCAGTCTCCCATGGGGAACCTTGTCGAACGCCTTACTGAAGTCCATATAGATCACATCTACTGCTCTGTCCTCATCAATCTTCTTTGTTACTTCTTCAAAAAACTCAATCAAGTTTGTGAGACATGATTTCTCATGCAAAAAGTCATATTGACTGTCACTAATCAGTCCTTACCTTTCTAAATACATGTACATCCTATCCCTCAGGATTCCCTCCAACAACTTGCCCACTACTGAGGTCAGGCTCACCAGTCTATAGTTCCCTGGCTTGTCGTTACTGCCCTTCTTAGACAGTGGCACCACGTTTGCCAACCTCCAGTCTTCCGGCACCTCACCTGTGACTATCGATGATACAAATATCTCAGCAAGAGGCCCAGCAATCACTTCTCTAGCTTCCCACAGAGTTCTAGGGTACACCTGATCAGGTCCTGGGGATTTCAAGACATCCAGCACTTCCTCTTCTGTAATCTGGACATTTTGTAAGATGTCACCATCTATTTTCCTGTAGTCTATATCTTCCATATCCTTTTCCCCAGTAAATACTGATGCAAAATATTCATTTAGTATCTCCCCCATTTTCTGTGGCTCCACACAAAGGCTGCCTTGCTGATCTTTGAGGGGCCCTATTCTCTCCCTAGTTACCTTTTGTCCTTAATATATTTGTAAAAACTCTTTGGATTCTCCTTAATTCTATTTGCCAAAGCTATCTCATGTCCCCGTTTTGCCCTCCTGATTTCCCTCTTAAGTATACTCCTACTTTCTTTATACTCTTCTAAGGATTCACTCGATCTTTCCTGTCTATACCTGACATATGCTTCCTTCTTTTTCTTAACCAAACCCTCAATTTCTTTAGTCATCCAGCATTCTCTATACCTACCAGCCTTCCCTTTCACACTAACAGGAATATACTTTCTCTGGATTCTTGTTATCTCATTTCTGAAGGCTTCCCATTTTCCAGCTGTCCCTTTACCTGCGAACATCTGCCTCCAATCAGCTTTTGAAAGTTCTTGCCTAATACCGTCAAAATTGGCCTTTCCCCAATTTAGAACTTCAACTTTTAGATCCAGTCTATCCTTTTCCATCACTATTTTAAAACGAATAGAATTATGGTCACTGGCCCCAAAGTGCTCCACCACTGACACCTCAGTCACCTGCCCTGCCTTATTTCCCAAGAGTAGGTCAAGTTTTGCACCTCCTCTCGTAGGTACATCCACATGCTGAATCAGAAAATTGTCTTGTACACACTTAAGAAATTCCTCTCCATCTAAACCTTTAACACTACGGCAGTCCCAGTCGATGTTTGTAAAGTTAAAATCCCCAACCATAACCACCCTATTATTCTTACAGATAGCTGAGATCTCCTTATAAGTTTGTTTTTCAATTTCCATCTGACTATTAGGGGGGCTATAATACAATCCCAATAAGGTGATCATCCCTTTCTTATTTCTCAGTTCCATCCAAATAACCTCCCTGGATGTATTTCCGGGAATATCCTCCCTCAGCAGAGCAGTAATGGTATCCCTTATCAAAAATGCCACTCCCCCTCCTCTCTTGCCTCCCTTTCTATCCTTCCTGTCGCATTTGTATCCTGAAACATTAAGCTGCCAGTCCTGTCCATCCCTGAGCCATGTTTCTGTAATTGCTATGATATCCCAGTCCCATGTTCCTAACCATGCCCTGAGTTCATCTGCCTTCCCTGTTAGGCCTCTTGCATTGAAATATATGCTGTTTAATTTATTAGTCCTACCTTGTCCCTGCCTGCTCTGACTGTTTGACTCACTTCTGTTCTCAACTGTACCCATCTGAGATCGATCCCTTTCCTCACTATCTCCCTGGGTCCCACCCCCCACCTTACTAGTTTAAATCCTCCCAAGCAGCTCTAGCAAATTTCCCTGCCAGTATATTAGTCCCCTTCCAATTTAGGTGCAATCCGTCCTTCTTGTACAGATCACTTCTATCCCAAAAGAGATTCCAATGATTCAAAAATGTGAATCCTTCTCCCATACACCAGCTCCTCAGCCATGCATTCATCAGCTCTATCCTCCTATTCCTGCCCTCACTAGCTCGTAGAACCAGGAGTAAACCAGATATTACCACCCTTGAGGACATCCTTTTTAAATTTCTGCCTAACTCTGTGTAATCTCCCTTCAGAGTCTCAACCTTTTCCCTTCCAATGTCGTTAGTTCCAATGTGGACAATGACCTCTTGCTGTCCCCTCTCCCCCCGTGAGAACATTCTACACCCTCTCTAAGACATCCTTGACCCTAGCACCAGGGAAACAACACACCATTCTGCTTTTTCTCTGCTGGCCACAGAAACGTCTGTCTGTACCTCTGACTACAGAATCCCCGAACACAATTGATCTCTTGGAAGCCGATGTACCCCTCGTTGCATTAGAGCCAGTCTCAATACCAGAAACTTGGCTGTTCGTGCTATGTTCCCCTGAGAATCCATCACCCCCTACATTTTCCAAAACAGCATATCTGTTTGAAATGGGTATATCCACAAAAGACTCCTGCTCTAGTTGCCTACCTCTCTTACCCTTCCTGGAGTTAACCCATCTATGTGACTGTATCTGAGACTTTCCCCTCTTCCTATAACTGCCATCCATCACATACTTTTGCTGTTGCTGTTGCAAATTCCTCATCGCTTCTATCTGTCTCTCCAACCGATCTGATAAGGTTCGCATCCAACAGCATTTATGGCAGATATAATCCGCAGTAACCCTTAAACTCTCTTTAAACTCCCACATCTGACAAGAAGTACATATCACTGCAAAAGCCATTTTTGCTCCTTCACAATCTACAGACCCAGAAAATAATACCGTCTTGTTCCTCTACAAACACTGCCCCAGGTTAAGTTAATAGGTGTGGCTTATAGATTACTTACAGTGTGGAAACAGGCCCTTCGGCCCAACAAGTCCACACTGACCCGCAACCCACCCACACCCATTCCCCTACACTTACCCCTTCACCTAACACTGTGGGAAATTTAGCATGGCCAATTCACCTAACCTGCACATTTTTGGATTGTGGGAGGAAACCCACGCAGACGTGGGGAGAATGTGCAAACTCCACACAGTCAATTGCCTGAGGCAGGAATTGAACTCGGGTCTCTGGCGCTGTGAGGCAGCAGTGCTAACCACTGTGCCACCCCTATGTATTTTAAGTTTAATCAAGAGACTTATCTCCAAAAACATATAATCAAGAAAGAATCCACTATACTCACTACTGCAGCCTTTCTCTTGGACAGACTTAAAACTACAATTAACTTATCTGATTCTGTGCTGTGAACTTCGCCCAACAGTTCCTCCAAGATTAGTTGTGAATTTCACTAGTTTGTTAATTTTCCCAGATGCACTCCGATGTCCAGTGACACATGAATTCAAACAGCAAAGGCAGTAACAGTGCAGGTTCTCTCTCTCTCTCCTTCACTGTCCTCACCATGTGCTTCCTTTGTCTGCTCTTCTCCCTTTTAAACTGCTGTTGTTTTGACTTTTTTTTCCCAAAGTTCCAAAACAATGTAACAGTGTATAAAACAGTAATTGCTGCTCCTGGAATTCGAGGAAATCACCTCCAACACCTAAAATACCTCAAAAAGAGGAGCCAGAAATTTTTCCCGCCTTGCAACCATAAAGAATGGATTTACTCTTTTATGGACCAGACCAAACCCCCTTAGAACATATCAAGGAGATAGACTAGATCCTAACTTGTATCTTACTTAAAGGCAAGTGTAAGGCATTATGTTCCAGATGTGATTCGATTGGTCAAACTGGCTTCAAGCAAAGCACACTTCATTCTGACACTATGTTGTTAAAATACAAATATAAAAAATGAATTGGCATAATTTTAACTCTGTCAAAATACTTGACAAAAAAAAATCAACAACTACTAATTAGCTGTTCCAATATCGTAACATCCGATTAACACAGCATTGGCAAAGGCAAATTCAGCAAAACAGATTTCTGTCACTTGTGCTCTCCTCCATCCAGAAGAAAGGAAAGACCAAAAGCAGCAGAGAGAGAACTCAAGCTTTTTTGGAGCAGCAGCAGCAGAGAGAGAGCTGTACCTCGTAGCTTTAACTCCAAATCCCCAACTTCAACAACTGAAAGCACAAAATAAAACCTTGGCTCTGTGTGAGCCTGACTCAACCAACTCATGTTTTTTTTCCCCCTAAAATAAAACCTACATCCGCTGTTTTCCCTGGAGCAGACACCTTGGCACCAGGTTTACAATACAGCCCTTCAAGTGAAAGGGGACAGACAAATCCCTCTTAAAGACACGTCTCGTCACAACTGCCTGGCGGACTTACATCTTCCTTCTGAGAGAAAAAAAATCCATGCTTTTCTTCCAGCGAGACTTGCTAAAGAACTTACATGGATGCCAATAAAAGGGAAAGAGCAACCTCCGCTGACCCAAATGGAAAAGTCTACCATTCTGTCAGTCGGGATGAACAGTGTCAAGCGCCTTGAGGACAAGTGAGAGTAGATCCCGGCCAATGTTTCCCTCCATCCTTCAACTCTGACTCTTCACGTAATATTTACAATCAACATCGGTCTGTATAGTAAACTGGTCTTTTATACTTGCTGAACACTCATCCTTTGAAGAGACAGGAGGATCCGTCATCAATGTGAGAAAAAAAGTATGAAAAAAGATGATGCTGAAGGGTTTGATAGAGTAAATAAAGAGAAACTGCTTTCACTGGCAACAGGGTTAGTAGCCAAAGAGCACAAGATTTGAGATATTGACTGAAAAGCCAAGAAGAAAGATGAGGACATATTTGTAGCAAGTTGCTATGATTTGGACTGCTACCTGAAAGGGAAGTAGATTCTATAGTAAGATTAGACTAATTAGTTAGCTTTTTAAAAGGGCCAGCATAACATGTGGGCCAAGTGGCCTACATCTGTGCTGCAATATTCTACGATAATTAATTCGCAATTGACAAATATTGAGCAAATGGCCATTTTTCTTTAGACAAAAAAAAAGCCCTATTCATTATAAATCCTGAAATACTAGAAAATGCAACAATAAAACTTCAAAAATTACAAAGGGAAGTGGGAGAAATGCCTTCAAACCTCTCCCCCAAATTTTGCTCTCAACAGAATCCAGATATTTAGACATTCATGAGTTTGATTTAACCACCAGCCCTAGCTCAGTTTTTCCAATTTGAAAGAAAAAATGTGAAGTGTATTAACTTCCAAGTATCTCCTTTACTCCAATTTTGCGTAATTGCTTGTTTTTGTCAATATTTTTTTGTCTCTGTTTATCAGCTTTTGTTAGGTTATGAAATATGGTACAGTTAGTATCTATTATGAAGCTAATTATTGTAAGGCACTTCACAAGAGAATTATTGGGTAAAAGGTAACTCAGAAACAAGGTGGAGGCATTGGTATAGGTGACCGAAAACAGAGAGAAAGTAAATAGGATTTAAGCAGTACCTCATAACATGAAAGAGAGACAGAGATAAATTGAGAGGTGAAAGGATTGGAGGGGAATTCCTGAGCATGGGGCTAGACAGAGGGAACAGATGCTAGTGATGACAGGAAAGAGACGGGACATGAGGCCAGAGTTGAAGGAACACAGAACTCTCAAATAACAATTAGGTATATCTCAATTACCTCCTCAGCATACTTTCTCTTCCATAGTTTGAGCTGTTTGTTTCCCTGTGACATTGGGTGGATAAACATGTCCCTGGGTAAAGTTGCTCTGTAGCTAGGAGATGCTTTAGAGAAGAGGTAGAGAGTTGGTTAGCTTGGATGGTTGGTTTACAACACCAACAGCTTGTGTTCAGTTCCCACAACAGTTGGGGTTATCGTGGGGTAATCACACCTCCTCCCTTTACCTGAGGTGTGGTGACCCTCAGGTTGAACTACCACAAGTCCTCTCCCTCCCTCTTGCTCTCTCTCTTTCTGCCCTATGGTGTGATAGGAACTATGGTGACTTTACCTTTACCTAATGACATAGTGACATTGATAGCCCTCACCTGCACTGGACAAGCCCTTATTACAGCATCCTCACTGATGGCTCTTAAAATTGAAAGTCCTGCACAAAAGCAGTCGTGAGTGATTTTGAAAGGCCTTTGAGTGTACCCAGGGGAATAAGAAATCAGCAGTTCCTGAAGTCCATGGATGAGGGAGGATATATAATCCCTGTAGGCTGCCAATTGTTCATGTGAAGTTTCAGGGACAGCTGTACAGGTGAGATCAGGTGAGACTGCATGTGGTGAATACATTAAAAGTAGGATGATGTGTCTTCCAAGTGATCAAGGATAACTCCCTTCCACTTGCAGTTTATTCTGAGATGGTTGATAGGTTAAAGGAGTGATCTACAGACTGTCTGCCACATGCAGGGAAGGTGGAGTTCTGAGGTTTGGGGAGGACAGTTATTTGGAAATTTCTGTGCACCATCTGAAGCCTGAAATTCACCTTCCTGACAAAGTTTCTCGGTGCCTTCCTGAACCAGCGTTCTGTTTTTGGACCACTCACAAGCCAGTCTCCATTGTGAATTGGAGGGTATATGGGCCTCTTCAAGGACAACGCTGACCTCCTGGGAGTCTCCTGCTCCTACTGTTTCCATGGAGAGGAGTTCCTTCAACAAGCTGGTGTCAGACACAGGAACAACATCTCCCATCCAGAGGAGCCGCTTTCGAGTGTTTAGCTCCGAGATGCTGGGTATTTAAACTGAGAAGAAAATACCACTGTTAGACTATCTTTCTTGCCACTAGATTTGGAGGCTCTAGTGAATTTTCCTGGGGCAGTTTTTCTCTGGAGAATTATGGTAGCTGCTGCAGATTGTCCAAATCTCTTCAGTCTTAAGATATGTGAGCAACTCTGCTGCCCAATAAATGACAAATCTTGTCTCCTACCTGCACTTCATGCAATCTAGTCGAGTGAGTTCACTGCTCACAATGTAGGTCTCTTCTACACTGGAGAAATGAACTAGGTGACCGCTTTGCAGAATACCTATGCCCTGCCCGCAAAAAGGACCCTGAGCTTACAGTTGCCTGTACCTGTAACAAGGACAGAACGCCCCTGGTGCTCACCTTCCACCCTACCAACCTTCGCATAAACCAAATCATCCGCCGACATTTCCGCCACCTCCAAACAGACCCCACCACCAGGGATATATTTCCCTCCCCACCCCTCTCCGCCTTCCGCAAAGACCGTTCCCTCCGTGACTACCTGGTCAGGTCCACGCCCCCCTACGACCCACCCTCCCATCCTGGCACTTTCCCCTGCCACCGCAGGAACTGCAAAACCTGTGCCCACACCTCCTCCCTCACCTCCATCCAAGGCCCTAAAGGAGCCTTCCACATCCATCAAAGTTTTACCTGCACATCCACTAATATCATCTATTGTATCCGTTGCTCCCGATGCGGTCTCCTCTACATTGGGGAGACTGGGCGCCTCCTAGCAGAGCGCTTTAGGGAACATCTCCGAGACACCCGCACCAAACAACCAAACCGCCCTGTGGCTCAACATTTCAACTCCCCCTCCCACTCTGCCGAGGATATGGAGGTGCTGGGCCTCCTCCACCGCCGCTCCCTCACCACCAGACGCCTGGAGGAAGAACGCCTCATCTTCCGCCTCGGAACACTTCAACCCCAGGGCATCAATGTGGATTTCAACAGTTTCCTCATTTCCCCTTCCCCCACCTCATCCTAGTTTCTAACCTCCAGTAACTCGACCTGTCCGGACTTGTCCGACCTGCCCAGCTCCTTTTCCACCTATCCACTCCACCCTCTCTTCCCTGACCTATCACCTTCATCTCCTTCCCCACCTACCTATTGCACTCTATGCTACTCTCTCCCCACCCCCACCCTCCTCTAGCTTATCTCTCCATGCTTCAGGCTCTCTGCCTTTATTCCTGATGAAGGGCTTTTGCCCGAAACGTCGATTTTGCCTGTCCTCGGATGCTGCCTGAATTGCTGTGCTCTTCCAGCACCACTAATCATGTACCTGTAACACCCCACCCTGTCCCCTGGTCAATATCTCAATCTCAGGCTTCCTGCAGTGCTCCAGCGAAGCTCAGTGTAAGTTGGGAGAACACCATCTAACATGGGAACACTGCAACCTTCAGGACTTATGTTCAATGCTTTGTATTGCCTTCCCCTATGTCCTTAGTCCAACCCCTATGCACCAGGCGTTGTCATCAGGTGGGCTGCTACCACACACAGCCCATTGTCAGTCACCAATGGTCCCATTAACAGCTATTTAATCTCCCTACAGGCTGACATTTACTCATTCCTTTATCCTCTATCTCTCCAAATGTGTGTGTGTGTGCGTGTGCGTGTGTGTGAGTGTGTGTGCGTGTGTGTCTCTGTCTCTCTGTCTGGGCTTCACCAAGAAATCCATCTCAGAGGACAGACAGGATCTCAATTTAACGTCTAATCTAGATACTAGACTGTACTCCCTCAGTACTGCACTGTAGTGTGAGTCTTTGATTTAGTGCTGTTGTCACTATGACTGCTAACTTACTGTTTGTTTTAACAGATGTAAATTACAAAAAAAAATAAAATCCCTGATCTCACCGGCTTTCTGAAACATTAATGCAGTGCCCTGCACAACTCATCGCTTTCCCAGGGGCTCGTTCGATCGCTGTTTACTAATTAGATTATGAGTCAGAACTTTTGCGAGTATGCTTACTGAGTTACCAACACTGCACACGGCCCGTCACCAGTCAAAAGACAAAGGCGTGATCTTAACTGTCCTTGAGGAGCCCTGTCAGTGGGCTAGCCACTCGTCACTGACTGATCTGCACAAGGGAGCCCCTCATGGATACGGATGGTCATGGCTGTGAATGTGACTTGGAAGACCTTGTCCTATAGGGAACTGGGGCCTTAAAATCTTTTCTCTTACTGCAGTCAGCCCTATGGAGGAAGGAATCAGCCCTAGCATTTGTCATCTGCTGAATACATCAGTGCACTCCTGATTGACTGAAGCTACAAACATGCCCCGAAAGGATCCACAGGCATCTATTTTCAGCGCCGTAGTTACCCTCACAATCACAGGGCCGTCCCCCCTCGGCCTGCCTTCTCAGGCAACAGGAGAGAGCCTGACTTCATCACTGTCTTCTTGATGAAGTGAAGCGTGTTAAGAGCAATATGTCCTCAATCATTTGCAGGTCAGTGCCTTCGCATTGGCGGACACAGCTTCCTGTTTCAGGTCAGCTCAGCTTCTTCACCAATCCTACCTGCTGTGTTATGTACATCCTCCTTGGGTAGAGAGAGGCACCCAATGGGAATTGGAGTTTTTTGTGTCATCTGTGATAACTTCCCACTCACTGACACAACCCACAACCCACCCCTGAATCTTTTGAACCCCTCCTGTCAGAAACCTCATTGAGCAGTGAACAAACATTCAATTTCGGAGATTTCATTCAGGATAGATTGAGCTGATTTTGCATGGCAGGAGTGAGGCCAGGAAGGTGAGGAGTGTGAAGAGAGTGAAGAGGGTGATGATGAGGAGAGTAAAGAAGGTGAGGAGGGTGAGAAGAGTGTGGAGAATAAGGAAGAGTTACGGGAGTGAAAGGGGTGAGCAGAGTGAGGTGAGTGAGGACAGTGAAGTGGGTGAGGAAGGTGAACAGGGTGATGATGAGGAGAGTAAAGAAGGTGAGGATGATGAGGAGGGAGAGGGTAGGTGTAAAGTGGTGTCCTTCCTTCCTAACAGTAAAGGAATTGCCTTTTTCTGCTGTAAAAGAACACATTTTGTCAAAGTGTTTACTCATCAGGATAAGAAGAGCAATTCAACAGGAAAACTGACTGCATGGGATGAGAATGCTGATTGATGATCAAGTAGAGACATTACTATGATTAATGCACCAAATAATGACAATTACCAGTTAATGACCAGGCTCTGTTTAAATTCTAAACCAACCAGCCTCTGATTGGCCAGGGCATTGTCCTGAGAAATGGAAAAAGCGTACGGCTGTCACCTATTTTGTTGAGCTGAAACAGGCAGAATGAGTGTACATGTTGTTTCTGTCTGCAAATAACCTATTTGGTTGATATTGCCACAGGCGAGATAATTGCAAGAATTTCTCTTCAGTCACCCGCCCAGTAGCCAAAGAGACCCTTGGTGTCTCAGTGCAGAGTCCATCCATCCAGAGACACATAGAAATGGCCTTCCAAGCAAAACGAGGCCAAGAAAAATGTAGGAAGTAGCAGCAACCCTCAATGATTGGGCCTTCTTTGCTGTTCCGAAAGTCTTCAACTCTGTGAACATGGACGGATTATGGAGAACCCTGCTCCAATTTGGCTACCAGCAGAAAATTGCCATATAGACTCGCTGCTGCACAATGGCATACAAGCCATGATCTCCATCAGCAGGTCCACAATAGAATCATTAGTTATGTAAACAGGGGTCAAGGCAGGCTGTATCACAGCACTAATGTTCTTCTCCATCTTCCTGACTGCAAAACTCCACTCCAGCGCCAGGAAACTTCCTGCTGGATTGGAACTTCTCAACAGGATGAAGGGGGTAACAGTTCAACCCCTGCTGCCTCTAGTCCAGAACCAATCTCTGTTGTTGAACTGCAGCATAGTGATGATTGACAGAGGCATATGAGATCATAGAACTTAGGCCAAACGTCTATACGTCTAAATTAGCCTGCTCTCACTGTGCAACACAGCACCCACCATCTGCCCCTGCAACTTTCAAGATTCACTGGATAGAAATTGGGAAAGATGGACTATATCTCATACCTTGGGAGCCTCCTCTCAATGAGGACAAGCATTGAGAATGGAATTCAACATGGACCCCAGTGGCAAGTGCAGGCTTTTGGGGGTCTAAGCAACAGAGTGCTTGATGACAAAGAGCTCAAACCCAACATTGATTAATAGCCTACAATATCACAGTGTTACCAGCCCTCCCTGTGTATGCTAGAAACATGGACAATATACAGCAGTCACCTCAATCCCTCAAGTAGAGAATAGAGTAGAGTGGCTTTTATTTATCATTTCCACCATATACAACAGAAACAGTAAAAATGAGACAGCATTCCTCCAGGACTGAGGGTGCTACATGGACAGCCCAGGCTACACACTCATACGCAGCATAGAGTGCATGAGAAGTACAAAATCTGCAATTTACAGTGTAATAGAAGAATGATAAATAATAGACATTTTTCTAGCAGCACTTTGAAGTCATGCAAAGAATTGCAGATGGGAAAGAGTCCGATCATACTGTGTTAAGGAGCCTGATGGCTTGGGGGAAGAAACTGTTGCACAGTCTAGCTGTGAGAGACCGAATGCTCTGGTGTCTTTAGCCAGATGGCAGGAGGGAGAAGAGTTTGAGTGAGGGGGGTGTGGGGTTTTCCACATGCTCTTAGCCTTGCGGATGCAGCGTGTGGTGTAAATGTCTGTCATGGAGGAAAGAGAGGGAAATCTCATCAGTGAGATCGTTGAAAAATTCTATGAATCCATTGGCAGGTTAGGTACTCTCAGGGCAACTTCTGCAGTGTTGGTTACAATTGGTTGCACACTGGTTACAACTGATCAACTGTGTTGCTCAGGGCCACAATCACACTTGTACATGACACAAAATTTCCCTAATAAGCTCACTACCCCCGGCTTTGATGTGACAAGCAGTTACTAGAAATGTAATAAGAATGTTGAGGTTATACAATATGGTGATGAGGCCTCTTTGGAGTATAACTGTCCTCCTGCTATAGGTCAGATATTATTAAGCTGGAGAGGGTTCAGAAGTGAATAACCAGGAAGTTTCCAGGTCTCGATGGTTTGAGTTACGAGGAAATGTTGGATAGGCTGAAGCTTAGAAGGTTGAGAGGTGACTTTATAGATGTATATAAAACGATGAGGGGCACAGAAAAGGCGAATAGCTTTATATTTTCCCAAGGGTGGGGGATTACAAGACTTGGGGGCACATTTTTAAGGTGAGAGAAGAAAGATAAAAAAAAAGCATGAGAGGAACATTTTTACACCAAGAACAGTTTGTGTGTTGAATGAACTTCCAGAGGAAGTGACAGTTGCAGGCACAGTTACAATTCAGGCAAATGAGATTACTTTGGATTGAGAAATGTTTAAAAGACGTTTGGAGAAGTACACGAATAAGAAATGTTTGGAAGGATATGGGCCGAACATAGGCAGGTGGGACTAGTTTAGTTTGGGATTAGCATCGACTAGTTAGACCAAAGGGTCTGCATCGTGCTTCATGATACTACGACTCTAAGAATGTCCTCCCTGAAAAAAAATACTAGCTCCCACCGACACATGAAAACCCTGAAGCTTCAAGACTGGGGGCCAGAAGCTGGAAATTGTCTTAAGCATCTCCAACAAGCTCAGACTGAGGCCCAGCACAGACAACTAACACAGTGTGTGAAATCCCAACCATTTACCTCTTCAAATGCCCACCCACTCCCGCTGAGGCAGGCTGTGTAGATCCAATGTTTGACTGTTCAGTCACTTCAGGACCCTAGACACTGAAGGGAAAGGAAGTCAGCCATGTTCCTGAGGTACTGTCTAGGAAGAAGAAGAGCTGGAGTAAAACAGGCTCTTGATATTGTTGAAGCTGTAATCAAATTTGGAGATCAGCAAACTGCAGAGGCGCTTATTATAAATCTTAATATTGTCATAAGTGGACAAAAAGGAGGTTTTTTGTCTAAGTCTTGAAGACCTTCACCATTACAGTTGGTGAGCTGGCTTCAGAGATGTTGAGGCCTACTGAGGAATAGATTGACACTGAAGAGAATGTGTGAGTAAAATCATTACCTTCAGAAAGAGAAATTCCGCAAGAAATTGGCGAGGCCACCTTTAGAATCCTAGATACAATCCTGGTCCAAAAACAGAAGTTGCTGGAAAAGCTCAGCAGGTCTGGCAGCATCTGTGAAGAGAAATCAGAGATAACCTCTCCGGTCCGAAGACCCTTCCTCGCCAGATCCAAAACATTAACTTTGATTTCTCTTCACAGATGCTGCCAGGCCTGCTGAGCTTTTCCAGCAATTCTTGATTTTGTTTCTGATTTACCGTATTCACAGTTCTTTCGGTTTTTATGGGCAAATCTGGTCTCCCTGCTACAGGAAGGATACTGTTAAACTGGAAATGGGGATCAGAAAAAAATCACCAGGATGTTGTCTGGGTTGGAGGGAATGAGTTACAGGGAGAGGCTGGATAGGCTGGGGCTATTTTCCCTGAGGAGGCTGAGGTGTGACCTTATAGGAGTTTATGAAATCATAAAAACTGAAAGAACTGTGGATGCTGTATATCAGAGACAAAAGTAGACGTTGCTGGAAAAGCTCAGTATGTCTGGCAGCGCCTGTGCAGAGAAATCAAAGTTAACCTTTTGGATTGAGTGTCAGTTCTGAAGAAGGGTCACGTGATCCACAGCATTAACTTTGATTTCTCTCTACAGATGCTGCCAGACCTGTTGAGCTTTCCCAGCAATTTCTATTTATAAAACCATAAGTGGGGGGGGGGGAGGGGGAGGGGCGGGGGGTGGATAGGGTGAATAGCCAAGGTCTTTTTCCAAGGATAAAGGAATCCAAAACTAGGGGGTTTAAGGTGAGAGGGGAAAGATTTAAAAGGGACCTGAGGGGCAACATTTTCACACAGAGGGTGCTGCATGGATGATATGAGCTGTCAGAGGAAGGGGTGGAGTCAGGTACAATTACAACATAAAGAAGACACTTGGACAGGTACATGAACAGGAAGGGTTTAGAGGGATATGGGCCAAATGTAGGAAAATTGGAATAGTTTGGATTAAGAAACCTGGTCAGCATGGACGAGTTAGACTGAAGAGTGTTTTTCTGTGCTGTATGACTCAATGAATACCATCAACTCTTCATCAGTAGGTCCCCTGTATTGCCCAGGGATCAGCCATTACCTCATTTGCTTGGGAGGATAGACAGTATTGAGGGTTAATGCTAATTGTGTGGATTATCAGAAATGCCAGATCGTAAGGAGCTGGATTTTGAGAGGGCAGAGTTCTGATGAAATCCTG
Source organism: Chiloscyllium plagiosum (assembly GCF_037043375.1). NCBI lineage: Eukaryota > Metazoa > Chordata > Chondrichthyes > Orectolobiformes > Hemiscylliidae > Chiloscyllium > Chiloscyllium plagiosum. Next base: position 68,151,800 of record NW_028270157.1, read on the forward strand.
CAAAAAGCATCCCTTGTAAATCATGTAAATAGCCAACTAATATTTACTGCTTTGTAACAATACGGCTTCCAGCTGTCTTCTGTCAAAGACATGCAGACTGTGGTCAAGGTATTAATGCAAACAGAAAGATTAATGCAGAGAGGCTTAAGGTGTACTGAAGAAAAACAGATACTAAAGGCAGCCGGCACTTGTTCAAAACGTGAAAAGAATGGATTTACAAGTAGATCTTTGTCAGGTAAAAACTGTGTACTGTTCAGAATAATCTTCACATCAAGTAAGCAAGACTAAGGCATTGGATTTATTAAAAATGCAAAGAGACTCTGTAATGGAGAGTTAATTACTAGAGGGATGGACTTTGATGAGACGAACAGTGTTTCATCATCCCGAACTTTTCTTATCCATTCTGACATGCTGCAGCTGTGAAAATACATAGATCAACAAACTATAGTCCATCCTGGGATTTTTAAGTGCCTTTTAACTCTTCTGAAACAAGTGGCCTTGATTGAACATGGGGCAGTGATGGATGTGCCTCATGGGTATAAAGCATTATAATATGTTATTGTGAAGGCAATATAAGAAGAGATAAATGAAGCTTGTTGTACCTACTGAGGGTTTTCTCATAAATAGTTAATCTGCGATGAGCTAAAGCTCAGATATCGTGAATCTCACTGAATTTTGAAGAGCTTCACAGATTTTCTTTTCTCTCATAGCCCAACAGGAGACGCCTCATCATTATGCAAAATAACGGGTCTGCTTTCGCGGAGAGCTTTTCAGAGCTCGCATTAATGGGGGGAATTGTTTTTGTGGCTTGTTTCGCTTTGGGGAAAAAATATTAAATTATTTTATGGGATGTGGGCCATCACTGGCAAAGGCTAGCATTTGATACGCATCCCTAATTCTCCTTGACCTGAGTGGCATTCCTAGGCCAGAAGGCAGTGTTGTTGTGTGAAATCTAAAGTCAAAACCCAATAAGGATGGCAGGCCTTCCTCCTTAAATGGACATTACGTGTGAAAACATGGTGGCCTGTCTATTACTGAGTTCATGTGTCAGTTGCAGATTTGATGTAAATTTCATCAGCTGTTGGAAGCTCTCGTCCTCAGGAAATTAACCTGACTCTCTGGATGACAAAGTCCAGTGACATTACTACAACAACACGGTCTCCCTTTGCAATTATTACTCCAGGCTTAGCAAGCTCGTACTGAATTTGCCTAAGCTCTCATTTTAGTACACGATGAACTCTTCACCTTTGGGTTTCCAATGGCAACCACTGTCAGGTTAGTCCTGGGATGAGGGGGTGACAAAGTGAGGACTCTTTGTCAATCACTCTTACTTTGAAGAGTCGGCTATCGCACAGAGCCGTGGTAATAGGGGACTCCATAGTGAGAGGAACTGACTGGGGTTTTTGTGGCAGCAGGCGGACTTAAGGATGGTGTGTTGCCTTCCTGGTGCCAGGGTTAAAGACATCACAGACAGAGTGCAGGAAATCCTCAAGGACGAAGGTGAAGAGCCAGAGGTGGTGGTACATGTCGGCACAGATGATGTCGGGAAGAAGAGGAGGGACATACTACAGCGGGACTTCGGAGAACTAGGAAGAAGGCTGAAAAGCAGCACGTCCAAGGTGGTTATCTCCAGTTTGCTTCCAGTTCCTCGGGCTGGTGAAGCCAGAAACAGGGAGATAATGGACCTGAACGTGTGGCTGGGGAACTGGTGCAGGAAGCAAGGATTTAAATTCTTGGATCACTGGGGTATGTTTTGTGGTAAGCATAAATTCTACAAGAGAGACGGTTTGCACCTTAATAGGTTGGGGATCAACATTCTGGCAGACAGGTTTGCTACTACAACACAGCTACGTTTAAACTAAGTAGCGGGAGGGAGGGGACAAACTGGATGTTTAAGAAGGACATTGAAGGGAAAGTTAGAACAAGGGAAGTCAAGAAAGACAACTGTATCAATGAGGCAGAAAACTCAGAAAAGGATCATGCTGTAAGGTTGAGTGAATTAGGAGTTGATGGGAAGGGTGAGGGCAGTAACAAATTAAAAATACCATACATGAATACACGAAGCATTAGAAATAAGATGGATGAGCTTGAAGCTCTTTTGGAAATTGGCAGATACAATTATTGTGGGGATAACTGAGACGTGGTTTCAAGTGGACAGGGCCTGGGAAATGAATATTCAAAGCTACACGTGCTATCGTAAGGACAGACTGACGGGCAGAGGAGGTGGGGTGGCCCTGTTGGTAAGGGATGATATTCAGTCCCATGCGCAGGGGGACCTAGAATCAGGGGATGTAGAGTCAGTGTGGATAGAGCTGAGAAATACTAAGGGAAAAAAGACCCTCTTGGGAATTATCTACAGGCCCCCAAACAGTAGTCTGGATGTCGGATGTAAGTTGAATCAGGAACTGAAATTGGCCTGTCGCAAAGATGTTACTACAGTTGTTATGGGGGATTTCAACATGCAGGTAGACTGGGAGAATCAGGATGGTATTGGACCTCAAGGAAGAGACTTTGTGGAGTGCCTCAGAGATGGATTCTTAGAACAGCTGGTGCTGGAGCCGACCAGGGAGAAGGCAATTCTGGATCTGGTATTGTGCAATGAACCAGAATTGGTCAGGGACCTCAAAGTGAAGGAGCCATTGGGAAGTAGTGACCATAATACAATAAGCTTCAATCTGCAATTTGAGAGGGAGAGGGTACAATCGGAAGTGACAATATTTCTGTTGAATAAAGGGAACTATGGAGCTATGAGGCAGGAGCTGGCCAAAGTTCAATGGTGCAATACCTTAGCAGGGATGATAGTGGAGGAACAATGGCGGATATTTCTGTGTATAATGCAGAAGTTGCAGGATCAGTTCATTCCAAAAAGGAAGAAAGATCCTAGGAGGAGGCATGGGTGGCCGTGGCTGATGAGGGAAGTTAAGAAACATATAAAGTTAAAAGAGAAAAGGTATAACATAGCAAAGATAAGTGGGAAGCTTTTAAAGAACAACAGAGGATTACTAAGAAGGAAATACGCAGAGAAAAAACGAGGCACGAAGGTAAACTGGCCAACAATATAAAGGAGGATAGTAAAAGTTTTTTTAGGTATGTGAAAGGCAAAAAAATAGTTAAGACTAAAATTGGTCCCTTGAAGACAGAAACAGGGGAATATATTACAGGGAACAAAGAAATGACAGAAGAATTGAATTGGTACTTCAGATCTGTGTTCACTGGGGAAGACACAAGCAATCTCCCTGAGGTAACAGTGGCTGAAGGACCTGAACTTAAGGGAATTTATATTTGCCAGGAATTGGTGTTGGAGACACTGTTAAGTCTGAAGGTTGATAAGTCCCCAGGCCTGATGGTCTACATCCCAGGGTACTGAAGGAGGTGGCTCGAGAAATCGTGGATGCGTTGGTGATTATTTTCCAGAGTTCGATGGATTCGGGATCAGTTCCTGTGGATTGGAGGGTGGCTAATGTTGCACCACTTTTTAAGAAAGGTGGGAGAGAGAAAACAGGAAATTATAGACCAGTTAGTCTGACCTCAGTGGTGGGAAAGATGCTGGAATCAATTATAAAGGATGAAATTACGACACATCTGGATAATAGTAACAGGATAGGTCAGAGTCAGCATGGATTTATGAAGGGGAAATCATACTTGACTAACCTTCTTGAATTTTTTGAGGATGCAACTCTGAAGATGGACGAGGGAGATCCAGTAGATGTAGCGTACCTAGACTTTCAGAAAGCTTTTGATAAAGTCCCACATAGGAGGTTAGTGAGCAAAATTAGGGCACATGGTATTGGGAGCAAAGTACTAACTTGAATTGAAAGTTGGTTGGCTGATAGGAAACAAAGAGTAGTGATAAACGGCTCCATTTCAGAATGGCAGGCAGTGATCAGTGGGGTATCGCAGGGATCAGTACTGGGACCGCAGCTTTTTACAATATATGTTAATGATATAGAAGATGGTATTAGCAATAACATTAGCAAATTTGCTGATGATACTAAGCTGGGTGGCAGGGCGAAATGTGATGAGGATGTTAGGAGGAGATTACAGGGTGACCTGGACAAGTTAGGTGAGTGGTCAGATGCATAGCAGATGCAGTTTAATGTGGATAAATGTATGGTTATCCACTTTGGTGGTGGCTGTGTGGAATGCTCTGCCCCAGAGGGCAGTGGTGACTCTACATATTTTACGCATTTTACCTTGGGACTTTTTAAGTGCAGAAGTATAAAAGCTTTAATGATCAATTTTAACATCTTCTCCATTACAGGTGTCAAGCTAATTAGTCAAATTTCCTGCTTTCTGCCTCTTTCCCTTCTTGAATAGAGAAATTATATTTGGATTAAATTCCCTACAGTGTGGAAACAGGCCCTTCAGCCCAAGCCTACCCTCCAAAGAGTAACCCACCCAGACCCATTTGCCTCTGACTAATGCACTGGGCACTACAGGCAATTTAGAATAGCCAATTCACCTGACCTGCACATCTTTGGACTCTGGGAGGAAACTGACACAGACACAGGGAGAATGTGCAAACTCCACACAGACAGTTGCCCAAGGCTGGAATCAAACCTGGATCCCTAGCGCTGTGAGGCAGCAGTGCTAACCACTGAGCCATCATGCCACCCTTCCACTTTCCATTCTTTTTAGAATCTAGGAGATGTTGGACAACTAACATTAACACACTCACTGACTCATTAGTAACCTCTTTTAAAGCTAGAGGTTGAATTATATTTGGACCTTCAAACTTATCAGCCTGCAGCTTCATTAGTTTGCTTAGTATCATTGGCCTTGTGATTGTTATTTCAATATGTCCTTCTCTCTCTTCCACCTCCTAATTACACCAATTACTGGAATGATCTCACATCCTCTATAGTTCATTGGATCTGTCATTTCCTATCATCACATATTAATTCCCCATTCTCATTCAGTAAGAACTAGCACTGACTTTATTTACTCTTTTCCTTTTTGGACTCTTGCTATCCATTTTCTACATCCTCTCCTGATCTAATTTCTTCCTCTTTTAGTCATTCTCTGCTGTCCTTTATGCGTAGACCAATCATTTAACCCACTAGTCATCTTTATGTAGCAACATGCCCTTTCCTAAAGTTTGATGCTTTCCCTGACTTCTTTAGTTGAACATGGATGGGTCCCACCTTTAGAATGTTCCTTGATAGGAGGACTAATTCTTATTCCAAGCATTTTAAAAGATCCTTTTAAATGTCTGTCACGTGTCCTTCTGGATCATTCTCCTACTCTAGTACATCACTTCACCTCAGCTGGTTCATCTTCCATGCTCACAGAGTTGACTTTATCTGTTGGTCTTAGATCCAAGACTAGTACTAAGACTTCCGTGGGAAAGTCTACTTGTTTTTGCTGGAAAGTTTTACCATACAATTTCAATTAATTCTCCCAAGGTATCGTGGGAAAGAAGTTGCATACCATGACTATCCGTGCAGTTATCCAAGGCTTACATGAGATCTTCATAATGCATGGTAGCTCTGATGTGATTTTTTCAGATGACAGGCCACTGAGTGCTTTCACTAATTTGCAGCCTGTTCTGGATTTGAAAGCATCACTGAGTGAGTCAGAGAGTCATACAACACAGAAACAAACCTTTCAGTCCAACCAGTCCATACTGAACCTAATCCCAAACTAAACTAGTCCCACCTGCCTGCTCCTGGCCCATACCCTTCCAAACCTTTCCTATTCATGCACTTATCTAAACGTCTTTTAAATGTTATAACTGTGCCTGCATCCGTTAATTCCTCTAGAGGTTCATTCCACATATGAGCCAACTTCTGTGTAAAAATATTTGCCCCTTGTGTTTTTTTAAAATACATCTCCTCTCACCTTAAAAAGAGTCTTGAAGTCCCCCTCCCTATGAAAACGACACCCGCCATTCACCTCACCTATACCTCTAATAATTTTATAAACTTCTACATGGTCACTCGTCAACCTCCTACACTCTAGTGAAAAAAGTGCCAGCCTATCCAGTCTTTCTTTATATCTCAAACCTTTCATACCCAGCAACATCATGGTAAATCTTTTCTGAACCCGCTCTAGCTGAATAATGTCTTTCCTCTAACAGGATGACCAGAACTGGCACAGTACTCCAGAAATGCCAATGTCTTGTATATCCTCAAAATGGCTTCCCAACACCCATACTCAAAGGTCTGTGCAATGAAGGCAAACATGCCACTCTGTCTATATGTAATGCAAACCTCAAGCAATCATGTACCTGAACCCTTAAGTCCCTCTGTTCTACAACACTACCCAAGCCCCTGCCATTAATTGTTCAAGTTCTTCCCCTGTTCTTTTTACCAAAACTCCGTCTGGCATTTTTCAGCCCATTGACCCATTTGATCAAGATCCCTTTGCAATCTTAGAAAACTTTCACTGTCTATCCAACAATTTAGAAGTCTCCACAGCTCCAGATTTGAAAAAAGATAAATATCTATGATCGAGGGTTCTAACTACTTTTTCCCGAGTAGGGCAGCACAGTGGCTCAGTGGTTAGCACTGCAGCCTCACAGCACCAGGGTCGCAGGTTCAACTCCAGCCTCGGGTGACTATCTGTGTGGAGTTTGCACATTCTCCCCGTGTCTGCGTGAGTTTCCTCCGGTTACCTCTCACAATCCAAAGATGTGCAGGCCAGGTGAATTGGCCATGCTAAATTGCCCATAGTGTTAGGTGCATTAGTCAGAGGGAAATGGGTCTGGGTGGGTTACTCTTCGGAGGGTCGTTGTGCGCTAGTTGGGCCGAAGGGCCTGTTTCCACACTGTCGGGAATCTAATCTAATCATTCACTGAATGAATCTGCATGTGAATGATAACCAAGGGCAGAATTCTGGTGTGATTCCTCTGTTGTCAAAAAGCCTGCCAGTGCCCTTTGTGAGAGCTCTTATATTAAGAATGGCTTGCTGGGCAGATAAAGGGATGACACGCTGCTGCTATGGAGTTGAACAAGAGTTCGGAGCCTTTGGGGCAGAAAGGTCAGTTGGCAAAACAAACGACACACGATGAACAAAGATGAAGCTAATTATCTGCGTAGATCTCTCCAGGATTTTATGTATGCAACATGACATCACACAATGCACCTAAACGCTGCTTGGGCATAATTGAAGAATGCCATTGAAATTGCACTGTTAAGGTCAGCCTTCGAATGATTGTTAACAGTCCTTTGCCATTGTCCAATTTTCTCTGAACCAGTGCTGTTGAGCTGGGAAATGGAATGTAATAATTTCTTATTTTCTTATTGAAAAGCATTCATTGATTAGTGGATATCAGGAGTTCAGAGTAGACACCTATTGGAGTTTTGTTGATACAGCTGAAAAAGCAATTATCAGAATAAAAATCGTATTTTTCAGAAGGATGTTCCAACTTGCATCTGCGAATAGCAACATGAAATCACTGAAGATTGACTCCCAGAACCTGTATCCAATTCAGGTTAATAGTTTGTTTGGTTTGGACTGGTTAGAGTTTTAGTAATTTCACGTTAATATGGCAAATAGTATCTTAGGTTTTTTTGCCAGAGGCTAGTTTTGCATATATTCATCAAAAAGAATTTTAAATCAGTGATAAAAGAAGTGTTGGGAAATAAAAACATAAGTAAATTTTCCACATAACTCTCTATGCATATTGCACAGGACTGACTGAGTTTCATTGATAGAACTAATAGGAACCTAATCCTCCGACCAACGGAAGATCCTTATTTTGCTGCAATATACAGAGGAACCTCGATTATCCGAACAAGTCAGGTGGGCAGGATTTCGTTCGGATAATTGATTATTCAGATAATTGAATTGACCTTAAACCAGGGAAACCATACTGATCTAACGCTGTGCTCTACCGGCAAGTTTGTTTAAATCTATAATTTTGATGAGTCTGCTATTTGAACAAACTAATCTTTGCATTCTGCAAATTGCAGGTTAAACTGAGAAGGACAAAATCCTTACCATCACATAAACACATGAAATCCTAGCATTAAGCAAAGTCCCGAATAGCTTCCAAAATCACAAGAGCATTTGTCAGTTTCTGCTGAACTCAGTGTCATGATAGAAAGACAGAAACACAGCCTTGCGCATGTGTTTACTTTCCATGCCATTTTTTTCATGAATGGCCCAGTAAAATGATGGGAATAATGCACTTGCTTTTGCAAAGGGCTGTGTAACTAACCTTTACATTAAAAAAATCCAGTCACTGTTGCTTGAAGTGCTTGTGATTTTTTGTTTTTGCCAGCGTTTTCACATGTTCTTCAGGACAGGCAATCCGAATACACTTACCTCTTTGATGTAACGTTTTTGCGGGACCTTGAGCTCTTCTTCGGATAAGCCAAAATTCGGATAATTGATGTTCGGATAATCTAGGCTCCTCTGTAAACTGTATTTGGACAACACAGTTGGAAGAGCTTTGCAATTTCAAAAGTATGGGATGACAAATGTTCATTCAGAACCTCCATTCAGTCTAGCCATCACTTAATTCTTTTGAAGCAGAGGAATAAATGGCTGACTGCTCCATTGTTTCGAAGGATTTGAATATATTCAATTCAAGGGACTTTGTTGGCACAACTGTGCTTTGTAATTTCAAATAAATACATGATTGATTGTCAAAACCAATGGATTCATTTCAACCTGATTTGTTTACAAAGCTTTTGAGTGGAATGTGAGTTTTTTATTTGACAGTTTTATGAGCAGTTAAGTGATTAAAGATTTTGATTTAAAACAATCATCAAACCAATGGATTCCATCCATCAGATCTGTTTGCAAAGCGTTTATATGGAATATGAGTTTTTATTTGACAGGGTTATGTACAGTTAAATAATTAAAGGTTTTGAATAGTTGTTTGTTTTATTTGCCAAGTCCGCCTCATGGGCATTTGACAGGATTAACACCCTATGGAGAAGGTTTTTAATGGGTGTTTAATTTAGATAGTTTCAGCAGCACCCCATACATCTCCCAATATTATTACATGGCTACATGAATTCTAGCCATAGTAGATTATAGGTGAATGGGAATGGAAGTGTGGAGGATGAAGATGGAATATGAGGGGACATGGAGTATATGGAGGTTTGAGTAGCATGGAGGCAATGGAAGCATATGAGGAGGAAAGGACTTATAAACAGTTGGATGGAAGTCTGGAGGGAAGATTGATATAAGTAGTTATTGGAGTTCTGAAAGGGTATTGTGATATGTAGGGTGAATGTAGATCCGACAGACCTTAAGTATAAGAATTGGACATAGAGACGCATATGGTGTGGACTGGGGTGACGGTCGACGATTACAGGGTCTAACACTCACTTACAGAATGAGGCCACTCAGCGAGTGGAGGTGGGTCTTTGACCCTGGCCACCTCAACCTCTGCCCTTCTCTTTTCCTATCCACCATGAAAATAGCATGGGAGATTAGAGACAGTTGAAACTTTATTGCTGGAACAGCACAGCAGGTCAGGCAGCATCCAGGGAACAGGAGATTCGACGTTTCGGGCACAGGCCCTTCTTCAGGAATGAGCAGAGAGTGTTCAGCAGGAGAAGATAAAAGGTAGGGAGGAGGGACTTGGAGGAGGGGCGTTGGAAATGTGATAGGTGGAAAGAGGTCAAGGTGAGGGTGATAGGTCGGAGTAGGATGGAGGCGGAGAGGTCAAGAAGAAGACTGCAGGTCAGGAAGGCGGTGCCGGGCTGGAGGGATCCGGCTGAGACAAGGTGGGGGGAGGGGGGATGAAGAAACTGGTGAAGTCCAAGTTCATCCCCTGCGGTTGGAGGGTTCCCAGTCGGAAGATAAGACGCTCCTCCTCCGACCGTCGGGTTGTTGTGGTTTGGCGGTGGATGAGTCCAATGACCTGCATATCTCGGTGGAGTGGGAGGGGGAGTTGAAATGCTGTGCCACAGGTAGGTTGGGTTGGTTCGTCCGGGTGGCCCAGAGGTGCTCTCTGAATCGCTCCGCAAGTAGGCGGCCTGTCTCCCCAATATAGAGGAGGCCACACCGGCTGCAGCGGATGCAGTAGATGATGTGGGTGGAGGTGCAGGTGAATCTGTGGCGGATATGGAAGTTTCCCTTGGGGCCTTGGAGAGAAGTGAGGGGGGAGGTGTGGGCGCAAGTGTTGCACCTCCTGCGGTTGCAAGGGAAGGTGCCGGTAGTGGTGGTTGGGTCGGTGGGGGGTGTGGATCTGACAAGGGAGTCGCGGAGGGAGTGGTCTCTACGGAAAGCTGATAGGGGAGGGGAGGGAAATATATCCTTGGTGCTGGGGTCTGTTTGGAGGTGGCGGAAGTGACGGCGGATGATGCGCTGTACATGGAGATTGGTGGGGTGGTAGGTGAGGACCAGTGGGGTTCTGTCCTGGTGGCGGTTGGAGGGGCGGGGCTCAAGGGCGGAGGAGCGGGAAGTGGAGGAGATGCGGTGGAGGGCACCGTCGACCACGTCGGGGGGGAAATTGCGGTCCTTGAAGAAGGAGGCCATCTGTGTTGTACGTATTTTGAACTGGTCCTCCTGGGAGCAGATGCGGCGGAGACGAAGGAATTGGGAGAATGGGATGGCGTTTTTACAGGGGGCAGGATGGGAGGAGGTGTAGTCCAGGTAGCTGTGGGAGTCGGTTGGTTTGTAGTAGATGTCCGTGTTGATTCGGTCGCCTGAGATAGAAACAGAAAGGTCTAGGAAGGGGAGGGAGGAGTCCGAGACTGTCCAGGTGAATTTGAGGTCGGGGTGGAAGGTGTTAGTGTAGTGGATGAACTGTTCAACCTCCTCGTGGGAGCACGAGGTAGCGCCGATACAGTCATCAATGTAGCGAAGAAAAAGATGGGGGGTGGGGCCAGTGTAGTTGCGGAAGATGGATTGTTCCACATACCCTACGAAGAGGCAGGCATAGCTGGGGCCCATATGGGTGCCCATGGCTACTCCTTTTGTTTGGAGAAAGTGGGAGGATTGGAAAGAAAAGTTGTTCAGGGTGAGGACCAGTTCGGTCAGTCGAAGGGGGGTGTCGGTGGAAGGGTACTGGGTGGTACGGCGGGAAAGGAAGAAGCGGAGTGCTTTGAGTCCTTCGTGATGGGGGATGGAGGTGTACAGGGACTGGATGTCCATGGTGAAGATGAGGCGTTGGGGACCGGGGAAGCGGAAATCCTGGAGGAGATTAGAGACAGACTTTGGAAAATAGCCTGACATGATTCTTACCTTAAGGATAAAAAAAAAATCCTCACCCATGTATCACAAATATCTGCCACCTTTTCTCAAGGTCCATTTCAGAAAAAAAAACTATCAATGGAAGCTGTGTTAATGAGTCAAATGGTCTGCATTGAGAGAAGGAACAGATTTTCACGAATGACTTTCGTGAATCACAGGAGTTGGGATGTCATGTTGAGCTTGTACAGGACATTGGTGAGGCCTCTTTTGGAGTACTGTGTCCAGTTCCGGTCGCCCTGTTATAGAAGGATATTATTAAGCTAAAGAGGTTCAGAAGAGGTTATACGACGTTGTTATGGAAGGTTTGAGTTATAAAGAAAGATTGGGTTGGCCGAGACTTTTTTCACGCGAGCATAGTGAGGTGACCTTATAGGCAGTTATAAATTCATGAGAGATATAGATAACATTATTGTTAAGTATCGTCTCCTGAGGATGGGGGCTTTCAAGACTGCGAGCACAGTTTCAAGGTGAGAGGAGAGAGATTTAAAACAGACATGAAGGGCAAATGTTTTCCACAGAAAACGCTTCACATGTGGAATGTACTTCCTGAAGAAGTAGTGGATGTGAGCACAGTTAATAATGTTTCAAAGACATTTAGATAAGTACATGAATAGGAAAGGTTTGCAGACATATGGGCCAGGGGCATGAAGGTAGGACTGCTTTAGTTTGGGATTACGTTTGGCATGGACTGGTTGGTTCGAAGGGTCTGCTTCCATGCTATATGATACTATGACTCTATGACCAGTTGGGTTATCCCGCTGCCGTGTGCTCCAGTGTTCTGAATGAACCTGTATGTACATGTTATTATTCTCTGTGATGAATCATGATCAGGCTGGTTTCAGGGTTGTCATCTATACATCCCTGAACACTGTGGGCAATTTAGCACAGCCAATCCACCTAACCTATCCATCCCTGAACACTATGGGCAATTTAGCACTGCCAATCCACCTAACTTATCCATCCCTGAACACTGTGGGCAATTTAGCACAGCCAATCCACCTAACCTATCCATCCCTGAACACTATGGGCAATTTAGCACTGCCAATCCACCTAACTTATCCATCCCTCTACACTATGGGCAATTTAGCACGGCCAATCCACTTAACCTATACATCCCTGTACATTATGGGCAATTTAGCACGGCCAATCCACCTAACCTATACATCTTTGGAGTCCTTCTTGGCAAGTCTTTCCAAACTTACCTGTCAGACAGTCAGTCAGACACTGCAAGATGCTTTTCGTAATGTTAAGGAACTGACTGACTGATGTGTTTTTCACATTACTTGACCTGCCTCACTGAACTTCTTAAACTCAGGGCAATTCAAAGCTGACAATTATATTTGGAAGACTGGACTTGACCCCACACTGACAGCATGCCCAGTTGTAACCCACTCTGTTTCCTGAACAGGAAAGAAACAGTAAAGGACACCAAGAATCAGATTGAAATTTATGGACTCTTGCCACCATCTGTAACCACCTCATTTGCCCAATGATGACACGGTAAAATTCTGTCCAACATTTTGAGTGAATGCATTTGTGGACTCCCGTGCACCTTTGAGCAAATATTTGCTGAGGGTGTGCTGCAATGCCAGAGGCACTCTCTTTTCGATGATTTATCTGATCATAATGACCTTCTGTGATCTCTGTGCCCTTTCATCTCTGGCCTTTAATGTACCCCATGTTTTTGTCACTCAATTATTGATACCCCTTAAAGTCTACTTCTCTAATCAAGCATTTTACCGTTTGCTCTGAAACCTTTCACATGACCTGGCGTGACACGTTTTTGGCAAGTGAAGTTGTGCCTGAGAATGTTTTATGGTGTTAAAGGTGCTATATCAATGCATGTTGTGGTTGTTTAGTTGGGGGATCAAGGTAGGAATGAAAATAGCAAATGAATCTCACAGGTATGGATGATCCTGTCCTCCAGCTATAACCAGAAACTATTAAGGCAGTTTGTCTAGTCATTACCAATGTTGTTGTGAATCCTTTTGGATAAGCAGAAAAGAATGAACACGATCATAAAGTCTCAGGGGACACCCAATGCTTTCATTGATCGTCAAAGGGTTTATGATACGATGATCTTGCAGTCTTGATGAAGAGGGTGGAAGCTACAGAAACGAGTGACTAAATGTTGGGATTTAGCCAGAACTCAGCTCCAGCTCCAAGACTGATATTAGGCGAGACAGCAGACTATATTAAACCTATTCAACTCGAAAGAGGTGTGAGGCAATTATGTACTGCCGTGCATGTTATTGAACATCTTCATTAGTCATGGGTTTGATGGCACTGAAAGAGACGCTCTCAGAATATCTGCCTGAGGCATTTCTTGAACAATTAGCTGAACAATAGAAGTGAACATTACATGGTCCTCGAGCAGTAATATGGGGCTGTCTGTGACGGTGCTGGATTTTTGCCAGTGAGGTACAGGATGGCTGAAGGTCAGAGCTCCAAGCTGCACAATCTGTCGATTTGTTGCTTATTATCCTGTAGGTGGAGACTAGAGGTGAGAGAACTGTTTGGCCAAAACCCCGAAAACCTCAGCTGCAATGTGTGTGGCTCATTAGCTTTGAAGTCTTAGTACACCTCGACCCTGGAAGTGATTCAGTTCTTGGCCATTCTTGCCTCTGAGTCTGAAGGTGATGGTTTGACCTTCAGAGAGTAAAACCCAGGCTTTGAGTTAAATTCTTCCTTTGACAGTACCTTTTAATCCCTCAGACACTACCTCCTGGAAGGACAAGGGGCACTGGATTCACAGTAACGCCATCACCTGTAAGTTGCCTTCATACCACACACTATCCTCACTTGGAACCAAACCATCATTCCTGCAAATTCCTCCTTCACAGTACTCTGAGTATATTTACATCCCATGGACTAGTCATGCTCAAGAAAAGACCTCATGTACCTTTTTTTCCAGGGCAATTAGAGATGGGTAGCAATAGTTGACCTTGTCAACAGTGCTAATGAAAGAACATGAATAAAATAATTCAGTAGAATGCAGGTTTCTCAGAATAGATAGCTTCACATTGATATTAAACCAACACACTATCTGCCTCTTCAGGTGGATGTGAAATATGCCCCTGTTCTACCTTGAACAGGGGCATATTTCTTCCCTGACTACTCATCGAGTCATCGTCACATAGCATAGAAACAGACCTTTTGGTCCAACCAGTCCATGCTGACCGTAGTCCCACACTAAAGAGTGGGAGGTTCCACTACTGAGCTTGTTAAACATCTGAAGCACAAGGGCAATGTGTTGGAACAAACGGACAAGCACAAGGATAAGAACAGATGCCTATTCCTTCTTCAGAGCCCTTCTGTCTACAGATGCTGCTGAGTTTCTCCAGCAATTTCTGGTTTTGTCTCAGATTTGCAGCATCTGCCATTCTTTATTTTATTATTGCGATGTTATAGTCCCCTCGCTGTGATAATGATCGTTTGTGGAAAGCATTCCAGCATTAATATTGCAGAAATGATAATGCTTAAGGTTATGTCAACAAACAATTATTGGAACTAGTAGAATGAATTCTTTGCAGCTCCTACCAACCCACAGTTCTTCAAAGACTTTTTTTTGAAGAGCTGGCAACTAAAATAATGCAATAATTTGACAGTTATAGTGGCCTTCCCCATCCTTCGTGAGTAGTTATTACTCCTCGAAAGATTTCATAAATTGCACACTATGAATCAAAGCACTGCCGCTCCAAAAATGGTGTCTGATTGAACTCAAGATTGAAGTCAAAAGAATTTGCTGAGTTTGGGTCTCTCAAATTTGTGAGTCATGTCCTGTCCTGCCTTTGATTCATCCCAATGAATACAGGTCCGTTGAATATGGATGTGATCCTTCTGAACTCAGAGTCAATCCACTATGTTGAATACACTGTGGAGTCTCCACATCAATGCTAAAATCCAGGTCATACTTTCAGCTTAACAGAATGCTTTTAATATAATATTTTATATGATAATTTTAATGTGGGTGTCACTGGCTGGGCTTGCATTTATTGTCCATCCCTAGTTACCTTTGAGAAGGTAGTGGGGAGTTGCCTTCACCTTCTGCAGGTTGACCCACAAAGCCATTAGAGAGGGAATTCCAGGAATTTGATCCAGCAACAGTGAAGGAAAGGTGACTTATTTCCAAGTCAGGATGGTGAGGGGCTTGAAGAGGACCTTGAAAATGGTGGTCTTCCTATGCATCTGCTGCCCTTGTTCTCCTTGACAGAAGGTGCTGCCTAAAAACCTTGATGAATTTCTGAAGTGCATCTTGTAGCTAGTACACACTATTGCTATTGAACATCGGTGGTGGAGGGAACAGATGCTTGTGGATGTTGTGTCAGTCAAGCAAGCTGCTTTGTCCTGGATGGTGTCAAGCTTCTTGAGTGTTGTTGGAGCTGCCCCCATCCAGGTAATTGGGAAATATTCCATCACATTCTTGACTTGTGCCTTGTAGGTGGTGGGCAGGCTTTGGGGAGTCAGGAGGTGAGTTACATGCTGCAGTATGCCTAGTTTCTGACCTGCTCTTTTGGCCACTGCATTTATGGAGTTTCTGGTCAATGTCCCCATGATGTTAATTGTGGGAAATTCAGTAACGGCAACACCATTGAATGTCAAGGATTAGATTGCCTCTTATTGGTGATGGTCATAGCCTGGCATTTGTGTGGTGCGAATATTACTTACCACTTGTCAGCCCAAGCCTGGATATTGTCCCTATCCTGTTGCATTTGAACATGGACTACTTCAGTAGTCCATGAATGAGTCACTTAGCAACCAGCATGAGAAAAAAAGGTTTTTCCACAGAGGGAATACTTGGATTTTTCAATTCTAGAGGTGCTGTAGGTACTCAGTTACCGAATGCTCTCAAGACAGAGGCAGATAGAATAAAAGGAGGAACAGGTGGGAATGTGTCGTTGTTGTAAAAATTCATCAATGATCTCTTTGAATCACTGAGTGAGGTTAAGAGCCTTATGGCATTGTTCTAGCCTTATATTCTGATACAGGTTGACAACACCTAACTTTGAAGGTGTGTTCTGATGATGACCTCTCACTGTTCAATAATTCTCCAGAAGAACTAAGAGCAGGAGCAGACAATTCAGCACCTTGAGCCTGCTCCATGTATCTATGTCATTTGTTAAACAATGTGTGTGTAGAGGTCTCAATTGATAACCACTGTTCGTTCTGGATCGGTAGCTCTGAGTTATAGAATAGGCTAGCCCATCATGTTACCAGGAGAGAACCTGCGATGATACACAGAAGAAAGCCCCTATTTGGCAAGAAACTGAACCTCATTAATGGTCAGTACCTCTGCATTGACATCTAACCCTGTGTTGTGTTAGCTTAACTCATTGAGGCTATGGCAGATGCATTACAATTAGCCTCAGTGCTCCAGAGGTAGAGAAAATGAGTCATGAATCCTGCTTCTAATTGCTACCCAGTGATTTTTTATTTTGCAAGCTCCCAGGAAATGAGGACGGGATTAACCAAGATGAAGGTGTTAATGGAGTTGAACAGCTTTCTTATGTGCATCGTGTTATTTCATATGCATATAGATCGCCTCTCGTTCTGGAGGGCAACTGATCAATGTGATTCGGACTCGCAGCAATAGTAACCATCTCTGGACTGACCTGGATCCTTAGGGAAGTAGCTGTACTTGGAGCCCAGTTGATCCTCATGCAATTGGTGAAACTGAATTCCATAAGCTTGATGGGCTGGTCCTCATGGGATTGAGCAGATGTTTTCAGAAACCCAGTGGTTCAATTGGCACTCCTGTGCTTCCATGGACCCAGAGAGATGTACAGCATGGAATTAGACCCTTTGGTCCAACTCATCGATGCTGACCAGATATCCTAAATTAATCTAGTCCCACTTGCCAGCTTTTGGCCCAAATCCCTCTGAACCCTTCCAATTCACATACCCATCTAGACGCCTTTTAAATGCTGTCATTGTACCAGCCTCCACCACTTCCTCTGGCAGCTTATTCCACAAACGCACCACCCTCTACATGAAAGAGTTGCCCCTTTAGGTCCCTTTTAAATCTTTCCCCTCTCACCTTAAACCTATGCCCTCTAGTTTTGGACTCCCCCATCCCAGGGAAAAAGACCTTGTCTATTCACCCTATCCATGCTCCTCATGATTTTATAAACCTCTATAAGATCAATCCTCAGTCTCTGAAACTCCAGGGAAAACAGCCCAGCCTGTTCAGCATGCCCCGAAAGCTCAAACCCTCCAACATCCTTGTAAGTCTTTTCTGAACCCTTCCAAGCTTAAAGTTATCTTTCCTATTACACGCAGCCAGAATTGAATACAAAAATGGCCTAGCCAATGTCCTGTACAGCCACAACATGACATATCAACTCCTATATTCCCATGTTATGATGTGCATATACCTTTAATGGGTACAAGTTCATCACGATAACAGTAGCTTATGGTATGACCCTTAAAGGTGAATGCACATCACAGCACAACTCCTTCAGGATAAGGAAGTCATCATGCTCCCTTAGATGCCCTACTTTATCTGCAAAAATGAAACAACATTGTGGGTGGAAAGCAAGGATTTTGTGAGTGGAAACAGGTTTGTATGGAAGAATGAAGTCAGATTGCTTTCACCCTGCCAAGCCTCTGCGAACTATTCGTTTTTGGAGTGTGAAGATAATGGGTTTTGAAGGGATTGAAAAAGATTGGGCCCACGCCCTGCCCCATGAGGCCAATCAGAGCCTGGGATATTGCGTGCCAAGCTAATGAACTGCAGAGGGCATTGCGACCCTGTTCTTGTCCAATAATCATGCAATTATCCGAACTTTCCAAGATGGGTCACTGGGCAGGGATCGGACTTTCTAATGTAAAGGGCTGTGCAGCAATATTGCCATTAGCTCATTTCTTCTGTAATTTGGAACACAATCTCTGATTTCAATCTGCATCATTAAATTAGTAATGTGAAGAGTAAAAGGATCTGAATATGTTCTCACAGGCCCACATATCCCTGTGGAAAATTCTAGGCAGTCATTCCGTACAATGCACAAGATTCTTTTTATATTTGGATGAATACCAAAGATATACACTCGCATAATTTGTCTGAAATGCATGTTTTATTAACGGCTTTGAATGCCAAGAATTGTTTGCAATTAAATATAACTCTCCAAGCCAATAGGCTGGAAATGCTTCATTATTAAACTGCTGACTGACAGTCAGTTGGCCAAAGCTGGAGACCTGGGAACAGCCCTGCACACTTGGTCATCATTAGTCCCCGAAGGTACTGCATGTGTTCTCGCCAGCAGTTCATGCTCTTGTCTACAGTACTGCTTTAGTCAGAATTTTTCCCTCGTTCCCACACCACACCCCAGCCCCAATCCCCTACAGTTATTAACCTTGTCTTTGCAACAAGTCCACTCCACGCACCGCCTCCTCTCCCCCTGCCTACCTCTTGGGTGGATAGCCCTCTCAGATTGTTCTGGCACAACTCCAAGAATTGATGTCAGTACTGCAGGCAAACTATCAGGGCAGGTAAAACAAAAGCAGGGGCATTCTAAAATTTCCCTTTGACTTCTTTTCTTTGCTAGCTCAGAAAATACAAGTTTTCAAGAAGGACTCAGGACTTTTCTAGGAGTTAAAGGGATCAATGGGTTTGGGAAGGAGTTTGGAACAAGGGACTGAGTTGGATGATTTGCAGAAGTAAGGCCCTTTAAGCCTGCTCCACCATTCGATATGATCCTAGCTGCTGGTCTAACCCGCTGCCACTTTCCACTTTCTCTCCATACCTCTTGATGCCTTTTAAAATCTAAACATTTCTCCAATCTCTTTCTTGAATATATTCAGTGATTTGGCCACTACAATCTTCTGTGGTTGAGAATTCCCTGTGAGTGAAGAAATGTTTCCTCATCTCAGTCCTAAATGGCCCACCCCATATCCTGAAACGGTGTTCCTCTGATTCTAGACTTTCCAACCAGGAAAAACATCCTCCCGGCATTTAGTCTGTCCAGGCCTGTTAGAATTTTATATGTTTCATTCCAATCCCCTTTCGTCCTTCTAAAACACAGTGAATACAGGACCAGTTGAAATCATTTCACCTCATAGGATTGTCCTGCCATCCCTGATGTCAGTCACGCGTACTTTTGCTGTACTCCCTCTCTGGCAAGTATATCCTTTTGTTGGTAGGGAGACCAAAACTGACAGCAATACTTCTGGGTGTGGTCTCATTAAGACCCTGTATAACTGCAGTAAGACGTCCCAGTTTCTGAACTTAAATCCTCTCGCAATGAAGGTCAGCATTTCTTTGGTAGGTGACAAGAGCATCCAGATTCCCTTGTACATTGGTTGATGTGGTGTATATGGACTTCAGTAAGGCGTTTGATAAGGTTCCACATGGTAGGCTATTGTGCAAAATACAGAATTTCAGGATTGAAGGTGATTTAGTGGTTTGGATCAGAAATTGGCTAGCTGAAAGAAGACAGAGGCTGGTGGTTGATCGGAAATGTTCACCCTGGAGCTCAGTTATCAGTGGTGTGCCGCAAGGATTTGCTTTGGGGCTACTGCTGTTTGTCATTTTTGTAAATGATCTGCATGTGGGCATAGAAGGAGCGTTAGTAAATTTGTGGATGATACTAAGGGAGGCAAAGTTGTGGATGGTGCCAAAGGATGCTATAGGTTACAGAGGGACATACAGATAAGATGCAGAGTTGGGCTGAGAAATGGCAAATGGAGTTTAATGCAGAAAAGTGTGAGGTAGTTCACTTTGGAAGAAGTAACAGGAATGCAGAGTACTGGGCTAATGGTAAAATTCTTGGTAGTGTAGATGAACAGAGAGATCTCGGTGTCCTGCTGCATAAATCTCTGGAAGTTGCCATCCAGGTTGATAGGGTTGTTAAGAAGGCATATGGTGTGTTGGTATTTATTGGTAGGAGGATTAGGTTTTGGAGCCATGAGGCCATGTTTCAGTGTACAAGACACTGGTAAGGCCGCACCTGGAGTATTGCGTGCAGTTCTGGTCACCGCATTATAGGAAGGATGTGGAAGCTTTGGAAAAGGTTCAGAGGAGATTTACCAGGATGTTGCCTGGTATGGAGGGAAGGTCTTACGGGGAAAAGCTGAGGGAACTGAGGCTGTTTTTGTTGGAGCAAAGAAGGTTGAGAGGTGACTTAATCAAGACGTATAAGATAATCAGAGGGTTAGATAGGGTGGACAGTGAGAGCCATTTTCCTAGGATGGTGAAGGCTAATACGAAGGGACATAGCTTTAAATTGAGGGATAGATTCAGGACACATATTAGGGGTAGTTTCTTCATTCAGAGAGCAGAAGGGAAGTGGAACGACCTGCCTACAACAGTAGAAGACTCGCTGACGTGGAGGACATTGGACATACATATGGATAATAATGGAATAGTGTTAGTTAGCTGGGTATCAGATTATTTTCACTGGATGGCGCAACATCGAGGACCGAAGGGCCTGTACTGTGCTGTAATGTTCTATGTTCTATGTACATCTGCACCATATTGGGATATATCACCACTAAATAAATTCTCTCCTTCTGTTGTTCATGAAGTGTATAACTTCACTTTTATCCATGTGTGCCTGCCAAGTGTTTACCCACACACTCAATTTATCTGGATTGTCCTGAAACCTCCTCACAACTCACTATCCCACCGAGTCTTGTGTCATCAGCAAACCTAGAAATATTACATATGGTTCCCTCATCCAAGTCATTCACCTATATCATGACTAGCTGGGTCCAGGCATTACCCCCTACAGTACAATGGTCTCTATGGTATCCCACTAGTCACTGCATGCTACCCTGAAAAAGACCTATTTATTCCCACCCCTCTTTGTTTCTGGTTAGTCCACCTATTCTTAATTAATGCCAATATATGACTATCAGACTCTTGCTTTAGCTTTTCCCACCAGGTTTTTATATGGGTCCTTATCAAAACCTTTTTGAAATCCATATCCAGTGCCGATCCAGCCCTGGGGCTAACTATCTTTTAGGTCCTACGTTTTAAGTTACATCCTAACTCCTAATACTTTGCTCATAAGACCTCATTCTTTGACTTAACTGTGTCATTGTTACTGATATTTACCACTGGATGTCCACCTTTGACGCTCAGAATGGCATGCAGTCTCTCTGAACCATCCTTCACCCTGGCACTGTGGAGGCAGTATACCAACCTGGAGCTGCAGAAACACCTTCCCATTGCCATCCCTATTGTCCTGCTATTCGTCCTCCTCCCCTCTTGTGCATCAGAACCATCCACGGACTCGGCTCTTGCTGTTAATCCCTGAGAAGACCCTTTCTCAAGCTGTACGTAGAACGGTATGCCTGTTCGAGTGTGGCTACAGAGGACACTTTACACTAGATTAGATTAGATTAGATTCTGTACAGTGTGAAAACAGGCCCTTCGGCCCCACAAGTCCATACCGACCTTTCGAAGAGTAACCCACCTGCTCCCCTAACTAATGCACCAAACACAATTTAGCATGGCCAATTCACCTGACTTGCACATCTTTGGATTGTGGGAGGAAACCGGAGCAAACCCACACAGACACGGGGAGAATGTGCAAACTCCACATAGCCAGTCACCTGAGGCTAACCACTGAGCCACCATGCCTTCCTTTACACTGCCCGGTGTTCACCCATGCCCTATTGCCTGTACAGGATGTTAAAAACTGGGAAACACAGAGAAACATCCAAGTGTTCCTTCAAACCAATGAATCCAACTTAGAAAATATATTGGAGAAACTCGATAGCATCTCTGAAGAGAGAAACTGAGTTGGCATTTCAAATCTGAAATGACTCTTGTTCATGAATGAAGCTTTGTCTATATTAGATAGCAACTAACTGCTGGTGTCTTGCTGTGTGGACCCTGATCATTTGTTTCTAATTTAGTTGATTTTCATTTCTTGTTCCTGAATTATCTGTCTCCCAATCAATATGTTGCAATAGCTGAGCTGATGGATTCGGAAGTTGTTGTTTGTAATTACATTATTTCTTTGAGGAGAAAGTTGCTTTATAGTTTTATATGTCAGGGTATGTATTTCAATCTCTGTTTATTCTTTACTTAAAGAGTCTTACATCTGTTGACTTCCATGACAAACCATTCATTTATCTCACTACTGCCCTGAAATGTGAGCCTGTGAGTGAAAAATATGAGAATCATATACTGATTTTCAATAATCAGCAGATAGACCCCCTCTTCATTTGAGATGTTTGTGCTGGAGCCACCAATGCAATGATAGGGCAGACACAGGTTCTGTAGTTTGAGGCAGAATCTAACTTACTCCCCTCTGCCTGGTCAGCCTGCCACAGAATCAGTTTCTTAGCCGTGAATAAGACATTATTCTACGTTCTGCAGCATGGACTGCTCCCTCTGAGTGAGACTGCTGAATTCCTTTGCTATTTAATTACAGAAATGAGAGGGAGTCTGAACTGCATGTTTCCTTTGTGTGGTAAACTTCGATTCTATTGTTTAAGCCAATTCAGCTGCTGTTGGTAACCATATTTGAATCCAAGTTCAACATGCTAAAATAGAAAGGAAGAAACATAATCAATCATGGAAGGTTTCATTCTGGGACCTGACTTGTCAAGTCATTACATCAGCTAACACTGTGGAACAAAGAAAATAGCTCCAACAGGCTGAATGGATCACTTTTATTCTTATATCCCTCTATATCTTGTTGTCCCAGAGGATCTTGTTTTGTCACAGTCTGTCACTCTGTCTCACACTGTATCACCCTGTCCCACACTGTATCACTATGTCCCACACTGTATCACTATGTCCACACTGTATCACTGTGTCCCACACTGCATCATCCTGTCCCACACTGTATCACTGTGTCCCACACTGTATCACTGTGTCCTACACTGTATCACACTGTCCACACTGTATCACTGTGTTCCACACTGTATCACCCTGTCCCACACTGTATCACTGTGTCCCACACTGCATCATCCTGTCCCACACTGTATCACTGTGTCCCACACTGTATCACTGTGTCCTACACTGTATCACACTGTCCACACTGTATCACTGTGTTCCACACTGTATCACCCTGTCCCACACTGTATCACTGTGTCCTACACTGTATACCACTCTGTCCCACACTGTATCACTCTGTCCACACTGTATCACCCTGTCCCACACTGTATCACTGTGTTCCACACTGTATCGCCCTATCCCACACTGTATCGCTCTGTCCCACACTGTATCGCCCTGTCCCACACTGTATCGCTCTGTCCCACACTGTATCGCCCTGTCCCATGCTGTATCACTGTGTCCCACACTGTATCGCTCTGTTCCACACTGTATCACTCTATCCCACACTGTATCACTCTATCCACACTGTATCACTCTGTCCCACACTGTATCACTCTGTCCCACACTGTATTGCTCTATCCCACACTGTATCACTGTGTCCCACACTATATCACCCTGTCCCACAATGTATCACTGTATCCCACACTGTATCACCCTGTCCCACACTGTATCACTCTATCCCACACTGTATCACTCTGTCCCACACTGTATCACCCTGTCCCACACTGTATCACTCTGTCCCACAATGTATCACTGTATCCCACACTGTATCACCCTGTCCCACACTGTATCACTCTATCCCACACTGTATCACTCTGTCCCACACTGTATCACCCTGTCCCACACTGTATCACTCTGTCCCACACTGTATCACTCTATCCCACACTGTATCACTGTATCCCACACTGTATCACTCTGTCCCACACTATATCACCCTGTCCCACACTGTATCACTGTATCCCACACTGTATCACTGAGTCCCACACTGTATCGCTCTGTCCTACACAGTATCGTTCTGTCCTACACAGTATCGCTCCACCACACACTGTATCACTATGTCCCACAGTAAATCACCCTGTCCCGTACTGTATCACTATTTCCCACAGTATATCACCCTGTCCCACACTGTATCATTGTGTCCCACAGTATATCACCCTGTCCCACACTGCATCACTCTATCCCACACTGTATCGCTCTATCTCACATAGTATCACTCTATCCCACACTGTATCCCTGTGTCCCACACTGTATCACTCAGTCTCACACTATATCACCCTGTCCCACACTATATCACCCTGTCCCACACTGTATCACTGAGTCCTACACAGTATCGCTCTGTCCTACACAGTATCGCTCCACCACACACTGTATCACTATTTCCCACTGTATATCACCCTGTCCCACATTGCATCACTGTATCCCACACTGTATCATTGTCCCACACTGTATCACTCTATCCCACACTGTATCACTGTGTCCCACACTGTATCACTCTATCCCACACTGTATCACTATGTCCCACAGTATATCACCCTGTCCCACACTGCATCACTCTATCCCACACTGTATCGCTCTATCTCACATAGTATCACTCTATCCCACACTGTATCACTGTGTCCCACACTGTATCACTCTGTCTCACACTATATCACCCTGTCCCACACTGTATCACTGTGTCCCACACTATATCACCCTGTCCCACACTGTATCACTGAGTCCCACACTGTATCACTCTGTCCCACACTGTATCTCTCTATCCCACACTCTATCACTCTACCCTACACTGTATCTCTCTATCCCACACTATATCGCTCTATCTCACACAGTATCACTCTATCCCACACTGTATCCCTGTGTCCCACACTGTATCCCTGTGTCCCACACTATATTACCCTGTCCCACACTGTATCACTCTATCGCACACTATATCACTGTATACCACTCTGACCCACACTGTATCACTCTATCCCACATTGTATCACCCTGTCCCACACTGTATCACTGTGTCCCACACTGTATCACTCTGTCTCACAGTATATCATCCCATTCCTGATGAAGGCCTTTGGCTCAAAATGTCAATTCCCCAGCTCCTCGGATGCTGCCTGACCTGCTGTGCTTTTCCAGCACCACACACTCTCAGCTCTGATCTCCAGAATCCGCAGTACTCACTTTTGCCTCACAGCATATACTGTGTCACTCAGTCCCACATTATATCACCGTGTCCCACACTGTATTTCTCTGTCCCACACTGTATCACCCTGTCCCACACTGTATTACTCTGGCCCATAGTGTATCGCTCTGTCCAAACCTGTATCATTCTGTCCCACAGTGTATCGCTCTGTCGCTCTGTCCCACACTGTATCACTGTCCCACACTGTATCGCTCTGCCCCACACTGTAACACATTTTGCTGCAACATACAATTTTGTCTGCAGTGTATCACTTTGTCCACTGTGTGTCGCTTTACCCTGTCAGGTATCAATATGTCCTGCATCACTTTGATCCACCTTGTTTCATTTTCTGCTCCATTGTATCACAGTGCACCTCAGTTTGTCACTTCATCATCCTGTTTCTCACATACCCAGTTTTTTTAGATAGTGCTGCACTGTATTGCCACTCTGTCCTGCATGGTGTTGCCTTGCACTGCAGTTTATAAGTTTGCAACAAGGCAGTGTTGCTTTGTCTAGCAATGCATTATTTCATCCTGTAACATATTGGGTTTTCCCACAGTATGTCACTTTACTCTGCAGTGTGTCACTTAGCTTGTAGCCTGTATTGTGTTGCAGTCTATTGTTTTGCTTTATCTGGCTTGATACATCAATCTGGAATCTGCCTAGTCCAGTAATGACGTGTTCATAGCAGTGCAGTGCTTCAATTTGCCCAGCAGAGTAAGAATTTTTACCTTAGCATGTTGATTTGTTCAGCAGGATTGTCTTGTATTGATTTGTGTCCTGGTGTACCACTTATTTCATGGTGTATTGCTTTACCCTGTATTTTGGTAACTCCGCTTGTGTTGTATTATGTTGTCGTGTGATGTGTCACTTTGCCCCAGACTTCTATGCTTCATCCTGAAGTACGTCAGTTTGAGCTAGTGTGTATCTTTGACCTTGAATGTGTTGATTTGACAACAGACTTCAGATTGGTGTAGTTATAGTTTGTTAGAGCTGTAAGTACAGGTCAGCCAGAGACACTAGAGCTGCCAATCTGGAAATATCTCTCTTTCCCTTTCTCTCAGTGTGAGTGAAAAGAGAGAAGAATCAAGAAATGTAAGAGAATGCATTCTAATACAACGGCAGGCACAGGTCCAGTGGATCAATGTCTGATAGAAGGAGCTGCCATTCTTTACAGAAAGCAGCGTGTCATTATTGCTGTGAGTGACAACTTAACCCACCCTTGGGCTTTGAAATTTGGACTTTTGCTTGTCTATATAATCCTATCCATAACATTCTCGTGTCAAAGCACCTGTTGTCTGACTTAATCATTAATGTATGTGTGCTTGGGATTTTGAAAGGATATAGTTTAAGTTGTGAGTAGCAGGCTGTTAAATCCCTTTGTCTGCCATTTGTGAAGGAATAAAACTAGCTCTTTTTTGATTCCCTACAGTGTGGATACAGGCCCTTTGGCCCAACCAGTCCACACCGACCCTCCGAAGAGTAACCCACCCAGACCTATTTCCGTTTGATTGGCGCACCTAATACTATGGGCAATTTACCTGACCTGCACATCTTTCGACTGTGGGAGGAAACCCACACAGACACAGAGAGAATATGCAAACTCCACCCAACCCCCAAAGAGTGGGTCCAGAGGGCCAGAGGGCCAAGAGAAAGATCTCAGGACTGAAAGGTTTAACGTATGAGGAATGTTTGAGGACTCTGAGACTACACTCAATGGAGTTTAGAAGGATGGGGGTGGTTTAATTGAAACTTACAGAATACTGAATGGCTTGGATGGAGTGGACATTGGGAAGATGATTCTATTGGCAGGAGAGACTAGGACCCAAGGGCACAGCCTCAGAGTAAAGGGAAGGCCTTTTAGAATGGAGAAAAGGAGAAACTTCTTCAGCCAGAGAGTGGGGAATCTGTGGAATTCATTGCCACGGAAGGCTGTGGAGGCCAGGTCATTGAGTATATTAAAAATAGAGATAAATAAATTCTTGATTATAAAGGGAATCAATGTTATGGGGAGAAAGTGGGAGAATGGGGTTGAAAAACTTATCAGCTGTGAATGAAAGGCGAAGCAGGCTTGAGGGCCGAATGGCCTAATTTCTGCTCCTACATCTCATGGTTTTAAAAGCAAAGTTAAGAGTCAACTACATTGCTGTGGGTTTGGAGTCACACGTAGACCTGACCAGGTAGACATGGCAGATTTCCTCACTCAAAGACATTCGTGAACTGGATAGACAAGTGGGCTAGCTTTTTATTTAATTCCAGCATTTGGCTGAATTCAAATTTGACCATGTGGCACTGTGGAATTTGTACTCATGTCCCCAAAACATTAACCTGGGCTTTGTGGAGTACTAGCCCGGCAATATTACCATTACACTAGCACCTCCTTTGATGCATTTGTAAAGCTCTTGCAGATGAGTAGTGCTCATTTCTCCATGCCGTCGTCACCAGTTGTAACAAAGACTGGAGGCTCGTCCATGATATTTGATTGAACATAGCGTGATGTGCACTTGGTAAAGGATAAAAGGACAGCTATCTCCAGCCTCCTCATACTAAGGTAAAATGGCATTGGAAATAGCTGAAACTGGCCTGAAGCTGAAAGGTTGGATTCATGGGAATGAGCAAAAACTATTCTGGTGGAACGGGCAGATGAATTATAGGTGGGATTCATAAGAGATCTAAGAAAGCAGAGCGGGTTGAAATATTGTCAGAGGATGCTGGGCTGGTGGGAATGCAAGGGGACTATGTACTTACGGGAGTAAGTCCCTTGAGTTAGCGAGGATTCAATCACAGTTAAAGCAACTGGAATACAAAAACAGAAGCAGCTTAAGTGACTTGAGCTTGAAGAAAATGAAAGAGAAGGAGTGTCTAAATTGGCTGGAACTAGAGAGTTAGTCAAGACAAGGATAAAGAAAGGATATAAGAGGAGTGGGATAGTGAATATCAATTTAAAATGATGCAACTTTTTTTTTAAAACACGGGGCTTCAGATGTGAAGATGGCTCAAGTGTTAGGAAGCCTTTCTCAAAATCTAAAGCAGAGGGATGTTTACATTTGAACAAAATTTAAGAAAACGAATATGGAATTGTTCTTAATGTCTTTTGGAAAACTAGCAAAACAAATGAAGTGGTGGAGTGAATGAACATGATCTATGTGGGGCAAGTTGACAGTTAGAGCACATGAAGCTTATACATTTCCATCAGCAAGGATTTCTCAGGACTTTGATGATGTAATGGCTGCATTAGTTCCTGAAGAATGCAGGCAAAGTTTTATGAGGGCATAGCGTGAGCAAACCCATATTATATTCAAAAGAGGCACAATAGGAAGAAACTCTCATTAGAGGACCACATGGGCAATTAAGCCCTACTTTACTCGGCGTCATCACAAAGGTTAAAGGTTTTATAAAAGCATGCAATATTCCCCAAGTTACCAGTCTGACAGACCCAGGTTGATAGAAAGCACAGACTAAAGATTTTCTTATCAACAATAACTATGTTTTTTTAATTAATAGATTCTAACTACACATAAACAATTATGAATCATTGACGTATAACTGTACTAGTTAAAACTCTAGCTCCTTACAAAATGCCCACTACACACATAATGCCAGGGATGAGCAAAAACATTGGTGTTATGGGCAGAGGGAAGTACTGGGAAAGCAGTTCAATGGTCCTTGTCCACATTGAGATGATCATTTTGGCTCGTCAGGGCTTGTTGTTCCTTGATCTCTTCTCTCCAGGTTCAGTGCAAGAGGCACAGAATGACTGGTTCACAACTTAGAAAGTGTTTAACTTGTTAGTTAAAAGCAGAAACTGGAGAGGGAAAGTAAACTGGCCTTTTTTTCAAGCTGTAGATTTTTTTTATTGCAGACAGAAAGACACCACCTTCCTTTACGGAGGTTGGAAGGCTTTTAATGTAATGGTTACATTGTTGGCAGACAGAAGATATTTGTTATCGATAATTGGTCACTACTCCATAGATCAATCAGCCACGTAAGACCAGCAGCATCTCCCTTTATAGACCCCAGCTCATGAGCAGTGATGGCACTCATTAGTTGGAAAAAGACTCAGCGGTGTAAACTACACTTACAATGAGTGTGGTAACTTGCTTTTAAAAAAGTGCAGTAAACTCTTCCACTATCCTTGGTCTTTAAGACAATCCTTTTTCCATTAGAGACTTGAATCAAAAGTACAGAAACATCAAAAGATACAATCTTTATATGCCTCCAGCCTTAGAAGATAAGAAGTCATTTGAAAAATGCTCTTCTTTAGAAGATCTCTGAGAATCAAACATTAATGCACAAGACTTATAGAGTCATAGAGTCATAGAAGATGTACAGCACGGAAACAGACCCTTCGGTCCAACCCATCCATGCTGACCAGATATCCCAGCCCAATCTCGTCCCACCTGCCAGCACCCGGCCCATATCCCTCCAAACCCTTCCTATTCATATACCCATCCAAATTCCTCTTAAATTTTGCAATTGTACCAGCCTCCACCACTTCCTCTGGCAGCTCATTCCATACACGTACCACCGTCTGCGTGAAAACGTTGCCCCTTAGGTCTCTTTTATATCTTTCCCCTCTCACCCTAAACCTATCCCCTCTAGTTCTGGACTCCCCGACCCTAGGGAAAAGACTTTGCCTATTTACCCTATCCATTCCCCTCATAATTTTGTAAACTTCTATAAGGTCACCCCTAAGCCTCCGACGCTCCAGGGAAAACAGCCCCAGCCTGTTCAGCCTCTCCCCTCAAATCCTCCAACCCTGGCAACATCCTTGTAAATCTTTTCTGAACCCTTTCAAGTTTCACAACATCTTTCCGATAGGAAAGAGACCAGAATTGCATGCAATATTCCAACAGTGGCCTAACCAATGTCCTGTACAGCTGCAACATGACCTCCTGACTCCTGTACTCAATACTCTGACCAATAAAAGAAAGCATACCAAACGCCTTCTTCACTATCCTAACTACCTGCAACTCCACTTTCAAGGAACTATGAACCTGCACTCCAAGGTCTCTTTGTTCAGTAACACTCCCTAGGACCTTACCATTAAGTGTACAAGTCCTGCTAAGATTTGCTTTCCCAAAATGCAGCACCTCGCATTTATCTAAATTAAACTCCATCTGCCACTTCTCAGCCCATTGGCCCATCTGGTCAAGATCCCATTGTAATCTGAGGTAACCCTCTTCGCTGTCCACTCCACCTCCAATTTTGGTGTCAATTGCAAACTTACTAACTGTACCTCTTGTGCTCGCATCCAAATCATTTATGTAAATGACAAAGAGTAGAGGGCCCAGCACTGATCCTTGTGGCACTCCATTGGTCACAGGCCTCCAGTCTGAAAAACAACCCTCCACCACCCTCTGTCTCTACCTTTGAGCCAGTTCTGTATCCAAATGGCTAGTTCTCCTTATATTTCATGAGATCTAACCTTACTAATCAGTCTCCCATGGGGAACCTTGTCGAACGCCTTACTGAAGTCCTTCTTAAATCCTTTTTCTCCATTCCCAACCACTAATACAATCTTAGTAGTTCTTAAAATGTAAACGTTCACCACCAGTTTACACTTGGAACAAGGGTACATGTTCAAGAACTTCTTCAGGGAAAGAAAAATGTCCTCCTCTTCTCTGCCTTAAGTAGGTGACACTTTAGGCTGAGGTGCTTCCCTCCCTCAAAGAGGTAACAACATCCTTTCATATTCTCCATACTGGGAGCTGCCCATTGAGCTTTCTCTGGACTGCCGCCAATGCTAGCATACCTTTCCTTAGTTAAGGGGTCCAAAACGCTTCACTGTATCCTCACTGTGGTCTGACTGGTGGGCTCGTTTAGATTTAGCAAAACTTTCCTCCCCATTTTAGTCCATTCCCTTTGAAGAGTGTGCTGCTGGAAAAGCACAGCCAGTCAGGCAGCATCCGAGGAGCAGGAGAGTCAACGCTCCTGATGAAGAGCTTATGCTCGAAACATCAATTCTCCAGCTCCTCGGATGCTGCCTGACCTGCTGTGCTTTCCCAGCACTGCACTCTTCGGCTCTGATCTTCAGCATCTGCCGTCCTCACTCCCTCCATTTCCCTTCCATTTCCCTCTGAACTTGGGTGCTAGCTTTTTGTGATTCACTCATGAGGGGCTTACAAAAGCAGAAATTGCTGGAAAAGCTCAGCAGCTCTGGCAGCATCTGTGGAAAGAAATCAGAGTTAATGTTTCGGGTCCAGTGACCCTTCCACAGAACTGAAGGGTCGTTTGACCCGAAACATTAACTCTGATTTCGCTCCACAGTTGCTGCCAGAGCTGCTGAGCTTTTCCAGCAATTTCTGTTTTATGTTTTGATTTACAGCACCCACAGTTTTTTCTTCGGTTTTTGTTGAGGGGCCTACAATCTGTCTGTTTCTTAGACAATATTCTCTATACTTTCTGTAAATGTGCTAATCAGTGCATGCTTCCCAATTATATTGAAACAAATAGTTACAGCAAAACTTAAGAGATCAGTTAGCTCAGTTGGCTGGTTTGTAATATAGAATGACAAAAAAGGCACAGGTTCAGTTCCTACACTGGCTGACGTTATCATGAAGGATTTTCCTTCTTAATATTTTCTCCTTGCCTGAAACACAGTGATCTGTGGTGGATCAATTTTCCTGTCATGTGTGGCTTTGTGCCCCATTGTATTTGTAATTGACAAATGGAAAAAACCTCCAGGTAACTCAGACAGAGAGGAGGTGAGAGAAAGGCAAGATATACTTGCTTACTTTGTTGGCATTTGGCAGCTTATTGACTTTACAAAGAAGAAAAGGCGTTGATTGATGGTCACTTGTTTCCAGCAGAACAATGACAGAAAACAGAGAAGGCTTTGCCGTTGAGGAGCTGCCAAGGGTAATCTCTTTGTGTTGTGAGGGAACATTCCCCCAGAGAGTCACATTCTGTCATTTTACAATGTTTCGATGTGCGGAAATATGGTCACATTGTTCTCAGATGGCACCTCTGACAATGGAGTAATCCATCACTGCTCCTCTGGCCTCTATGCAGATTCACGGTTTAGCTCCTAAAGGTCTGTTGAACATCTGACTTTCTGTTGCCATGGTAACTGACATACCCAGGTCATCACCAGATTGTCAGCAGTCACTCAGTGGTAGGCCTCGCATCTTACTGACAAAAGTTTGCATGTTAGAGTCATAGAGTCATAGAGATGTACAGCATGGAAACAGACCCTTCGGTCCAACCCATCCATGCCGACCAGATATCCCAACCCAATCTAGTCCCACCTGCCAGCACCCGGCCCATATCCCTCCAAACCCTTCCTATTCATATGAGGAGAAAGTGAGGGCTGCAGATGCTGGAGTTCAGAGCTCAAAATGTGTTGCTGGAAAAGCGCAGCAGGTCAGGTAGCATCCAAGGAACAGGAGAATCGACGTTTCGGGCATAAGCCCTTCTTCAGGGAGCAGGGCTTATGCCCGAAACGTCGATTCTCCTGTTCCTTGGATGCTGCCTCACCTGTTGCGCTTTTCCAGCAACATATTTTCAGCTTCCTATTCATATACCCATTCAAATTAATCTTAAATGTTGCAATTGTACCAGCCTCCACCACATCCTCTGGCAGCTCATTCCATACACGTACCAGCCTCTGCATGAAAAAGTTGCCTCTTAGCTCTTTTATATCTTTCCCCTCTCACTCTAAACCCATGCCCTCTAGTTCTGGACTCCCCGACCCCAGGGAAAAGACTTGGCCTGTTTATCCTATCCATGCCCCTCATAATTTTGTAAACCTCTATAAGGTCACCCCTCAGCCTCCGACGCTCCAGGGAAAACAGCCCCAGCCTGTTCAGCCTCTCCCTGTAGCTCAGATCCTCCAACCCTGGCAACATCCTTGTAAATCTTTTCTGAACCCTTTCAAGTTTCACAACATCTTTGCGATAGGAAGGAAACCAGAATTGCATGCAATATTCCAACAGTGGCCTAACCAATGTCCTGTACAGCTGCAACATGACCTCCCAACTCCTGTACCCAATACTCTGACCAGTAAAAGAAAGCATACCAAACACCGCCTTCACTATCCTATCTACCTGCGACTCCACTTTCAAGGAGCTATGAACCTGCACTCCAAGGTCTCTTTGTTCAGCAACACTCCCCAGGACCTTACCATTAAGTGTATAAGTGCTGTTAAGATTTGCTTTCCCAAAATGCAGCACCTCGCATTTATCTGAATTAAACTCCATCGGCCACTTCTCAGCCCATTGGCCCATCTGGTCAAGATCCCATTGTAATCTGAGGTAACCCTCTTCGCTGTCCACTACACCTCCAATTTTGGTGTCATCTGCAAACTTACTAACTGTACCTCTTATGCTCGCATCCAAATTATTTATGTAAATGACAAAAAGTAGAGGGCCCAGCACCGATCCTTGTGGCACTCCACTGGTCACAGGCCTCCAGTCTGAAAAACAACCCTCCTCCACCACCCTCTGTCTTCCACCTTTGAGCCAGTTCTGTATCCAAATGGCTAGTTCTCCCTAAATTCCATGAGATCTAACCTTGCTAATCAGTCTCCCATGGGGAACCTTGTCGAACGCCTTACTGAAGCCCATATAGATCACATCTACTGCTCTGCCCTCAATCTTCTTTGTTACTTCTTCAAAAAACTCAATCAAGTTTGTGAGACATGATTTCCCACACACAAAGCCATGTTGACTGTCCCTAATCAGTCCTTGCCTTTCCAAATACTTGTATATCCTGTCCCTCAGGATTCCCTCCAACAGCTTGCCCACCACCGACATCAGGCTCACCGATCTATAGTTCCCTGGCTTGTCTTTACCGCCCTTCTTAAACAGTGGCACCACGTTTGCCAACCTCCAGTCTTCCGGCACCTCACCTGTGACTATCGATGATACAAATATCTCAGCAAGAGGCCCAGCAATCACTTCTCTAGCTTCCCACAGAGTTCTCAGGTACACCCGATCAGACCCGTTTCAAGACATCCAGCATTTCCTCCTCTGTAATCTGGACATTTTGCAAGATGTCACCATCTATTTCCCTACAGTCTATATCTTCCATATCTTTTTCCACAGTAAATACTGATGCAAAATATTCATTTAGTATCTTCCCCATTTTCTGTGGCTCCACACAAAGGCCGCCTTGCTGATCTTTGACGGGCCCTATTCCCTCCCTAGTTACCCTTTTGTCCTTAATATATTTGTAAAACCCCTTTGGATTCTTCTTAATTCTATTTGCCAAAGCTATCTCATGTCCCCGTTTTGCCCTCCTGATTTCCCTCTTAAGTATACTCCTACTTCCTTTATACTCTTCTAAGGATTCACTCGATCTATCCTGTCTGTTCCTGACATATGCTTCCTTCTTTTTCTTAACCAAACCCTCAATTTCTTTAGTCATCCAGCCTTCCCTATACCTACCAGCCTTCCCTTTCACCCTAACAGGAATATACTTTCTCTGGATTCTTGTTATCTCATTTCTGAAGGCTTCCCATTTCCCAGCTGTCCCTTTACCTGCGAACATCTGCCTCCAATCAGCTTTTGAAAGTTCTTGCCTCATACCGTCAAAATTGGCCTTTCCCCAATTTAGAACTTCAACTTTTAGATCTGGTCTATCCTTTTCCATCACTATTTTAAAACGAATAGAATTATGGTCACTGGCCCCAAAGTACTCCCTGGGTGGCACGGTGGCACAGTGGTTAGCACTGCTGCCTCACAGCGCCAGATACCCGGGTTCAATTCCCGCTTCAGGCGACTGACTGTGTGGAGTTTGCACGTTCTCCCCGTGTCTGCGTGGGTTTCCTCCGGGTGCTCCGGTTTCCTCCCACAGTCCAAAGATGTGCAGGTCAGGTGAATTGGCCATGCTAAATTGCCCGTAGTGTTAGGTAAGTGGTAAATGTAGGGGTATGGGTGGTTTGCGCTTCGGCGGGTCGGTGTGGACTTGTTGGGCCGAAGGGCCTGTTTCCACACTGTATCTAATCTAATCTAATCTAATCTAATCACTGACACCTCAGTCACCTGCTCTGCCTTATTTCCCAAGAGTAGGTCAAGTTTTGCACCTTCTCTCGTAGGTACATCCATATACTGAATCAGAAAATTGTCTTGTACACACTTAAGAAATTCCTCTCCATCTAAACCTTTAACACTATGGCAGTCCTGTTTGGAAAGTTAAAATCCCCTACCATAACTACCTTATTATTCTTACAGATAGCTGAGATCTCCTTATAAGTTTGTTTTTCAATTTCCATCTGACTATTGGGGGGTCTATAATGCAATCCCAATAAGGTGATCATCCCCTTCTTATTTCTCAGTTCCATCCAAATAACTTCTCTGGATGTATTTCCGGGAATATCCTCCCTCAGCACAGCTGTAATGCTGTCACTTATCAAAAATGCCACTCCCCCTCCTCTTTTACCTCCCTTTCTATCCTTCCTGTAGCATTTGTATCCTGGAACATTAAGCTGCCAGTCCTACCCATCCCTGAGCCATGTTTCCGTAATTGCTATGATATCCCAGTCCCATGTTCCTAACCATGCCCTGAGTTCATCTGCCTTCCCTGTTAGGCCCCTTGCGTTGAAATAAATGCAGTTTAATTTATTAGTCCTACCTTGTCCCTGCCTGCCCTGACTTCTTACAGATTCAGAGATGAAAATGTGAGTCAAAATGGAAAAATACTTCATTGGCAGTAAAGTAATTAGGGTTATCCTGAGGACAGCTAATTGTAAGTTTGTCCTTTCCTTGTCTTTTTTAAGTCAAGCTGACTCTTTCAGTTGAACTAACAATGGAGAATCTCTGGTGAGTGGTGATATATTCAGTGATGGAGTGCTAGGAATGAATAGATGGAAACATCTATAATGTATGGCTGGCCCATGATACACTAATGGAATTTGCATGTACTGCCATACCAAATAACAGATAGCCAAAGGTTGTGACAGACTCACTGTCAAGTCTTGTTCGTCCACCAGTCAGTCTGCCCTGCAAGCAACACGTGAATTGTCATAAGCGATTAACTCCTGAACAATCTAGAGATTCCATGCTGCGCACACTCATTCAGATGCGTTCATTAAATATTCACCTCAACAATTTCGAAATTGGATCAAAATTAGTTCAACCGAAGGATCTGAATCCAAGCTGTACATCTCTGCGGCTCGGTAACTATAGGTGCCACCATCTTGGCCATCCTGGTGATCTGACCCACTCTCACTGCAATTCGAGAGGAGGCTTTCACCAGCAACATAGCATAACTACTTTCAAGCCCTGTTCACTTGAGGCCAGAGCTGATGGAAAATCAACATTTAAATGAACAGACCAAGGAAGGAAATCTATGATTCTAGATAACAAATATCAAGGCCAGGATGATAACAGATCAAGAGTAGAGTGCACTTCTGGACTGATACAATACTCATCGAGCACCTTGCTCAAACTGCACCCCTCCCCCACCATACCTGGGAGCAGCTATTGTGCTTAGATAGTCTCCATTTCTTTAAAAAAATGATAAAGTGCCTCAGGTTGCTGGACATAGGAAAATGGGAAATAGGAGAGAGAGTAGGCCATTCAACCCATCGTGCCTGTTCTGACATGGAAACAGGTCACGCCTCTTGGTCATTTTCCCCATGCTATCCCCATTTCCTTTGATGTCATTAGTCTCTGGAAATCTGACTTATTTCAGTGTTGAATATGTTCAATGAGCGGGCTTCTCACTAGGGCAGAGAATTCTAAAATTTCAACCCCTCTGAGTAAAGGAATTCCTCTTGATCTCAGCCTTAAATGGCCCACCCTTTATTCTGAGATTGTGTGCCCTAATTTTAGATCCTAAGACAAGGGAAGCATCCAACCCAGATGTACCTGTCAGCATTTTCTACGTTTCAGTGAGCTCACCTCCCATCCTTCGAAACTCTAGGCCCAATCTCCTTGATCTTCCCTCAAAGGCCATACCCACCATTGCTGGGATTAATTTAGTGAATGTCCGTTACACTCTCGTTGGCAATTAGGGAAGAGGCATTTAGAATTTGCCAGGATAAAGCCAGAAATGGCAGACTATAACTACCAGAAAGAGTTCGGGTCCTCTTCAGAAGAGGAAACTGAGCGTTAAAATGACAGAGCGGTTTGAATTGCTGAAAGGATTTCAATGCAGTGGCAGAGTGTTACAGACCATCTGAGGCGTCAGCGTCGGCTGCACTTTGGAAAGCAGTTTGTAGCTACTGAAGGTAAAAACAATGAACAATTGATAGAGACTTCAACGCTTTTTTTTCCATCACATGCTTGAGCAGGAATCTATGCTGCTCTTCCTGGTATCTTCTGGAAAGTTGATTCTCAGGAGGCCATAGATCATTTGGATGAAAATAGTGTGCAAGGGTCAGAGGGAAAGAAAGAGGAGATTGACAGCAGGCTAACGATACTCATTTAATGAACTGTGGTTGACGGGATGGACTGGATGATTTCCTTCTGTACTGTAATGCTCCTGTGATTCTGAACCTACTTGGTTGTGTCCTAAGCACACCCTCCTTCTGTCCAATTAAAGATAGGGCTTCCATATCAAAGCCAGGGACGACATGCTCTGTTCCTGTTTGAGCTCTGTGAAAGATGATCAGAACGTCCAAACCAAGAGTCATAAGTATAATGGAGAGGGTAACAATTCTAGTAGGGAACTTCTAAATAGATTCTTTACATAGGAACAGGGGGACGCCATTCAGTCCATCTGTTCCACCACTCAATTACAATTCATGCTACTTTCCCGCTCCATTGCCATTAGTCTCCAGAAATCCATCGTTGTCTGTTTTGGCAATGCTCAATGATTGAGTTTGTACAGCCTCTGGAGTCAGGAATCCTCACAACCCTCTGAGTGAAGAAATTTCTCCCTCTTGCATCTTCTTTAGCTGAGCCTTGAGATTACAGACTCACAGTTCTCCACTTTGAGTGTGTCCACGTGGCTGATCCAGTGTCTGTGACATTATGTGTGTAAAACGTCTTCCATTGTCTCTCTATCAGTAGAAATTTGTAAAAGAAATAGCACCTGTCTGTTCAGACTTGCACTGTCTTAATTAGTGGTGGGCCTGTGGAATTCATTGCCATGGAACGCAGTAGAGGCCAGGACGTTAAATGTCTTCAAGGCAAGATTGATAAATTCTTAATCTCGCAAGGAATAAAGGGCTACAGGGAGAGTGCAGGTAAGTGGTGTTGAAATGCCCATCAGCCATGATTGAATGATGGAGTGGATTCGATGGGCCGAATGACCTTACTTCCACTCCTATGTCTTATGGTCTTATGGTCTAATTATGATTAGTTCAATCTTGTACATGTGCAATGAAAGATACCAAAAGTTAAGCTAAGACTTAAACTATATTTGATTAAGTATATCTCACTGCAGATCCTCACATAGAGCTAGTGAGTCAACTGACTGATTACAGAGTTTAGATCAGAGTGGTGCTGGAAAAGCACAGCAGGTCAGGAAGCATCCGAGGAGCAGGAAACATTGATTTTCCTGCTCCTCGGATGCTGCCTGACCTGCTGTGCTTTTCCAGCATAGCTCTGATCTAAGCTCTGGTTTCCAGCATCTGCAGTCCTCACTTTCGTCTGCCTGACAGATTACAGAGTCATAGAGCTGTAGATCATGGAAACAGACTCTTCAGTCTAACTCATCCATGCTGACCAGATTTCCTAAAATCTAGTCCCATTTGCTAGCATTTGGTCAATATCCTTCCACACCCTTCCTGTTTATGTACCCATCCAGGTGCCTATTAAATGTTGTAATTATATCTGCCTCCACTACTTCCTCTGGCAGCTCATTCTATACACGCACCACCCTCTGCGTGAAAATATTGCCCCAGGGGCCCTTTTAAATCTTTCCTCTCTCATCTAAAACTTATGCCCTCTAGTTTTGGACTCCCCCACCATGGGGAAATGTCCTTGACTATTCATTCTATCAATGTCTGTCATGATTTTATAAACCTCTATAAGGTCACCCCTCAGCCTCTGGTGCTCCAGGGAAAACAGCCCCAGCCTGTTCAGCCTCTCCCTGGAGCTCAAACCCTCCAACCCAGCAACATCCTTGTTAATCTTTTCTGAACCCTTTCAAATTTAACAGCACCTTTCCTATAACAAGGAGATCGGAACTGAATGCTGTATTCCAGAAGTGGCAAAATGACATTCCAACTCCTATACTCAATGCACTGACCAATAAAGGCAAGAGTTTCTTCTTCATTACCCTATCTGCCTGTGACTCCACTTTCAAGGAGCTATGAACCTGCACTCCAAGGCCTCTTTGTTCAGCAACACTCCCCAGAATCTTACTATTAAGTGTACAAGTCCTGCCCTGATTTGCCTTTCCAAAATGCAGCACATCACATTTATCTAAATTAAACTCCACCTGCCACTCCTTAGCCCATCAGTCCCTCTGATCAATGTCCTGTTGTACTCTGAGGTAACTTTCCTTTCTGTCCACTAAACCACTTGACTCTCAGAAAGAATATTCTATAAAGTGCGATTGGGTATGCTCCTCCGAGCCATGAATATATGTATATTGAGAGTTCTACCAAGTTCTAAGTCTTCCACGAAATGTTTTGAATTTAGAACTGTCTCTACATTACACTGGGATAAAATAAAAGACGGTGGCACAGTGGTTAGCACTGCTGCCTCACAGCGCCATGGATCCAGGTTCAATTCCCGCCTCAGGCGACTGACTGTGGGGAGTTTGCACGTTCTCCCCGTGTCTGCGTGGGTTTCCTCCGGGTGCTCCGGTTTCCTTCCACAGTCCAAAGATGTGCAGGTCATGTGAATTGGCCGTGCTAAAGTGTTCAGGGATGTGTAGATTAGGTGCAATAGTCAAGTGTAAACGTAGAGTAATAGGATAGGGGAATGGGTCTGGGTGGATTACTCTTCAGAGGGTCGGTGTGGATTTGTTGGGGCGAAGGGCTTGTTTCCATACTGTAGGGATTCTATTCTATTCTAAACAACTCGAACTAAACACAAGAATGTAGATATCAGGTTGACATTGGAGTAAAGATGTCCTTGTACATGAACAAGGTGTGCAGTTTTGGTCGTCACATTCCCAGAATGACGTGGAAGCTTTGGAGAGAGTGCAGAGAAGATTCACCAGGATGGTGCCTGGTCTCAAGGCCATTGGCTCTGAGGAAAGGTCAAAAAGACTAGGATTGTTTTCACCGGACAAGATGGTGGCTGAGAGGACACCCGACAGAGGTCTACAAAATTATGAGGGGCATAGGCAGGGTGGATAGTCAGAGGCTTTTTCCCAGGGTGGACGTTTCAATTAGGTTGAAATTTCAAGATGAAAGGGGAAAGGTTTAAGACAGATGTGCAGGAGAAGTTTTTCATGCAGGAGCCTGGAATGCATTGCCAGAAGAGGTGGTGAAAGCAGGCACATTGGTGACATTTAAGAGACATCTGGATGGTTCCATGAATAGGGAGGGAATAGAGGGATACGGACTGAATAAGAGCAGAAGGTTTGTTTTGTAGTTTATTTAGGGCATGATGATCGGGACAGGCTTGGAGGGCCGAAGGGCCTGTTCCTGTGCTATACTTCTCCTTTATTCTCTTCTTTGTTGTTTGTCACTGAGTGAGGAATGGTTTCTGGCAGCAGATCCAAAGTGATCTACATTAGACCTTGTTGGGATCTTTTCATTTATTCACTCTTGGGATGCGGCAATTGCTGGTTGGGCCAGGAGTTGGCCATCCCTAAATTCCCTCGAGAAGCTGCCTTCTTGAACCCCTACAGTTCTTGGGATATATAGGTAGACTTATATCTAGGGAGAGAGTATCAGGATACCCACTGACAGCGAAGGAATTAAATCAGAAAGTGCTGGAGAAATTCGGCTGCATCTGCAGAGAGAGAAACAGGGTTATCATTTCGAATCCAGGGACCCTTCTTCAGAACTGGCAGTGATCACCTTTGGAAGTCACGATGGCTTGGACAGAGGTTTGCAAGTGGTGGTCGTCCCATGGTGTCTGCTCTTCTTGACCTTTGACATGGAAGAGATCAAATTTTGGAGGGTGCTCTTGAGGGAGCCTTGCTGGATTTCTGCAGAGCATCTAGCAGACAGTGGACACTGTTGCCACTGTACATCAATGGCGGAGGGAGTCAATATTCCCAGTGCCTGGATATGTCTCAGAATTTGATGGTGCCAATGGTTTTTCAGATGCTAGAAAATATGGAGAGCAAATTGTTCTCAATTTAAGTCGTTATGTCTTTTGATTGCTCTACCCTCTGGTGGTGCTAAGTACTGGGTTATAGACTCCTGCGCTTGTGTCACTCAGGTTGGATGAGTTGCAGTCAGTGTGAGAGGGCTGTTCGACTGTGGGGAGCATCAAGCATGAGCCTGATCATTCAGAGTGGCTTCACTTTCCAGCCAGTGTCCCAAGGAGCAGCTGAGATTTAGACCCCTTTCCCCTCCCCCCCCCCCCCCATCTCCTGAACACTTGCCCCAGCAATACCCAACAGAGGCAAGGAAAATTCTGCTCTCTGTGCCCGAGTTGTTAGCAAAGTTTGCTTCGAGCTGAATCACACAACAAACCTGAAAATGATGCTTGCATCGGATTGAATTTCCCAATTGGTATCCAGGACAACGTAAGGAGATCTCATAAACAAGGGAAATGTCAAATTGGCACAATTTGAAGATATTGGAGCATGCTTTAAACATCATCAACAGCTACATTTAGTGTTAATTAGATCACGAGTACTATGTCCCTGATTAATTGGAACCATCTGCTGAGTGAACGAACCAGTTACTTTGAAAGATTTTCAGTTGTTTTAAAACAAATGGCAAGCTTCTGCTGGGAGAAAAATGGCCTCATCAATCGTGGTTAGGAACCCCAAGAATGCATTCACTGTGAAACAAAACCTGACTCCCTCTCTTCCACTTCTTTATCAGACCTCCTCAGGAGATAGACACAGATGCCACCGTTAGTGTACCCTTCATCGTCCAGTACTTCCCAGGAACGGAGAAACTATGCCATGTTCTTCGCAGCCTACAACACATTATTATCGATGAGGATGAGCACCTTGCCACGACCTTCCACACACCTTCACTTCTTACCTTTAAACAACCGCTAAACCTTAAATAGATTATTGTTCACAGCAAACTACCCGGCCTTCAGGGCAACATCAACCACAACACCGTACAACCCTGTCACGGCAACCACAGCAAGACGTGTCAGAGTGTCTATGTGGATAACACCATTACACATGGGGACACCACCCAGCATGTACGCAGCAGGTACTCATGTGACTCGGCCAATATTGTCTATCTCATACACTGCAGGCAAGGATGCCCCGAGACATGGTACATTGGCGAGACCAAGCAGACACTACGACAACAGATGAATGGACGCTGTGCAACAATCACCAGACAGAGGTGTTCCCTCCCAGTCGGGGAACACTTCAGCGTTCAGGCATAGTCAGCCTCGGACCTTCGGGTGGTCATCTTCCAAGGTGGACTTCGGGATGCGCAACAAAGCAAAGTGGCTGAGCAGAGGTTGAGAGCCAACTGGGGGTAGTTTCAACTGGGATCTGGGGTTCATGTCACATTACAGGTGACCCCACTACACTACACACACACACACACACACATTCTTACATACTCATACACCCATGCAGACCCTCTCTCATACACATGCTCTGTTTCATGCACACACAC
The DNA here is from genome assembly GCF_037043375.1 of Chiloscyllium plagiosum. Classification (NCBI taxonomy): domain Eukaryota; kingdom Metazoa; phylum Chordata; class Chondrichthyes; order Orectolobiformes; family Hemiscylliidae; genus Chiloscyllium; species Chiloscyllium plagiosum. The sequence goes on from NW_028270157.1 coordinate 68,194,532, forward strand.
ATACACCACCTCCTCACAGTCACACCCATGCATGCACCCTCTCACAGGCTTACACTCCATCACACTCGCACACACACTTTACCAAGCTTTCACACACACAAACACACACTCACATGCACTCATACTTACACACTGTCTCTCTCTTTCTCTCACATGCATACACACACACATACGTGTCTTTGGGGTGAATTTGTAGTGGCAGAATTATATTTGCAGATACATTCTATTTTGCTCAAAAAATGCACAATCTACAGGTAGTCATTGCAGGCAATATTTTATAAATTCCCGCTTTGGAAATAGAACCAGTCTGACTCAAGATTGGGATACAGACAGACTTTAACCTCACACCTTTAATGCATTGTCTGAGCTGAGATGTCACCTTTTGTTATAAAACCTTAAGTTATCTCGAGAAGGCGACTTAAAAGAAGTTCTGGGATTTACATATTAATGAACCAAAACCTGCAACCCATTCTAAAAGATGAAAGATTTAACAACAATCGAGATTTGTTCAATATATCATTTCAGTTGCATGACACTGCAATCTTTTGCTATAAATTCTGTGTCTTATGATCCTGTTCCACAGCCACCTGATGAAGGAGCAGTGCTCTGAAAGCTAGTGCTTCCAAATAAACCTGTTGGACTATAACCTGGTGTTGTGTGATTTTTTTTAACTCTATCAGAATTACTTCTTGTTCTCTTTCATTTTGTTCCCCTTCTTCAGGGAAAGTGCTGACCTCTGCTGGCCTGAGATCCCATTGCAGGCTCTGGTTCCCATACACCATTCCCCCTCACCGCCACCCTCCCCCCGCGCCCCCACCCAACCAGGAAAAGGATGGTCTTCCAAATGTATGTCCTCCCACCATGATGCCGGGTTTCGTTCAGTCAGTTAATCTTCTAAACCTCTCCTTGTCTGGCAGCTTTCAGTAGGATATTAGCCAGGCTTATTTTCAGGCCCTACCCTCTCCCCCACTCTGAAGTCCATAAGTATCCTACCTCACATCAAGTGGGTGAATAAACATTATACATTGAACCTATAATCCTTAGTTGTGTGGTTTGCGGCCATACTTGCAAAGTAATGTGCAATAATGAGGTAAGGATCCTCTATTTTATTGATAGTAGTCAGAGCCCCTCAGAGATTAAAAACGAGAAGACTTACATTTATCTAATGGTTTTCAAGATCTCTGGATGTTTTGAATTACTCTGATCCCTGGGTGTTTTGAAACTAAATCCTTCCTTTAAGTGTCATCACTGATTTTCTTTTATTCATTCACAGAATGAGGGTGTTGCTGGCTAGGCCAGCATTTATTGCCCATCCCTAATTGCCCAGAGGGCAGTTAATAATGAATCATATTGCTGTGGGTCTAGAGTCACATGTGGGCCAGACTGGGTAAGGATGGCAGTTTCCTTCTGTAATAGACATTAGTGTGGCTTGACAGGTGGCAAGTCATGTTTGTGCCACACACAAATGCCAGGCAATGACCATCTCTAGTAAAAGGCAATCTAACTACCACCCCTTGACAATGAATGGTGTTACCATCACTGAAACCCCCACCATCAACATACCAAGGATTACTATTGACCAGAAGCTCAACTGGAATCACCATATAAATGTAGCAGGTAAGGTCTGAGGCCATGGGTACTGCAGCAAGTAAAGCAACTTGTTCACAGGATGTTGCTGGCTAGGCTATCAACCATTACCCAGAGGGCAGTTAACATTCATGCATATTGCTGTGGGTCAGGACCCATTTACAGGCCAGACCAGGTCAGAAATGTCAGCTTCCTTTCCTAAGGGGTATTGATAACTGATTCACGCTCGTCGTTCAAACTTAACACTGTCATCTGCCATGGTGGGACTTAAACCCAGGTCTCCAAAACACTACCTCGGTTTCAGTCCAGCAAGGACACTACTAGACTATCACCTCCCCTCTGTGTTATATAGGAAACGCAGCACCTAAATAGCACAGAGCAAGCTCCCACTAACAGCAATGTGATAATGACTGACCATTTCTTGTGAAGTTGATTAAGAGATAAATATTGACATTTGCACAGCCAGCCAAGAAAGCAGATGTGGGATTGATTTAACAATTGTTTCAAATGCAGCACCTCCAATAAAGCAGCACTCCCCCACCTTGCTCTAAAGTGTCTGCTTGTATTTTGTCTTTAAGCCCTGCAGATGGACTTCAACCTAGAACTTCCAATGTGAATGTGCTACCAACTGAGGCTTGCATTATCTCATGTCTTTTGAATTGCTTATATGCCTCACTCAGTTAAAAACAAGATTGTCTTGCTGGTCTCGAACTACAATCGTTAATTTATATTAGTGGAACAGCTTAGTTCGGCATTCTCCTTTGCATCCTAGAGTCTTTAGCATTTTAAATTCCAAAACTGGAATTGTCTGGACAGTCTGATTCACCTCTTTTGGAGTTTTTGGTGTTCTGTCTTGTTGATCTTTCATTTGTTATTTTTCCAAAGTGGAAAAATGCAAAGATTTCAATCTCTCACTTTCACATAGTGATTGCTGTGGTTTTATTAATGTGCCTTTAGGCATCGCACTAACTAAAGTGAACTGTTATCAGAGATTATACCGTGATTAATTGTGAATGATGATTGCAAGCTCTGTCTGATTCATACATCTTACCTCATCCTGCTACTTTTACAGGATTATGTATCAAGATTCCAACCCCCGTTTTGGCACCCGAACAAATTAATTCTGAACAGATGAGGTTTTAGTTTAATTTAAATTTAAATTAAAGAAGCTGGAATTCAGGTGGCAATTCTTCCAAAATGTTTTTATTTCGCTTGAGGTGAAAATTGCTTTCTCGATGTCAGCAAACAATTTTTCATTTTTGATTTTCATCATCACTGTCCCTTGACTGGTTCTGTAAATGTATTAATGACAATTCCACCATCTCTACCTGACTGGAGCTCGATCATTCTTTTACTGACTGCCGGTGCATTCTCTGATATTACAATAAGACAAGGTGCCTCTACCTTATCCAATCCTTTGGCAGTTGTTACACATGATCCTCAGTGTAAGTCTCTGCTCCTGACAAGGATAAGCTAAGAATTCTACAGCACTTTTCAACGGCAAAGGACTGATCTTGGCTATTTCAAACTAATCCGATTTCAGAAACCAACTGAAGAAGCCGACGGTAGCAAATTGTCTGAGAGGTTTCACTTCTTCAGCCTGGTGCCTCTCTATCACCATCTTATACTGAGTGAAGCACAGCTTTTCTTTAAAAAAAAGTTATCGAGAGAGGCTCAGGAGCCAACACTCCCGTACCTCCTGCTGCTTCAGGCAGCTGTTGTGCAAACAAAGAAACCTTCAAATGGCCCAAGGTGCCTGAAAGAGGAATTCATTTGGTTGAGGCCTGGTGGTGGTGGTGGAGGCTGGTGCAATTGCAACATTTAAAAGGCATCTGGATGGGTATATGAATGGGAAGGGTTTAGCGGGATATGGGCCGGGTGCTGTAGATTAGGTTGGGATATCTGGTCAGCATGGATGGGTTAGATGCAAGGCTCTGTTTTCATGCTGTACAGCTCTATGGCTCCATGACTTTATTTGGCAAACGGCAGTTTAGTTCAGCTGGCTGGTGAATGATGCCAACTTAAGGGAAGCAGTGGCCTAGTGGTGTTATCACTAGACCTATTAATCCAGAGACCCAGGTAATGTTCTGGGGACCTGGGTTTGAATCCTGCCATGGCAGATTGTGGAATTTTACTTCAATAAAAGTCTGGAATTAAGATTTTAATGATGACTGCTGTCGATTTTTGGAAAAACCTATCTGCTTCGCTTGTGTCCTTCAGGGAGGAAAACTGCCATCCTTACCTGGTCTGGCCTACATGTGACTCTTAACTTAATTCTGTCTGCCTTACACATTACAGGAAGGATGTGGAGGCTTTGGAGCAGGTGCAGAAAGGGTTTACCAGGATGCTGCCTGGATTAGAGGGTATGAGCTGCAAGGAGAGGCTGGATAAACTAGGGTTGTTTTCCCCAGAGCTGAGGGGAGCCTTGATAGAAGTCTTGTCATCATGTTCAGCACAACATTGTGGGCTGAAGGGCCTGTTCCTGTGCTGTACTGTTCTATGTTTTATTCACCGCCCTTGGAGCTGTTGGGGATTGGAGAGAGGCAATAAATATTTGCCTAGCCAGAGGCGCCCTCTTCCTGTGAATGAATAAAGAAACGCAGCATGAGTTCATTTCTGCACAGGCTGAGGTCACCATGACGATCCTGTCTTCTCAACTTTGCCCCTTGCCTGAGGTGTGGTGTCCCTTCAGGTTAAACTCACCATTGCTTGTCCCTCTCTCAATGGGAGAGTAGGATTATTGCGGCTTCACTTTCTACTTGCTTGAAGTAAAGGTAAAGAGGGAAGTTAGAAATCACACATTTTTAACTCTGTACACCCTAATCCAACACTGGCATCTCCAAATCATAAAGAGAGAAGGAAGCTTCCTCAGCTCGCAGGGGAACAAGCATGGAGGATTAAAGTGTGAGAGGTGCACATTTTACAGAGATGAGCTACCTACACGGGGAATTGGACCTTGATAGTCAATGATCTGCATAATTGTTGTTCGACAGCAATAACTCAGGGCAATTTGATATTAGGCAATTCCATGATATTTGCCTCACAGACTACCCATTTTATATTTTTACCCTTTCCCCCACATTACTTGCTGCTGTCTTCAGATCCTTAGCCTTCATTCTGATAAAAACCACTTCTCCTGCTGTTTGTCGAGTGCCCCATCATGTTTCCCCAGAGAATTTCAAATGAGCATTCCTAATGGGAAGAAAATTATTCTGGCATGATATGCAGTCGAACCCACAAGCCATTTTGTGCGCAGTTCATTCCCATAAGTGAGGTGATTGACAAATATATCAGTCTTTGACTGTTATCCTTGAAGAAGACATGTTGGCCAGGAATTGAGGGAAGGGTCTTCTTTCAGTATTGTCAGAAATTCACTGACATCTGCTTGGAGCAAGTAGGGGAGACCTGAATATAACCCTACATCAGAATGAGCAGTCCCTTTGCCAACTGGCCCAGAAATTCATATCATCTACTTTTGATGATGATCCAATCTTTTAAAATATTACCCAATCGCCTTTCTAAATGCCTTTTGCGCTGGAGATTCCTGGACATGAGCCCTCCGTGATGAACCTCTTCAGGGATTCTGAAATCCAGCAACGTGGAAGATCTTTGTAGAATCACACTCAGGCAGCGCAGCTCTGAATGTGCAATGTTAATGTTCAGCACTTGATAGCTACGGCGAAGGGGCAAATAGGTAAAATAAGTGAAGGATAGTTTGTCAGGTAGGCAAGATGGGTAAGATGTTACGTGTGTGAGGTGCAAGGTGGCAGGGTTCAGGTGGTTCAGGTGCCCGCTAAATGGATGCGTGCTGAGGGGTATGGAACCTGCTAGGGGAACAGCATCAAAATGGGTTGAGGAGAAGGGCCAGGTTGGAGTAGGAGGTAATGTCTGATCTGTAGGGGATGTGGGGAGTCAAGTAGTAGTGGAACAGAGTGGAGGGGATGTTTTGTCATTGGGGGTGGGTGTTAGGCTGGGTTGGGGAATGTCAGAGGGGTAGGGGAAGTGGGATGGTGTCAGGTCAATGCTGGCTCTGACTGGATTATGGGGGGTTATTGTTGGTTTGAGGTGGTGGCAATGTTTTGTCTTTAGTGGAAGGGGGGGAGCTTGAAGCAGGATGGGGGCGATTTGTCAGGATCGTGGGAGGAGCTGAGAAGGGGTTGGTTCAGGTCTTGAGCAATGTGGGTAGTTATAGTTGGAAGGGTCAATAGTGAGTTGTTGGTTCAGTTTAATAGTTACCTGGAATTTAGAGGAGGTCTTGCATCCTCTAAGTTTTCCTGGTTAACTATTAGGCTTAAGTGCATCAGAACCTGTGGAATTCTCTGATTTTAAATGTCGTTTTTGGAGGGTTCTTGGTGTAGGATGATTACCTACTCAAATTGTCTATTGTAATTCCCTTAGTGTCAGTTGTGTGAGGAGCTCAAAGTTTTCCATTACATATTACCTAATGCCCATTGAGATATCTGGGTTATTGTAGCTGTAGCTTGGTGCTAGACCATGGTGCTGACTTTTTGACTCAGTGTGAGAAGATTGCAAGCTGAATCAACTGAGTGATGGCCTTGAATGCACTAGTTCAGGTGGCCTATATTCAATTGGCAGATCTTTTTCCTATGTCAACAACCAAAGTCTCTTACCTTCAGCTATTATCTCTACTCTCACCCTGATCTCTCCCTTCCCCCAATCTCTCTCTACTCTCGCAATACCTGCCCTCAATCTCTTCCCTTTCCCATTCACTAATCTCTCACTACTCTCACAATCTTCCTTCCAACTGATTTCTCCCCTTCCTACCATCTCCTCACTTCCCAATCTTTTCAATCATATCCCACCAACCTCTCCTCACTACATAATCGCTTCCCTTCTTCCTGATTTCTCCCCTCCTCACCATCTCTGCCTTCTCCTTGATTTTTCCTCTCTACCCAATCTCTCCCCTCCATCCGTCTCTCCCGCCTCCCGCAATTTCTCTGCTTCCCCTAAGACTACACCTTGATCTGCCCATGTACCCACAATCTCCTTGTTACTCCTAATCACTCTTCCACCTCAATCTATCCTTTCCTCCATCATTATCTATGTTGGGACAATTGACCTTGTTCATTAACATCCATTAAATAATATTTCCTCATCCTCAGCTTAATGTAATAGTTATTTTTAAATACGGTCTGCAAATCCCATGAGTGTGATCTACCAGTCTTTGTTAGTTACAGAGATGCTTTCTGGATGGATTGAGCTGAACTGGCCGAAGGATTGATGAATTTAAAATGTAGTCGATTTCCATCCAAGACCACTTATGCTCATGTCTTCCATGAACATTTGTACCTACAGATTACAATTCTGTTCTTTCAAGTAATGAAATTCTGCCAAGCATTTTGGAGAAAGGCTTTTCAAATTGGATTTAGCTTCTTAAGCACACAGTCACATCATTGATATCAAAACACGTTGAACTTAAGGAAACGAAATGATGTGTATAAACTAATGAAACTATTAAATGACTCAGCAAGATGGGAGGCAGCCTGAACAGGTTATTTAAAATGTCAAAACTCTGATTAACACTGGTTATCATTCTTAAATATGTTAAGGGATAGGTTTTACTGAAAAGCTAGTGATTTTTAAAAATTCATTTTGTAGGATGTGGGCATCACTGGCTGGGCCAGCATTTTTTGCCTGTCCATAGCTGCATCTTGAGAAGGTGGTGATGAGCTGCCTTCTTGAACCGCTGCAGTCCACCTGCTGTGGGTTGGCCCATGATGCCATTAGGGAGGGAGTTCCAGGACTTTGACCCAGCGACAGTGAAAGAACGGCGATATGTTTCCAAATCAGGGTGGTGAGTGGCTTGGAGGGGACCTTGAAGGTGGTGTTCCCATGTATCTGCTGCCCTAGTCCTTCTAGACTGAAGTGGCTGTGGGTTTGGAAGATGCTGTCTGAGGATCTTTGGTGAGTTTCTATAGTGCATCTTGTAGATAGTGCACACTGCTGCTACTGAGCATCGGTGGTGGAAGGAAGGGATGCTTGTGGATATGGTCCCAATCAAGTGAACTGATTCGTCCTGGATGGTGTCGAGCTTCTTATGTGTTGTTATGGCTGCACCCATCCAGGCAAGTGGACCACTGTGCTCCATTGCTCTGCCCTGATTCACAGTGGGTAGTAGGTGTGTGATTATATCCAGAAATTTTAGCACAATCGTGAAGTTTAAACAAACACGTATGTGACAAGCACATGTTAGCTGCGATTTTCCAGTTGTGACAATAGTGGCAACCCCTCTCATTGGAGTATTTAGTTTATCTCCACCAGTGTATTAATGAGGGAGTGGTACATTGCTGTTAGAAGCCAGTGAATAGTGATCAGTGGCAGATTGTCCCAATATGCAGGACCCAATTGATATTGCAAGGTCATTTTCAAGCCAAACTGCTTCTTTGAAGATTCAAAGATGTGCATGTTAGGTGGATTGGCCATGCTAACTTGTCCATAGTGTCCAGGGATGTGCAGGCTAAGTTAGTTAACCATTTGAGAAGCAGAGTTACAGAGATATGATAAAGAGGGTTGGTCTGGGTGGATGCTCTTTGGAGGGTCAGTGTTTACTCACTGGGCCAAATGGCCTGCTTCCACACTGTAGGGATTCTTTAATTAACTAAGAGCAGCTAATTCAGCCAAAATGGAAGATCATGCATCCATACAGTACAGGCTGATGACCAGGAGGTGCATTTAACTGTGGTCCATGTGTGAATTTTGTCCAACTTGCTATTCAATTTTGTGGCTTATGATAGTCTTTCACAATTAATTCAATGTTCCCAGTATGCTATGATCCCAATTATCCCAAGTCTTGCCCAAGTACATGGGCAAGGAACCTTTTAGTATCTGAAAAGTTTCAAATGGTATTTACCACCATCAGCGAACATCCCCAATTCTGACCTTATGATGGAGGGAAGGTCACTGATGAAGCAGCTGAAGATGGTTGGCCCTAGGACACTACCCTGAGGAACGCCTGCAGAGCTATCCTGGAGTGGAGATGTTTGTCCTCCAACAACAACAACTATCGCCCTATGTGAAAGTGAGAACTACTGATGCTGGAGATCAGAGTCAAAAAGAGTGGTGCTGGAAAAGCACAGCAGGTTAGGCAGCATCCGAGGAGCAAGAGAGTCAATGTTTCAGGCATAAGCCCTTCATTATTCCTGATGAAGGACTTATGCCTGAAATGTCGACTCTCCTGCTCCTCGGATGCTGCCTGACCGGCTGTGCTTTTCCAGCGCCACACTTTTTGACTATCTTCTTTGTGCCATGTATGACACCAATCACTGGCGAGATTGCCCCACACTGCCTATTGATTCCAGTTTTGCTAGGACTCCTTGATGCCACATTTGGTTGAATGCTCATGATACCAAGGGCTGTCACTCTCATCTCACTTTTGGAATTCACCACATTTATCCATTGTTGGAATAAGGGCTGTATTAAGATCTGGAGTTGAGAGGCTGTGGAAGAATCCATATTGAGCATCATTGGGTAGGTTACTGGTGAGAAAGTATCTTTTGATAGCACTGTTAATGATGCCTTTCATGACTTTGTTGATGACTGAGGGGAATGTGATGAGTTTGCAATTTGCTGGATCAGATTTATTCCAATGTCTGTGAGTTTTCCCATGCTATTTTCCCAAACATGCTCCTTTCTCAATGCACCACGCCCCCTATGGGTCATGTTCTCCCACCCCCTGTGGGCAGAGGTACTTGTCACTGCTGAGATATCACTGTCACTATATTTATAAGGGCATCGTGCATCATATCAAGATTAGAAGTCCCATACTCCCCTGCATGTTGTGATGATGTTGATGCTTTAAGAGATGTATTTTATCCTGGTTTCTTTTAAGAGAGAGATTGAAGTGGGGTGATGAGCAATCTGCCATAATGTAAACAGCTTCTGAGGCTTTGTTTTAGAAGTTAGAACAATAGAAGCAGCCTGGATGGGTGCGGCCACCTTTCACCAATTAGGATTTCTAGTTTGTTTAGCTTTTAGACTCAGCAGAAGCTGTTGAAATCTTGATAAAGTTGAAGCTATTTTCTCCTCTCTCTCGGTTACAGCTGAGGTTTCTCTTCCTACTGCATGCGTTGTATGTGAGAAAATCTGTTTTCTGAATTTGTCTATTTGCTAAGGGGTGAGATGTGGGATGTTACCATTACTCCTTTCCTGATGAAAAGCTCATGCTCAAAACATCAACTCTCCTGCTCCTTGGATGTTGCCTGACTTGCTATACTTTTTCCAGCACCACACGTTTCAACTCTGATCTCCAGCATCTGCATCCTCAATTTTTCCTATGTAACCATATTGGACCAGTTAATCAGTAATAGTTACTGTATCGATTATTCTGATAAGTTTTCCAATAGAGGGTTCAATTCTCGCTTCGGACAATTGTCTGTGTGGAGTTTGCACATTCTCCCAGTGTCTGCGTGGGTTTCTTCCGCGTGCTCCAGCTTCCTCCCACAATCCAAAGATGTGCAGGTCAGGTGAATTAGCCATGCTAAATTGCCCGTAGTGTTAGGTGCATTAGTCAGGGGTAAATGTAGGGGAATGGGTCTGGGTGGATTGTTCTTTGGAGGGTCGGTGTACACTTGTTGGGCCAAAGGGCCTGTTTCCACACTGTAGGGAATCTAATCTAAAATCTAATCTAATTAAGTTATTCTATGTTCTTCTTTCTTTTGTTGTATTTTAACTATAGTGTTTGAATAATGTTTTGCTTAATGCTGAGTAGTTTGGCGAATCAATTTCCATCTGGATCACAGCACTTTACATTTGCCTTTAATGGAAGAAAACTTTAGGGTCTAGGCTACTTCTTAAAATATTTTGAGGGGTCTGGTCTGGTCCATAACAATGTTTTTTTCCCCGGACAAAGCAGACAGGATAACTTGGCATCCTGCTTTGTGGGCAGGTAACTAGATGCCCTGCTGGATAGGGCTTTGCAGAGGAGGGTCATCGTCTCCTCACATGACCAAGAGAGGAGGCAATGGCACCTGACCCAGCCAGCCTGGTCAAAGATGGCCACCTGGATGGATCTCCCTCACTCACTCGGTTCACCTCAATAGCTTTCTTGAGACCCAGCCATTTGCTTGCAGCGTAGTGTATTTGGTGAGTAACTAATAATATGTATTTGGTGAGTACACATGCTGCAGGTTTGAGATCAATGCTACACAGTGTTGCAGAGTAACATGTCCATCCACTTTGCTGGTGACTGCTGACCAGGACCACAAGCTGCCTAGCTCTGACTCTGCGTTAACTGCAAGGCAAGACTGAAGCACTCTGAGCAACTCAGCTCCAGCTGGGAGTCCAGAGAAAAGCGAGGCACAGATTCTGTGAACATCCACATAGCAACACAGTGAGTGAGCTCTCAAACAGCCCTGAGGTACTTCGATTCTAATCCATGACCTGGGTGCCTGTCCCTTGTGCACAGGGCCCTAGCAACAACATTGCAATGAAAGGTGCTGGTGGCCTGCAACTTGCAGCATTGAAGTGAAAGAAAGAGAAAAGAAATGTTGGAAGGTCATGTTGGTGAAGAAAGCGTTTGGTATGTCACTCTTTATTGGCCAGTGCATTCAGTACCGGAGGTGGGAGGTCATGTTGCAGCTGTATAGGACATTGGTTAGGCCACTTTTGGAATTCTGCGTGCAATGCTAGTCTCCCCGCTATAGGAAAGATTGTAAAACTTGAAAGGGTTCAGAAGAGATTTACAAGGATGTTGCCAGGGTTAGAGGGTTTGAGCTATAGGGAGAGGCTGAGGAATGACCTTATAGAAGTTTATAAAATCATGAGGAGCATGGGTAGGGTAAATAGACAAGGTCTTTTCCCTGGGGTAGGGGAGTCCAAAACTAGAGAGCATAGCTATAGGGTGAGAGGGAAAAGATTCAAAGGGGACCTAAGGGGCAATGTTTTCACGCAGAGGGTGGTACGTGTATGGAATGAGCTGCCAGAGGAAGTGGTGGAGCTTGGTATATTTACAGCATTTAAAAGGCATCTGGATGGGTATATGAATAGGAAGGGTTCAGAGGGATATGGGACAAATGTTAGCAAATGGGACTAGATTTATTTAGGGTATTTGTCAGTATGGATGGGTTGCACTAAACGGTCTGTTTTGGTGCTGTACATCTCTATGACTCTAACTGCAGAACCCGTATTGTAAGTGGTTCGGAGATGTGCTGTGAGGGGTTCAGTCGGTCTGGTTGTGTCAGACGTCAATGTTTGAAGATGAGAAGGATTTATGGTCATTGTCTATAGAGCATGCTCAGGGATGTTAATGACTGGTGACCAAAATGGGGAGGAGCAAACAGCAAGTTGCTAGGTAAACACTTTGACTTTCATATCCAAAACTGGCACCGTCTAGATTCCATCTGATGGGTTTTTAAATAGGAAACCGAATTTCAGTGCTGTGAGATTACATAATAATGTGTTAACGCATGCTATTGGATGCTCACTAGCAAGGATTCTATCTCGCCTTTCAATACTTGTTTGGAACAGCGAACTTGTTCCCAAAGTTGAGAAGCTCCTCACTGTCCATCTCATGCAATTCTCCCAACCTTCTCACTGTTGCCAACATCATTCAGTACCTGGAAATGTTTTTTCCTCAACATGTTATTCTGTGCAAACATGCTGTGATATTACATCTCCCTCTCACAGTTTCCCTGTCTCACTTCCTTGCTAAGAAGACAAATGCAACCTGACTTACTTCTGACTGTGCATTATGCTGGGAGCTAAATAGCTTTACAGTGAGCATGTCTGATTTCTGGTGATTAATAGGTAATGGAGTATAAAGAAGTTGTATTCTCCTTCTGAAATGCTGTCTGTGGGGAGGCAACTTTGTAGCAGAAAATGTCTCCATGCATTTCAGAGGAGGAGGATTAGACAGAAATGAACACTGTACCAAAGTTGGAGATATTAGAACAGATCAAATGTTCCAGGTTTTAATGTTTTCTTTTAGGAGGAGAGAAGGAGAGGGAGGAAGCTAAGCGTTTATGCACCTGAACATATAGCTGCCTGGAGAACAGAGAACATAACCTGAGCTGCAATGGACACTAGAATTGCAGAGCACAGGTATCTGAGATGGGAGTAGATAACAGCAATAGGGAGGGAACAGGGCATTGTGCAGTCTGAACACAGGATATAAATTCTGAATTTGAGACATTTCTAAATTGGAAGCCAGTTTAGATAATGGAGAATGAGGTCATAGATCAATGAATAGTATGAGTTAGGATCCAAACAATCAAGGTTTGGATGTACCCAATGATCATAGACCCTGGACACTTAGCCATGGCTCAGGTGGTCAGATTCAGTAGTGGACAGGGATAAACATTACATGTTGGTCAGTGCTCAGGTGCTCAGGACTCTGTGATACAGCAAGCATTCACCCAACTGACCAACCAGGTTTCTTAATCCTGTGTCATGTTGCATGCAATAGATAGAACTAGCAGTTTATCTTCTCATCCTGTATGAATTCAACCTTCTAGAAGAAAGATTGAAGTTACAATTTCTTAATCCTAAACATAAGAGCCCACCAAATGGTTAATTAAATGTTATAATATTCTTGGAAGTATTGACTGAGTCCAGAGTTTGAAAGCAGGATGCACAGTTCACTCTCTCAATGGTGTTTCTCAGCAATGCCTAGTCTACCCTGTTCTGAATTGATTAATACTACCATTGATGCTTATGGGTGGCATGGTGGCTCACAGCGCCAGGGACCCAGGTTCAATTCCCACCTTGGGCAACTGTCTTTGTGGAGTTTACACGTTCTCCCCGAGTCTGTGTGGCTTTCCCCCCACAATCCAAAGATGTCCTGGTCAGGTGAATTGGCCATGCTAAATTGCGAAGTCAGGGTAAATATAAAATACGGGAATGGGGTCTGGGTGGATTACTCTTCACAGAGTCAGTGTGATTGTTGGGCTGAAGGGCCTGTTTCTCTACTGCAGGTAATTTAATCTACCAGCATCAATCTCGTAGTCTTTGACAGGTACGTAGCTCCTTCTGTCTAACATATTGATGAAACTGTGTGGAATACACAATCCCTTTTTAATTTTTTCCAATCTGATGTTTTGAAATCCTTTATCTGCCTGCTCAGGAAGTTCCCCATACCAAACAGCACCCTTTTTCACTTGCAATCTATAATTTCATGAATAAGTGTGGAAACCCATTGTACTGACTGTGAATTTTCCCATCAGTTGTGTTCAGTGTAATAGGCTTTGGAACCTTACAATGACTATTTATCAAAATTACAACATTGGATGTAAGGTCTTTGGGGCATCCAAGAATGGGTTAGGAGGTTTTTTTTCTTGGTCACTGCCCTTCAATCCCTGAATAATTATTTGAGACTTACTGCTGTGTATATTTTATGGTTTGAGCTGTATTTCACTCTAAAATATTTGCCTGTGTAATTAGTATTGGTATTAGGAGCATGTAATTAATGCAATTAGCCTTCAACCACTTTTAAATATCAAGTTACAACATCATCTTTAGCACCCTGCTGTGCCAGCTGGGAGATGTTTGGGTTTTTATTCACACTGCTTGTAAAGTCTATGCTAGTAGAGTCTATCTCTGCTGTCAGTGCTCAAATCGTTCCTCCACAATTACTATGAAGCTGTAAAGATCTGTCAACCCTAACCATTCTAAATATGATCCGATCGCATTCTGTCCAGGCTACTACATTAATGCTTAACTTGGGAGTTCTAATTCCACAAAGTTTTGAAAGTTCTTACACCTGCAAGGAAGTGCAAGGTGACTCAATGGTTAGCACTGCTGCCTCACAGCGCCAGAGACCTGGGTTCAATTTCAGCCGCAGGCAACTCTCTGTGTGGAGTTTGCGCATTCTCCCCGTGTCTGCGTGGGTTTCCTCCCACAGTCCAAAGACGTGCAGGCTAGATGGATTAGCCATGCTGTATTGCCCATAGTGTCCAGGGATGTGCAGGCTAAGGTGGGTTAGCCATGGGAACTGCAGGGTTAAGATTGGTCTGGGTGACATGCTCTTCAGAGGGTTGGTGTGGACTCAATAGACCAAAAGGCCTACTTCCACACTGTAGGGATTCCATTGTTATTAATCCTTTGTTATTGCAGTTTGTGGGCTTATCAAGCTAAAATGGGACATTCATCCTTCATGTTCACAGAAATTGTTAAAAGGGGGGGGTATTCTTTGCATCCACAGATCAATCTTGTAGAAGACAGTTGGTCAATGAGGGCTTAATTAACATCTTAAGATAAGTTCCACCCAATAGACTTTAAAGGACTATCTGTGGGAAGAGCTGGTCACTGTCCTACAGGTTGTCCATGTGTCCTCTCATTCATTCAATGTTCATTCTTAATGTTAACACCAATTTAAAGTTGTAATGAGTGCTACTCTTATGGTGAGCTTGGTGTTTCACAAGAGAATATCATGTGTCTTTGGTGCAATAAAGTAAGATATCAATATGTAATGCAATAAACCTATTTACAGTTCTTTCAGAATGAGCCGACCTTCTAGCTAAGGTGTCAGTGGCTTTGACTGACAGCAATAAGAAGGATTGGTGTGGCATATCTCCTCAAGAGATCCCAGATTGTAGCTGTATCTTTATAAGATGGTGGCAATAGTTGGACGAACTGTATGTTTGATTTTTCTTCATTCTTTACATGGGTTGTGGGCATTTCTGGCAAGACCAGCATTTGTTGCATATCCTTTGACTTGGGTGTTCTAATTCCACAGACAGCTCCCAGGGCCATTTCAAAAGACGGTTAAGAGTCAACCGCATTGCTCTGGGCCTGGAGTCACATATAGGCCAGACCAGGTAAGGATGGCACATTTCCTTCCCTGAAGCACTTTAGTGAACCAGAAAGGTTCTGACAACAATTAATGGTGGTGTTGTAATGGTCGTCATTACTGAGAGGAGTTTCCCGTTCCAGTTGGAATTAAATTCTATCCATCGAGATGGTGTGATGTGAACCTATATCCCCAGTGTATTAGACTGGGTGACTTACTGTTTAGGAGGAAGTGAGGACTGCAGATGCTGGAGATCAGAGTCAAGAAGTGTGGTGCTGGAAAAGCACAGCAGGTCAGGCAGCATCCGAGGGGCAGGAGACATTCCTGATGAAGAGTTTATGCTCGAAATGTCGATTCTCCTGCTCCTCGGATGCTGCCTGACCGGCTGTGCTTTTCCAGCATCACTCTTTTTGATTTATTCTTTAATTATATTACCACTGCACCCCATCTCTACACTATGTCCAGAAACACCTCATTTACATTCCTGCGCTTTTCGGATCTTCACAGCTTTCTAAACGTTAGACTCAAGCTCTCTAATTTAGTTTCTGTCGTGATTAAAGACCGCTGGTCATTTTGTCTCCACCGTCCATCCCTAGAAGCTGAGTAAGGGGAAATATTTCCAGCACCTCACACTGTTCCTTTCTCCACAGTCTATGCTATTTTTGAAATGGAAAGGCATGCTATATCCTCCATTATAGATCTACCAAATCGTTGATCCCACTGTGTAAGTACAGTCATTTTTAAGCTGATCCCCACAGCTAGCTTTTAGAACATGCTTTTATTCCACATAGATAATGGCAATGGATAATTTTCTTACTGGTGGGAAGCTTTGTCTGCCAATAAAAGAAGGAACTTACATTAATGTAGTACCTTTCATGACCTTACGTGCTTTACTACCAATGAAGTACTTCTAAAATAGTGCCAATGTTGTAATGTAGGAAAAATGGCAACAAAATTTCAAATAACAAGCTCACACAAACAGTAATAGAATACATAACCTGATCAGCTGTTCGTTGGTTCAAAATTACTGGCAGGAAACCAGCAAGAATGTCCCTCCTCATCTTCTGATAGTGTCATGGGATCTTTCTGTGTGATGCAGGAGCAGAAAGGGAGCTGGGGTTGTTGTCTTGTCCGAAAGGCAATATGTCCAACAGTGCTGACAAGGACCATATGCTCAATTCTCTGAACAGGTCCCTGAACCTAGGTCCAAAAGAGGAAATGCTGGAAAATCTCAGCAGGTCTGGCAGCATCTGTAAGGAGAGAAAAGAGCTGACGTTTCGAGTCTAACCGACCCTTTGTCAAAGCTTCCTCTTTTCGAGAAAGAAGAGATGAGCTTTCAAGCCGTCTTGGTGTGGGATGGAGGTGAAAAGAAATTGCACATCCATGGTGAATAGAAGGTGGTTAGAGCCTGTGAATCGAAAGCTATCAATGTGTCGCAGGGCATCAGAGGAATCCCGGATGTAGGTGGGGATGGAGTGACCCAGAGGAGTAAGGATGGAGTCAAGGTCGGAGGAAATAAGTTCAGTGGGGCAGGAGCACGCTGACACAATGGGCCTGGCGGGACAGTCCTCCTTGTGGACTTTGGGGAGTAAGTAGAAACGGGCTGTCCAGGGTTGGGAGACTATGAGGTTGGAAGCTGTGGGTGGGAGGCACCCAGAGGAAATGAGGTCAGTCATGGTGTTGGAGACAATGGCTTGATGCTCAGTGGTGTGGTCATGCTCCAGAGGGAGGTAGGAGGAGGAATCTGAGAGTTGGCGCTATGAACCTTTGAACCTATGACTTTGTGATTCTGAGCTACGGACTGACATTCGGGACAACAGTTACAGTTTAACGGCATGGATAGAGGGAAGATTTCTACGCACAGTGTTTCTATTTGCTGCCATTATGTCCAAACTTATCAAAGGTTAGCAAAGTTAATAAAAGATTCATCATTTGTAAGGCTAACGTACTTAACATAGAACATAGAACATAGAAGAATACAGCGCAGTACAGGCCCTTCGGCCCTCGATGTTGCGCTGATCCAAGCCCACCTAACCTACACTAGCCCACTATCCTCCATATGCCTATCCAATGCCCGCTTAAATGCCCATAATGAGGGAGAGTCCACCACTGCTACTGGCAGGGCATTCCATGAACTCACGACTCGCTGAGTAAAGAACCTACCCCTAACATCTGTCCTATACCTACCCCCCCCTTAATTTAAAACTATGCCCCCCTTGTAATAGCTGACTCCATACGTGGAAAAAGATTCTCACTGTCGACCCTATCTAAACCCCTAATCATCTTGTACACCTCTATCAAGACACCCCTAAACCTTCTTTTCTCCAATGAAAACAACCCCAAGTGCCTCAGCCTTAAACACAAACAATGCCGTGATATCTGACATCTTATTCAGTTTACAGCAATGGCCAGTCTGAGATTACAGATTGTTGCCTGTTTGGTTTGTCACTCCTGTTATGAATGTGTGATTGCAAGCAGGTAGTTTTGTGCTTTTGTTTACTTTAGATAGAGGTGATCCTGTTTTATAAAAACATACGATGTAGGAGCAGTAGTAGGCCATTCAGTCCATCGTGCCTGCTCCACCACTCAATGAGATTGTGGCTGATCAAATAATCCTCAACTCCACTTTTCTGCCTTTTCCCCATAACCCTTGACTCTCTCACTGATTAAAAAGCTGTCTCCCTCAGCCTTGAATATACTTAATGACCCAATACCTACAGTCCTCTGTAGTGAAGAATTTGACAAATTTACTCCCTCTGATAGAAGAAATTCCTCATTATCTTTTTTTTTAAAAAATGTACAACCCCTTACTCTGAGATTATGTTGTATGGTGCTAGACTCTCTCACAGGAGAAGCAATTGCTGCACATCCAACCTGTCAAGAACCTGACACGTCTCAATAATTAGATTATTGAATATGTAGCAACTTTACACTTTATAATTTATTCTGTGTAATGGGTGTTCAGTGAAACTGGGGAGAGACAGGGGAAATTAATCTTCCCTGTTATAAAATTCCACATGAAAAGAAAAATAGGACAGACCAAAATGACTGAAGCCGGCGTAAGTTTGGGAAGAGGTTGAGTATGTAGCTATGAAGAGAGGTCGAAGAGGTTAGGATTGTTTTCATTAGAAAAAAGGAGATTGGGGGGGGACCTGGTTGAGGCCTACAAAATCATGAAGGGTATAGACAGGGTGGATAAAGATAAGCTTCTTCCCAGGGTGAGGGATTCAATAATGAGAGGTCACACATTCAAGGTGAGAGGTGAAAAGCTTAAAGGGGATACACACAGTAAATACTTTACACAGAGGGTGGTAAGGTGCCTGGAACGCGTTGCCAGCAGAGGTAGTAGAGGCAGGCACGGTAGATGCATTTAAGGTGCATCTGGACAGATGCATGAGCAGGTGGGGAGCAGAGGGATACAGATCCCTAGGAATTGGGCGATAAGTTTAGATAGTGGATTTGGATCGGCTCAGGCTTGGAGGGCCGAAGGATCTGTTCCTGGGTTGTAAATTCTCTTTGTTCTTTGAGGTTGGTCAAGTTTATTGTTGGGACTTTTCTGCTCTGTTGCTGGAGTGAAAATGGACCAATCAAGGACTGTTATCATTGGAGAATTGAACCTTAAGGCAGTTTGTTGTTGTGGGTCAGACCAGACCACACTCCTTCAAAATATTTCAGAAGGTAGCCTCGATTTTCTTAGTTTAAAGGAAGTGTTGTGAAGTGTTGTGTTCCAGATGCAATGCAATTGGTCAAACTGTTCGACTGTAGCTTGAAATACAAACAAAAGAAAGAGGAATTTAGAATAATTTAACTATTGTAAAATGCAACTGAATAATAGATACAGTAGCTGTTCCTGATGAACTGTTCCAATACAGTAATATCCCATCTCACATGCAGTTCTCCAATCCAGGAGGAGAAAATGTCAAAAGAAGATTCAGAGAGAATAGCAGCCAGGAGACTTTCACTGAAGCTTCCAACTCTTTTGAGAGCCCCAAAGGCTTCTGCTTCAAACTAAATATAAAATTTAAAAGTGAGAAAGCCTGGTGTGTGAGAACTGGCCACACGCAGGCTCCTTTCATTGTTCTAACTTAAACAAAAACCAAGACCACATAAATTGTTTACTGTAACATAGAACATAGAACATTACATCGGATGCTGCTTACCCTGCTGTGCTTTTCCAGCATTACACACTCGACATAGAACATTACAGCGCAGTACAGGCCCTTCGGCCCTCGATGTTGCACTGACCTGTGGAACCAATCTGAAGCCCATCTATCCTACACTATTCCATTACCATCCAGATATTTATCCAATGACCATTTAAATGCCCTTAAAGATGATGAGTCTATTACTGTTGCAGGCAGGGCGTTCCACACCCCTACTACTCTCTGAGTAAAGAAACTACTTTTGACATCTGTCCTATGTTTATCACCTCTCAATTTAAAGCTATGTCCACTCATGCTAGCCATCACCATCTGAGGAAAAAGGGTCCCACCGTCCACCCTACCTAACCCTCTGATTATCTTATATGTCCCAATTAAGTCACTTCTCAACCTTCTTCTCTCTAATGAAAACAGCCTCAAGCCCCTCAGCCTTTCCTCTAACGACCTTCCCTCCATACCAGGCAACATCCTAATAAGTCTCCTCTGAATGCTTTCCAAAGCTTCCACATCCTTCCTATAATGCAGTGGCCAGAACTATTCCACGTGCAGCCGCACCAGAGATTTGTGCAGCTGTAACATGATCGCATGGCTCTGAAACCTAAGCTCTCTACCAATAAAAGCTCACACACAGTATGCATTCTCATCATCCCTATTAACCTGGGTGGCAACTTTCAGGAATCTATGTACATGGACACCAAGATCTCTCTGCTCATCTACACAACCAAGAATCTTATTATTAGCCCAGTACGCTTTATTCCTGTTGCTCCTTCCAAAGTGAATCACAGCACACGTTTCTGCATTAAACTCCATTTGCCACCTCTTAGCCCAGCTTTGCAGCTTATCTATGTCCCTCTGTAACCTGCAATATCCTTCATCACTATCCACAACTCCACCGACCTTAGTGTCATCCGCAAATTTACTAACCCATTCTTCTAGGCCATCATCCAGGTCATTTATAAAAATGACAAACAGCAGTGGGCCCAAAACAGATCCTTACACCACTAGTAACTGGACTCCAGGATGAACATTTCCCATCAACCATCACCCTCTGTCTTCTTTCAGCTCGCCAATTTCTGATCCAAACTGCTATATCACCCTCAATCCCATGACTCTGTATTTTCTGCAATAGCCTACCGTGGGGAACCTTATCAAATGCTTTGCTGAAATCCATCTACACCACATCAACTGCTTTACCCTCACCCACCTGTTTGGTCACCTTCTCAAAGAACTCAACAAGGTTTGTGAGGCACAACCTACCCTTCTCAAAACCGGGTTGAATATCCCTAATCAAGTCATTCCTCCCTAGATGATTATAAATCTTATCTCTTATAGCCTCTTCCAACACTTTACCCACAACTGAAGTAAGACTTACTGGTCTATAATTACTAGGGTTGGCTCTATGTCCCTTCTTGAACAAGGGAACATCATTTGCCATCTTCCAGTCTTCTAGCACTATTCCTGTAGACAATGATGACACAAAGATCAAAGCTAAAGGCTCGGCAATCTCCTTGCTGGCTTCCCAGAGAATCCTAGGAGAAAATCCCATCCGGCCCAGGGGACTTATCTATTTTCACACTTTCCAGAATTGCTAACATGTCTTCCATTTGAACCACAATCCCATCTAGTCTAGTTGTCTATATCTCAGTATTCTCCTCAACAAAATTGTCTTTTTCTAATGTATGCACTTTTTCCAGTACATTCTTGGAGACAGCTCAGCGCTTCTGCCTTATAATCTCTCTTTAAAAAAAGGACAAAATAACATCTTAAAGTGACAGCATCATCACAGTGTATGGGGTAGAGTGGCAAGTCAAGACCTATTCTGTGCACAGTGCTCACTGAACCTGGATACCTTGGATGATGTCAAGGGTGAAGGAAGGAGACATTTTGGTCAATTATCAGAGAGGTCAATAGCAGAAGCCATTTGTATCCCAGAGAAATTAGGGTCCAGGATAATTGTTAAGCCCCTTATCTGAAATATTCCTGGACAGTGAACACAACAAAATTGGCAGTCATAAAATATTGAAATATTTGGGCAAATTCTGAGTTTTCAGTCATTGTGTCAGAGTAAACCATGAAAGCGAAGGGGAAGGAAGTGCTCTTGGAAATAGTTTACAATATCCGTGAGCCACATGTTTCATGGAATTCCTATAGTTTGAAACCAGGCCATTCAGCCCATTGAGTCAAATTGCTCATAAGTTTCTGAACAAAATCAGAAAATGGCCCCACTGAAGGCTACATGGACAAAACTGTACAAACATTACAAAAGTGTAGGTGGCAAAAGATAAATTGGATCATTAAATCAAAATGTTATGATTGCAGCAAAGTGTCCTACACACTGGATTTGCATAATGTTGATGCTAAAATAGGCACAGTCCAAAGTGGATGAAATGTTTGTGATTGATTCTCCAGTAAGTATCACACTGTGGATGACAGCCCTTTTCCTTTCCTGTGCGGTTAATTTAACGTTCTCCACTTTACCTTCAAGTATCCTTCGCTGACCTGGGACAATGGATCACAGACTGAAACTACCTGAATGAGAGGAGTGTGTGTAGTCAGTTCAATTGGCGTTAGTGGCTGTTTCTGTGATTGACACAAATGCCGGCAATTCCATCTATGTTGATACTGGCTTTCATCTTATCAGTTCCTTGCCATTTCACGTTCTGTCATGTTTCCAAAGACTATACAGCATCCGTCTCTATCATAACCTTCCACAGTGGTGTTTGAAGATCTAAAAGGGTTAACGCTGGGAAAAGCATGGCCCACATAAATGAAGTCATGTGGACGTACAGACAAAACAGCCCAACATCTAGTCCTCCTCAAAGTCTCTGTAACCATGTCTATCATTTCAATGCAACCTTTAACGAACAGGCAATAACTTTTTGCTTGTTAATACTCTTCTCGTTAGACCAGGAAGTGGTTCTCCTCTCTCACATGAGAGCTATCAGGCCTTACAGCCATCCACGTTAGGAAGGTAGTGCCTATAACCTTCATTGTGAATGCAGTGAGCTGGCAGGTTCGTATATCACAGTTTGCTCAGGGGTATTACTGCCCCTATGTTAACACCCTCTGTCAGTCAGGTAAACTTACCTTTAAGCTGGTGGCTGTGACAAACAGATTTGCAGCAACTTGTTCAGGTTACCTTACACATCAACAGAGAAAATGCCTAGAGATTTTGCCCAACAGCATCCAATTATCTCTTAAAAGAATCCAAGATTTATCTCTCCATTACTGTGGCCAGGGAGGAAAGAAAACATACGAACATGCAAACAGATGGCACGGTGGCTCAGTGGTTAGCACTGCTGTTTTACAGCATCAGGGACCCAGGTTTGATTGTAGCCTCGGGCAACTGTCTGTGTGGAGTTCATACATTCTCCCTGTGTCTGCGTGGGTTTCCTCCAGGTGCTCTGGTTTCCTCCCACAGTCCAAAGGTGTGCAGCTTTGGTGGATTGGCCATGGGAAATTCAAGGGTAGGAGGGTGGATTTGGGTGGGATGGTCTTCAAAGGGTTGGCGTCGAGGTTTGATGATTCTAAGGAACCTTAGAGCCTGATGTGGTGTTCAGAGAAGATTTACAAGGATGTTGCCAAGGTTGGAGGGTTTGAGCTATAGGGAGAGGCTGAACAGGCTGGGGCTGTTTTCCCTGGAGCGTCAGAGGCTGAGGGGTGACCTTACAGACCTACAATCATGACAGGCATGGATAGAGTGTGTAGCCGAGGTCTTTTTCCCAGGGTAGTGGAGTCCAGAACTAGAGAGCATAGCTTTAGGGTGAGAAGGGAAAGATTTAAAAGGGACCTAAAGGACAACGTTTTTCTCGCAGGGTGTGGTGCTTGTATGGAATGAGCTGCCAGACGAAGTGGTGGAGGTTGGTACAATGACTACATTTAAAAGGCATCCGGATGGGTATATGAATAGGAAGGGTCTAGAAGGATGTGGGCCAAATGCTGGTAAATGGGACTAGATTAATTTAGGATATCTGGTCGGCATGGATGAGTTGGACTGAAGTGTCTGTTTCTGTGCTGTACATCTCTATGACTCAATAAGGTCATGGTCAACCTGTTTGTAACATTCCTGAATATGCCCAATAATCTCCGATGCCTTTGTTAATCAAGAATCCATCTCCATTTACTTTAGAAATATTTAAACATTCTGCATCACTGCCTTTTGGGGAAAGGAGTTCCGAAGTCTCACAACCCTCTGAGAGAATTGTTCTTTCCTAGCCTGTGTTTTAAAGTTATTTTTATATCATGACCGCTAGCTCTAGACTGCCCTACAGGAGGAAACATCCTTTCCACATCAACCAGGCCATGTCCCCACAGAATCTTATATGTTTCACTAAAGGTCACCACTGATACCTCTAAACTCCAGATGGTCCGAGCCAAGTCTGTCAGATCTTTCCTCATTCATGTGCCTTTCTTGCTGTCAGTATGTCACGAATAGCGTGTTCAATAAAGGGAAGTCACTATAGCATTGCAGGAGAGGTGGGGCTGAACCTTGTTGAAGGCATTTACAATCTCTCCTGCTAATTGGAGAACCAGTGGACGACCCACATTGCCTCTATTCAGGACAGCCGACTGAGCTATAAGCCGATCAAGCAGTGGGGAAGCCATGGATGGGCCTACCCCAGAATCAAGCCTCCAGGGTAGAAGCCCCACCTAGTGAGAACGACCGCCCACTTAAGAGGCTCACAACTCCGTTCGGGGAAGGGCTGGTTGGAAGGACAGGTACCACCGTCCCAAAGTGTGGAGGACATGGTCCAAAGGAGGAAGAGGAACATGGTCGAGTGGAAGTCACGGAGATGGGTGGGGTGAGCGGGAGTATGGGAAGTGGCTGCCTGGAGAGAACTTCCCATCATCCAGACCCTTGATGTGGCGCTGATTGAATTTGATTCTCAGTATGTCCCTATCTGCCCTGAGATGACAAGCAGCCCACACAGGTTAACCAGCTGAATGCACCACATGGTGACATCTCTACCTCTTGTTGGATTGACCCCAGCAGTGATGGGAGGAGGCACTTAGGAGGCCCTTAATTGATCACTTTAAGACCTCAATTGGTGGCGACATGGGAAGGTTGAACTTAATTGCTGTAGAGACTGGAAAGTGGCAATGTTGGTTGGGTTAATTAAGTGGCCCTTTCACTCTCATTCCCCCTCGCCAAAGTTTCTGCCCATTGCAATTGCGCAGAGCAAGATCTCATGAGTGGTGATCTGCCAAGTGGCCAAAGATTCATTTTCAGTTGGTCGTTGAGGGACAAATGGCTGGCCTTAGCATCAGGGAGAACATGCCTGATCTTCTGAATGAAATCTACTCCAACATCTAGTCACCTTTTGCAGGAGGAAGAGCTTTTTGAAAGTTGAGGAGGGAGAGTTCAGCCCTCAGGTGGCTCAGTGGTTAGCATTGCTGCCTCACAGCACCAGGATCCCAGGTTCAATTCCAGCCTTGGGTGACTGTCTGTGTGGAGTTTGCACATTCTCCCTGTGTCTGCGTGGGTTTCCTCCCACAGTTTAAAGATGTGAAGGTCAGGTGAATTGGCCATGCTAAATTGCCCATAGTGCTAGGTGCATTAGTCAGAGAGAAATGAGTCTGGGTGGGTTACGCTTTGGAGGGTCAGTGTGGACTGGTTGGGCTGAAGGGCCTGTTTCCACACTGTAGGGAATCTAATCTAATCTCGTTTCAAGTCCCTCTTGGTCAGTCATGACAGATATTTTATTGTTTGCATGCAGCTATCACACTTCAGTCAAAATGGCTCTAACCAGATCAAAATAAATGATTCATTCTAAGGTTTTCTTGAATGAACAAAAGGCGAATTTTGTTACCTATGAGCCCCAGAAAATAATAAAAGTATACCATCAAGCGAACACACATTTACAAACACAGGTAATACATTTAAAAATAAGGGGATCAGGGTGACTGGTACAGACAGCAATTGTAGATTAAAGTTCCTAGAGTCCTTGCGTTGTGACAGTGACCTGAGTACTGACTGTCTAATTGTTGCCTCATTTTGTCAGCAGTGGCAAAGTTTTCAGATACACTTGAATTTTGAGTGAATGACTATTTTTCCAAGCTTTGGGAATTTAGATGTCTTAACGATGAGTGAGAATGGTGGTGGAGGAGGAAAGAAGGGGAGGCAAATTCTGTACTCTGCCTGTCCTGTCCTGCTCTGTGTGTTGAAAGCTTTGCTGGTCGAGAATTGACCTGTTCAGTCGCCATCTTATGTAGCCGCCATCTTTAAATTAAGAATGATTGTGGTAGGTTGTATGAAGGTCAAATCTATGTCTTTTTTCACCAGTTAAGGTCCTGAGTACTGTTGGTAGGTTATTTTCAGGCATCAATTGTGCCTTTATCAAACCAGGAAGGTGTGCTGGAGTGGGATTACAATTGCAACCTAAAGTTAACTAATAATTTTAATGATCCACTGTTCTTGGGAGTTTAAGTGCGGACCCATCATCTCCTGCCATTTTCAGATTACTTCACTCGTATTTTCATTTGTATTTGTCCATTTATCCACACAGACTCTCCTAACTCTATCCCATTCATATCATCCACCTCACTACTGACCCCCAGCCCTCCAACTCTAACCCCTCACACTCTATCAGAGGTCAGCCAGAGCACAGGGTAGTGATCCTCCCTCTGTCCTGGGTGATTGTGGGGTTCAAATGTGACTCTAAAGATAAGAAAAAAACTGGGTGAGCACTTCACGGTGGGATGTCTTTTGTGAAACTGAGGTTCTGTCTTCTGCCTCAGGTTGGTCTGAAAGATTCCATGGCACTATTCAAAACAGATCAGGCAAATTCTCCTCAATATCCCCGACCAATATTTATTCCTCATTCAAAATCAACAAACACAGGCTACCGATCATTATCATGTGACTTCTTTTGGGCGCATTATACGGCTACATGCTTCCAAGGTTCCAGCAGGCACTAAACTCAAAAGTACATGGCTGGATGTAGCATTAGTTCAAATATTCTGAAGAAATGAAAGACACTAAAAATAAATATTTATTGCTTCCTCTTCCATCCATTCAGAATTTACGGCAAAGTGCCCCTCTCTAAGAATAAGATTAGAAGTAGACTCAGGGGTAGGTCACTTTGACCTCTTGAACCGATGTCATTCAACAAGATCTTATCTGATCTCAACTTCACCTTCCCAACTGATCTCCATTTCCCTTTAAAACTCCAAATGCGTATCTCTGCCTTGAATATACTTAACAATTGAGCATTTGCTGTCCTGTAGGGTAGAGAATGGCAGAGCTTCACACAGCTTTCGGAGGTAAGAAATTCCTGTCTCAACTCAGTCCTAAATAATCAATACCTTACCCTGAGACTAGGTCCGGCTCTGTATGTTTAGAAATGTTATAATCCCGGGATATTTATGGACATATCGGCCTTTTAACTGCAAAATGTGTTTTCAAAAAAAGTCAAAAGGTGACTGCAGATGTAAATTCAGTGGATGTCTGGAGAGGGACAGAGAAAGACTCTGGGATGTGAAACCTTTGGAGATGTCAAGAAAGCTTCAAAGGATGGGCTTACAAGAAAGGAACGCAGTACAAAATGAATTATAATCTATTGGGAGTTATCTTGGACTGAGAACACGCTCGGACAAAAGTGGGGAGTCTGGGCAAGTGACGTGTGTTGTATCTTTCCCTTTCAAGAATACACAAGGACAGGGTCCAAAAGCACTTCATTCATTTTGTGCGTGTGCGTGTGTGTCGGCACGCGCGTGCGCGTAGACATTAGCCTGGGCTTGAATGCTATTGTGTTGCAAGCATCAAAGCAATATCTACTAATCACCCCTGCATTGCAGGTAAAGAACTGTTGTATCACTGATTCCTAGAAGAGCTAACTAGCTAGCAAACCAGTCAAAAGGAAACAAGATAAAAGACTCTTTTGCTTTGAGAGCGGGCAGGCACCATTAAAAGGAAATAGGACAAAAGAATTCTAATCAGCTTTCAAAGACAAGAATCTCACAGTTGACTGCTGAATTATCTACTTTCCACCCTTCGCTCTTCAGAAATAATCTAGAGAAACAGATCTGTACATCTTTAATTTTCATTTTTATTTTGAGTTTTTTCTACTCTGTGAGTATTGCTTGATGCAGGTGATATAATGCCATATTTGCGTTCCACAGAAATCTTGCTGAGTAGAAATTCGCTTAATATAAATAATGGGGCTGATTGGGAGTTTTGGGAATGGGGCAGACCAACAAAAAATATCACTCACCATCACTCAGAAATATCACTCACCATCACGCAAAAATATCACTCACCATCGCTCAAAAATATCAATCACCATCACGCAAAAATATCAATCTCCATCACTCAAAAATATCACTCACGATCACTCAAAAATATCACTCACCATCACACAAAAATATCACTCACCATCGCTCAAAAATATCACTCACCATCACTCAGAAATATCACTCACCATCACCCAAAAATATCACTCACCATCACTCAGAAATATCACTCACCATCACTCAGAAATATCACTCACCATCACTCAAAAATATCACTCAACATCGCTCAAAAATATCTCTCACCATCGCTCAAAAATATCACTCACCATCGCTCAGAAATATCACTCACCATCACTCAAAAATATCACTCACCATCACTCAAAAATATCACTCACCATCACTCAGAAATAT
The DNA here is from genome assembly GCF_037043375.1 of Chiloscyllium plagiosum. Classification (NCBI taxonomy): domain Eukaryota; kingdom Metazoa; phylum Chordata; class Chondrichthyes; order Orectolobiformes; family Hemiscylliidae; genus Chiloscyllium; species Chiloscyllium plagiosum. The sequence goes on from NW_028270157.1 coordinate 68,222,666, forward strand.
CACTCACCATTGCTCAGAAATATCACTCACCATCGCTCAGAAATATCACTCACCATCGCTCAAAAATATCACTCACCATCACGCAAAAATATCACTCACCATCACTCAGAAATATCACTCACCATCACTCAAAAATATCACTCACCATCACTCAGATATATCACTCACCATCGCTCAGAAATATCACTCACCATCGCTCAGAAATATCACTCACCATCGCTCAAAAATATCACTCACCATCACGCAAAAATATCACTCACCATCACTCAGAAATATCACTCACCATTACTCAAAAATATCACTCACCATCACTCAGATATATCACTCACCATCGCTCAGAAATATCACTCACCATCGCTCAGAAATATCACTCACCATCGCTCAAAAATATCACTCACCATCACACAAAAATATCACTCACGATCACTCAAAAATATCACTCACCATCACTCAAAAATATCACTCACCATCAATCAAAAATATCACACACCATCACACAAAAATATCACTCACCATCACACAAAAATATCACTCACGATCACTCAAAAATATCACTCACCATCGCTCAAAAATATCACTCACCATCGCTCAAAAATATCGTTCACCATCGCTCAAAAATATCACTCACCATCGCTCAAACATATCACTCACCATCGCTCAGAAATATCACTCACCATCACTCAGAAATATCACTCACATTCGCTCAAAAATATCACTCACCATCACTCAGAAATATCACTCACCATCACTCAAAAATATCACTCACCATCGCTCAAAAATATCACTCACCATCGCTCAAAAATATCACCCAAAAATATCACTCACCATCGCTCAAAAATATCACTCACCATCGCTCAAAAATATCACTCACCATCACTCCGAAATATCACTCACCATCACTCAAAGATATCACTCACCATCACTCAGAAATATCACTCACCATCACTCAAAAATATCACTCACCATCGCTCAAAAATATCACTCACCATCGCTCAAAAATATCACTCAAAAATATCACTCACCATCACTCAAAAATATCACTCACCATCGCTCAAAAATATCACTCAAAAATATCACTCACCATCACTCAAAAATATCACTCACCATCGCTCAAATATATCACTCAAAAATATCACTCACCATCACTCAAAAATATCACTCACCATCGCTCAAAAATATCACTCAAAAATATCACTCACCATCACTCAAAAATATCACTCACCATCGCTCAAAAATATCACTCAAAAATATCACTCACCATCACTCAAAAATATCACTCACCATCGCTCAAAAATATCACTCAAAAATATCACTCACCATCACTCAAAAATATCACTCACCATCGCTCAAAAATATCACTCACCATCGCTCAAAAATATCACTCAAAAATATCACTCACCATCACTCAAAAATATCACTCACCATCGCTCAAAAATATCACTCACCATCACTCAGATATATCACTCAAAAATATCACTCACCATCACTCAAAAATATCACTCACCATCGCTCAAAAATATCACTCACCATCGCTCAAAAATATCACTCACCATCACTCAGACATTTCACTCACGATCACTCAAAAATATCACTCACCATCACTCAAAAATATCAATCACCGTCACACAAAAATATCACTCACCATCACACAAAAATATCACTCACGATCACTCAAAAATATCACTCACCATCGCTCCGAAATATCACTCACCATTGCTCAAAAATATCACTCACCATCGCTCAAAAATATCACTCACCATCACTCAGAAATATCACTCACCATCGCTCAAAAATATCACTCACCATCACTCCGAAATATCACTCACCATCACTCAAAAATATCACTCACCATCACTCAGAAATATCACTCACCATCGCTCAAAAATATCACTCACCATCACTCAGAAATATCACTCACCATCACTCAAAAATATCACTCAACATCGCTCAAAAATATCACTCACCATCGCTCAAAAATATCACCCAAAAATATCACTCACCATCGCTCAAAAATATCTCTCACCATCGCTCAAAAATATCACTCAACATCACTCAGAAATATCACTCACCATCGCTCAAAAATATCACTCACCATCACTCAGAAATATCACTCACCATCACGCAAAAATATCACTCACCATCACTCAGAAATATCACTCACCATCACTCAAAAATATCACTCACCATCACTCAGAAATATCACTCACCATCGCTCAAAGATATCACTCACCATCGCTCAGAAATATCACTCACCATCACTCAAAAATATCACTCACCATCGCTCAAACATATCACTCACCATCGCTCAGAAATATCACTCACCATCGCTCAAACATATCACTCACCATCGCTCAAAAATATCACACACCATCACACAAAAATATCACTCACCATCAAACAAAAATATCACTCACGATCACTCAAAAATATCACTCACCATCGCTCAAAAATATCACTCACCATCGCTCAAAAATATCGTTCACCATCGCTTAAAAATATCACTCACCATCGCTCAAAAATATCACACACCATTGCTCAGAAATATCACTCACCATCGCTCAGAAATATCACTCACCATCACTCAAAAATATCGCTCACCATCACTCAAAAATATCACTCACCATCACTCAGAAATATCACTCACATTCGCTCAAAAATATCACTCACCATCACTCAGAAATATCACTCACCATCACTCAAAAATATCACTCACCATCGCTCAAAAATATCACTCACCATCGCTCAAAAATTTCACCCAAAAATATCACTCACCATCGCTCAAAAATATCACTCACCATCGCTCAAAAATATCACTCACCATCACCCAAAAATATCACTCACCATCACTCAGAAATGTCACTCACCATCGCTCAAATATATCACTCACCATCGCTCAAAAATATCACTCAAAAATATCACTCACCATCACTCAAAAATATCACTCACCATCGCTCAAAAATATCACTCAAAAATATCACTCACCATCACTCAAAAATATCACTCACCATCGCTCAAAAATATCACTCAAAAATATCACTCACCATCACTCAAAAATATCACTCACCATCGCTCAAAAATATCACTCAAAAATATCACTCACCATCGCTCAAAAATATCACTCACCATCGCTCAAAAATATCACTCAAAAATATCACTCACCATCACTCAAAAATATCACTCACCATCGCTCAAAAATATCACTCACCATCGCTCAAAAATATCACTCAAAAATATCACTCACCATCACTCAAAAATATCACTCACCATCGCTCAAAAATATCACTCACCATCGCTCAAAAATATCACTCAAAAATATCACTCACCATCACTCAAAAATATCACTCACCATCGCTCAGAAATATCACTCACCATCGCTCAAAAATATCACTCGCCATCGCTCAAAAATATCACTCACCATCACACAAAAATATCACTCACGATCACTCAAAAATATCACTCACCATCACTCAAAAATATCAATCACCATCACACAAAAATATCACTCATCCTTAAACAACAAAAATATCACTCACGATCACTCAAAAATATCACTCACCATCGCTCAGAAATATCACTCACCATCGCTCAAAAATATCACTCACCATCACTCAGAAATATCACTCACCATCACTCAAAAATATCACTCAACATCGCTCAAAAATATCACTCACCATCGCTCAGAAATATCACCCAAAAATATCACTCACCATCGCTCAAAAATATCACTCACCATCGCTCAAAAATATCACTCACCATCGCTCAAAAATATCACTCACCATCACTCAAAAATATCACTCACCATCGCTCAAAAATATCACTCACCATCACTCAGAAATATCACTCACCATCGCTCAAAAATATCACTCACAATCGCTCAAAAATATCACTCACCATCACTCAAAAATATCACTCACCATCGCTCAAAAATATCACTCACCATCACTCAGAAATATCACTCACCATCGCTCAAAAATATCACTCACCATCACTCAAAAATATCAATCACCATCACACAAAAATATCACTCATCCTTAAACAACAAAAATATCACTCACGATCACTCAAAAATATCACTCACCATCGCTCAGAAATATCACTCACCATTGCTCAAAAATATCACTCACCATCGCTCAAAAATATCACTCACCATCACTCAGAAATATCACTCACCATCACTCAAAAATATCACTCAACATCGCTCAAAAATATCACTCACCATCGCTCAAAAATATCACCCAAAAATATCACTCACCATCGCTCAAAAATATCACTCACCATCGCTCAAAAATATCACTCACCATCACTCAGAAATATCACTCACCATCGCTCAAAAATATCACTCACCATCACTCAGAAATATCACTCACCATCACTTAAAAATATCACTCTCCATCGCTCAAAAATATCACTCACCATTGCTCAAAAATATCACTCACCATCGCTCAAAAATATCACTCACCATCACTCAGAAATATCACTCACCATCGCTCAAAAATATCACTCACCATCACTCCGAAATATCACTCACCATCACTCAAAAATATCACTCACCATCACTCTGAAATATCACTCACCATCGCTCAAAAATATCACTCACCATCACTCAGAAATATCACTGACCATCACTCAAAAATATCACTCAACATCGCTCAAAAATATCACTCACCATCGCTCAAAAATATCACCCAAAAATATCACTCACCATCGCTCAAAAATATCACTCACCATCGCTCAAAAATATCACTCACCATCACTCAGAAATATCACTCACCATCGCTCAAAAATATCACTCACCATCACTCAGAAATATCACTCACCATCACGCAAAAATATCAATCACCATCACTCAGAAATATCACTCACCATCACTCAAAAATATCACTCACCATCACTCAGAAATATCACTCACCATCGCTCAAAAATATCACTCACAATCGCTCAAAAATATCACTCACCATCACTCAAAAATATCACTCACCATCGCTCAAAAATATCACTCACCATCACTCAGAAATATCACTCACCATCGCTCAAAAATATCACTCACCATCACTCAAAAATATCAATCACCATCACACAAAAATATCACTCATCCTTAAACAACAAAAATATCACTCACGATCACTCAAAAATATCACTCACCATCGCTCAGAAATATCACTCACCATTGCTCAAAAATATCACTCACCATCGCTCAAAAATATCACTCACCATCACTCAGAAATATCACTCACCATCACTCAAAAATATCACTCAACATCGCTCAAAAATATCACTCACCATCGCTCAAAAATATCACCCAAAAATATCACTCACCATCGCTCAAAAATATCACTCACCATCGCTCAAAAATATCACTCACCATCACTCAGAAATATCACTCACCATCGCTCAAAAATATCACTCACCATCACTCAGAAATATCACTCACCATCACTTAAAAATATCACTCTCCATCGCTCAAAAATATCACTCACCATTGCTCAAAAATATCACTCACCATCGCTCAAAAATATCACTCACCATCACTCAGAAATATCACTCACCATCGCTCAAAAATATCACTCACCATCACTCCGAAATATCACTCACCATCACTCAAAAATATCACTCACCATCACTCAGAAATATCACTCACCATCGCTCAAAAATATCACTCACCATCACTCAGAAATATCACTCACCATCACTCAAAAATATCACTCAACATCGCTCAAAAATATCACTCACCATCGCTCAAAAATATCACCCAAAAATATCACTCACCATCGCTCAAAAATATCACTCACCATCGCTCAAAAATATCACTCACCATCACTCAGAAATATCACTCACCATCGCTCAAAAATATCACTCACCATCACTCAGAAATATCACTCACCATCACGCAAAAATATCAATCACCATCACTCAGAAATATCACTCACCATCACTCAAAAATATCACTCACCATCACTCAGAAATATCACTCACCATCGCTCAAAGATATCACTCACCATCGCTCAGAAATATCACTCACCATCACTCAAAAATATCACTCACCATCGCTCAAACATATCACTCACCATCGCTCAGAAATATCACTCACCATCGCTCAAAAATATCACTCACCATCGCTCAAAAATATCACACACCATCACACAAAAATATCACTCACCATCAAACAAAAATATCACTCACGATCACTCAAAAATATCACTCACCATCGCTCAAAAATATCACTCACCATCGCTCAAAAATATCGTTCACCATCGCTTAAAAATATCACTCACCATCGCTCAAAAATATCACTCACCATTGCTCAGAAATATCACTCACCATCGCTCAGAAATATCACTCACCATCACTCAAAAATATCGCTCACCATCACTGAAAAATATCACTCACCATCACTCAGAAATATCACTCACATTCGCTCAAAAATATCACTCACCATCACTCAGAAATATCACTCACCATCACTCAAAAATATCACTCACCATCGCTCAAAAATATCACTCACCATCGCTCAAAAATATCACCCAAAAATATCACTCACCATCGCTCAAAAATATCACTCACCATCGCTCAAAAATATCACTCACCATCACCCAAAAATATCACTCACCATCACTCAGAAATGTCACTCACCATCGCTCAAATATATCACTCACCATCGCTCAAAAATATCACTCAAAAATATCACTCACCATCACTCAAAAATATCACTCACCATCGCTCAAAAATATCACTCAAAAATATCACTCACCATCACTCAAAAATATCACTCACCATCGCTCAAACATATCACTCAAAAATATCACTCACCATCACTCAAAAATATCACTCACCATCGCTCAAAAATATCACTCAAAAATATCACTCACCATCGCTCAAAAATATCACTCACCATCGCTCAAAAATATCACTCAAAAATATCACTCACCATCACTCAAAAATATCACTCACCATCGCTCAAAAATATCACTCAAAAATATCACTCACCATCACTCAAAAATAACACTCACCATCGCTCAAAAATATCACTCACCATCGCTCAAAAATATCACTCAAAAATATCACTCACCATCACTCAAAAATATCACTCACCATCGCTCAAAAATATCACTCACCATCGCTCAAAAATATCACTCAAAAATATCACTCACCATCACTCAAAAATATCACTCACCATCGCTCAAAAATATCACTCACCATCACTCAGAAATATCACTCACCATCGCTCAAAAATATCACTCGCCATCGCTCAAAAATATCACTCACCATCACACAAAAATATCACTCACGATCACTCAAAAATATCACTCACCATCACTCAAAAATATCAATCACCATCACACAAAAATATCACTCATCCTTAAACAACAAAAATATCACTCACGATCACTCAAAAATATCACTCACCATCGCTCAGAAATATCACTCACCATTGCTCAAAAATATCACTCACCATCGCTCAAAAATATCACTCACCATCATTCAGAAATATCACTCACCATCGCTCAAAAATATCACTCACCATCACTCAGAAATATCACTCACCATCACTCAAAAATATCACTCAACATCGCTCAAAAATATCACTCACCATCGCTCAGAAATATCACCCAAAAATATCACTCACCATCGCTCAAAAATATCACTCACCATCGCTCAAAAATATCACTCACCATCACTCAGAAATATCACTCACCATCGCTCAAAAATATCACTCACCATCACTCAGAAATATCACTCACCATCACTTAAAAATATCACTCACCATCGCTCAAAAATATCACTCACCATCGCTCAAAAATATCACTCACCATCGCTCAAAAATATCACTCAAAAATATCACTCACCATCACTCAAAAATATCACTCACCATCGCTCAAAAATATCACTCACCATCGCTCAAAAATATCACTCAAAAATATCACTCACCATCACTCAAAAATATCACTCACCATCGCTCAAAAATATCACTCACCATCACTCAAAAATATCACTCACCATCGCTCAAAAATATCACTCACCATCACTCAGAAATATCACTCACCATCGCTCAAAAATATCACTCACAATCGCTCAAAAATATCACTCACCATCACTCAAAAATATCACTCACCATCGCTCAAAAATATCACTCACCATCACTCAGAAATATCACTCACCATCGCTCAAAAATATCACTCACCATCACTCAAAAATATCAATCACCATCACACAAAAATATCACTCATCCTTAAACAACAAAAATATCACTCACGATCACTCAAAAATATCACTCACCATCGCTCAGAAATATCACTCACCATTGCTCAAAAATATCACTCACCATCGCTCAAAAATATCACTCACCATCACTCAGAAATATCACTCACCATCGCTCAAAAATATCACTCACCATCACTCAGAAATATCACTCACCATCACTCAAAAATATCACTCAACATCGCTCAAAAATATCACTCACCATCGCTCAAAAATATCACCCAAAAATATCACTCACCATCGCTCAATAATATCACTCACCATCGCTCAAAAATATCACTCACCATCACTCAGAAATATCACTCACCATCGCTCAAAAATATCACTCACCATCACTCAGAAATATCACTCACCATCACTTAAAAATATCACTCTCCATCGCTCAAAAATATCACTCACCATTGCTCAAAAATATCACTCAAAAATATCACTCACCATCGCTCAAAAATATCACTCACCATCGCTCAAAAATATCACTCAAAAATATCACTCACCATCACTCAAAAATATCACTCACCATCGCTCAAAAATATCACTCACCATCGCTCAAAAATATCACTCAAAAATATCACTCACCATCACTCAAAAATATCACTCACCATCGCTCAAAAATATCACTCACCATCACTCAAAAATATCACTCACCATCGCTCAAAAATATAACTCTCCATCACTCAGAAATATCACTCACCATCGCTCAAAAATATCACTCACCATCACTCAGAAATATCACTCACGATCACTCAAAAATATCACTCACCATCACTCAAAAATATCACTCACCATCGCTCAAAAATATCACTCACCATCACTCAAAAATATCACTCACCATCGCTCAAAAATATAACTCTCCATCACTCAGAAATATCACTCACAATCGCTCAAAAATATCACTCACCATCGCCCAAAAATATCACTCACCATCACGCAAAAATATCACTCACGATCAATCAAAAATATCACTCACCATCGCTCAAAAATATCACTCACCATCACTCAAAAATATCACTCACCATCACACAAAAATATCACTCACCATCACACAAAAATATCACTCACGATCACTCAAAAATATCACTCACCATCGCTCAAAAATATCACTCACCATCACTCAGAAATATCACTCACCATCGCTCAAAAATATCACTCACCATCACTCAGAAATATCACTCGCGATCACTCAAAAATATCACTCACCATCGCTCAAAAATATCACTCACCATCACTCAGAAATATCACTCACCATCACTCAGAAATATCACTCACCATCGCTCAGAAATATCACTCACCATCACACAAAAATATCACTCACGATCACTCAAAAATATCACTCACCATTGCTCAAAAATATCACTCACCATCACTCAGAAATATCACTCACCATCGCTCAAAAATATCACTCACCATCACTCAGAAATATCACTCACCATCACTCAAAAATATCACTCACCATCGCTCAAAAATATCACTCACCATCGCTCAAAAATATCACTCAAAAATATCACTCACCATCACTCAAAAATATCACTCACCATCGCTCAAAAATATCACTCAAAAATATCACTCACCATCACTCAAAAATATCACTCACCATCGCTCAAAAATATCACTCAAAAATATCACTCACCATCACTCAAAAATAACACTCACCATCGCTCAAAAATATCACTCACCATCGCTCAAAAATATCACTCAAAAATATCACTCACCATCACTCAAAAATATCACTCACCATCGCTCAAAAATATCACTCAAAAATATCACTCACCATCACTCAAAAATATCACTCACCATCGCTCAAAAATATCACTCACCAACACTCAAAAATATCACTCACCATCGCTCAAAAATATCACTCACCATCACTCAGAAATATCACTCACCATCGCTCAAAAATATCACTCACAATCGCTCAGAAATATCACTCACCATCACTCAAAAATATCACTCACCATCGCTCAAAAATATCACTCACCATCACTCAGAAATATCACTCACCATCGCTCAAAAATATCACTCACCATCACTCAAAAATATCAATCACCATCACACAAAAATATCACTCATCCTTAAACAACAAAAATATCACTCACGATCACTCAAAAATATCACTCACCATCGCTCAGAAATATCACTCACCATTGCTCAAAAATATCACTCACCATCGCTCAAAAATATCACTCACCATCACTCAGAAATATCACTCACCATCGCTCAAAAATATCACTCACCATCACTCAGAAATATCACTCACCATCACTCAAAAATATCACTCAACATCGCTCAAAAATATCACTCACCATCGCTCAAAAATATCACCCAAAAATATCACTCACCATCGCTCAATAATATCACTCACCATCGCTCAAAAATATCACTCACCATCACTCAGAAATATCACTCACCATCGCTCAAAAATATCACTCACCATCACTCAGAAATATCACTCACCATCACTTAAAAATATCACTCTCCATCGCTCAAAAATATCACTCACCATTGCTCAAAAATATCACTCAAAAATATCACTCACCATCGCTCAAAAATATCACTCACCATCGCTCAAAAATATCACTCAAAAATATCACTCACCATCACTCAAAAATATCACTCACCATCGCTCAAAAATATCACTCACCATCGCTCAAAAATATCACTCAAAAATATCACTCACCATCACTCAAAAATATCACTCACCATCGCTCAAAAATATCACTCACCATCACTCAAAAATATCACTCACCATCGCTCAAAAATATAACTCTCCATCACTCAGAAATATCACTCACCATCGCTCAAAAATATCACTCACCATCACTCAGAAATATCACTCACGATCACTCAAAAATATCACTCACCATCACTCAAAAATATCACTCACCATCGCTCAAAAATATCACTCACCATCACTCAAAAATATCACTCACCATCGCTCAAAAATATCACTCACCATCACTCAGAAATATCACTCACCATCGCTCAAAAATATCACTCACCATCACTCAGAAATATCACTCACCATCACTCAAAAATATCACTCAACATCGCTCAAAAATATCACTCACCATCGCTCAAAAATATCACCCAAAAATATCACTCACCATCGCTCAATAATATCACTCACCATCGCTCAAAAATATCACTCACCATCACTCAGAAATATCACTCACCATCGCTCAAAAATATCACTCACCATCACTCAGAAATATCACTCACCATCACTTAAAAATATCACTCTCCATCGCTCAAAAATATCACTCACCATTGCTCAAAAATATCACTCAAAAATATCACTCACCATCGCTCAAAAATATCACTCACCATCGCTCAAAAATATCACTCAAAAATATCACTCACCATCACTCAAAAATATCACTCACCATCGCTCAAAAATATCACTCACCATCGCTCAAAAATATCACTCAAAAATATCACTCACCATCACTCAAAAATATCACTCACCATCGCTCAAAAATATCACTCACCATCACTCAAAAATATCACTCACCATCGCTCAAAAATATAACTCTCCATCACTCAGAAATATCACTCACCATCGCTCAAAAATATCACTCACCATCACTCAGAAATATCACTCACGATCACTCAAAAATATCACTCACCATCACTCAAAAATATCACTCACCATCGCTCAAAAATATCACTCACCATCACTCAAAAATATCACTCACCATCGCTCAAAAATATAACTCTCCATCACTCAGAAATATCACTCACAATCGCTCAAAAATATCACTCACCATCGCCCAAAAATATCACTCACCATCACGCAAAAATATCACTCACGATCAATCAAAAATATCACTCACCATCGCTCAAAAATATCACTCACCATCACTCAAAAATATCACTCACCATCACACAAAAATATCACTCACCATCACACAAAAATATCACTCACGATCACTCAAAAATATCACTCACCATCGCTCAAAAATATCACTCACCATCACTCAGAAATATCACTCACCATCGCTCAAAAATATCACTCACCATCACTCAGAAATATCACTCGCGATCACTCAAAAATATCACTCACCATCGCTCAAAAATATCACTCACCATCACTCAGAAATATCACTCACCATCACTCAGAAATATCACTCACCATCGCTCAGAAATATCACTCACCATCACACAAAAATATCACTCACGATCACTCAAAAATATCACTCACCATTGCTCAAAAATATCACTCACCATCACTCAGAAATATCACTCACCATCGCTCAAAAATATCACTCACCATCACTCAGAAATATCACTCACCATCACTCAAAAATATCACTCACCATCGCTCAAAAATATCACTCACCATCGCTCAAAAATATCACTCAAAAATATCACTCACCATCACTCAAAAATATCACTCACCATCGCTCAAAAATATCACTCAGAAATATCACTCACCATCACTCAAAAATATCACTCACCATCGCTCAAAAATATCACTCAAAAATATCACTCACCATCACTCAAAAATATCACTCACCATCGCTCAAAAATATCACTCAAAAATATCACTCACCATCACTCAAAAATATCACTCACCATCGCTCAAAAATATCACTCAAAAATATCACTCACCATCACTCAAAAATATCACTCACCATCGCTCAAAAATATCACTCAAAAATATCACTCACCATCACTCAAAAATATCACTCACCATCGCTCAAAAATATCACTCACCATCGCTCAAAAATATCACTCAAAAATATCACTCACCATCACTCAAAAATATCACTCACCATCGCTCAAAAATATCACTCACCATCACTCAGATATATCACTCAAAAATATCACTCACCATCACTCAAAAATATCACTCACCATCGCTCAAAAATATCACTCACCATCGCTCAAAAATATCACTCACCATCACTCAGACATTTCACTCACGATCACTCAAAAATATCACTCACCATCACTCAAAAATATCAATCACCGTCACACAAAAATATCACTCACCATCACACAAAAATATCACTCACGATCACTCAAAAATATCACTCACCATCGCTCCGAAATATCACTCACCATTGCTCAAAAATATCACTCACCATCGCTCAAAAATATCACTCACCATCACTCAGAAATATCACTCACCATCGCTCAAAAATATCACTCACCATCACTCCGAAATATCACTCACCATCACTCAAAAATATCACTCACCATCACTCAGAAATATCACTCACCATCGCTCAAAAATATCACTCACCATCACTCAGAAATATCACTCACCATCACTCAAAAATATCACTCAACATCGCTCAAAAATATCACTCACCATCGCTCAAAAATATCACCCAAAAATATCACTCACCATCGCTCAAAAATATCTCTCACCATCGCTCAAAAATATCACTCACCATCACTCAGAAATATCACTCACCATCGCTCAAAAATATCACTCACCATCACACAGAAATATCACTCACCATCACGCAAAAATATCACTCACCATCACTCAGAAATATCACTCACCATCACTCAAAAATATCACTCACCATCACTCAGAAATATCACTCACCATCGCTCAAAGATATCACTCACCATCGCTCAGAAATATCACTCACCATCACTCAAAAATATCACTCACCATCGCTCAAACATATCACTCACCATCGCTCAGAAATATCACTCACCATCGCTCAAAAATATCACTCACCATCGCTCAAAAATATCACACACCATCACACAAAAATATCACTCACCATCAAACAAAAATATCACTCACGATCACTCAAAAATATCACTCACCATCGCTCAAAAATATCACTCACCATCGCACAAAAATATCGTTCACCATCGCTTAAAAATATCACTCACCATCGCTCAAAAATATCACTCACCATTGCTCAGAAATATCACTCACCATCGCTCAGAAATATCACTCACCATCACTCAAAAATATCGCTCACCATCACTCAAAAATATCACTCACCATCACTCAGAAATATCACTCACATTCGCTCAAAAATATCACTCACCATCACTCAGAAATATCACTCAGAATCACTCAAAAATATCACTCACCATCGCTCAATAATATCACTCACCATCGCTCAAAAATTTCACCCAAAAATATCACTCACCATCGCTCAAAAATATCACTCACCATCGCTCAAAAATATCACTCACCATCACCCAAAAATATCACTCACCATCACTCAGAAATGTCACTCACCATCGCTCAAATATATCACTCACCATCGCTCAAAAATATCACTCAAAAATATCACTCACCATCACTCAAAAATATCACTCACCATCGCTCAAAAATATCACTCAAAAATATCACTCACCATCACTCAAAAATATCACTCACCATCGCTCAAAAATATCACTCAAAAATATCACTCACCATCACTCAAAAATATCACTCACCATCGCTCAAAAATATCACTCAAAAATATCACTCACCATCGCTCAAAAATATCACTCACCATCGCTCAAAAATATCACTCAAAAATATCACTCACCATCACTCAAAAATATCACTCACCATCGCTCAAAAATATCACTCACCATCGCTCAAAAATATCACTCAAAAATATCACTCACCATCACTCAAAAATATCACTCACCATCGCTCAAAAATATCACTCACCATCGCTCAAAAATATCACTCAAAAATATCACTCACCATCACTCAAAAATATCACTCACCATCGCTCAGAAATATCACTCACCATCGCTCAAAAATATCACTCGCCATCGCTCAAAAATATCACTCACCATCACACAAAAATATCACTCACGATCACTCAAAAATATCACTCACCATCACTCAGAAATATCAATCACCATCACACAAAAATATCACTCATCCTTAAACAACAAAAATATCACTCACGATCACTCAAAAATATCACTCACCATCGCTCAGAAATATCACTCACCATTGCTCAAAAATATCACTCACCATCGCTCAAAAATATCACTCACCATCATTCAGAAATATCACTCACCATCGCTCAAAAATATCACTCACCATCACTCAGAAATATCACTCACCATCACTCAAAAATATCACTCAACATCGCTCAAAAATATCACTCACCATCGCTCAGAAATATCACCCAAAAATATCACTCACCATCGCTCAAAAATATCACTCACCATCGCTCAAAAATATCACTCACCATCACTCAGAAATATCACTCACCATCGCTCAAAAATATCACTCACCATCACTCAGAAATATCACTCACCATCACTTAAAAATATCACTCACCATCGCTCAAAAATATCACTCACCATCGCTCAAAAATATCACTCACCATCGCTCAAAAATATCACTCAAAAATATCACTCACCATCACTCAAAAATATCACTCACCATCGCTCAAAAATATCACTCAAAAATATCACTCACCATCACTCAAAAATATCACTCACCATCGCTCAAAAATATCACTCACCATCTCTCAAAAATATCACTCACCATCGCTCAAAAATATCACTCACCATCACTCAGAAATATCACTCACCATCGCTCAAAAATATCACTCACAATCGCTCAAAAATATCACTCACCATCACTCAAAAATATCACTCACCATCGCTCAAAAATATCACTCACCATCACTCAGAAATATCACTCACCATCACTTAAAAATATCACTCTCCATCGCTCAAAAATATCACTCACCATTGCTCAAAAATATCACTTAAAAATATCACTCACCATCGCTCAAAAATATCACTCACCATCGCTCAAAAATATCACTCAAAAATATCACTCACCATCACTCAAAAATATCACTCACCATCGCTCAAAAATATCACTCACCATCGCTCAAAAATATCACTCAAAAATATCACTCACCATCGCTCAAAAATATCACTCACCATCACTCCGAAATATCACTCACCATCACTCAAAAATATCACTCACCATCACTCAGAAATATCACTCACCATCGCTCAAAAATATCACTCACCATCACTCAGAAATATCACTCACCATCACTCAAAAATATCACTCAACATCGCTCAAAAATATCACTCACCATCGCTCAAAAATATCACCCAAAAATATCACTCACCATCGCTCAAAAATATCACTCACCATCGCTCAAAAATATCACTCACCATCACTCAGAAATATCACTCACCATCGCTCAAAAATATCACTCACCATCACTCAGAAATATCACTCACCATCACGCAAAAATATCAATCACCATCACTCAGAAATATCACTCACCATCACTCAAAAATATCACTCACCATCACTCAAAAATATCACTCAACATCGCTCAAAAATATCACTCACCATCGCTCAAAAATATCACCCAAAAATATCACTCACCATCGCTCAAAAATATCTCTCACCATCGCTCAAAAATATCACTCACCATCACTCAGAAATATCACTCACCATCGCTCAAAAATATCACTCACCATCACACAGAAATATCACTCACCATCACGCAAAAATATCACTCACCATCACTCAGAAATATCACTCACCATCACTCAAAAATATCACTCACCATCACTCAGAAATATCACTCACCATCGCTCAAAGATATCACTCACCATCGCTCAGAAATATCACTCACCATCACTCAAAAATATCACTCACCATCGCTCAAACATATCACTCACCATCGCTCAGAAATATCACTCACCATCGCTCAAAAATATCACTCACCATCGCTCAAAAATATCACACACCATCACACAAAAATATCACTCACCATCAAACAAAAATATCACTCACGATCACTCAAAAATATCACTCACCATCGCTCAAAAATATCACTCACCATCGCACAAAAATATCGTTCACCATCGCTTAAAAATATCACTCACCATCGCTCAAAAATATCACTCACCATTGCTCAGAAATATCACTCACCATCGCTCAGAAATATCACTCACCATCACTCAAAAATATCGCTCACCATCACTCAAAAATATCACTCACCATCACTCAGAAATATCACTCACATTCGCTCAAAAATATCACTCACCATCACTCAGAAATATCACTCAGAATCACTCAAAAATATCACTCACCATCGCTCAATAATATCACTCACCATCGCTCAAAAATTTCACCCAAAAATATCACTCACCATCGCTCAAAAATATCACTCACCATCGCTCAAAAATATCACTCACCATCACCCAAAAATATCACTCACCATCACTCAGAAATGTCACTCACCATCGCTCAAATATATCACTCACCATCGCTCAAAAATATCACTCAAAAATATCACTCACCATCACTCAAAAATATCACTCACCATCGCTCAAAAATATCACTCAAAAATATCACTCACCATCACTCAAAAATATCACTCACCATCGCTCAAAAATATCACTCAAAAATATCACTCACCATCACTCAAAAATATCACTCACCATCGCTCAAAAATATCACTCAAAAATATCACTCACCATCGCTCAAAAATATCACTCACCATCGCTCAAAAATATCACTCAAAAATATCACTCACCATCACTCAAAAATATCACTCACCATCGCTCAAAAATATCACTCACCATCGCTCAAAAATATCACTCAAAAATATCACTCACCATCACTCAAAAATATCACTCACCATCGCTCAAAAATATCACTCGCCATCGCTCAAAAATATCACTCAAAAATATCACTCACCATCACTCAAAAATATCACTCACCATCGCTCAGAAATATCACTCACCATCGCTCAAAAATATCACTCGCCATCGCTCAAAAATATCACTCACCATCACACAAAAATATCACTCACGATCACTCAAAAATATCACTCACCATCACTCAGAAATATCAATCACCATCACACAAAAATATCACTCATCCTTAAACAACAAAAATATCACTCACGATCACTCAAAAATATCACTCACCATCGCTCAGAAATATCACTCACCATTGCTCAAAAATATCACTCACCATCGCTCAAAAATATCACTCACCATCATTCAGAAATATCACTCACCATCGCTCAAAAATATCACTCACCATCACTCAGAAATATCACTCACCATCACTCAAAAATATCACTCAACATCGCTCAAAAATATCACTCACCATCGCTCAGAAATATCACCCAAAAATATCACTCACCATCGCTCAAAAATATCACTCACCATCGCTCAAAAATATCACTCACCATCACTCAGAAATATCACTCACCATCGCTCAAAAATATCACTCACCATCACTCAGAAATATCACTCACCATCACTTAAAAATATCACTCACCATCGCTCAAAAATATCACTCACCATCGCTCAAAAATATCACTCACCATCGCTCAAAAATATCACTCAAAAATATCACTCACCATCACTCAAAAATATCACTCACCATCGCTCAAAAATATCACTCAAAAATATCACTCACCATCACTCAAAAATATCACTCACCATCGCTCAAAAATATCACTCACCATCTCTCATAAATATCACTCACCATCGCTCAAAAATATCACTCACCATCACTCAGAAATATCACTCACCATCGCTCAAAAATATCACTCACAATCGCTCAAAAATATCACTCACCATCACTCAAAAATATCACTCACCATCGCTCAAAAATATCACTCACCATCACTCAGAAATATCACTCACCATCACTTAAAAATATCACTCTCCATCGCTCAAAAATATCACTCACCATTGCTCAAAAATATCACTCAAAAATATCACTCACCATCGCTCAAAAATATCACTCACCATCGCTCAAAAATATCACTCAAAAATATCACTCACCATCACTCAAAAATATCACTCACCATCGCTCAAAAATATCACTCACCATCGCTCAAAAATATCACTCAAAAATATCACTCACCATCGCTCAAAAATATCACTCACCATCACTCCGAAATATCACTCACCATCACTCAAAAATATCACTCACCATCACTCAGAAATATCACTCACCATCGCTCAAAAATATCACTCACCATCACTCAGAAATATCACTCACCATCACTCAAAAATATCACTCAACATCGCTCAAAAATATCACTCACCATCGCTCAAAAATATCACCCAAAAATATCACTCACCATCGCTCAAAAATATCACTCACCATCGCTCAAAAATATCACTCACCATCACTCAGAAATATCACTCACCATCGCTCAAAAATATCACTCACCATCACTCAGAAATATCACTCACCATCACGCAAAAATATCAATCACCATCACTCAGAAATATCACTCACCATCACTCAAAAATATCACTCACCATCACTCAGAAATATCACTCACCATCGCTCAAAGATATCACTCACCATCGCTCAGAAATATCACTCACCATCACTCAAAAATATCACTCACCATCGCTCAAACATATCACTCACCATCGCTCAGAAATATCACTCACCATCGCTCAAAAATATCACTCACCATCGCTCAAAAATATCACACACCATCACACAAAAATATCACTCACCATCAAACAAAAATATCACTCACGATCACTCAAAAATATCACTCACCATCGCTCAAAAATATCACTCACCATCGCTCAAAAATATCGTTCACCATCGCTTAAAAATATCACTCACCATCGCTCAAAAATATCACTCACCATTGCTCAGAAATATCACTCACCATCGCTCAGAAATATCACTCACCATCACTCAAAAATATCGCTCACCATCACTCAAAAATATCACTCACCATCACTCAGAAATATCACTCACATTCGCTCAAAAATATCACTCACCATCACTCAGAAATATCACTCACCATCACTCAAAAATATCACTCACCATCGCTCAAAAATATCACTCACCATCGCTCAAAAATATCACCCAAAAATATCACTCACCATCGCTCAAAAATATCACTCACCATCGCTCAAAAATATCACTCACCATCACCCAAAAATATCACTCACCATCACTCAGAAATGTCACTCACCATCGCTCAAATATATCACTCACCATCGCTCAAAAATATCACTCAAAAATATCACTCACCATCACTCAAAAATATCACTCACCATCGCTCAAAAATATCACTCAAAAATATCACTCACCATCACTCAAAAATATCACTCACCATCGCTCAAAAATATCACTCAAAAATATCACTCACCATCACTCAAAAATATCACTCACCATCGCTCAAAAATATCACTCAAAAATATCACTCACCATCGCTCAAAAATATCACTCACCATCGCTCAAAAATATCACTCAAAAATATCACTCACCATCACTCAAAAATATCACTCACCATCGCTCAAAAATATCACTCAAAAATATCACTCACCATCACTCAAAAATAACACTCACCATCGCTCAAAAATATCACTCACCATCGCTCAAAAATATCACTCAAAAATATCACTCACCATCACTCAAAAATATCACTCACCATCGCTCAAAAATATCACTCACCATCGCTCAAAAATATCACTCAAAAATATCACTCACCATCACTCAAAAATATCACTCACCATCGCTCAAAAATATCACTCACCATCACTCAGAAATATCACTCACCATCGCTCAAAAATATCACTCGCCATCGCTCAAAAATATCACTCACCATCACACAAAAATATCACTCACGATCACTCAAAAATATCACTCACCATCACTCAAAAATATCAATCACCATCACACAAAAATATCACTCATCCTTAAACAACAAAAATATCACTCACGATCACTCAAAAATATCACTCACCATCGCTCAGAAATATCACTCACCATTGCTCAAAAATATCACTCACCATCGCTCAAAAATATCACTCACCATCATTCAGAAATATCACTCACCATCGCTCAAAAATATCACTCACCATCACTCAGAAATATCACTCACCATCACTCAAAAATATCACTCAACATCGCTCAAAAATATCACTCACCATCGCTCAGAAATATCACCCAAAAATATCACTCACCATCGCTCAAAAATATCACTCACCATCGCTCAAAAATATCACTCACCATCACTCAGAAATATCACTCACCATCGCTCAAAAATATCACTCACCATCACTCAGAAATATCACTCACCATCACTTAAAAATATCACTCACCATCGCTCAAAAATATCACTCACCATCGCTCAAAAATATCACTCACCATCGCTCAAAAATATCACTCAAAAATATCACTCACCATCACTCAAAAATATCACTCACCATCGCTCAAAAATATCACTCACCATCGCTCAAAAATATCACTCAAAAATATCACTCACCATCACTCAAAAATATCACTCACCATCGCTCAAAAATATCACTCACCATCACTCAAAAATATCACTCACCATCGCTCAAAAATATCACTCACCATCACTCAGAAATATCACTCACCATCGCTCAAAAATATCACTCACAATCGCTCAAAAATATCACTCACCATCACTCAAAAATATCACTCACCATCGCTCAAAAATATCACTCACCATCACTCAGAAATATCACTCACCATCGCTCAAAAATATCACTCACCATCACTCAAAAATATCAATCACCATCACACAAAAATATCACTCATCCTTAAACAACAAAAATATCACTCACGATCACTCAAAAATATCACTCACCATCGCTCAGAAATATCACTCACCATTGCTCAAAAATATCACTCACCATCGCTCAAAAATATCACTCACCATCACTCAGAAATATCACTCACCATCGCTCAAAAATATCACTCACCATCACTCAGAAATATCACTCACCATCACTCAAAAATATCACTCAACATCGCTCAAAAATATCACTCACCATCGCTCAAAAATATCACCCAAAAATATCACTCACCATCGCTCAATAATATCACTCACCATCGCTCAAAAATATCACTCACCATCACTCAGAAATATCACTCACCATCGCTCAAAAATATCACTCACCATCACTCAGAAATATCACTCACCATCACTTAAAAATATCACTCTCCATCGCTCAAAAATATCACTCACCATTGCTCAAAAATATCACTCAAAAATATCACTCACCATCGCTCAAAAATATCACTCACCATCGCTCAAAAATATCACTCAAAAATATCACTCACCATCACTCAAAAATATCACTCACCATCGCTCAAAAATATCACTCACCATCGCTCAAAAATATCACTCAAAAATATCACTCACCATCACTCAAAAATATCACTCACCATCGCTCAAAAATATCACTCACCATCACTCAAAAATATCACTCACCATCGCTCAAAAATATAACTCTCCATCACTCAGAAATATCACTCACCATCGCTCAAAAATATCACTCACCATCAATCAGAAATATCACTCACGATCACTCAAAAATATCACTCACCATCACTCAAAAATATCACTCACCATCGCTCAAAAATATCACTCACCATCACTCAAAAATATCACTCACCATCGCTCAAAAATATAACTCTCCATCACTCAGAAATATCACTCACAATCGCTCAAAAATATCACTCACCATCGCCCAAAAATATCACTCACCATCACGCAAAAATATCACTCACGATCAATCAAAAATATCACTCACCATCGCTCAAAAATATCACTCACCATCACTCAAAAATATCACTCACCATCACACAAAAATATCACTCACCATCACACAAAAATATCACTCACGATCACTCAAAAATATCACTCACCATCGCTCAAAAATATCACTCACCATCACTCAGAAATATCACTCACCATCGCTCAAAAATATCACTCACCATCACTCAGAAATATCACTCGCGATCACTCAAAAATATCACTCACCATCGCTCAAAAATATCACTCACCATCACTCAGAAATATCACTCACCATCACTCAGAAATATCACTCACCATCGCTCAGAAATATCACTCACCATCACACAAAAATATCACTCACGATCACTCAAAAATATCACTCACCATTGCTCAAAAATATCACTCACCATCACTCAGAAATATCACTCACCATCGCTCAAAAATATCACTCACCATCACTCAGAAATATCACTCACCATCACTCAAAAATATCACTCACCATCGCTCAAAAATATCACTCACCATCGCTCAAAAATATCACTCAAAAATATCACTCACCATCACTCAAAAATATCACTCACCATCGCTCAAAAATATCACTCAAAAATATCACTCACCATCACTCAAAAATATCACTCACCATCGCTCAAAAATATCACTCAAAAATATCACTCACCATCACTCAAAAATATCACTCACCATCGCTCAAAAATATCACTCAAAAATATCACTCACCATCACTCAAAAATATCACTCACCATCGCTCAAAAATATCACTCAAAAATATCACTCACCATCACTCAAAAATATCACTCACCATCGCTCAAAAATATCACTCAAAAATATCACTCACCATCACTCAAAAATATCACTCACCATCGCTCAAAAATATCACTCACCATCGCTCAAAAATATCACTCAAAAATATCACTCACCATCACTCAAAAATATCACTCACCATCGCTCAAAAATATCACTCACCATCACTCAGATATATCACTCAAAAATATCACTCACCATCACTCAAAAATATCACTCACCATCGCTCAAAAATATCACTCACCATCGCTCAAAAATATCACTCACCATCACTCAGACATTTCACTCACGATCACTCAAAAATATCACTCACCATCACTCAAAAATATCAATCACCGTCACACAAAAATATCACTCACCATCACACAAAAATATCACTCACGATCACTCAAAAATATCACTCACCATCGCTCCGAAATATCACTCACCATTGCTCAAAAATATCACTCACCATCGCTCAAAAATATCACTCACCATCACTCAGAAATATCACTCACCATCGCTCAAAAATATCACTCACCATCACTCCGAAATATCACTCACCATCACTCAAAAATATCACTCACCATCACTCAGAAATATCACTCACCATCGCTCAAAAATATCACTCACCATCACTCAGAAATATCACTCACCATCACTCAAAAATATCACTCAACATCGCTCAAAAATATCACTCACCATCGCTCAAAAATATCACCCAAAAATATCACTCACCATCGCTCAAAAATATCTCTCACCATCGCTCAAAAATATCACTCACCATCACTCAGAAATATCACTCACCATCGCTCAAAAATATCACTCACCATCACTCAGAAATATCACTCACCATCACGCAAAAATATCACTCACCATCACTCAGAAATATCACTCACCATCACTCAAAAATATCACTCACCATCACTCAGAAATATCACTCACCATCGCTCAAAGATATCACTCACCATCGCTCAGAAATATCACTCACCATCACTCAAAAATATCACTCACCATCGCTCAAACATATCACTCACCATCGCTCAGAAATATCACTCACCATCGCTCAAAAATATCACTCACCATCGCTCAAAAATATCACACACCATCACACAAAAATATCACTCACCATCAAACAAAAATATCACTCACGATCACTCAAAAATATCACTCACCATCGCTCAAAAATATCACTCACCATCGCACAAAAATATCGTTCACCATCGCTTAAAAATATCACTCACCATCGCTCAAAAATATCACTCACCATTGCTCAGAAATATCACTCACCATCGCTCAGAAATATCACTCACCATCACTCAAAAATATCGCTCACCATCACTCAAAAATATCACTCACCATCACTCAGAAATATCACTCACATTCGCTCAAAAATATCACTCACCATCACTCAGAAATATCACTCACCATCACTCAAAAATATCACTCACCATCGCTCAAAAATATCACTCACCATCGCTCAAAAATTTCACCCAAAAATATCACTCACCATCGCTCAAAAATATCACTCACCATCGCTCAAAAATATCACTCACCATCACCCAAAAATATCACTCACCATCACTCAGAAATGTCACTCACCATCGCTCAAATATATCACTCACCATCGCTCAAAAATATCACTCAAAAATATCACTCACCATCACTCAAAAATATCACTCACCATCGCTCAAAAATATCACTCAAAAATATCACTCACCATCACTCAAAAATATCACTCACCATCGCTCAAAAATATCATTCAAAAATATCACTCACCATCTCTCAAAAATATCACTCACCATCGCTCAAAAATATCACTCAAAAATATCACTCACCATCGCTCAAAAATATCACTCACCATCGCTCAAAAATATCACTCAAAAATATCACTCACCATCACTCAAAAATATCACTCACCATCGCTCAAAAATATCACTCACCATCGCTCAAAAATATCACTCAAAAATATCACTCACCATCACTCAAAAATATCACTCACCATCGCTCAAAAATATCACTCACCATCGCTCAAAAATATCACTCAAAAATATCACTCTCCATCACTCAAAAATATCACTCACCATCGCTCAGAAATATCACTCACCATCGCTCAAAAATATCACTCGCCATCGCTCAAAAATATCACTCACCATCACACAAAAATATCACTCACGATCACTCAAAAATATCACTCACCATCACTCAGAAATATCAATCACCATCACACAAAAATATCACTCATCCTTAAACAACAAAAATATCACTCACGATCACTCAAAAATATCACTCACCATCGCTCAGAAATATCACTCACCATTGCTCAAAAATATCACTCACCATCGCTCAAAAATATCACTCACCATCATTCAGAAATATCACTCACCATCGCTCAAAAATATCACTCACCATCACTCAGAAATATCACTCACCATCACTCAAAAATATCACTCAACATCGCTCAAAAATATCACTCACCATCGCTCAGAAATATCACCCAAAAATATCACTCACCATCGCTCAAAAATATCACTCACCATCGCTCAAAAATATCACTCACCATCACTCAGAAATATCACTCACCATCGCTCAAAAATATCACTCACCATCACTCAGAAATATCACTCACCATCACTTAAAAATATCACTCACCATCGCTCAAAAATATCACTCACCATCGCTCAAAAATATCACTCACCATCGCTCAAAAATATCACTCAAAAATATCACTCACCATCACTCAAAAATATCACTCACCATCGCTCAAAAATATCACTCAAAAATATCACTCACCATCACTCAAAAATATCACTCACCATCGCTCAAAAATATCACTCACCATCGCCCAAAAATATCACTCACCATCACGCAAAAATATCACTCACGATCAATCAAAAATATCACTCACCATCGCTCAAAAATATCACTCACCATCACACAAAAATATCACTCACCATCACACAAAAATATCACTCACCATCACACAAAAATATCACTCACGATCACTCAAAAATATCACTCACCATCGCTCAAAAATATCACTCACCATCACTCAGAAATATCACTCACCATCGCTCAAAAATATCACTCACCATCACTCAGAAATATCACTCGCGATCACTCAAAAATATCACTCACCATCGCTCAAAAATATCACTCACCATCACTCAGAAATATCACTCACCATCACTCAGAAATATCACTCACCATCGCTCAGAAATATCACTCACCATCACACAAAAATATCACTCACGATCACTCAAAAATATCACTCACCATTGCTCAAAAATATCACTCACCATCACTCAGAAATATCACTCACCATCGCTCAAAAATATCACTCACCATCACTCAGAAATATCACTCACCATCACTCAAAAATATCACTCACCATCGCTCAAAAATATCACTCACCATCGCTCAAAAATATCACTCAAAAATATCACTCACCATCACTCAAAAATATCACTCACCATCGCTCAAAAATATCACTCAAAAATATCACTCACCATCACTCAAAAATATCACTCACCATCGCTCAAAAATATCACTCAAAAATATCACTCACCATCACTCAAAAATATCACTCACCATCGCTCAAAAATATCACTCAAAAATATCACTCACCATCACTCAAAAATATCACTCACCATCGCTCAAAAATATCACTCAAAAATATCACTCACCATCACTCAAAAATATCACTCACCATCGCTCAAAAATATCACTCAAAAATATCACTCACCATCACTCAAAAATATCACTCACCATCGCTCAAAAATATCACTCACCATCGCTCAAAAATATCACTCAAAAATATCACTCACCATCACTCAAAAATATCACTCACCATCGCTCAAAAATATCACTCACCATCACTCAGATATATCACTCAAAAATATCACTCACCATCACTCAAAAATATCACTCACCATCGCTCAAAAATATCACTCACCATCGCTCAAAAATATCACTCACCATCACTCAGACATTTCACTCACGATCACTCAAAAATATCACTCACCATCACTCAAAAATATCAATCACCGTCACACAAAAATATCACTCACCATCACACAAAAATATCACTCACGATCACTCAAAAATATCACTCACCATCGCTCCGAAATATCACTCACCATTGCTCAAAAATATCACTCACCATCGCTCAAAAATATCACTCACCATCACTCAGAAATATCACTCACCATCGCTCAAAAATATCACTCACCATCACTCCGAAATATCACTCACCATCACTCAAAAATATCACTCACCATCACTCAGAAATATCACTCACCATCGCTCAAAAATATCACTCACCATCACTCAGAAATATCACTCACCATCACTCAAAAATATCACTCAACATCGCTCAAAAATATCACTCACCATCGCTCAAAAATATCACCCAAAAATATCACTCACCATCGCTCAAAAATATCTCTCACCATCGCTCAAAAATATCACTCACCATCACTCAGAAATATCACTCACCATCGCTCAAAAATATCACTCACCATCACTCAGAAATATCACTCACCATCACGCAAAAATATCACTCACCATCACTCAGAAATATCACTCACCATCACTCAAAAATATCACTCACCATCACTCAGAAATATCACTCACCATCGCTCAAAGATATCACTCACCATCGCTCAGAAATATCACTCACCATCACTCAAAAATATCACTCACCATCGCTCAAACATATCACTCACCATCGCTCAGAAATATCACTCACCATCGCTCAAAAATATCACTCACCATCGCTCAAAAATATCACACACCATCACACAAAAATATCACTCACCATCAAACAAAAATATCACTCACGATCACTCAAAAATATCACTCACCATCGCTCAAAAATATCACTCACCATCGCACAAAAATATCGTTCACCATCGCTTAAAAATATCACTCACCATCGCTCAAAAATATCACTCACCATTGCTCAGAAATATCACTCACCATCGCTCAGAAATATCACTCACCATCACTCAAAAATATCGCTCACCATCACTCAAAAATATCACTCACCATCACTCAGAAATATCACTCACATTCGCTCAAAAATATCACTCACCATCACTCAGAAATATCACTCACCATCACTCAAAAATATCACTCACCATCGCTCAAAAATATCACTCACCATCGCTCAAAAATTTCACCCAAAAATATCACTCACCATCGCTCAAAAATATCACTCACCATCGCTCAAAAATATCACTCACCATCACCCAAAAATATCACTCACCATCACTCAGAAATGTCACTCACCATCGCTCAAATATATCACTCACCATCGCTCAAAAATATCACTCAAAAATATCACTCACCATCACTCAAAAATATCACTCACCATCGCTCAAAAATATCACTCAAAAATATCACTCACCATCACTCAAAAATATCACTCACCATCGCTCAAAAATATCATTCAAAAATATCACTCACCATCACTCAAAAATATCACTCACCATCGCTCAAAAATATCACTCAAAAATATCACTCACCATCGCTCAAAAATATCACTCACCATCGCTCAAAAATATCACTCAAAAATATCACTCACCATCACTCAAAAATATCACTCACCATCGCTCAAAAATATCACTCACCATCGCTCAAAAATATCACTCAAAAATATCACTCACCATCACTCAAAAATATCACTCACCATCGCTCAAAAATATCACTCACCATCGCTCAAAAATATCACTCAAAAATATCACTCACCATCACTCAAAAATATCACTCACCATCGCTCAGAAATATCACTCACCATCGCTCAAAAATATCATCTCGCCATCGCTCAAAAATATCACTCACCATCACACAAAAATATCACTCACGATCACTCAAAAATATCACTCACCATCACTCAGAAATATCAATCACCATCACACAAAAATATCACTCATCCTTAAACAACAAAAATATCACTAACGATCACTCAAAAATATCACTCACCATCGCTCAGAAATATCACTCACCATTGCTCAAAAATATCACTCACCATCGCTCAAAAATATCACTCACCATCATTCAGAAATATCACTCACCATCGCTCAAAAATATCACTCACCATCACTCAGAAATATCACTCACCATCACTCAAAAATATCACTCAACATCGCTCAAAAATATCACTCACCATCGCTCAGAAATATCACCCAAAAATATCACTCACCATCGCTCAAAAATATCACTCACCATCGCTCAAAAATATCACTCACCATCACTCAGAAATATCACTCACCATCGCTCAAAAATATCACTCACCATCACTCAGAAATATCACTCACCATCACTTAAAAATATCACTCACCATCGCTCAAAAATATCACTCACCATCGCTCAAAAATATCACTCACCATCGCTCAAAAATATCACTCAAAAATATCACTCACCATCACTCAAAAATATCACTCACCATCGCTCAAAAATATCACTCAAAAATATCACTCACCATCACTCAAAAATATCACTCACCATCGCTCAAAAATATCACTCACCATCACTCAAAAATATCACTCACCATCACACAAAAATATCACTCACCATCACTCAGAAATATCACTCACCATCACTCAAAAATATCACTCACCATCACTCAGAAATATCACTCACCATCGCTCAAAGATATCACTCACCATCGCTCAGAAATATCACTCACCATCACTCAAAAATATCACTCACCATCGCTCAAACATATCACTCACCATCGCTCAGAAATATCACTCACCATCGCTCAAAAATATCACTCACCATCGCTCAAAAATATCACACACCATCACACAAAAATATCACTCACCATCAAACAAAAATATCACTCACGATCACTCAAAAATATCACTCACCATCGCTCAAAAATATCACTCACCATCGCACAAAAATATCGTTCACCATCGCTTAAAAATATCACTCACCATCGCTCAAAAATATCACTCACCATTGCTCAGAAATATCACTCACCATCGCTCAGAAATATCACTCACCATCACTCAAAAATATCGCTCACCATCACTCAAAAATATCACTCACCATCACTCAGAAATATCACTCACATTCGCTCAAAAATATCACTCACCATCACTCAGAAATATCACTCACCATCACTCAAAAATATCACTCACCATCGCTCAAAAATATCACTCACCATCGCTCAAAAATTTCACCCAAAAATATCACTCACCATCGCTCAAAAATATCACTCACCATCGCTCAAAAATATCACTCACCATCACCCAAAAATATCACTCACCATCACTCAGAAATGTCACTCACCATCGCTCAAATATATCACTCACCATCGCTCAAAAATATCACTCAAAAATATCACTCACCATCACTCAAAAATATCACTCACCATCGCTCAAAAATATCACTCAAAAATATCACTCACCATCACTCAAAAATATCACTCACCATCGCTCAAAAATATCATTCAAAAATATCACTCACCATCGCTCAAAGATATCACTCACCATCGCTCAGAAATATCACTCACCATCACTCAAAAATATCACTCACCATCGCTCAAACATATCACTCACCATCGCTCAGAAATATCACTCACCATCGCTCAAAAATATCACTCACCATCGCTCAAAAATATCACACACCATCACACAAAAATATCACTCACCATCAAACAAAAATATCACTCACGATCACTCAAAAATATCACTCACCATCGCTCAAAAATATCACTCACCATCGCACAAAAATATCGTTCACCATCGCTTAAAAATATCACTCACCAT
This sequence comes from Chiloscyllium plagiosum, assembly GCF_037043375.1. NCBI lineage: Eukaryota > Metazoa > Chordata > Chondrichthyes > Orectolobiformes > Hemiscylliidae > Chiloscyllium > Chiloscyllium plagiosum. The sequence goes on from NW_028270157.1 coordinate 68,254,014, forward strand.
CGCTCAAAAATATCACTCACCATTGCTCAGAAATATCACTCACCATCGCTCAGAAATATCACTCACCATCACTCAAAAATATCGCTCACCATCACTCAAAAATATCACTCACCATCACTCAGAAATATCACTCACATTCGCTCAAAAATATCACTCACCATCACTCAGAAATATCACTCACCATCACTCAAAAATATCACTCACCATCGCTCAAAAATATCACTCACCATCGCTCAAAAATTTCACCCAAAAATATCACTCACCATCGCTCAAAAATATCACTCACCATCGCTCAAAAATATCACTCACCATCACCCAAAAATATCACTCACCATCACTCAGAAATGTCACTCACCATCGCTCAAATATATCACTCACCATCGCTCAAAAATATCACTCAAAAATATCACTCACCATCACTCAAAAATATCACTCACCATCGCTCAAAAATATCACTCAAAAATATCACTCACCATCACTCAAAAATATCACTCACCATCGCTCAAAAATATCATTCAAAAATATCACTCACCATCACTCAAAAATATCACTCACCATCGCTCAAAAATATCACTCAAAAATATCACTCACCATCGCTCAAAAATATCACTCACCATCGCTCAAAAATATCACTCAAAAATATCACTCACCATCACTCAAAAATATCACTCACCATCGCTCAAAAATATCACTCACCATCGCTCAAAAATATCACTCAAAAATATCACTCACCATCACTCAAAAATATCACTCACCATCGCTCAAAAATATCACTCACCATCGCTCAAAAATATCACTCAAAAATATCACTCACCATCACTCAAAAATATCACTCACCATCGCTCAGAAATATCACTCACCATCGCTCAAAAATATCACTCGCCATCGCTCAAAAATATCACTCACCATCACACAAAAATATCACTCACGATCACTCAAAAATATCACTCACCATCACTCAGAAATATCAATCACCATCACACAAAAATATCACTCATCCTTAAACAACAAAAATATCACTCACGATCACTCAAAAATATCACTCACCATCGCTCAGAAATATCACTCACCATTGCTCAAAAATATCACTCACCATCGCTCAAAAATATCACTCACCATCATTCAGAAATATCACTCACCATCGCTCAAAAATATCACTCACCATCACTCAGAAATATCACTCACCATCACTCAAAAATATCACTCAACATCGCTCAAAAATATCACTCACCATCGCTCAGAAATATCACCCAAAAATATCACTCACCATCGCTCAAAAATATCACTCACCATCGCTCAAAAATATCACTCACCATCACTCAGAAATATCACTCACCATCGCTCAAAAATATCACTCACCATCACTCAGAAATATCACTCACCATCACTTAAAAATATCACTCACCATCGCTCAAAAATATCACTCACCATCGCTCAAAAATATCACTCACCATCGCTCAAAAATATCACTCAAAAATATCACTCACCATCACTCAAAAATATCACTCACCATCGCTCAAAAATATCACTCAAAAATATCACTCACCATCACTCAAAAATATCACTCACCATCGCTCAAAAATATCACTCACCATCGCCCAAAAATATCACTCACCATCACGCAAAAATATCACTCACGATCAATCAAAAATATCACTCACCATCGCTCAAAAATATCACTCACCATCACTCAAAAATATCACTCACCATCACACAAAAATATCACTCACCATCACACAAAAATATCACTCACGATCACTCAAAAATATCACTCACCATCGCTCAAAAATATCACTCACCATCACTCAGAAATATCACTCACCATCGCTCAAAAATATCACTCACCATCACTCAGAAATATCACTCGCGATCACTCAAAAATATCACTCACCATCGCTCAAAAATATCACTCACCATCACTCAGAAATATCACTCACCATCACTCAGAAATATCACTCACCATCGCTCAGAAATATCACTCACCATCACACAAAAATATCACTCACGATCACTCAAAAATATCACTCACCATTGCTCAAAAATATCACTCACCATCACTCAGAAATATCACTCACCATCGCTCAAAAATATCACTCACCATCACTCAGAAATATCACTCACCATCACTCAAAAATATCACTCACCATCGCTCAAAAATATCACTCACCATCGCTCAAAAATATCACTCAAAAATATCACTCACCATCACTCAAAAATATCACTCACCATCGCTCAAAAATATCACTCAAAAATATCACTCACCATCACTCAAAAATATCACTCACCATCGCTCAAAAATATCACTCAAAAATATCACTCACCATCACTCAAAAATATCACTCACCATCGCTCAAAAATATCACTCAAAAATATCACTCACCATCACTCAAAAATATCACTCACCATCGCTCAAAAATATCACTCAAAAATATCACTCACCATCACTCAAAAATATCACTCACCATCGCTCAAAAATATCACTCAAAAATATCACTCACCATCACTCAAAAATATCACTCACCATCGCTCAAAAATATCACTCACCATCGCTCAAAAATATCACTCAAAAATATCACTCACCATCACTCAAAAATATCACTCACCATCGCTCAAAAATATCACTCACCATCACTCAGATATATCACTCAAAAATATCACTCACCATCACTCAAAAATATCACTCACCATCGCTCAAAAATATCACTCACCATCGCTCAAAAATATCACTCACCATCACTCAGACATTTCACTCACGATCACTCAAAAATATCACTCACCATCACTCAAAAATATCAATCACCGTCACACAAAAATATCACTCACCATCACACAAAAATATCACTCACGATCACTCAAAAATATCACTCACCATCGCTCCGAAATATCACTCACCATTGCTCAAAAATATCACTCACCATCGCTCAAAAATATCACTCACCATCACTCAGAAATATCACTCACCATCGCTCAAAAATATCACTCACCATCACTCCGAAATATCACTCACCATCACTCAAAAATATCACTCACCATCACTCAGAAATATCACTCACCATCGCTCAAAAATATCACTCACCATCACTCAGAAATATCACTCACCATCACTCAAAAATATCACTCAACATCGCTCAAAAATATCACTCACCATCGCTCAAAAATATCACCCAAAAATATCACTCACCATCGCTCAAAAATATCTCTCACCATCGCTCAAAAATATCACTCACCATCACTCAGAAATATCACTCACCATCGCTCAAAAATATCACTCACCATCACTCAGAAATATCACTCACCATCACGCAAAAATATCACTCACCATCACTCAGAAATATCACTCACCATCACTCAAAAATATCACTCACCATCACTCAGAAATATCACTCACCATCGCTCAAAGATATCACTCACCATCGCTCAGAAATATCACTCACCATCACTCAAAAATATCACTCACCATCGCTCAAACATATCACTCACCATCGCTCAGAAATATCACTCACCATCGCTCAAAAATATCACTCACCATCGCTCAAAAATATCACACACCATCACACAAAAATATCACTCACCATCAAACAAAAATATCACTCACGATCACTCAAAAATATCACTCACCATCGCTCAAAAATATCACTCACCATCGCACAAAAATATCGTTCACCATCGCTTAAAAATATCACTCACCATCGCTCAAAAATATCACTCACCATTGCTCAGAAATATCACTCACCATCGCTCAGAAATATCACTCACCATCACTCAAAAATATCGCTCACCATCACTCAAAAATATCACTCACCATCACTCAGAAATATCACTCACATTCGCTCAAAAATATCACTCACCATCACTCAGAAATATCACTCACCATCACTCAAAAATATCACTCACCATCGCTCAAAAATATCACTCACCATCGCTCAAAAATTTCACCCAAAAATATCACTCACCATCGCTCAAAAATATCACTCACCATCGCTCAAAAATATCACTCACCATCACCCAAAAATATCACTCACCATCACTCAGAAATGTCACTCACCATCGCTCAAATATATCACTCACCATCGCTCAAAAATATCACTCAAAAATATCACTCACCATCACTCAAAAATATCACTCACCATCGCTCAAAAATATCACTCAAAAATATCACTCACCATCACTCAAAAATATCACTCACCATCGCTCAAAAATATCATTCAAAAATATCACTCACCATCACTCAAAAATATCACTCACCATCGCTCAAAAATATCACTCAAAAATATCACTCACCATCGCTCAAAAATATCACTCACCATCGCTCAAAAATATCACTCAAAAATATCACTCACCATCACTCAAAAATATCACTCACCATCGCTCAAAAATATCACTCACCATCGCTCAAAAATATCACTCAAAAATATCACTCACCATCACTCAAAAATATCACTCACCATCGCTCAAAAATATCACTCACCATCGCTCAAAAATATCACTCAAAAATATCACTCACCATCACTCAAAAATATCACTCACCATCGCTCAGAAATATCACTCACCATCGCTCAAAAATATCACTCGCCATCGCTCAAAAATATCACTCACCATCACACAAAAATATCACTCACGATCACTCAAAAATATCACTCACCATCACTCAGAAATATCAATCACCATCACACAAAAATATCACTCATCCTTAAACAACAAAAATATCACTCACGATCACTCAAAAATATCACTCACCATCGCTCAGAAATATCACTCACCATTGCTCAAAAATATCACTCACCATCGCTCAAAAATATCACTCACCATCATTCAGAAATATCACTCACCATCGCTCAAAAATATCACTCACCATCACTCAGAAATATCACTCACCATCACTCAAAAATATCACTCAACATCGCTCAAAAATATCACTCACCATCGCTCAGAAATATCACCCAAAAATATCACTCACCATCGCTCAAAAATATCACTCACCATCGCTCAAAAATATCACTCACCATCACTCAGAAATATCACTCACCATCGCTCAAAAATATCACTCACCATCACTCAGAAATATCACTCACCATCACTTAAAAATATCACTCACCATCGCTCAAAAATATCACTCACCATCGCTCAAAAATATCACTCACCATCGCTCAAAAATATCACTCAAAAATATCACTCACCATCACTCAAAAATATCACTCACCATCGCTCAAAAATATCACTCAAAAATATCACTCACCATCACTCAAAAATATCACTCACCATCGCTCAAAAATATCACTCACCATCTCTCAAAAATATCACTCACCATCGCTCAAAAATATCACTCACCATCACTCAGAAATATCACTCACCATCGCTCAAAAATATCACTCACAATCGCTCAAAAATATCACTCACCATCACTCAAAAATATCACTCACCATCGCTCAAAAATATCACTCACCATCACTCAGAAATATCACTCACCATCGCTCAAAAATATCACTCACCATCACTCAAAAATATCAATCACCATCACACAAAAATATCACTCATCCTTAAACAACAAAAATATCACTCACGATCACTCAAAAATATCACTCACCATCGCTCAGAAATATCACTCACCATTGCTCAAAAATATCACTCACCATCGCTCAAAAATATCACTCACCATCACTCAGAAATATCACTCACCATCACTCAAAAATATCACTCAACATCGCTCAAAAATATCACTCACCATCGCTCAAAAATATCACCCAAAAATATCACTCACCATCGCTCAAAAATATCACTCACCATCGCTCAAAAATATCACTCACCATCACTCAGAAATATCACTCACCATCGCTCAAAAATATCACTCACCATCACTCAGAAATATCACTCACCATCACTTAAAAATATCACTCTCCATCGCTCAAAAATATCACTCAGCATTGCTCAAAAATATCACTCACCATCGCTCAAAAATATCACTCACCATCACTCAGAAATATCACTCACCATCGCTCAAAAATATCACTCACCATCACTCCGAAATATCACTCACCATCACTCAAAAATATCACTCACCATCACTCAGAAATATCACTCACCATCGCTCAAAAATATCACTCACCATCACTCAGAAATATCACTCACCATCACTCAAAAATATCACTCAACATCGCTCAAAAATATCACTCACCATCGCTCAAAAATATCACCCAAAAATATCACTCACCATCGCTCAAAAATATCACTCACCATCGCTCAAAAATATCACTCACCATCACTCAGAAATATCACTCACCATCGCTCAAAAATATCACTCACCATCACTCAGAAATATCACTCACCATCACGCAAAAATATCACTCACCATCACTCAGAAATATCACTCACCATCACTCAAAAATATCACTCACCATCACTCAGAAATATCACTCACCATCGCTCAAAGATATCACTCACCATCGCTCAGAAATATCACTCACCATCACTCAAAAATATCACTCACCATCGCTCAAACATATCACTCACCATCGCTCAGAAATATCACTCACCATCGCTCAAAAATATCACTCACCATCGCTCAAAAATATCACACACCATCACACAAAAATATCACTCACCATCAAACAAAAATATCACTCACGATCACTCAAAAATATCACTCACCATCGCTCAAAAATATCACTCACCATCGCTCAAAAATATCGTTCACCATCGCTTAAAAATATCACTCACCATCGCTCAAAAATATCACTCACCATTGCTCAGAAATATCACTCACCATCGCTCAGAAATATCACTCACCATCACTCAAAGATATCGCTCACCATCACTCAAAAATATCACTCACCATCACTCAGAAATATCACTCACATTCGCTCAAAAATATCACTCACCATCACTCAGAAATATCACTCACCATCACTCAAAAATATCACTCACCATCGCTCAAAAATATCACTCACCATCGCTCAAAAATATCACCCAAAAATATCACTCACCATCGCTCAAAAATATCACTCACCATCGCTCAAAAATATCACTCACCATCACCCAAAAATATCACTCACCATCACTCAGAAATGTCACTCACCATCGCTCAAATATATCACTCACCATCGCTCAAAAATATCACTCAAAAATATCACTCACCATCACTCAAAAATATCACTCACCATCGCTCAAAAATATCACTCAAAAATATCACTCACCATCACTCAAAAATATCACTCACCATCGCTCAAAAATATCACTCAAAAATATCACTCACCATCACTCAAAAATATCACTCACCATCGCTCAAAAATATCACTCAAAAATATCACTCACCATCGCTCAAAAATATCACTCACCATCGCTCAAAAATATCACTCAAAAATATCACTCACCATCACTCAAAAATATCACTCACCATCGCTCAAAAATATCACTCAAAAATATCACTCACCATCACTCAAAAATATCACTCACCATCACTCAAAAATATCACTCACCATCGCTCAAAAATATCACTCAAAAATATCACTCACCATCACTCAAAAATATCACTCACCATCGCTCAAAAATATCACTCACCATCGCTCAAAAATATCACTCAAAAATATCACTCACCATCACTCAAAAATATCACTCACCATCGCTCAAAAATATCACTCACCATCACTCAGAAATATCACTCACCATCGCTCAAAAATATCACTCGCCATCGCTCAAAAATATCACTCACCATCACACAAAAATATCACTCACGATCACTCAAAAATATCACTCACCATCACTCAAAAATATCAATCACCATCACACAAAAATATCACTCATCCTTAAACAACAAAAATATCACTCACGATCACTCAAAAATATCACTCACCATCGCTCAGAAATATCACTCACCATTGCTCAAAAATATCACTCACCATCGCTCAAAAATATCACTCACCATCATTCAGAAATATCACTCACCATCGCTCAAAAATATCACTCACCATCACTCAGAAATATCACTCACCATCACTCAAAAATATCACTCAACATCGCTCAAAAATATCACTCACCATCGCTCAGAAATATCACCCAAAAATATCACTCACCATCGCTCAAAAATATCACTCACCATCGCTCAAAAATATCACTCACCATCACTCAGAAATATCACTCACCATCGCTCAAAAATATCACTCACCATCACTCAGAAATATCACTCACCATCACTTAAAAATATCACTCACCATCGCTCAAAAATATCACTCACCATCGCTCAAAAATATCACTCACCATCGCTCAAAAATATCACTCAAAAATATCACTCACCATCACTCAAAAATATCACTCACCATCGCTCAAAAATATCACTTACCATCGCTCAAAAATATCACTCAAAAATATCACTCACCATCACTCAAAAATATCACTCACCATCGCTCAAAAATATCACTCACCATCACTCAAAAATATCACTCACCATCGCTCAAAAATATCACTCACCATCACTTAGAAATATCACTCACCATCGCTCAAAAATATCACTCACAATCGCTCAAAAATATCACTCACCATCACTCAAAAATATCACTCACCATCGCTCAAAAATATCACTCACCATCACTCAGAAATATCACTCACCATCGCTCAAAAATATCACTCACCATCACTCAGAAATATCACTCACCATCACGCAAAAATATCACTCACCATCACTCAGAAATATCACTCACCATCACTCAAAAATATCACTCACCATCACTCAGAAATATCACTCACCATCGCTCAAAGATATCACTCACCATCGCTCAGAAATATCACTCACCATCACTCAAAAATATCACTCACCATCGCTCAAACATATCACTCACCATCGCTCAGAAATATCACTCACCATCGCTCAAAAATATCACTCACCATCGCTCAAAAATATCACACACCATCACACAAAAATATCACTCACCATCAAACAAAAATATCACTCACGATCACTCAAAAATATCACTCACCATCGCTCAAAAATATCACTCACCATCGCACAAAAATATCGTTCACCATCGCTTAAAAATATCACTCACCATCGCTCAAAAATATCACTCACCATTGCTCAGAAATATCACTCACCATCGCTCAGAAATATCACTCACCATCACTCAAAAATATCGCTCACCATCACTCAAAAATATCACTCACCATCACTCAGAAATATCACTCACATTCGCTCAAAAATATCACTCACCATCACTCAGAAATATCACTCACCATCACTCAAAAATATCACTCACCATCGCTCAAAAATATCACTCACCATCGCTCAAAAATTTCACCCAAAAATATCACTCACCATCGCTCAAAAATATCACTCACCATCGCTCAAAAATATCACTCACCATCACCCAAAAATATCACTCACCATCACTCAGAAATGTCACTCACCATCGCTCAAATATATCACTCACCATCGCTCAAAAATATCACTCAAAAATATCACTCACCATCACTCAAAAATATCACTCACCATCGCTCAAAAATATCACTCAAAAATATCACTCACCATCACTCAAAAATATCACTCACCATCGCTCAAAAATATCATTCAAAAATATCACTCACCATCACTCAAAAATATCACTCACCATCGCTCAAAAATATCACTCAAAAATATCACTCACCATCGCTCAAAAATATCACTCACCATCGCTCAAAAATATCACTCAAAAATATCACTCACCATCACTCAAAAATATCACTCACCATCGCTCAAAAATATCACTCACCATCGCTCAAAAATATCACTCAAAAATATCACTCACCATCACTCAAAAATATCACTCACCATCGCTCAAAAATATCACTCACCATCGCTCAAAAATATCACTCAAAAATATCACTCACCATCACTCAAAAATATCACTCACCATCGCTCAGAAATATCACTCACCATCGCTCAAAAATATCACTCGCCATCGCTCAAAAATATCACTCACCATCACACAAAAATATCACTCACGATCACTCAAAAATATCACTCACCATCACTCAGAAATATCAATCACCATCACACAAAAATATCACTCATCCTTAAACAACAAAAATATCACTCACGATCACTCAAAAATATCACTCACCATCGCTCAGAAATATCACTCACCATTGCTCAAAAATATCACTCACCATCGCTCAAAAATATCACTCACCATCATTCAGAAATATCACTCACCATCGCTCAAAAATATCACTCACCATCACTCAGAAATATCACTCACCATCACTCAAAAATATCACTCAACATCGCTCAAAAATATCACTCACCATCGCTCAGAAATATCACCCAAAAATATCACTCACCATCGCTCAAAAATATCACTCACCATCGCTCAAAAATATCACTCACCATCACTCAGAAATATCACTCACCATCGCTCAAAAATATCACTCACCATCACTCAGAAATATCACTCACCATCACTTAAAAATATCACTCACCATCGCTCAAAAATATCACTCACCATCGCTCAAAAATATCACTCAAAAATATCACTCACCATCACTCAAAAATATCACTCACCATCGCTCAAAAATATCACTCAAAAATATCACTCACCATCACTCAAAAATATCACTCACCATCGCTCAAAAATATCACTCACCATCGCACAAAAATATCACTCACCATCACGCAAAAATATCACTCACGATCAATCAAAAATATCACTCACCATCGCTCAAAAATATCACTCACCATCACTCAAAAATATCACTCACCATCACACAAAAATATCACTCACCATCACACAAAAATATCACTCACGATCACTCAAAAATATCACTCACCATCGCTCAAAAATATCACTCACCATCACTCAGAAATATCACTCACCATCGCTCAAAAATATCACTCACCATCACTCAGAAATATCACTCGCGATCACTCAAAAATATCACTCACCATCGCTCAAAAATATCACTCACCATCACTCAGAAATATCACTCACCATCACTCAGAAATATCACTCACCATCGCTCAGAAATATCACTCACCATCACACAAAAATATCACTCACGATCACTCAAAAATATCACTCACCATTGCTCAAAAATATCACTCACCATCACTCAGAAATATCACTCACCATCGCTCAAAAATATCACTCACCATCACTCAGAAATATCACTCACCATCACTCAAAAATATCACTCACCATCGCTCAAAAATATCACTCACCATCGCTCAAAAATATCACTCAAAAATATCACTCACCATCACTCAAAAATATCACTCACCATCGCTCAAAAATATCACTCAAAAATATCACTCACCATCACTCAAAAATATCACTCACCATCGCTCAAAAATATCACTCAAAAATATCACTCACCATCACTCAAAAATATCACTCACCATCGCTCAAAAATATCACTCAAAAATATCACTCACCATCACTCAAAAATATCACTCACCATCGCTCAAAAATATCACTCAAAAATATCACTCACCATCACTCAAAAATATCACTCACCATCGCTCAAAAATATCACTCAAAAATATCACTCACCATCACTCAAAAATATCACTCACCATCGCTCAAAAATATCACTCACCATCGCTCAAAAATATCACTCAAAAATATCACTCACCATCACTCAAAAATATCACTCACCATCGCTCAAAAATATCACTCACCATCACTCAGATATATCACTCAAAAATATCACTCACCATCACTCAAAAATATCACTCACCATCGCTCAAAAATATCACTCACCATCGCTCAAAAATATCACTCACCATCACTCAGACATTTCACTCACGATCACTCAAAAATATCACTCACCATCACTCAAAAATATCAATCACCGTCACACAAAAATATCACTCACCATCACACAAAAATATCACTCACGATCACTCAAAAATATCACTCACCATCGCTCCGAAATATCACTCACCATTGCTCAAAAATATCACTCACCATCGCTCAAAAATATCACTCACCATCACTCAGAAATATCACTCACCATCGCTCAAAAATATCACTCACCATCACTCCGAAATATCACTCACCATCACTCAAAAATATCACTCACCATCACTCAGAAATATCACTCACCATCGCTCAAAAATATCACTCACCATCACTCAGAAATATCACTCACCATCACTCAAAAATATCACTCAACATCGCTCAAAAATATCACTCACCATCGCTCAAAAATATCACCCAAAAATATCACTCACCATCGCTCAAAAATATCTCTCACCATCGCTCAAAAATATCACTCACCATCACTCAGAAATATCACTCACCATCGCTCAAAAATATCACTCACCATCACTCAGAAATATCACTCACCATCACGCAAAAATATCACTCACCATCACTCAGAAATATCACTCACCATCACTCAAAAATATCACTCACCATCACTCAGAAATATCACTCACCATCGCTCAAAGATATCACTCACCATCGCTCAGAAATATCACTCACCATCACTCAAAAATATCACTCACCATCGCTCAAACATATCACTCACCATCGCTCAGAAATATCACTCACCATCGCTCAAAAATATCACTCACCATCGCTCAAAAATATCACACACCATCACACAAAAATATCACTCACCATCAAACAAAAATATCACTCACGATCACTCAAAAATATCACTCACCATCGCTCAAAAATATCACTCACCATCGCACAAAAATATCGTTCACCATCGCTTAAAAATATCACTCACCATCGCTCAAAAATATCACTCACCATTGCTCAGAAATATCACTCACCATCGCTCAGAAATATCACTCACCATCACTCAAACATATCGCTCACCATCACTCAAAAATATCACTCACCATCACTCAGAAATATCACTCACATTCGCTCAAAAATATCACTCACCATCACTCAGAAATATCACTCACCATCACTCAAAAATATCACTCACCATCGCTCAAAAATATCACTCACCATCGCTCAAAAATTTCACCCAAAAATATCACTCACCATCGCTCAAAAATATCACTCACCATCGCTCAAAAATATCACTCACCATCACCCAAAAATATCACTCACCATCACTCAGAAATGTCACTCACCATCGCTCAAATACATCACTCACCATCGCTCAAAAATATCACTCAAAAATATCACTCACCATCACTCAAAAATATCACTCACCATCGCTCAAAAATATCACTCAAAAATATCACTCACCATCACTCAAAAATATCACTCACCATCGCTCAAAAATATCATTCAAAAATATCACTCACCATCACTCAAAAATATCACTCACCATCGCTCAAAAATATCACTCAAAAATATCACTCACCATCGCTCAAAAATATCACTCACCATCGCTCAAAAATATCACTCAAAAATATCACTCACCATCACTCAAAAATATCACTCACCATCGCTCAAAAATATCACTCACCATCGCTCAAAAATATCACTCAAAAATATCACTCACCATCACTCAAAAATATCACTCACCATCGCTCAAAAATATCACTCACCATCGCTCAAAAATATCACTCAAAAATATCACTCACCATCACTCAAAAATATCACTCACCATCGCTCAGAAATATCACTCACCATCGCTCAAAAATATCACTCGCCATCGCTCAAAAATATCACTCACCATCACACAAAAATATCACTCACGATCACTCAAAAATATCACTCACCATCACTCAGAAATATCAATCACCATCACACAAAAATATCACTCATCCTTAAACAACAAAAATATCACTCACGATCACTCAAAAATATCACTCACCATCGCTCAGAAATATCACTCACCATTGCTCAAAAATATCACTCACCATCGCTCAAAAATATCACTCACCATCATTCAGAAATATCACTCACCATCGCTCAAAAATATCACTCACCATCACTCAGAAATATCACTCACCATCACTCAAAAATATCACTCAACATCGCTCAAAAATATCACTCACCATCGCTCAGAAATATCACCCAAAAATATCACTCACCATCGCTCAAAAATATCACTCACCATCGCTCAAAAATATCACTCACCATCACTCAGAAATATCACTCACCATCGCTCAAAAATATCACTCACCATCACTCAGAAATATCACTCACCATCACTTAAAAATATCACTCACCATCGCTCAAAAATATCACTCACCATCGCTCAAAAATATCACTCACCATCGCTCAAAAATATCACTCAAAAATATCACTCACCATCACTCAAAAATATCACTCACCATCGCTCAAAAATATCACTCAAAAATATCACTCACCATCACTCAAAAATATCACTCACCATCGCTCAAAAATATCACTCACCATCTCTCAAAAATATCACTCACCATCGCTCAAAAATATCACTCACCATCACTCAGAAATATCACTCACCATCGCTCTAAAATATCACTCACAATCGCTCAAAAATATCACTCACCATCACTCAAAAATATCACTCACCATCGCTCAAAAATATCACTCACCATCACTCAGAAATATCACTCACCATCGCTCAAAAATATCACTCACCATCACTCAAAAATATCAATCACCATCACACAAAAATATCACTCATCCTTAAACAACAAAAATATCACTCACGATCACTCAAAAATATCACTCACCATCGCTCAGAAATATCACTCACCATTGCTCAAAAATATCACTCACCATCGCTCAAAAATATCACTCACCATCACTCAGAAATATCACTCACCATCACTCAAAAATATCACTCAACATCGCTCAAAAATATCACTCACCATCGCTCAAAAATATCACCCAAAAATATCACTCACCATCGCTCAAAAATATCACTCACCATCGCTCAAAAATATCACTCACCATCACTCAGAAATATCACTCACCATCGCTCAAAAATATCACTCACCATCACTCAGAAATATCACTCACCATCACTTAAAAATATCACTCTCCATCGCTCAAAAATATCACTCACCATTGCTCAAAAATATCACTCACCATCGCTCAAAAATATCACTGACCATCACTCAGAAATATCACTCACCATCGCTCAAAAATATCACTCACCATCACTCCGAAATATCACTCACCATCACTCAAAAATATCACTCACCATCACTCAGAAATATCACTCACCATCGCTCAAAAATATCACTCACCATCACTCAGAAATATCACTCACCATCACTCAAAAATATCACTCAACATCGCTCAAAAATATCACTCACCATCGCTCAGAAATATCACCCAAAAATATCACTCACCATCGCTCAAAAATATCACTCACCATCGCTCAAAAATATCACTCACCATCACTCAGAAATATCACTCACCATCGCTCAAAAATATCACTCACCATCACTCAGAAATATCACTCACCATCACGCAAAAATATCACTCACCATCACTCAGAAATATCACTCACCATCACTCAAAAATATCACTCACCATCACTCAGAAATATCACTCACCATCGCTCAAAGATATCACTCACCATCGCTCAGAAATATCACTCACCATCACTCAAAAATATCACTCACCATCGCTCAAACATATCACTCACCATCGCTCAGAAATATCACTCACCATCGCTCAAAAATATCACTCACCATCGCTCAAAAATATCACACACCATCACACAAAAATATCACTCACCATCAAACAAAAATATCACTCACGATCACTCAAAAATATCACTCACCATCGCTCAAAAATATCACTCACCATCGCTCAAAAATATCGTTCACCATCGCTTAAAAATATCACTCACCATCGCTCAAAAATATCACTCACCATTGCTCAGAAATATCACTCACCATCGCTCAGAAATATCACTCACCATCACTCAAAGATATCGCTCACCATCACTCAAAAATATCACTCACCATCACTCAGAAATATCACTCACATTCGCTCAAAAATATCACTCACCATCACTCAGAAATATCACTCACCATCACTCAAAAATATCACTCACCATCGCTCAAAAATATCACTCACCATCGCTCAAAAATATCACCCAAAAATATCACTCACCATCGCTCAAAAATATCACTCACCATCGCTCAAAAATATCACTCACCATCACCCAAAAATATCACTCACCATCACTCAGAAATGTCACTCACCATCGCTCAAATATATCACTCACCATCGCTCAAAAATATCACTCAAAAATATCACTCACCATCACTCAAAAATATCACTCACCATCGCTCAAAAATATCACTCAAAAATATCACTCACCATCACTCAAAAATATCACTCACCATCGCTCAAAAATATCACTCAAAAATATCACTCACCATCACTCAAAAATATCACTCACCATCGCTCAAAAATATCACTCAAAAATATCACTCACCATCGCTCAAAAATATCACTCACCATCGCTCAAAAATATCACTCAAAAATATCACTCACCATCACTCAAAAATATCACTCACCATCGCTCAAAAATATCACTCAAAAATATCACTCACCATCACTCAAAAATATCACTCACCATCACTCAAAAATATCACTCACCATCGCTCAAAAATATCACTCAAAAATATCACTCACCATCACTCAAAAATATCACTCACCATCGCTCAAAAATATCACTCACCATCGCTCAAAAATATCACTCAAAAATATCACTCACCATCACTCAAAAATATCACTCACCATCGCTCAAAAATATCACTCACCATCACTCAGAAATATCACTCACCATCGCTCAAAAATATCACTCGCCATCGCTCAAAAATATCACTCACCATCACACAAAAATATCACTCACGATCACTCAAAAATATCACTCACCATCACTCAAAAATATCAATCACCATCACACAAAAATATCACTCATCCTTAAACAACAAAAATATCACTCACGATCACTCAAAAATATCACTCACCATCGCTCAGAAATATCACTCACCATTGCTCAAAAATATCACTCACCATCGCTCAAAAATATCACTCACCATCATTCAGAAATATCACTCACCATCGCTCAAAAATATCACTCACCATCACTCAGAAATATCACTCACCATCACTCAAAAATATCACTCAACATCGCTCAAAAATATCACTCACCATCGCTCAGAAATATCACCCAAAAATATCACTCACCATCGCTCAAAAATATCACTCACCATCGCTCAAAAATATCACTCACCATCACTCAGAAATATCACTCACCATCGCTCAAAAATATCACTCACCATCACTCAGAAATATCACTCACCATCACTTAAAAATATCACTCACCATCGCTCAAAAATATCACTCACCATCGCTCAAAAATATCACTCACCATCGCTCAAAAATATCACTCAAAAATATCACTCACCATCACTCAAAAATATCACTCACCATCGCTCAAAAATATCACTTACCATCGCTCAAAAATATCACTCAAAAATATCACTCACCATCACTCAAAAATATCACTCACCATCGCTCAAAAATATCACTCACCATCACTCAAAAATATCACTCACCATCGCTCAAAAATATCACTCACCATCACTCAGAAATATCACACACCATCGCTCAAAAATATCACTCACAATCGCTCAAAAATATCACTCACCATCACTCAAAAATATCACTCACCATCGCTCAAAAATATCACTCACCATCACTCAGAAATATCACTCACCATCGCTCAAAAATATCACTCACCATCACTCAAAAATATCAATCACCATCACACAAAAATATCACTCATCCTTAAACAACAAAAATATCACTCACGATCACTCAAAAATATCACTCACCATCGCTCAGAAATATCACTCACCATTGCTCAAAAATATCACTCACCATCGCTCAAAAATATCACTCACCATCACTCAGAAATATCACTCACCATCGCTCAAAAATATCACTCACCATCACTCAGAAATATCACTCACCATCACTCAAAAATATCACTCAACATCGCTCAAAAATATCACTCACCATCGCTCAAAAATATCACCCAAAAATATCACTCACCATCGCTCAAAAATATCACTCACCATCGCTCAAAAATATCACTCACCATCACTCAGAAATATCACTCACCATCGCTCAAAAATATCACTCACCATCACTCAGAAATATCACTCACCATCACTTAAAAATATCACTCTCCATCGCTCAAAAATATCACTCACCATCGCTCAAAAATATCACTCAAAAATATCACTCACCATCGCTCAAAAATATCACTCACCATCGCTCAAAAATATCACTCAAAAATATCACTCACCATCACTCAAAAATATCACTCACCATCGCTCAAAAATATCACTCACCATCGCTCAAAAATATCACTCAAAAATATCACTCACCATCACTCAAAAATATCACTCACCATCGCTCAAAAATATCACTCACCATCACTCAAAAATATCACTCACCATCGCTCAAAAATATAACTCTCCATCACTCAGAAATATCACTCACCATCGCTCAAAAATATCACTCACCATCACTCAGAAATATCACTCACGATCACTCAAAAATATCACTCACCATCACTCAAAAATATCACTCACCATCGCTCAAAAATATCACTCACCATCACTCAAAAATATCACTCACCATCGCTCAAAAATATAACTCTCCATCACTCAGAAATATCACTCACAATCGCTCAAAAATATCACTCACCATCGCCCAAAAATATCACTCACCATCACGCAAAAATATCACTCACGATCAATCAAAAATATCACTCACCATCGCTCAAAAATATCACTCACCATCACTCAAAAATATCACTCACCATCACACAAAAATATCACTCACCATCACACAAAAATATCACTCACGATCACTCAAAAATATCACTCACCATCGCTCAAAAATATCACTCACCATCACTCAGAAATATCACTCACCATCGCTCAAAAATATCACTCACCATCACTCAGAAATATCACTCGCGATCACTCAAAAATATCACTCACCATCGCTCAAAAATATCACTCACCATCACTCAGAAATATCACTCACCATCACTCAGAAATATCACTCACCATCGCTCAGAAATATCACTCACCATCACACAAAAATATCACTCACGATCACTCAAAAATATCACTCACCATTGCTCAAAAATATCACTCACCATCACTCAGAAATATCACTCACCATCGCTCAAAAATATCACTCACCATCACTCAGAAATATCACTCACCATCACTCAAAAATATCACTCACCATCGCTCAAAAATATCACTCACCATCGCTCAAAAATATCACTCAAAAATATCATTCACCATCGCTCAAAAATATCACTCACCATCGCTCAAAAATATCACTCAAAAATATCACTCACCATCACTCAAAAATATCACTCACCATCGCTCAAAAATATCACTCACCATCGCTCAAAAATATCACTCAAAAATATCACTCACCATCGCTCAAAAATATCACTCACCATCACTCAGAAATATCACTCACTATCACTGAAAAATATCACTCACCATCACTCAAAAATATCACTCACCATCGCTCAAAAATATCACTCACCATCACTCAAAAATATCACTCACCATCGCTCAAAAATATCACTCACCATCGCTCAGAAATATCACTCACCATCACTCAAAAATCACCCAAAGTTCTAACATAAAGTATAGCACAGCCTGAAATAAGGTATAAATCATATTTATCAACAAAACAAAATTTAACACAGTACATTTAAAAATTATTGTTAATGTAGGGTCAAAGGGTCATCATGGAGCATGAGGTAGACTCACTCATTCCTGTTAAGCGAGCTATAGCTTTTATTGCTCACTGTTAAATTTGGACTAGCATTAATGTAATGGAGGGCCTTGGAATGCTACTGTCCCAATGTCATAGCCTTCCTTCTGCGTTCACCACGCACAACGTTATCACCAGGACGTTTCTGGCGAACATTCCTTTCACTATGCCGCTCCATTTTTTTCAAACAGGCAATGATCTCAGAGAAGAGTACCTTTCACAGGAAGCTGCTGCTCAATGTACCTCTCACAGAAAGCTGCTCTCTGTACAGTACCCCTCACAGAAAGCTGCTCTCTGTACAGTACCCCTCACAGAAAGCTGCTCTCTGTACAGTATCCCTCACAGAAAGCTGCTCTCTGTACAGTATCACTCAAAGAAAGCTGCTCCCTGTACAGTATCACTCAAAGAAAGCTGCTCTCTGTACAGTACCCCTTAGAGAAAGCTGCTCTCTGTGCAGTATCTCTCACAGAAATCTGCTCTCTGTGCAGTACCCCCTCACAGAAACGTGCTCTCTGTACAGTATCTCTCACAGAAATGTGCTCTCTATACAGTGTCCCTCACAGAAAGCTGTTCTCGGTACAGTACCCCTCACAGAAAACTGCTCTCTGTACAGTACCCCACACAGAAAGCTGCTCTCTGTACAGTACCCCTCACAGAAAGCTGCTCTCTGTACACTACCCCACACAGAAACCTGCCCTCTGTACAATATCCCTCACAGAAACCTGCTCATTGTACAGTGCCCCACACAGAAAGCTACTCTGTGTACAGTACCCCTCACAGAAATCTGCTCTCTGTACAGAACCAATCACAGAAAGCTGCTCTCTGTACAGTGCCCCCTCACAAAAAGTTGCTCTCTGTACAGTACTCCTCACAGAAAACTGCTCACTGTCGTGGGCAACTCACAGAACGCTGCTCGCTGTACTGTGCACCCTCACAGAAAGCTGCTCTTTGTACAGTGCCCCTCACAGAAAGCTGCTCTGTGTACAGTGCCCACCCGCATAGAAAGCTGCTCTCTGTATAGTAACACTCACAGAAAAGCTGCTCTCCGTACAGTATCCCTCACAGAAAAGCTGTTCTCTGTATAGTACCCCTCACAGAAAGCTGCTCTCCGTACAGTATCACTCACAGAAAAGCTGCTCTCTGCACAGTCCCCCTCACAGAAAACTGGTCCCTGTTCCGTACGCCTCAAAGAAAGTTGCTCTCTGTACAGTGTCCCTCACAGAAAGCTGCTCTCTATACAGTACCCCCCTCACAGAAAGCTGTTCTCTGAACAGTATCCCTCACAGAAAGCTGCTCTCTGTACAGTATCTCTCACAGAAAGCTGCTCTCTGTACACAACCCCTCACAGAAAGCTGCTCTCTGTACAGTGTCCTTCACAGAAAGCTGCTCTCTGTACACAACCCCTCACAGAAAGCTGCTCTCTGTACAGTATCCCTCACAGAAAGCTGCTCTCTGAACAGTATCCCTTACAAAAGGATGCTCTCTGTACAGTACCTATCACAGAAAGCTTCTCTGTGTTCAGTGTCCCTCACAGAAAGCTGCTCTCTGTACTGTACCCCTCACAGAAAGCTGCTCTCTGTAAAATATCCCTCACAGAAAGCTGCTCTCTGTACAGTGTCCCTCACAGAAAGCTGCTCTCTATACAGTACCCCCCTCACAGAAAGCTGTTCTCTGAACAGTATCCCTCACAGAAAGCTGCTCTCTGTACAGTGCCCCCTCACAGAAAGCTGCTCTCTGTCCTGTGTCCCCTCACAGAAAGCTGCTCTCTGTACAGGACCCCTCACAAAAAGCTGTTCTCTGTACAGTGACGCATCACAGAAAGCAGCTCTCTGTACAGAATTCATCACAGAAAGCTGCTCTCTGTGCAGTACCCGCCGACACAGAAAGCTGCTGTCTGGACAGTGTCCCTCACAAAAAGCTGCTCTCTGTACAGTATCCCTCACAGAAAGCTTATCCCCGTACAGTGCCCCCGCCCTGAAAGCAGCTCTCTGGACAGTCTCCCTTACAGAACCCTGCTCTCTGTACAGTACCCCACACAGAAAGCTACTCTTTGTACAGTGCCTCACACAGAAACCTGCTCTCTGTGCAGTACCCCTCACAGAAAGCTGCTCTATGCACAGTGCCCATCTGCACATAAAGCTGCTCTCTGTACAGTGTCCCTCACAGAAAGCTGCTCTCTGAGTAGTATCTCTCACAGAAAGCTGCTCTCTGTACAGTATCCCTCAAAGAAAGCTACTCTCTGTACAGTGCCCCTCACAGAAAGATGCTCTCTGTACAGTACCCCTCACAGAAAGATGCTCTCTGCAAAGTATCCCTCTCAGAAAGCTGCTCTCTGTACAGTGCCCCATCACAGAAATCTTCTCTCTGTACAGACCTCCTCACAGAAAGCTGCTCTCTGTACAGTAACCCTCACAGAAAGCTTACCCCGTACAGCGCACCCTCCCAGAAAGCTAATCTCTATACAGTGCCCCACACAGTAAGCTGCTCACTGTACAGTATACCTTACAGAAAGCTGCTCTCTGTACAGTATCACTCAGAGAAAGCTGCTCTCGGTACAGAACCCCTCACAGAAAGCTGCTCTCTGTACAGTGCCCCCTCACAGAAAGCTGCTCTCTGTACAGTGCCCCCTCACAGAAAGCTGCTTCTATACAGGACCCCTCACAGAAAGCTGCTCTCTGTACAGTGAGGCATCACAGAAAGCTGCTCTCTGTACAGTATCCCTCACAGGAAGCTTCTCCCCGTACAGTGCCCCCACCCAGAAAGCAGCTCTCTGGACAGTATCCCTCACAGAACCTTGCTCTCCGTACAGTACCCCACACAGAAAGCTACTCTTTGTACAGTGCCTCGCACAGAAAGCTGCTCTCTGTACTGTACCCCTCACAGAAAGATGCTCTCTGTACAGTATCAATCACAGAACCCTGCTCTCTGTACAGTACCCCCCTCACAGAAAGCTGCTCTCTGTACAGTGCCCCACACAGAAAGCTGCTCTCAGTACAGTGCCCCACACAGAAAGCTGCTCTCTGAACAGTATCCCTCACAAAAAGCTGCTGGCTGTACAGTGCCCCATCACAGACAGCTGCTCTCTGTACAGTACCCCATCACAGAAAGATGCTCTCTGTTCAGTACCCCTCACAAAAATCTGCTCTCTGTACAGTATCCCTCACAGAAAGCTGCTCTCTGTATATTACCCCTCACAGAAAGCTGCTCTCTGTACAGTACCCCCTCACAGAAAGCTGCACTCTGTACAGTGCCCCACACAGAAAGCTACTCTCTGTACAGTACCCCCCTCACAGAAAGCTGCTCTCTGTACTGTACCCCTCACAGAAAGCTGCTATCTGTACAGTACCCCATCACAGAAAGATGCTCTCTGTTCAGTACCCCTCACAAAAAGCTGCTCTCTGTACAGTGTCCCTCACAGAAAGCTGCTCTCTGTACAGTGCCCCTCACAGAAAGATGCTCTCTGTACAGTGCCCCTCACAGAAAGATGCTCTCTGTACAGTACCCCCCTCACAGAAAGATGCTCTCTGCAAAGTATCCCTCTCAGAAAGCTGCTCTCTGTACAGTCTCCCATCACAGAAATCTTCTCTCTGTACAGAACTCCTCACAGAAAGCTGCTCTCTGTACAGTAACCCTCACAGAAAGCTTACCCCGTACAGCGCACCCTCCCAGAAAGCTAATCTCTATACAGTGCCCCACACAGTAAGCTGCTGTCTGTACAGTATACCTTACAGAAAGCTGGTCTCTGTACAGTATCACTCAGAGAAAGCTGCTCTCGGTACAGAACCCCTCACAGAAAGCTGCTCTCTGTACAGTGCCCCCTCACAGAAAGCTGCTCTCTGTACAGTGCCCCCTCACAGAAAGCTGCTTCTGTACAGTATCCCTCACAGAAAGCTGCTGTCTGTACAGTGAGGCATCACAGAAAGCTGCTCTCTGTACAGTGCCCCATCACAGAAAGCTGCTCTCTGTATAGTACCCCCCCCACACAGAAAGCTGATCTCTGTACAGTATCCCTCACAGGAAGCTTCTCCCCGTACAGTGCCCCCACCCAGAAAGCAGCTCTCTGGACAGTATCCCTCACAGAACCTTGCTCTCCGTACAGTACCCCACACAGAAAGCTACTCTTTGTACAGTGCCTCACACAGACAGCTGCTCTCTGTGCAGTACCCCTCACAGAAAGATGCTCTCTGTACAGTATCAATCACAGAACCCTGCTCTCTGTACAGTGCCCCCTCATAGAAAGCTGCTTTCTGTGCAGTACCCCTCAAAGAAATCTGCTCTCTGTACAGTATCCCTCACAGAAAGCTGCTCTCTGTATAGTAACACTCACAGAAAGCTTCCCCTGTACAGTGCACCCTCCCAGAAAGCTAATCTCTGTATAGTACCCCTCACAGAAAGCTACTCTCTGTACAGTATCCCTCACAGAAAGCTGCTCTCTGTATAGTAACACTCACAGAAAGCTTCCCCTGTACAGTGCACCCTCCCAGAAAGCTAATCTCTGTATAGTACCCCTCACAGAAAGCTACTCTCTGTACAGTATCACTCACAGAAAGCTACTCTCTGTACAGTGCCCTCTCAAAGAAAGCTGCTCTCTGTACAGTGTCCCTCACAGAAACTGCTCTCTGTACAGTACCCCCCTCACAGAAAGCTGCTCTCTGTGCAGTACCCCTCACAGAAAGCTGCTCTCTGTACAGTATCCCTCATAGAAAGCTGCTCTCTGTCCTGTGTCCCCTCACAGAAAGCTGCTCTCAGTGCAGTACCCCTCACAGAAAGCTGCACTCTGTACAGTGCCCCACACAGAAAGCTGCTCTCTGTACAGTATCCATCACAGAAAGCAGCTCTCTGAACAGTGCCCCACACAGAAAGCTGCTCTCTGAACAGTATCCCTCACAGAAAGCTGCTGGCTGTACAGTGCCCCATCACAGACAGCTGCTCTCTGTACAGTATCCCATCACAGAAAGATGCTCTCTGTACAGTATCAATCACAGAACCCTGCTCTCTGTACAGTGCCCCCTCATAGAAAGCTGCTTTCTGTGCAGTACCCCTCAAAGAAATCTGCTCTCTGTACAGTATCCCTCACAGAAAGCTGCTCTCTGTACAGTAACACTCACAGAAAGCTTCCCCTGTACATGTGCACACTCCCAGAAAGCTAATCTCTGTACAGTACCCTTCACAAAAAGCTACTCTCTGTACAGTATCACTCACAGAAAGCTGCTCTTTGTACAGTACCCACCCTTACAGAAAGCTGCTCTTTGTACAGTGCCCCACACAGAAAGCTGCTGTCTGTACAGTGCCCCCGCCCAGAAAGCAGCTCTCTGGACAGTATCCTTCACAGAACCCTGCTCACCGTACAGTACCCCACACAAAAAAGCTACTCTTTGTACAGTCCCTCACACAGAAAGCTGCTCTCTGTACAGTACCCCCTCACAGAAAGCTGCTCTCTGTACAGTGCCCCACACAGAAAGCTGCTCTCTGTACAGTGCCCCACACAGAAAGCTGCTCTCTGAACAGTATCCCTCACAAAAAGCTGCTGGCTGTACAGTGCCCCATCACAGACAGCTGCTCTCTGTACAGTACCCCATCACAGAAAGATGCTCTCTGTTCAGTACCCCTCACAAAAATCTGCTCTCTGTACAGTATCCCTCACAGAAAGCTGCTCTCTGTATATTACCCCTCACAGAAAGCTGCTCTCTGTACAGTGTCCCTCACAGAAAGCTGCTCTCTGAGTAGTATCCCTCACAGAAAGCTGCTCTCTGTACAGTATCCCTCACAGAAAGCTACTCTCTGTACAGTGCCCCTCACAGAAAGAAGCTCTCTGTACAGTGCCCCTCACAGAAAGATGCTCTCTGTACAGTACCCCCCTCACAGAAAGATGCTCTCTGCAAAGTATCCCTCTCAGAAAGCTGCTCTCTGTACAGTCTCCCATCACAGAAATCTTCTCTCTGTACAGAACTCCTCACAGAAAGCTGCTCTCTGCACAGTAACCCTCACAGAAAGCTTACCCCGTACAGCGCACCCTCCCAGAAAGCTAATCTCTATACAGTGCCCCACACATTAAGCTGCTCACTGTACAGTATACCTTACAGAAAGCTGCTCTCTGTACAGGATCACTCAGAGAAAGCTGCTCTCGGTACAGAACCCCTCACAGAAAGCTGCTCTCTGTACAGTGCCCCCTCACAGAAAGCTGCCCTCTGTACAGTGCCCCACACAGAAAGCTGTTCTCTGTACAGTATCCCTCACAGAAAGCTGCTCTCTGTACAGTGCCCCATCACAGACAGCTGCTCTCTGTACAGTACCCCATCACAGAAAGATGCTCTCTGTTCAGTACCCCTCACAAAAAGCTGCTCTCTGTACAGTATCCCTCACAGAAAGCTGCTCTCTGTACTGTACCCCTCACAGAAAGCTGCTCTCTGTAAAATATCCCTCACAGAAAACCGCTCTCTGTACAGTGTCCCTCACAGAAAGCTACTTTCTGTACAGTACCCCCCTCACAGAAAGCTGCTCTCTGTACAGTACCCCCCTCACAGAAAGCTGCTCTCTGTGCAGTACCCCTCACAGAAAGCTGTTCTCTGAACAGTGTCCCTCACAGAAAGCTGCTCTCTGTACAGTATCCCTCACAGAAAGCTGCTCTCTGTCCTGTGTCCCCTCACAGAAAGCTGCTCTCAGTGCAGTACCCCTCACAGAAAGCTGCACTCTGTACAGTGCCCCACACAGAAAGCTGCTCTCTGTACAGTATCCATCACAGAAAGCAGCTCTCTGAACAGTATCCCTCACAAAAAGCTGCTGGCTGTACAGTGCCCCATCACAGACAGCTGCTCTCTGTACAGTACCCCAACACAGAAAGATGCTCTCTGTTCAGTACCCCTCACAAACATCTGCTCTCTGTACAGTATCCCTCACAGAAAGCTGCTCTCTGTATATTACCCCTCACAGAAAGCTGCTCTCTGTACAGTAACCCCTCACAGAAAACTGCTCTCTGTACAGTGCCCCGCACAGAAAGCTGCTCTCTGAACAGTATCCCTCACAGAAAGCTGCTGGCTGTACAGTGCCCCATCACAGACAGCTGCTCTCTGTACAGTACCCCATCACAGAAAGATGCTCTCTGTTCAGTACCCCTCACAAAAATCTGCTCTCTGTACAGTATCTCTCACAGAAAGCTGCTCTCTGTATATTACCCCTCACAGAAAGCTGCTCTCTGTACAGTACCCCCTCACAGAAAGCTGCACTCTGTACAGTGCCCCACACAAAAAGCTGCTCTCTGTACAGTATCCCGCACAGAAAGCTGTTCTCTGAACAGTATCCCTCACAGAAAGCTGCTGGCTGTACAGTGCCTCATCACAGACAGCTGCTCTCTGTACAGTACCCCATCACAGAAAGATGCTCTCTGTTCAGTACCCCTCACAAAAATCTGCTCACTGTACAGTATCACTCAGAGAAAGCTGCTCTGTGTTCAGTGCTCCTCAAAGAAATCTGCTCCCCGTACAGTGTCCCTCACAGAAATCTGCTCTCTGTACAGTATCCCTCACAGAAAGCTGCTCTCTGTACAGTATCCCTCACAGAAAGCTGCTCTCTGTACAGTATCAATCACAGAACCCTGCTCTCTGCACAGTGCCCCACACAGAAAGCTGCTCTCTGTACAGTGCCCCTCACAGAAAGCTGCTCTCTGTGCAGTATCAATCACAGAACCCTGCTCTCTGCACAGTGCCCCACACAGAAAGCTGCTCTCTGTACAGTGCCCCACACAGAAAGCTGCTCTCTTTACAGTAGTCCTCAGAGAAAGCTGCTCTCTGTACAGTATCCCTCACAGAAAGCTGCTCTCTGTACAGTAACCCCTCACAGAAAGCTGCTTTCTGTGCAGTACCCCTCACAGAAATCTGCTCTCTGTACAGTATCCCTCACAGAAAGCTGCTGTCTGTACAGTATCCCTCACAGAAATCTGCTCTCTGTACTGTATCCCTCACAGAAAGCTGCTCTTTCTACAGTGCCCCACACAGAAAGCTGCTCTCTGTGCAGTACCCCTCACAGAAAGATGCTCTCTGCACAGTACCCCTCAAAGAAATCTGCTCTCTGTACAGTGCCCCACACAGAAAGCTGCTCTCTGTACACTACCCCTCACAGAAAGCTTCCCCTGTACAGTGCACCCTTAAAGAAAGCTAATCTCTGTATAGTACCCCTCACAGAAAGCTACTCTCTGTACAGTATCACTCACAGAACACTGTTCTCTGTACAGTGCCCCACACAGAAAGTTGCTCTCTGTGCAGTACCCCTCAAAGAAATCTGCTCTCTGTACAGTGCCCCACACAGAAAGCTGCTCTCTGTACACTACCCCTCACAGAAAGCTGCTCTTTGTACACTACCCACCCACACAGAAAGCTGCTCTCTGTATAGTATCCATCACAGAAAGCTGCTCTCTCTACAGTATCCCTCACAGAAAGCTTCCCCTGTACAGTGCACCCTTACAGAAAGCTAATCTCTGTATAGTACCCCTCACAGAAAGCTACTCTCTGTACAGTATCACTCACAGAACACTGTTCTCTGTACAGTGCCCCACACAGAAAGTTGCTCCCTGTGCAGTACCCTCACAGAAAGTGGCTCTCTGTTCAGGACCCCTCACAAAAAGCTGCTCTCTGTACAGAATCCATCACAGAAAGCTGCTCCCTATACAGCACCCCTCACAGAAAGCTGATCTCTGTTCAGTGCCCCCCCACATGGAAAGCTGCTGTCTGTACAGTGCCCCCGCCCAGAAAGCATCTGTCTGGACAGTATCCCTCACAGAACCCGGCTCTCCGTACAGGACCCCACACAGAAACCTGCTCTCTGTACAGTATCCCTCACAGTAAGCTGCTCTCTGTATAGTACCCCTCACAGAAAGTTGCTCCCTGTTCCGTATGCCTCAAAGAAATCTGATCCCTGTACAATATCCCTCACAGAAATCTGCTCTCTCTCTACAGTGACCCCTCACAGAAAGCTGTTTTCTGAACAGTATCCATCAAAGATAGCTGCTCTCTGAACAGTATCCCTCACAGAAAGCTGCTCTCTGTACAGTACCCCTCATGGACAGCTGCTCTCTGTACTGTACCCCATCATAGAAATCTGCTCTCTGCGCAGTACCCCTCAGAGAAAGCTGCTCTCTGTACAGTGTCCCTCACAGAAAGATGCTCTCTGTACAGTAACCCTCACAGAAAGCTACTCTGTGTTCAGTGCCCCTCAAAGAAATCTGCTCCCTGTACAGTGTCCCTCACAGAACTCTGCTCTCTGTGCAGTATCAATCACAGAACCCTGCTCTCTGCACAGTGCCCCACACAGAAAGCTGCTTTCTGTACAGTATCCCTCACAGAAAGCTGCTCTCTGTACAGTATCCCTCACAGAAATCTGCTCTCTGTACAGTATCAATGACAGAACCCTGCTCTCTGCACAGTGCCCCACACGGAAAGCTGCTCTCTGTACAGTGCCCCTCACAGAAAGCTGCTCTCTGTACAATGCCCCCTCACAGAAAAGCTGCTTTCTGTGCAGTACCCCTCACAGAAATCTGCTCTCTGTACAGTATTCCTCACAGAAAGCTGCTCTCTGTAGTTTCCCTCACAGAAATCTGCTCTCTGTACTGTATCATTCACAGAAAGCTACTCTTTGTACAGTGCCCCACACAGAAAGCTGCTCTCTGCACAGTACCCCTCAAAGAAATCTGCTCTCTATACAGTGCCCCACACAGAAAGCTGCTCTTTGTACACTACCCCTCACACAAAGCTGCTCTTTGTACACTACCCACCCACACAGAAAGCTGCTCTCTGTACAGTATCCCTCACAGAAAGCTTCCCCTGTACAGTGCACCCTCACAGAAAGCTAATCTCTGTATAGTACCCCTCACAGAAAGCTACTCTCTGGACAGTATCCCTCACAGAACCCTGCTCTCCGTACAGTATCCCACACAGAAACCTGCTCTCTGTGCAGTACCCCTCACAGAAAGTGGCTCTCTGTACAGGACCCCTCACAAAAAGCTGCTTTCTGTACAGTGACGCATCACAGAAACCTGCTCTCTGTACAGAATCTATCACAGAAAACTGATCTCTGTTCAGTGCCCCCGCCCAGAAAGCTGCTCTCTGGACAGTATCCCACACAGAAACCTGCTCTCTGTACAGTATCCCTCACAGAAAGCTGCTCTCTCTCTACAGTGACCCCTCACAGAAAGCTGTTTTCTGTACAGTATCCCTCACAAAAAGCTGCTCTCTGTACAGTACCCCTAACAGAGAGCTGCTCTGTGTACAGTACCCACCCACACGGAAGGCTGTTCTCTGTACAGTATCCCTCACAGAAAGCTGTTCTCTGTACAGTATCCCTCACAGAAAGCTTCTCCGCGTACAGTGCACCTTCCCAGAAAGCTAATCTCTCCAGTAACCCTCACAGAAAGCTGCTCCCTGTACAATATCCCTCACAGAAAGCTGCTCTCTGTACATTACCCCACACAGAAAGCTACTCTTTGTACAGTGCCCCACACAGAAAGCTGTTCACTGTGTAGTACCCCTCACAGAAATCTGCTCTCTGTACAGTATCCCTCACAGAAAGCTGCTCTCTGTACAGTACTACATCACAGAAAGATGCTCTCTGTTCAGTATCCCACACAGAAATCCTCTACCCATACAGTACACAGTCCCGGAAATCTAATCTCTGTACAGTGCCCCACACAGAAAGCTACTCATTATACAGTGCCCCAAACAGAAAGCTGCTCTCAGCGCAGTACCCCACACAGAACTCTTCCCTCTGTACAATATCCCTCACAGAAAGGTGCTCTCTGTACACAACCCCTCATAGAAAGCTGTTCTCTGTACAGTATCCCTCACAGAAAGCTGCTCTCTGTTCAGTATCCATCACAGAACCCTGCTCTCTGTACAGTGCCCCACACAGAAAGCGACTCATTTTACAGTGCCCCTCACAGACAGCTGCTCTCTGCGCAGTACGCCTCACAGAAATCTTCTCTCTGTCCAGTGTCCCTCACGGAAAGCTGCTCTCTGTACACAACCCCTCACAGAAAGCTGCTCTCTGTACACAACCCCTCACAGAAAGCTGCTTTCTGAACGGTATCCCTCACAGAAAGATGCTCTCTGTTCAGTATCTCTCACAGAAAGCTGTTCTCCGTACAGTATCCTACACAGAAAGCCTGTACCCATACAGTGCACACTCCCAGAAAGCTAATCTCTGCACAGTACCCCTCACAGAAAGCTGTTCTCTGTTTAGTATCCATCACAGAACCCTGCTCTCTGTACAGTGCCCCACACAGAAAGCTGCTCTCTGCGCAGTACCCCTCACGGAAATCTTCTCTCTGTACAGTACCCATCACAGAAAGCTGCTCTTGTGCAGGATCCCTCACAGAAAGCTGCTTTCTGTACAGTACCCCTCACAGAAAGCTTCAGTCTGAACAGTAACCCTCGCACAGAAAGCTGATCTCTGTACAGTATCCCTCAAAGAAAGCTGCTCTCTGAACAGGTCCCCCTCACAGAAAGCTGCTCTCTGAACAGTATCCCTCACAGAAAGCTGCTCTCTGTAAAGTACCCCATCACGGACAGCTGCTCTGTACTGTACCCCATCACAGAAATCTGCTCTCTGCGCAGTACCCCTCAGAGAAAGTTGCTCTCTGTACAGTAACCCTCACAGAAAGCTGCTCTGTGTTCAGTGCCCCTCAAAGAAATCTGCTCCCTGGACAGTGTCCCTCACAGAAAGCTGCACTCTGTGCAGTATCAATCACAGAACCCTGCTCTCTGCACAGTGCCCCACACAGAAAGCTGCTCTCTGTACAGTGCCCCTCACAGAAAGCTGCTCTCTGTACAGTGCCCCCTCACAGAAAGCTGCTTTCTGTGCAGTACCCCTCACAGAAATCTGCTCTCTGTACAGTATCCCTAACAGAAAGCTGCTCTCTGTCCAGTTTCCCTCACAGAAATCTGCTCTCTGTACTGTATCCTTCACAGAAAGCTACTCTTTGTACAGTGCCCCACACAGCAAGCTGCTCTCTGTGCAGTCCCCCTCACAGAAAGATGCTCTCTGCACAGTACCCCTCAAAGAAATCTGCTCTCTCTACAGTGCTCCACACAGAAAGCTGCTCTCTGTACACTACCCCTCACACAAAGCTGCTCTTTGTACACTACCCACCCACACAGAAAGCTGCTCTCTGTACAGTATCCCTCACAGAAAGCTGCTCTCTGTACAGTATCCCTCACAGAAAGCTTCCCCTGCACAGTGCACCCTCACAGAAAGCTGCTCTCTGTACAGTACCCCTCACAGGAAGCTGCTCTCTGTACAGTAGCCCCTCACAGAAAGCTGCTCTGAGTCCAGTACCCCTCACAGAAAGCTGCTGTCTGAACAGTGCCCCTCACAGAAATCTGCCATCTGTACAGTGCCCCCTCACAGGAAACTGCTCTCTGTACAGTACCCCTCACAGAAATCTGTTCTCTCTACAGTGCCGCTCACAAAAAGCTGCTCCCTGTACAGTGCCCCTCACAGAAAGCTGCTCTCTGCATGGTACCCCTCACAGAAAGCTGCTCTCTGCACAGTACCCCTCACAGATAGATGCGCTCTGTGCAGTACCCCCCTCACAAAATGCTGCTCGCAGTGCAGTGACCCTCACAGAAAGCTGCTCTCTGTACTGTACCCCTCACAGAAAGCTGCTCTCTGCACAGTACCCCTCACAGAAAGATGCGGTCTGTACAGTACCCCCCTCACAGAAAGCTGCTCTCTGTACAGTGCCCCTCAGAGAAAGCTGCTCTCTGTACAGTACCCCTCACAGAAAGCTGCTCTCTGTACTGTACCCCACAGAAATCTGCTCTCTGTACAGTATCTCTCACAGAAAGCTGCTCTCTGTACGGTGCCCCTCACAGAAAGCTGCTCTATGTACAGTCTCCCTCACAGAAAGCTGCTCTCTGTACGGTACCCCTCACAGAAAGCTGCTCTCAGTCCAGTATCCCTCACAGAAAGCTGCTCTCTGAGCAGTGCCCCTCACAGGAAGCTGCTCTCTGTACAGTACCCCCCTCACCAAAAGCTGCTCTCTGTGCAGTGCCCCTCACAGAATGCTGCTCTCTGTACAGTACCAATCACAGAATAATGCTCTCTGTGCAGTACACCCCTCACAGAAAGCTGCTCTCTGTACAGTGCCCCTCACAGAATAATGCTCTCTGTGCAGTACACCCCTCTCAGAAAGCTGCTCTCTGTACAGTACCCCTCAGAGAATAATGCTCTCTGTGCAGTACACCCCTCTCAGAAAGCTACTCTCGTTACAGTGCACCCCGACAGAAATCTGCTCTCTGTACAGTGCCCCTCACAGAAAGCTGCTCTCTGTACTGTACCCCTCACAGAAAGCTGTTCTCTGCACAGTAGCCCTCACAGAAAGCTGCTCTCTGTAAAGTACCCCTCACAGAAAGATGTTCTCGGTACAGTACCCTTCACAGAAAGCTGCTCTCTGCACAGTACCCCTCACAGAATACTGCTCTCGTTACAGTGCACCCCCACAGAAAGCTGCTCTCTGTACAGTGCCCCCTCACAGAAAGCTGCTCTCTGTACAGTGCCCCTCACAGACAGCTGATCTCTGCACAGTACCCTTCACAGAAAGATGCGCTCTGTACAGTACCCCCCTCACAAAAAGATGCTCTCTGTACATTATCCCTCACAGAAAGCTGCTCTCTGTACAGTGCCCCTCCCAGAAAGCTGCTCTGTACTGTACCCCTCACAGAAAGCTGCTCTCTGTACAGTACCCCTCACAGAAAAATGCTCTCTGTGCAGTACACCCCTCACAGGAAGCTGCTCTCTGCACAGTGCCCCCTCACAGGAAGCTGCTCTCTGTACAGTACCCCTCACAGAATGCTGCACTCGGTACAGTGCACCCCCACAGAAAGCTGCTCCCAGTCCAGTGCCCCTCACAGAACGCCGGTCTCTGTACAGTGCCCCTCACAGAAAGCTGCTCTGTGTACAATCTCCCTCACAGAAAGCTGCTCTCTGTACTGTGACCCCCACAGAAACCTGCTCTCTGTACAGTGCCCCCTCACAGGAAGCTGCTCTCTGTACAGTACCCCTCACAGAAAGCTGCTCTCTGTACAGTGCCCCCTCACAGACAGCTGCTCTCTGTACAATATCCCTCACAGAAAGCTGCTCTCTGTGCAGTGCCCCTCACAGAAAGCTGCTCTCTGTACAGTATCCCTCACAGAAAGCTGCTCTCTGTACAGTATCCCCTCACAGAAAGCTGCTCTCTGTACAGTATCCCTCACAAAAAGCTGCTCTCTGTACAGTGCCCCTCACAGAAAGCTGCTCTCTGTACAGTATCCCTCACAGAAAGATGCTCTCGGTACAGTGCACCCCCACAGAAAGCTGCTCCCTGTACAGTGCCCCTCACAGACAGCTGCTCTCTGCACAGTGCCCCTCACAGACAGCTGCTCTCTGTACAATGCCCCTCACAGAAAGCTGCTCTCTGTACAATAACCCTCACAGAAAGCTGCTCCCTGCACGGTACCCCTTACAGAAAACTGCCATCTGTGCAGAACCCGTCACAGAAAGCTGCTCTCTGTACAGTGCCCCCCCACAGAAACCTATTCTCTGTACAGTGCCCCCTCACAGACAGCTGCTCTCTGTACAGTATCCTTCACATAAAGCTGCTCTCGGTACAGTGCCCCCTCACAGAAAGCTGCTCTCTGTGCAGTATCCCTCACAGAAAGCTGCTCTCTGTACAGTGCCCCTCACAGAAAGCTGCTCTCTGTACAGTATCCCTCACAGAAAGCTGCTCTCTGTACAGTATCCCTCACAGAAAGCTGCTCTCTGCACAGTGCCCCTCACAGACAGCTGCTCTCTGTACAATGCCCCTCACAGAAAGCTGCTCTCTATACAATAACCCTCACAGAAAGCTGCTCCCTGCACGGTACCCCTTACAGAAAACTGCCATCTGTGCAGAACCCGTCACAGAAAGCTGCTCTCGGTACAGTGCACCCCCACAGAAAGCTGCTCCCTGTACAGTGCCCCTCACAGACAGCTGCTCTCTGCACAGTCCCCCTCACAGAAAGCGGCTCTCTGCACAGTACCCCTCACAGAAAACTGATATCTGTGCAGTACCCGTCACAGAAAGCTGCTCTCTGTACAGTGCCCCCCAACAGAAAACTACTCTCTGTACAATGCCCCCTCACAGTCAGCTGCTCAGTGTACATTATCCTTCACATAAAGCTGCTCTTGGTACAGTGCCCCCTCACAGAAAGCTGCTCTCTGTGCAGTATCCCTCACAGAAAGCTGCTCTCTGTACAGTATCCCTCACAGAAAGCTGCTCACTGTACAGTACCCCTCACAGAAAGCTGCTCCCTGTACAGTGCAGACTCACAGAAAGCTGCTCTCTATACAGTACCGCTCATAGAAACCTGCTCTCTCTACTTTGCCCCTCACAAAAAGCTGCTCTCTGTACAGTACCCCTCACAGAATGCTGCTCTCTGTACAGTGCCCCCTCACAGAAAGCTGCTCTCTGTACAGTACCCCTCACAGAAAGCTGCCCTCTCTACAGTGCCCCTCACAGAAAGCAGCTCTCTGTACAGTACCCCTCACAGAAAGCTGCTCGCTGTACAGTACACCTCACAGAAAGCTGCTCGCTGTACAGTGCCCCTCACAGAAAGCTGCTCGCTATACAGTGCCCCTCACAGAAAGCTGCTCTCTGTACAGTGCCCCCTCACAGACATCTGCTCTCTGTACAGTGCCCCCTCACAGACATCTGCTCTCTGTACAGTGTCCTTCACAGAAAGCTGCTCTCTGAACAGTGCCCCTCACAGAAAACTGCCATCTGTACTGTGACCCCCACAGAAAGCTTCTCTATGTACAGTGCCTCTCACAGAAAGCTGCTCTCTGTACAGTACCCCTCACAGAAAGATGCGCTCTGTACAGTACCCCCCACAGAAAGCTGCCCTCTCTACAGTGCCCCCTCACAGAAAGCAGCTCTCTGTACAGTACCCCTCACAGAAAGCTGCTCTCTGTACTGTACCCCTCACAGAAAGCTGCTCTCTGTACAGTACCCCTCACAGAAAGCTGTTCTCTGTACAGTATCTCTCACAGACAGCTCCTCTGAGTACAATACCCCTCGCAGAAAGATGTGCTCTGTACAGTAACCCCTCACAAAAAGCAGAACTATGTACGGTACCCCTCACAGAAAGCTGCTCTCTGTACTGTACCCCTCACAGAAAGATGCGCTCTGTACAGTATCCCTCACAGAAAGCAGCTCTCTGTACAGTGCCCCTCACAGAAAGCTGCTTTCTGTACAGTATCCCTCACAGAAAGCTGCTCTCTGTACAGTACGCCTCGCAGAAAGCTGCTCTCTGTACAGTGCCCCCTCACAGAAAGCTGGTCTCTGTACAGTACCCCTCACAGAAAGCTGCTCTCTGTACTGTACCCCTCACAGGAAGCTGCTCTCTGTATAGTATCCCTCACAGAATGCTGCTCTCTGCACAGTGCACCCCCACAGAAAGCTGCTCTCTGTACAGTACCCCTCCCAGAAATCTGCTCTCTGCACACTGCCCCTTACAGAAAGCTGCTTTCTGTACAGTCTCCCTCACAGAAAGCTGCTCACTGCACGGTACCCCTCACAGAAATCTGCTCTCTGTATAGTATCCCTCACAGAAATCTGCTCTCTGTACAGTATCCCTCACAGAAAGCTGCTCTCTGTCCAGTCTCCCTCACAGAAATCTGCTTTCTGTAGAGTATCCCTCACAGAAAGCTGCTCTCTGTACAGTATCCCTCACAGAAGGCTGCTCTCTGTACAGTGCCACCTCACAGACAGCTGCTCTCTGTACAGTACCCCTCACAGAAATCTGCTCTCTGTACAGTATCCCTCACAGAAAGCTGCTCACTGTCCAGTATCCCTCACAGAAAGCTGTTCTCTGTACAGTATCCCACACAGAAAGATGCTCTCTGTACAATGCCACTCACAGAAATCTGCTCTCTATACGGTACCCCTCACAGAAAGCTGCTCTCTGCACAGTACCCCTCACAGAATGCTGTTCTCTGTACAGTACGCCTCACAGAAAGCTGCTCTCTGCACAGTAGCCCTCACAGAAATCTGCTCTCTGTACAGTAGCCCCTCACAGAATGCTGCTTTCTGTACAGTACCCTTCACAGAAAGCTGCTCTCTGTAGTGTACCATTCACAGAAACATGCCATCTCTACTTTGCCCCTCACAGAATGCTGCTCTCAGTACAGTACCCCCTCACAGAAAGCTGCTCTCTGTACAGTGCACCCCCACAGAAATCTGCTCTCTGTACAGTGCCCCTCACAGAAAGCTGCTCTCTGTACAGTATCCCTCACAGAAAGCTGCTCTCTGCACGGTACCCCTCACAGAAATCTGCCATCTGTGCAGTACCCCTCACAGACAGCTGCTCTCTGTACAGTACCCCTTACAGAAAGCTGCTCTCTGTACAGTATCCCTCACAGAAAGCAGCTCTCTGTACAGTGCACCCCCACAGAAATCTGTTCTCTGTACAGTGCCCCTCACAGAAAGCTGCTCTCTGTACAGTACCCCGCATAGAAAGCTGCTCTATGTACAGTACCCCTCACAGAAAGCTGCTCTCTATACAGTACCCCTCACAGAAAGCTGCTCTCTGTACAGTGTCCCTCACAGAAAGCTGCTCTCAGTACAGTACCCCTCACAGAAAGTGCCGTCTGTACAGTGCCCCCGCACAGACAGCTGCTCTCTGTACAGTACCCCTCACAGAATGCTGCTCTCTGTACAGTACCCCCTCACAGAATGCTGCTCTCAGTACAGTACCCCCTCACAGAAAGCTGCTCTCTGTACAGTGCCTCTCACAGAAATCTGCTCTCTGTACAGTGCCCCTCACAGAAAAATGTGCTCTCTGTACAGTGCCCCTCACAGAAATCTGCTCTCTGTATGGTACCCCTCACAGAAAGCTGCTCTCTGCACAGTAGCCCTCACAGAGAGCTGCTCTCTGTACAGTGCCCCTCACAGAAATCTGCTCTCTGTACGGTACTCCTCACAGAAAGCTGCTCTCTGCACAGTACCCCTCACAGAATGCTGCTCTCTGTACAGTGCCCCTCACAGAACTCTGCTCTCTGTACGCTACCCCTCACAGAAAGCTGCTCTCTGCACAGTAGCCCTCACAGAAAGCTGCTCTCTGTACAGTACCCCTCACAGAAAGATGCGCTCTGTACAGTACCACTCTCACAAAAAGCTGCTCTTTGTACGGTACCCCTCACAGAAATCTACTCTCTGTACAGTACCCCTCACAGAAATCTACTCTCTGTACAGTACCCCTCACAAAAAGCTGCTCTCTGTACTGTACCCCTCACAGAAAGCTGCTTTCTGTACTGTACCCCTCACAGAAAGCTGCTCTCTGTACAGTACCCCTCATAGAAAGATGTTCTCTGTACAGTACCCCTCACAGAAAGCTGCTCTCTGCACAGTAGCCCTCACAGAGAGCTGCTCTCTGTACAGTGCCCCTCACAGAAAGCTGCTCTCTGCACAGTAGCCCTCACAGAAAGCTGCTCTCTGTACAGTACCCCTCACAGAATGCTGCTCTCTGTACAGTGCCCCTCACAGAACTCTGCTCTCTGTACGCTACCCCTCACAGAAAGCTGTTCTCTGCACAGTAGCCCTCACAGAAAGCTGCTCTCTGTACAGTACCCCTCACAGAAAGATGCGCTCTGTACAGTACCACTCTCACAAAAAGCTGCTCTTTGTACGGTACCCCTCACAGAAATCTACTCTCTGTACAGTACCCCTCACAGAAATCTACTCTCTGTACAGTACCCCTCACAGAAAGCTGCTCTCTGTACAGTACCCCTCACAAAAAGCTGCTCTCTGCACTGTACCCCTCACAGAATGCTGCTTTCTGTACTGTACCCCTCACAGAAAGCTGCTCTCTGTACAATACCCCTCATAGAAAGATGTTCTCTGTACAGTACCCCTCACAGAAAGCTGCTCTCTGTACTGTTCCCCACAGGAAGCTGCTCTCTGTAGAGTACCCCTCACAGAAAGCTGCTCTCTGTACATTATCTCTCACAGAAAGCTCCTCTGAGAACAGTACCCCTCTCAGAAAGCTGCTCTCTGTACAGTATCCCTCACAGAAAGCTGCTCTCTGTACAGTATCCCTCACAGAAAGCTGCTCTCTGTGCAGTGCCCCTCACAGAAAGCTGCTCACTGTACAGTGCCCCTCACAGAAAGCTGCTCTCTGTACAGTACCCCGCATAGAAAGCTGCTCTATGTACAGTACCCCTCACAGAAAGCTGCTCTCTGTACAGTATCCCTCACAGAAAGCTGCTCTCTGCACGGTACCCCTCACAGAAATCTGCCATCTGTGCAGTACCCCTCACAGACAGCTGCTGTCTGTACAGTACCCCTTACAGAAAGCTGCTCTCTGTACAGTATCCCTCACAGAAAGCAGCTCTCTGTACAGTGCACCCCCACAGAAATCTGTTCTCTGTACAGTGCCCCTCACAGAAAGCTGCTCTCTGTACAGTACCCCGCATAGAAAGCTGCTCTATGTACAGTACCCCTCACAGAAAGCTGCTCTCTGTACAGTATCCCTCACAGAAAGCTGCTCTCTGCACGGTACCCCTCACAGAAATCTGCCATCTGTGCAGTACCCCTCACAGAAAGCTGCTCTCTATACAGTACCCCTCACAGAAAGCTGCTCTCTGTACAGTGTCCCTCACAGAAAGCTGCTCTCAGTACAGTACCCCTCACAGAAAGTGCCGTCTGTACAGTGCCCCCGCACAGACAGCTGCTCTCTGTACAGTACCCCTCACAGAATGCTGCTCTCTGTACAGTACCCCCTCACAGAATGCTGCTCTCAGTACAGTACCCCCTCACAGAAAGCTGCTCTCTGTACAGTGCCTCTCACAGAAATCTGCTCTCTGTACAGTGCCCCTCACAGAAAAATGTGCTCTCTGTACAGTGCCCCTCACAGAAATCTGCTCTCTGTACGGTACCCCTCACAGAAAGCTGCTCTCTGCACAGTAGCCCTCACAGAGAGCTGCTCTCTGTACAGTGCCCCTCACAGAAATCTGCTCTCTGTACGGTACCCCTCACAGAAAGCTGCTATCTGCACAGTACCCCTCACAGAATGCTGCTCTCTGTACAGTGCCCCTCACAGAACTCTGCTCTCTGTACGCTACCCCTCACAGAAAGCTGCTCTCTGCACAGTAGCCCTCACAGAAAGCTGCTCTCTGTACAGTACCCCTCACAGAAAGATGCGCTCTGTACAGTACCACTCTCACAAAAAGCTGCTCTTTGTACGGTACCCCTCACAGAAATCTACTCTCTGTACAGTACCCCTCACAGAAATCTACTCTCTGTACAGTACCCCTCACAAAAAGCTGCTCTCTGTACTGTACCCCTCACAGAAAGCTGCTTTCTGTACTGTACCCCTCACAGAAAGCTGCTCTCTGTACAGTACCCCTCATAGAAAGATGTTCTCTGTACAGTACCCCTCACAGAAAGCTGCTCTCTGCACAGTAGCCCTCACAGAGAGCTGCTCTCTGTACAGTGCCCCTCACAGAAATCTGCTCTCTGTACAGTACCCCTCACAGAAAGCTGCTCTCTGTACAGTACCCCTCACAGAATGCTGCTCTCTGTACAGTGCCCCTCACAGAACTCTGCTCTCTGTACGCTACCCCTCACAGAAAGCTGTTCTCTGCACAGTAGCCCTCACAGAAAGCTGCTCTCTGTACAGTACCCCTCACAGAAAGATGCGCTCTGTACAGTACCACTCTCACAAAAAGCTGCTCTTTGTACGGTACCCCTCACAGAAATCTACTCTCTGTACAGTACCCCTCACAAAAAGCTGCTCTCTGCACTGTACCCCTCACAGAATGCTGCTTTCTGTACTGTACCCCTCACAGAAAGCTGCTCTCTGTACAATACCCCTCATAGAAAGATGTTCTCTGTACAGTACCCCTCACAGAAAGCTGCTCTCTGTACTGTTCCCCACAGGAAGCTGCTCTCTGTAGAGTACCCCTCACAGAAAGCTGCTCTCTGTACATTATCTCTCACAGAAAGCTCCTCTGAGAACAGTACCCCTCTCAGAAAGCTGCTCTCTGTACAGTATCCCTCACAGAAAGCTGCTCTCTGTACAGTATCCCTCACAGAAAGCTGCTCTCTGTGCAGTGCCCCTCACAGAAAGCTGCTCTCTGTACAGTATCCCTCACAGAAAGCTGCTCTCTGTACAGTATCCCTCACAGAAAGCTGCTCTCTGTACAGTATCCCTCACAGAAAGCTGCTCTCTTTACAGTGCCCCTCACAGAAAGGTGCTTTCTGTACTGTACCCCTCACAGAAAGTAGCTCTCTGTACAGTACCCCTCACAGAAAGATGTTCTCTATACAGTACCCCTCACAGAAAGCTGCTCTCTGTACTGTACCCCTCACAGGAAGCTGCTCTCTGTACAGTACCCCTCACAGAAAGCTGCTCTCTGTACAGTACCCCTTACAGAAAGCTGCTCTCTGTACAGTATCCCTCACAGAAAGCTGCTCTCTGTACAGTGCCCCTCACAGAAAGCTGCTCTCTGTACAGTACCCCGCATAGAAAGCTGCACTATGTACAGTACCCCTCACAGAAAGCTGCTCTCTGTACAGTGCCCCTCACAGAAAGCTGCCCTGTGTACAGTGACCGCCACAGACAGCTGCTCTCTGTACAGTATCCTTCACAGAAAGCTGCTCTTGGTACAGTGCCCCCTGACAGACAGCTGCTCTCTGTACAGTATCCTTCACAGAAAGCTGCTCTCGGTACAGTGCCCCCTCACAGAAAGCTGCTCTGTGTACAGTATCTCACACAGAAAGCTGCTCCCTGTACAGTGCACCCTCACAGAAAGCTGCTCTCTATACATTACCCCTCTTAGAAACCTGTTCTCTCTACTTTGACCCTCACAGAATGCTGCTCTCTCTACAGTACCCCTCACAGAAATCTGCCCTCTGTACAGTATCCCTCACAGAAATCTGCCCTCTGTACTGTACCCCTCACAGAAAACGGCTCTCTGTACAGTGCCCCTCACAAAAAGCTGCTCTCTGTACAGCACACCACACAGAAAGCTGCTTTCTGTCCAGCACCCCACACAGAAAGCTGCTCTCTGTACAGTATGCCTCACAGAAAGCTGCTCTCTGTACAGCAAACCACACAGAAAGTTGCTCTCTGTACGGTACCCCCCACAGAAAGCTGCTCTATGTACAGTGCCACCCACAGAAAGCTGATCTCTGTACAGGGTCCCTCACAGAAAGCTGCACTCTGTACAGTACCCCCTCACAGAAGCTGTTCTCTCTACAGTACCCCCCTCACAGAAAGATGCTCCCTGTACAGTATCCCTCACAGAAAGCTGCTCTCTGTACAGTGCCCCTCACAGAAAGCTGCTCTCAGTCCAGTACCTCTCACAGAAAGCAGCTCTGAACAGTGACCCTCACAGAAAGCTGCCATCCGTACAGTGCCCCTCACAGAAAGTAGCTCTCTGTACAGTATCCCTCACAGAAAGCTGCTCTCTGTACAGTATCCCTCACAGAAAGCTGCTCTCTGTACAGTACCCCTCACAGAATGCTGCTGTCAGTACAGTGCACCCCCACAGAAAGCTGCTCTCTGTACAGTGCACCCCACACAGAAATCTGCTCTCTGTATAGTATCCCTCACAGAAAGCTGCTCACTGCACGGTACCCCTCACAGAAATCTGCTCTCTGAGCAGTGTCCCTCACAGAAAGCTGCTCCCTGTATAGTATCCCTCACAGAAAGCTGCTCACTGCACGGTACCCCTCACAGAAATCTGCTCTCTACAGTATCCCTCACAGAAAGCTGCTCTCTGTACAGTGCCCCTCACAGAAAGCTGCTCTCTGTACAGTACGCCTCGCAGAATGCTGCTCTCAGTACATGACCCCTCACAGAAAGCTGCTCTCTGTACAGAACCCCTCACAGAAAGCTGCTCACTGTCCAGTATCCCTCACAGAAAGCTGCTCTCTGTACAGTATCCGTCACAGAAAGATGCTCTCTGTACAGTGCCCCTCACAGAAAGCTGCTCTGTGTACAGTATCCCTCACACAAAGCTGCTCTCTGTACAGAACCCCTCACAGAAATCTGCTCTCTGTACAGTATCCCTCACAGAAATCTGTTCCCTGTGCAGTGCCCCTCACAGAAATCTGCTCTCTGTACAGTATCCCTCACAGAAATCTGCTCTCTGCTCAGTATCTCTCACAGAAAGCTCCTCTGAATGCAGTTCCCCACACAGAAAGCTGCCCTCTGTGCAGCGGCCACTCACTGAAAGCTGCTCTCTCTACAGTAGCCCACACAGAACGCTGCTCTCTACAGTACCCCTCACAGAAAGCTGCTCTCTGTACAGTATCTCTCACAGAGAGCTCCTCTGAGTACAGTACCCCTCACAGAAAGCTGCTCTCTGTACAGTGCACCCCCACAGAAAGCTGCTCTCTGCATGGTACCCTTCACAGAAAGCTGCTCTCTACAGTACCCCTCACAGAAAGCTGCTCTCTGTACAGTATCTCTCACAGAAAGCTCCTCTGAGTACAGCACCCCTCACAGAAAGCTGCTCTCTGTACAGTGCACCCCACAGAAAGCTGCTCTCTGCATGGTACCCTTCACAGAAAGCTGCTCTCTGTACAGTACCCCTCACAGAAATCTGCCCTCTGTACAGTATCCCTCACAGAAAGCTGCTCTCTGTACAGTACCCCTCACAGAAAGCTGCTCTCTGCACGGTACCCCTCACAGAAAGCTGCTCTCTGTGCAGTACACCCTCACAGA
The DNA here is from genome assembly GCF_037043375.1 of Chiloscyllium plagiosum. Taxonomy (NCBI): domain Eukaryota; kingdom Metazoa; phylum Chordata; class Chondrichthyes; order Orectolobiformes; family Hemiscylliidae; genus Chiloscyllium; species Chiloscyllium plagiosum. Next base: position 68,297,461 of record NW_028270157.1, read on the forward strand.
AAGCTGCTCTCTGTATGGTACCCCTCACAGAAAGCTGCTCTCTGTACAGTACACCCCTCACAGAAAGCTGCTCTCTGTACAGTACCCCCCTCACAGAAAGCTGCTCTCTGTACAGTACCCCTCACAGAAAGCTGCTCTCTGTACAGTACCCCCCTCACAAAAAGCTGCTCTCTGTACAGTGCCCCTCACAGAAAGCTGCTCTCTGTACAGTGCCCCTCACAGAAAGCTGCTCTCTGTACAGTGCCCCTCACAGAAAGCTGCTCTCTGTACAATGCCCCTCACAGAAAGCTGCTCTCTGTACAGTGCGCCTCACAGAAAGCAGCTCTCTGTACAGTACCCCTCACAGAAAGCTGCTCTCTGCACGGTACCCCTCACAGAAAGCTGCTCTCTGCACAGTGCCCCCTCACAGAAAGCTGCTCTCTGCACGGTACCCCTCACAGAAAGCTGCTCTCTGCACAGTACCCCTCACAGAAAGCTGCTCTCTGTACAGTGCCCCCTCACAGAAAGCTGCTCTCTGCACGGTACCCCTCACAGAAAGCTGCTCTCTGTACAGTACCCCCCTCACAAAAAGCTGCTCTCTGTATGGTACCCCTCACAGAAAGCAGCTCTCTGTACAGTACCTCTCACAGAAAGCTGCTCTCTGTACAGTGCCCCCTCACAGAAAGCTGCTCTCTGCACGGTACCCCTCACAGAAAGCTGGTTTCTGTCCTGTACACCGCACAGAAAGCTACTCTCTGTACAGTAGCCCTCACAGAGAGCTGCTCTCTGTACAGTGCCCCTCACAGAAATCTGCTCTCTGTACGGTACCCCTCACAGAAAGCTGCTCTCTGCACAGTAGCCCTCACAGAGAGCTGCTCTCTGTACAGTGCCCCTCACAGAAATCTGCTCTCTGTACGGTACCCCTCACAGAAAGCTGCTCTCTGCACAGTACCCCTCACAGAATGCTGCTCTCTGTACAGTGCCCCTCACAGAACTCTGCTCTCTGTACGCTACCCCTCACAGAAAGCTGCTCTCTGCACAGTAGCCCTCACAGAAAGCTGCTCTCTGTACAGTACCCCTCACAGAAAGATGCGCTCTGTACAGTACCACTCTCACAGAAAGCTGCTCTTTGTACGGTACCACTCACAGAAATCTACTCTCTGTCCAGTACCCCTCACAGAAATCTACTCTCTGTACAGTACCCCTCACAAAAAGCTGCTCTCTGTACTGTACCCCTCACAGAAAGCTGCTCTCTGTACTGTACCCCTCACAGAAAGCTGCTCTCTGTACAGTACCCCTCATAGAAAGATGTTCTCTGTACAGTACCCCTCACAGAAAGCTGCTCTCTGCACAGTAGCCCTCACAGAGAGCTGCTCTCTGTACAGTGCCCCTCACAGAAATCTGCTCTCTGTACAGTACCCCTCACAGAAAGCTGCTCTCTGTACAGTACCCCTCACAGAATGCTGCTCTCTGTACAGTGCCCCTCACAGAACTCTGCTCTCTGTACGCTACCCCTCACAGAAAGCTGTTCTCTGCACAGTAGCCCTCACAGAAAGCTGCTCTCTGTACAGTACCCCTCACAGAAAGATGCGCTCTGTACAGTACCACTCTCACAAAAAACTGCTCTTTGTACGGTACCCCTCACAGAAATCTAATCTCTGTACAGTACCCCTCACAAAAAGCTGCTCTCTGCACTGTACCCCTCACAGAATGCTGCTTTCTGTACTGTACCCCTCACAGAAAGCTGCTCTCTGTACAATACCCCTCATAGAAAGATGTTCTCTGTACAGTACCCCTCACAGAAAGCTGCTCTCTGTACTGTTACCCACAGGAAGCTGCTCTCTGTAGAGTACCCCTCACAGAAAGCTGCTCTCTGTACATTATCTCTCACAGAAAGCTCCTCTGAGAACAGTACCCCTCTCAGAAAGCTGCTCTCTGTACAGTATCCCTCACAGAAAGCTGCTCTCTGTACAGTATCCCTCACAGAAAGCTGCTCTCTGTGCAGTGCCCCTCACAGAAAGCTGCTCACTGTACAGTGCCCCTCACAGAAAGCTGCTCTCTGTACAGTACCCCGCATAGAAAGCTGCTCTATGTACAGTACCCCTCACAGAAAGCTGCTCTCTGTACAGTATCCCTCACAGAAAGCTGCTCTCTGCACGGTACCCCTCACAGAAATCTGCCATCTGTGCAGTACCCCTCACAGAAAGCTGCTCTCTGTACAGTACCCCTCACAGAAAGCTGCTCTCTGTACAGTGTCCCTCACAGAAAGCTGCTCTCAGTACAGTACCCCTCACAGAAAGTGCCGTCTGTACAGTGCCCCCGCACAGACAGCTGCTCTCTGTACAGTACCCCTCACAGAATGCTGCTCTCTGTACAGTACCCCCTCACAGAATGCTGCTCTCAGTACAGTACCCCCTCACAGAAAGCTGCTCTCTGTACAGTGCCTCTCACAGAAATCTGCTCTCTGTACAGTGCCCCTCACAGAAAAATGTGCTCTCTGTACAGTGCCCCTCACAGAAATCTGCTCTCTGTACGGTACCCCTCACAGAAAGCTGCTCTCTGCACAGTAGCCCTCACAGAGAGCTGCTCTCTGTACAGTGCCCCTCACAGAAATCTGCTCTCTGTACGGTACCCCTCACAGAAAGCTGCTCTCTGCACAGTACCCCTCACAGAATGCTGCTCTCTGTACAGTGCCCCTCACAGAACTCTGCTCTCTGTACGCTACCCCTCACAGAAAGCTGCTCTCTGCACAGTAGCCCTCACAGAAAGCTGCTCTCTGTACAGTACCCCTCACAGAAAGATGCGCTCTGTACAGTACCACTCTCACAAAAAGCTGCTCTTTGTACGGTACCCCTCACAGAAATCTACTCTCTGTACAGTACCCCTCACAGAAATCTACTCTCTGTACAGTACCCCTCACAAAAAGCTGCTCTCTGTACTGTACCCCTCACAGAAAGCTGCTTTCTGTACTGTACCCCTCACAGAAAGCTGCTCTCTGTACAGTACCCCTCATAGAAAGATGTTCTCTGTACAGTACCCCTCACAGAAAGCTGCTCTCTGCACAGTAGCCCTCACAGAGAGCTGCTCTCTGTACAGTGCCCCTCACAGAAATCTGCTCTCTGTACAGTACCCCTCACAGAAAGCTGCTCTCTGTACAGTGCCCCTCACAGAAATCTGCTCTCTGTTCTGTGCCCCCTCACAGAAAGCTGCTCTCTGTACAGTACCCCTCACAGAAATCTACTCTCTGTACAGTACCCCTCACAAAAAGCTGCTCTCTGCACTGTACCCCTCACAGAATGCTGCTTTCTGTACTGTACCCTTCACAGAAAGCTGCTGTCTGTACAATACCCCTCATAGAAAGATGTTCTCTGGACAGTACCCCTCACAGAAAGCTGCTCTCTGTACTGTTCCCCACAGGAAGCTGCTCTCTGTAGAGGACCTCTCACAGAAAGCTGCTCTCTGTACATTATCTCTCACAGAAAGCTCCTCTGAGAACAGTACCCCTCACAGAAAGCTGCTCTCTGTGCAGTGCCCCTCACAGAAAGCTGCTCTCTGTACAGTATCCCTCACAGAAAGCTGCTCTCTGTACAGTATCCCTCACAGAAAGCTGCTCTCTGTACAGTATCCCTCACAGAAAGCTGCTCTCTTTACAGTGCCCCTCACAGAAAGGTGCTTTCTGTACTGTACCCCTCACAGAAAGTAGCTCTCTGTACAGTACCCCTCACAGAAAGATGTTCTCTATACAGTACCCCTCACAGAAAGCTGCTCTCTGTACTGTACCCCTCACAGGAAGCTGCTCTCTGTCCTGTACCCCTCACAGAAAGCTGCTCTCTGTACAGTACCCCTCACAGAAAGATGTTCTCTATACAGTACCCCTCACAGAAAGCTGCTCTCTGTACTGTACCCCTCACAGGAAGCTGCTCTCTGTACTGTACCCCTCACAGAAAGCTGCTCTCTGTACAGTACCCCTCACAGAAAGATGTTCTCTATACAGTACCCCTCACAGAAAGCTGCTCTCTGTACTGTACCCCTCACAGGAAGCTGCTCTCTGTACAGTACCCCTCACAGAAAGCTGCTCTCTGTACAGTATCCGTCACAGAAAGATGCTCTCTGTACAGTGCCCCTCACAGAAAGCTGCTCTCTGTACAGTATCCGTCACAGAAAGATGCTCTCTGTACAGTGCCCCTCACAGAAAGCTGCTCTGTGTACAGTATCCCTCACACAAAGCTGCTCTCTGTACAGAACCCCTCACAGAAATCTGCTCTCTGTACAGTATCCCTCACAGAAATCTGTTCCCTGTGCAGTGCCCCTCACAGAAATCTGCTCTCTGTACAGTATCCCTCACAGAAATCTGCTCTCTGCTCAGTATCTCTCACAGAAAGCTCCTCTGAATGCAGTTCCCCACACAGAAAGCTGCCCTCTGTGCAGCGGCCACTCACTGAAAGCTGCTCTCTCTACAGTAGCCCACACAGAACGCTGCTCTCTACAGTACCCCTCACAGAAAGCTGCTCTCTGTACAGTATCTCTCACAGAAAGCTCCTCTGAGTACAGTACCCCTCACAGAAAGCTGCTCTCTGTACAGTGCACCCCCACAGAAAGCTGCTCTCTGCATGGTACCCTTCACAGAAAGCTGCTCTCTACAGTACCCCTCACAGAAAGCTGCTCTCTGTACAGTATCTCTCACAGAAAGCTCCTCTGAGTACAGCACCCCTCACAGAAAGCTGCTCTCTGTACAGTGCACCCCACAGAAAGCTGCTCTCTGCATGGTACCCTTCACAGAAAGCTGCTCTCTGTACAGTACCCCTCACAGAAATCTGCCCTCTGTACAGTATCCCTCACAGAAAGCTGCTCTCTGTACAGTACCCCTCACAGAAAGCTGCTCTCTGCACGGTACCCCTCACAGAAAGCTGCTCTCTGTGCAGTACACCCTCACAGAAAGCTGCTCTCTGTATGGTACCCCTCACAGAAAGCTGCTCTCTGTACAGTACACCCCTCACAGAAAGCTGCTCTCTGTACAGTACCCCCCTCACAGAAAGCTGCTCTCTGTACAGTACCCCTCACAGAAAGCTGCTCTCTGTACAGTACCCCCCTCACAAAAAGCTGCTCTCTGTACAGTGCCCCTCACAGAAAGCTGCTCTCTGTACAGTGCCCCTCACAGAAAGCTGCTCTCTGTACAGTGCCCCTCACAGAAAGCTGCTCTCTGTACAATGCCCCTCACAGAAAGCTGCTCTCTGTACAGTGCGCCTCACAGAAAGCAGCTCTCTGTACAGTACCCCTCACAGAAAGCTGCTCTCTGCACGGTACCCCTCACAGAAAGCTGCTCTCTGCACAGTGCCCCCTCACAGAAAGCTGCTCTCTGCACGGTACCCCTCACAGAAAGCTGCTCTCTGCACAGTACCCCTCACAGAAAGCTGCTCTCTGTACAGTGCCCCCTCACAGAAAGCTGCTCTCTGCACGGTACCCCTCACAGAAAGCTGCTCTCTGTACAGTACCCCCCTCACAAAAAGCTGCTCTCTGTATGGTACCCCTCACAGAAAGCAGCTCTCTGTACAGTACCTCTCACAGAAAGCTGCTCTCTGTACAGTGCCCCCTCACAGAAAGCTGCTCTCTGCACGGTACCCCTCACAGAAAGCTGGTTTCTGTCCTGTACACCGCACAGAAAGCTACTCTCTGTACAGTAGCCCTCACAGAGAGCTGCTCTCTGTACAGTGCCCCTCACAGAAATCTGCTCTCTGTACGGTACCCCTCACAGAAAGCTGCTCTCTGCACAGTAGCCCTCACAGAGAGCTGCTCTCTGTACAGTGCCCCTCACAGAAATCTGCTCTCTGTACGGTACCCCTCACAGAAAGCTGCTCTCTGCACAGTACCCCTCACAGAATGCTGCTCTCTGTACAGTGCCCCTCACAGAACTCTGCTCTCTGTACGCTACCCCTCACAGAAAGCTGCTCTCTGCACAGTAGCCCTCACAGAAAGCTGCTCTCTGTACAGTACCCCTCACAGAAAGATGCGCTCTGTACAGTACCACTCTCACAGAAAGCTGCTCTTTGTACGGTACCACTCACAGAAATCTACTCTCTGTCCAGTACCCCTCACAGAAATCTACTCTCTGTACAGTACCCCTCACAAAAAGCTGCTCTCTGTACTGTACCCCTCACAGAAAGCTGCTCTCTGTACTGTACCCCTCACAGAAAGCTGCTCTCTGTACAGTACCCCTCATAGAAAGATGTTCTCTGTACAGTACCCCTCACAGAAAGCTGCTCTCTGCACAGTAGCCCTCACAGAGAGCTGCTCTCTGTACAGTGCCCCTCACAGAAATCTGCTCTCTGTACAGTACCCCTCACAGAAAGCTGCTCTCTGTACAGTACCCCTCACAGAATGCTGCTCTCTGTACAGTGCCCCTCACAGAACTCTGCTCTCTGTACGCTACCCCTCACAGAAAGCTGTTCTCTGCACAGTAGCCCTCACAGAAAGCTGCTCTCTGTACAGTACCCCTCACAGAAAGATGCGCTCTGTACAGTACCACTCTCACAAAAAACTGCTCTTTGTACGGTACCCCTCACAGAAATCTAATCTCTGTACAGTACCCCTCACAAAAAGCTGCTCTCTGCACTGTACCCCTCACAGAATGCTGCTTTCTGTACTGTACCCCTCACAGAAAGCTGCTCTCTGTACAATACCCCTCATAGAAAGATGTTCTCTGTACAGTACCCCTCACAGAAAGCTGCTCTCTGTACTGTTACCCACAGGAAGCTGCTCTCTGTAGAGTACCCCTCACAGAAAGCTGCTCTCTGTACATTATCTCTCACAGAAAGCTCCTCTGAGAACAGTACCCCTCTCAGAAAGCTGCTCTCTGTACAGTATCCCTCACAGAAAGCTGCTCTCTGTACAGTATCCCTCACAGAAAGCTGCTCTCTGTGCAGTGCCCCTCACAGAAAGCTGCTCACTGTACAGTGCCCCTCACAGAAAGCTGCTCTCTGTACAGTACCCCGCATAGAAAGCTGCTCTATGTACAGTACCCCTCACAGAAAGCTGCTCTCTGTACAGTATCCCTCACAGAAAGCTGCTCTCTGCACGGTACCCCTCACAGAAATCTGCCATCTGTGCAGTACCCCTCACAGAAAGCTGCTCTCTGTACAGTACCCCTCACAGAAAGCTGCTCTCTGTACAGTGTCCCTCACAGAAAGCTGCTCTCAGTACAGTACCCCTCACAGAAAGTGCCGTCTGTACAGTGCCCCCGCACAGACAGCTGCTCTCTGTACAGTACCCCTCACAGAATGCTGCTCTCTGTACAGTACCCCCTCACAGAATGCTGCTCTCAGTACAGTACCCCCTCACAGAAAGCTGCTCTCTGTACAGTGCCTCTCACAGAAATCTGCTCTCTGTACAGTGCCCCTCACAGAAAAATGTGCTCTCTGTACAGTGCCCCTCACAGAAATCTGCTCTCTGTACGGTACCCCTCACAGAAAGCTGCTCTCTGCACAGTAGCCCTCACAGAGAGCTGCTCTCTGTACAGTGCCCCTCACAGAAATCTGCTCTCTGTACGGTACCCCTCACAGAAAGCTGCTCTCTGCACAGTACCCCTCACAGAATGCTGCTCTCTGTACAGTGCCCCTCACAGAACTCTGCTCTCTGTACGCTACCCCTCACAGAAAGCTGCTCTCTGCACAGTAGCCCTCACAGAAAGCTGCTCTCTGTACAGTACCCCTCACAGAAAGATGCGCTCTGTACAGTACCACTCTCACAAAAAGCTGCTCTTTGTACGGTACCCCTCACAGAAATCTACTCTCTGTACAGTACCCCTCACAGAAATCTACTCTCTGTACAGTACCCCTCACAAAAAGCTGCTCTCTGTACTGTACCCCTCACAGAAAGCTGCTTTCTGTACTGTACCCCTCACAGAAAGCTGCTCTCTGTACAGTACCCCTCATAGAAAGATGTTCTCTGTACAGTACCCCTCACAGAAAGCTGCTCTCTGCACAGTAGCCCTCACAGAGAGCTGCTCTCTGTACAGTGCCCCTCACAGAAATCTGCTCTCTGTACAGTACCCCTCACAGAAAGCTGCTCTCTGTACAGTACCCCTCACAGAATGCTGCTCTCTGTACAGTGCCCCTCACAGAAAGCTGTTCTCTGCACAGTAGCCCTCACAGAAAGCTGCTCTCTGTACAGTACCCCTCACAGAAAGATGCGCTCTGTACAGTACCACTCTCACAAAAAGCTGCTCTTTGTACGGTACCCCTCACAGAAATCTACTCTCTGTACAGTACCCCTCACAAAAAGCTGCTCTCTGCACTGTACCCCTCACAGAATGCTGCTTTCTGTACTGTACCCTTCACAGAAAGCTGCTGTCTGTACAATACCCCTCATAGAAAGATGTTCTCTGGACAGTACCCCTCACAGAAAGCTGCTCTCTGTACTGTTCCCCACAGGAAGCTGCTCTCTGTAGAGGACCTCTCACAGAAAGCTGCTCTCTGTACATTATCTCTCACAGAAAGCTCCTCTGAGAACAGTACCCCTCACAGAAAGCTGCTCTCTGTGCAGTGCCCCTCACAGAAAGCTGCTCTCTGTACAGTATCCCTCACAGAAAGCTGCTCTCTGTACAGTATCCCTCACAGAAAGCTGCTCTCTTTACAGTGCCCCTCACAGAAAGGTGCTTTCTGTACTGTACCCCTCACAGAAAGTAGCTCTCTGTACAGTACCCCTCACAGAAAGATGTTCTCTATACAGTACCCCTCACAGAAAGCTGCTCTCTGTACTGTACCCCTCACAGGAAGCTGCTCTCTGTCCTGTACCCCTCACAGAAAGCTGCTCTCTGTACAGTACCCCTCACAGAAAGATGTTCTCTATACAGTACCCCTCACAGAAAGCTGCTCTCTGTACTGTACCCCTCACAGGAAGCTGCTCTCTGTACAGTACCCCTCACAGAAAGCTGCTCTCTGTACAGTACCCCTTACAGAAAGCTGCTCTCTGTACAGTATCCCTCACAGAAAGCTGCTCTCTGTACAGTGCCCCTCACAGAAAGCTGCTCTCTGTACAGTACCCCGCATAGAAAGCTGCACTATGTACAGTACCCCACACAGAAAGCTGCTCTCTCTACAGTGCCCCTCACAGAAAGCTGCCCTGTGTACAGTGACCCCCACAGACAGCTGCTCTCTGTACAGTATCCTTCACAGAAAGCTGCTCTTGGTACAGTGCCCCCTGACAGACAGCTGCTCTCTGTACAGTATCCTTCACAGAAAGCTGCTCTCGGTACAGTGCCCCCTCACAGAAAGCTGCTCTGTGTACAGTATCTCACACAGAAAGCTGCTCCCTGTACAGTGCACCCTCACAGAAAGCTGCTCTCTATACAGTACCCCTCTTAGAAACCTGTTCTCTCTACTTTGACCCTCACAGAATGCTGCTCTCTCTACAGTACCCCTCACAGAAATCTGCCCTCTGTACAGTATCCCTCACAGAAATCTGCCCTCTGTACAGTATCCCTCACAGAAAGCTGCTCTCTGTGCAGTACACCCCTCACAGAAAACGGCTCTCTGTACAGTGCCCCTCACAGAAAGCTGCTCTCTGTACAGCACACCACACAGAAAGCTGCTTTCTGTACAGCACCCCACACAGAAAGCTGCTCTCTGTACAGTATGCCTCACAGAAAGCTGCTCTCTGTACAGCAAACCACACAGAAAGTTGCTCTCTGTACGGTACCCCCCACAGAAAGCTGCTCTATGTACAGTGCCACCCACAGAAAGCTGATCTCTGTACAGGGTCCCTCACAGAAAGCTGCACTCTGTACAGTACCCCCTCACAGAAGCTGTTCTCTCTACAGTACCCCCCTCACAGAAAGATGCTCCCTGTACAGTATCCCTCACAGAAAGCTGCTCTCTGTACAGTGCCCCTCACAGAAAGCTGCTCTCAGTCCAGTACCTCTCACAGAAAGCAGCTCTGAACAGTGACCCTCACAGAAAGCTGCCATCTGTACAGTGCCCCTCACAGAAAGTAGCTCTCTGTACAGTATCCCTCACAGAAAGCTGCTCTCTGTACAGTATCCCTCACAGAAAGATGCTCTCTGTACAGTACCCCTCACAGAATGCTGCTGTCAGTACAGTGCCCCTCACAGAAAGCTGCTCTCTGTACAGTGCACCCCACACAGAAATCTGCTCTCTGTATAGTATCCCTCACAGAAAGCTGCTCACTGCACGGTACCCCTCACAGAAATCTGCTCTCTGAGCAGTGTCCCTCACAGAAAGCTGCTCCCTGTATAGTATCCCTCACAGAAAGCTGCTCACTGCACGGTACCCCTCACAGAAATCTGCTCTCTACAGTATCCCTCACAGAAAGCTGCTCTCTGTACAGTGCCCCTCACAGAAAGCTGCTCTCTGTACAGTACGCCTCACAGAATGCTGCTCTCAGTACATGACCCCTCACAGAAAGCTGCTCTCTGTACAGAACCCCTCACAGAAAGCTGCTCACTGTCCAGTATCCCTCACAGAAAGCTGCTCTCTGTACAGTATCCGTCACAGAAAGATGCTCTCTGTACAGTGCCCCTCACAGAAAGCTGCTCTGTGTACAGTATCCCTCACACAAAGCTGCTCTCTGTACAGAACCCCTCACAGAAATCTGCTCTCTGTACAGTATCCCTCACAGAAATCTGTTCTCTGTGCAGTGCCCCTCACAGAAATCTGCTCTCTGTACAGTATCCCTCACAGAAATCTGCTCTCTGCTCAGTATCTCTCACAGAAAGCTCCTCTGAATGCAGTTCCCCACACAGAAAGCTGCCCTCTGTGCAGCGGCCACTCACTGAAAGCTGCTCTCTCTACAGTAGCCCACACAGAACGCTGCTCTCTACAGTACCCCTCACAGAAAGCTGCTCTCTGTACAGTATCTCTCACAGAAAGCTCCTCTGAGTACAGTACCCCTCACAGAAAGCTGCTCTCTGTACAGTGCACCCCCACAGAAAGCTGCTCTCTGCATGGTACCCTTCACAGAAAGCTGCTCTCTACAGTACCCCTCACAGAAAGCTGCTCTCTGTACAGTATCTCTCACAGAAAGCTCCTCTGAGTACAGCACCCCTCACAGAAAGCTGCTCTCTGTACAGTGCACCCCACAGAAAGCTGCTCTCTGCATGGTACCCTTCACAGAAAGCTGCTCTCTGTACAGTACCCCTCACAGAAATCTGCCCTCTGTACAGTATCCCTCACAGAAAGCTGCTCTCTGTACAGTACCCCTCACAGAAAGCTGCTCTCTGCACAGTGCCCCTCACAGAAAGCTGCTCTCTGCACGGTACCCCTCACAGAAAGCTGCTCTCTGTGCAGTACACCCTCACAGAAAGCTGCTCTCTGTATGGTACCCCTCACAGAAAGCTGCTCTCTGTACAGTACACCCCTCACAGAAAGCTGCTCTCTGTACAGTACCCCCCTCACAGAAAGCTGCTCTCTGTACAGTACCCCTCACAGAAAGCTGCTCTCTGTACAGTACACCCCTCACAAAAAGCTGCTCTCTGTACAGTGCCCCTCACAGAAAGCTGCTCTCTGTACAGTGCCCCTCACAGAAAGCTGCTCTCTGTACAGTGCCCCTCACAGAAAGCTGCTCTCTGTACAATGCCCCTCACAGAAAGCTGCTCTCTGTACAGTGCGCCTCACAGAAAACAGCTCTCTGTACAGTACCCCTCACAGAAAGCTGCTCTCTGCACGGTATCCCTCACAGAAAGCTGCTCTCTGCACAGTACCCCCCTCACAGAAAGCTGCTCTCTGTACAGTGCCCCCTCACAGAAAGCTGCTCTCTGCACGGTTCCCCTCACAGAAAGCTGCTCTCTGTACAGTACCCCTCACAGAAATCTGCTCTCTGTACAGTACCCCCCTCACAAAAAGCTGCTCTCTGTATGGTACCCCTCACAGAAAGCAGCTCTCTGTACAGTACCTCTCACAGAAAGCTGCTCTCTGTACAGTGCCCCCTCACAGAAAGCTGCTCTCTGCACGGTACCCCTCACAGAAAGCTGCTTTCTGTACTGTACACCGCACAGAAAGCTACTCTCTGTACAGTGTCCCTCACAGAAAGCTGATCTCTGTACAGTGCCCCTCACAGAAAGCAGCTCTCTGTACAGTGCCCCTCACAGAAAGCAGCTCTCTGTACAGTACCCCTCACAGAAAGATGCTCTCTGTACTGTACCCCTCACAGAAAGCTGTTCTCTGTACAGTGCCCCTCACAGAAAGCTGCTTTTTGTACAGGGCCCCTCACAGAAAGCAGCTCTCTGTACAGTACCCACTCACAGAAATCTGCTCTCTGTACAGTATCCCTCACAGAAAGCAGCTCTCTGTACAGTACCCCTCACAGGAATCTGCTCTCTGTACTGTATCACTCACAGAAAGCTGCTCTCTGTACAGTACCCCTCACAGAAAGATGCTCTCTGTACTGTACCCCTCACAGAAAGCTGCTCTCTGCACGGTACCCCTCACAGAAAGCTGCTCTCTGTACATTACCCCTCACAGAAAGCTGTTCTCTGTACAGTGCCCCTCACAGAAAGCTGCTTTCTGTACAGGGCCCCTCACAGAAAGCAGCTCTCTGTACAGTACCCACTCACAGAAATCTGCTCTCTGCTTGGTACACCTCACAGAAAGCTGCTCTCTGTGCAGTGCCCCTCACAGAAAGCTGCTCTCTGCTTGGTACACCTCACAGAAAGCTGCTCTCTGTGCAGTGCCCCTCACAGAAAGCTGCTCTCTGCACAGTACCCCTCACAGAAAGCTGCTTTCTGTACAGGGCCCCTCACAGAAAGCAGCTCTCTGTACAGTACCCACTCACAGAAATCTGCTCTCTGTACAGTAGCCCTCACAGAAAGCAGCTCTCTGTACAGTACCCCTCACAGGAATCTGCTCTCTGCACTGTATCACTCACAGAAAGCTGCTCTCTGAACAGTGCCCCCTCACAGAAAGCTTCTCTCTGTACAGTGCCCCCTCACAGAAAGCTGCTCTCTTCACAGTACCCCTCACAGGAAGATGCGCTCTGTGCAGTACCCCCCTCAGAGAAAGCTGCTCTCTGTACAGCACCCCACACAGAAAGCTGCTCTCTGTATAGCACCACACACAGAAAGCTGCTCTCTGTACAGTATCTCTCACAGAAAGCTCCTCTGAGTACAGCACCCCTCACAGAAAGCTGCTCTCTGTACAGTGCACCCCACAGAAAGCTGCTCTCTGCATGGTACCCTTCACAGAAAGCTGCTCTCTGTACAGTACCCCTCACAGAAATCTGCCCTCTGTACAGTATCCCTCACAGAAAGCTGCTCTCTGTACAGTACCCCTCACAGAAAGCTGCTCTCTGCACAGTGCTCCTCACAGAAAGCTGCTCTCTGCACGGTACCCCTCACAGAAAGCTGCTCTCTGTGCAGTACACCCTCACAGAAAGCTGCTCTCTGTATGGTACCCCTCACAGAAAGCTGCTCTCTGTACAGTACCCCTCACAGAAAGCTGCTCTCTGTACAGTACACCCCTCACAAAAAGCTGCTCTCTGTACAGTACCCCTCACAGAAAGCTGCTCTCTGTACAGTACCCCCCTCACAAAAAGCTGCTCTCTGTACAGTGCCCCTCACAGAAAGCTGCTCTCTGTACAGTGCCCCTCACAGAAAGCTGCTCTCTGTACAGTGCCCCTCACAGAAAGCTGCTCTCTGTACAATGCCCCTCACAGAAAACTGCTCTCTGTACAGTGCCCTTCACAGAAAGCAGCTCTCTGTACAGTACCCCTCACAGAAAGCTGCTCTCTGCACGGTACCCCTCACAGAAATCTGCTCTCTGTTCTGTGCCCCCTCACAGAAAGCTGCTCTCTGCACGGTACCCCTCACAGAAAGCTGCTCTCTGCACAGTACCCCTCACAGAAAGCTGCTCTCTGTACAGTGCCCCCTCACAGAAAGCTGCTCTCTGCACGGTACCCCTCACAGAAAGCTGCTCTCTGTACAGTACCCCTCACAGAAATCTGCTCTCTGTACAGTACCCCCCTCACAAAAAGCTGCTCTCTGTATGGTACCCCTCACAGAAAGCAGCTCTCTGTACAGTACCTCTCATAGAAAGCTGCTCTCTGTACAGTGCCCCCTCACAGAAAGCTGCTCTCTGCATGGTACCCCTCACAGAAAGCTGCTTTCTGTACTGTACACCGCACAGAAAGCTACTCTCTGTACAGTGTCCCTCACAGAAAGCTGCTCTCTGTACAGTGCCCCTCACAGAAAGCAGCTCTCTGTACAGTGCCCCTCACAGAAAGCAGCTCTCTGTACAGTACCCCTCACAGAAAGCTGCTCTCTGCACGGTACCCCTCACAGAAAGCTGCTCTCAGTACAGTACCCCTCACAGAAAGTGCCGTCTGTACAGTGCCCCCGCACAGACAGCTGCTCTCTGTACAGTACCCCTCACAGAATGCTGCTCTCTGTACAGTACCCCCTCACAGAATGCTGCTCTCAGTACAGTACCCCCTCACAGAAAGCTGCTCTCTGTACAGTGCCTCTCACAGAAATCTGCTCTCTGTACAGTGCCCCTCACAGAAAAATGTGCTCTCTGTACAGTGCCCCTCACAGAAAGCTGCTCTCTGTACAGTGCACCCCACACAGAAATCTGCTCTCTGTATAGTATCCCTCACAGAAAGCTGCTCACTGCACGGTACCCCTCACAGAAATCTGCTCTCTGAGCAGTGTCCCTCACAGAAAGCTGCTCCCTGTATAGTATCCCTCACAGAAAGCTGCTCACTGCACGGTACCCCTCACAGAAATCTGCTCTCTACAGTATCCCTCACAGAAAGCTGCTCTCTGTACAGTGCCCCTCACAGAAAGCTGCTCTCTGTACAGTACGCCTCACAGAATGCTGCTCTCAGTACATGACCCCTCACAGAAAGCTGCTCTCTGTACAGAACCCCTCACAGAAAGCTGCTCACTGTCCAGTATCCCTCACAGAAAGCTGCTCTCTGTACAGTATCCGTCACAGAAAGATGCTCTCTGTACAGTGCCCCTCACAGAAAGCTGCTCTGTGTACAGTATCCCTCACACAAAGCTGCTCTCTGTACAGAACCCCTCACAGAAATCTGCTCTCTGTACAGTATCCCTCACAGAAATCTGTTCTCTGTGCAGTGCCCCTCACAGAAATCTGCTCTCTGTACAGTATCCCTCACAGAAATCTGCTCTCTGCTCAGTATCTCTCACAGAAAGCTCCTCTGAATGCAGTTCCCCACACAGAAAGCTGCCCTCTGTGCAGCGGCCACTCACTGAAAGCTGCTCTCTCTACAGTAGCCCACACAGAACGCTGCTCTCTACAGTACCCCTCACAGAAAGCTGCTCTCTGTACAGTATCTCTCACAGAAAGCTCCTCTGAGTACAGTACCCCTCACAGAAAGCTGCTCTCTGTACAGTGCACCCCCACAGAAAGCTGCTCTCTGCATGGTACCCTTCACAGAAAGCTGCTCTCTACAGTACCCCTCACAGAAAGCTGCTCTCTGTACAGTATCTCTCACAGAAAGCTCCTCTGAGTACAGCACCCCTCACAGAAAGCTGCTCTCTGTACAGTGCACCCCACAGAAAGCTGCTCTCTGCATGGTACCCTTCACAGAAAGCTGCTCTCTGTACAGTACCCCTCACAGAAATCTGCCCTCTGTACAGTATCCCTCACAGAAAGCTGCTCTCTGTACAGTACCCCTCACAGAAAGCTGCTCTCTGCACAGTGCCCCTCACAGAAAGCTGCTCTCTGCACGGTACCCCTCACAGAAAGCTGCTCTCTGTGCAGTACACCCTCACAGAAAGCTGCTCTCTGTATGGTACCCCTCACAGAAAGCTGCTCTCTGTACAGTACACCCCTCACAGAAAGCTGCTCTCTGTACAGTACCCCCCTCACAGAAAGCTGCTCTCTGTACAGTACCCCTCACAGAAAGCTGCTCTCTGTACAGTACACCCCTCACAAAAAGCTGCTCTCTGTACAGTGCCCCTCACAGAAAGCTGCTCTCTGTACAGTGCCCCTCACAGAAAGCTGCTCTCTGTACAGTGCCCCTCACAGAAAGCTGCTCTCTGTACAATGCCCCTCACAGAAAGCTGCTCTCTGTACAGTGCGCCTCACAGAAAACAGCTCTCTGTACAGTACCCCTCACAGAAAGCTGCTCTCTGCACGGTATCCCTCACAGAAAGCTGCTCTCTGCACAGTACCCCCCTCACAGAAAGCTGCTCTCTGTACAGTGCCCCCTCACAGAAAGCTGCTCTCTGCACGGTTCCCCTCACAGAAAGCTGCTCTCTGTACAGTACCCCTCACAGAAATCTGCTCTCTGTACAGTACCCCCCTCACAAAAAGCTGCTCTCTGTATGGTACCCCTCACAGAAAGCAGCTCTCTGTACAGTACCTCTCACAGAAAGCTGCTCTCTGTACAGTGCCCCCTCACAGAAAGCTGCTCTCTGCACGGTACCCCTCACAGAAAGCTGCTTTCTGTACTGTACACCGCACAGAAAGCTACTCTCTGTACAGTGTCCCTCACAGAAAGCTGATCTCTGTACAGTGCCCCTCACAGAAAGCAGCTCTCTGTACAGTGCCCCTCACAGAAAGCAGCTCTCTGTACAGTACCCCTCACAGAAAGATGCTCTCTGTACTGTACCCCTCACAGAAAGCTGTTCTCTGTACAGTGCCCCTCACAGAAAGCTGCTTTTTGTACAGGGCCCCTCACAGAAAGCAGCTCTCTGTACAGTACCCACTCACAGAAATCTGCTCTCTGTACAGTATCCCTCACAGAAAGCAGCTCTCTGTACAGTACCCCTCACAGGAATCTGCTCTCTGTACTGTATCACTCACAGAAAGCTGCTCTCTGTACAGTACCCCTCACAGAAAGATGCTCTCTGTACTGTACCCCTCACAGAAAGCTGCTCTCTGCACGGTACCCCTCACAGAAAGCTGCTCTCTGTACATTACCCCTCACAGAAAGCTGTTCTCTGTACAGTGCCCCTCACAGAAAGCTGCTTTCTGTACAGGGCCCCTCACAGAAAGCAGCTCTCTGTACAGTACCCACTCACAGAAATCTGCTCTCTGCTTGGTACACCTCACAGAAAGCTGCTCTCTGTGCAGTGCCCCTCACAGAAAGCTGCTCTCTGCTTGGTACACCTCACAGAAAGCTGCTCTCTGTGCAGTGCCCCTCACAGAAAGCTGCTCTCTGCACAGTACCCCTCACAGAAAGCTGCTTTCTGTACAGGGCCCCTCACAGAAAGCAGCTCTCTGTACAGTACCCACTCACAGAAATCTGCTCTCTGTACAGTAGCCCTCACAGAAAGCAGCTCTCTGTACAGTACCCCTCACAGGAATCTGCTCTCTGCACTGTATCACTCACAGAAAGCTGCTCTCTGAACAGTGCCCCCTCACAGAAAGCTTCTCTCTGTACAGTGCCCCCTCACAGAAAGCTGCTCTCTTCACAGTACCCCTCACAGGAAGATGCGCTCTGTGCAGTACCCCCCTCAGAGAAAGCTGCTCTCTGTACAGCACCCCACACAGAAAGCTGCTCTCTGTATAGCACCACACACAGAAAGCTGCTCTCTGTACAGTATCTCTCACAGAAAGCTCCTCTGAGTACAGCACCCCTCACAGAAAGCTGCTCTCTGTACAGTGCACCCCACAGAAAGCTGCTCTCTGCATGGTACCCTTCACAGAAAGCTGCTCTCTGTACAGTACCCCTCACAGAAATCTGCCCTCTGTACAGTATCCCTCACAGAAAGCTGCTCTCTGTACAGTACCCCTCACAGAAAGCTGCTCTCTGCACAGTGCTCCTCACAGAAAGCTGCTCTCTGCACGGTACCCCTCACAGAAAGCTGCTCTCTGTGCAGTACACCCTCACAGAAAGCTGCTCTCTGTATGGTACCCCTCACAGAAAGCTGCTCTCTGTACAGTACCCCTCACAGAAAGCTGCTCTCTGTACAGTACACCCCTCACAAAAAGCTGCTCTCTGTACAGTACCCCTCACAGAAAGCTGCTCTCTGTACAGTACCCCCCTCACAAAAAGCTGCTCTCTGTACAGTGCCCCTCACAGAAAGCTGCTCTCTGTACAGTGCCCCTCACAGAAAGCTGCTCTCTGTACAGTGCCCCTCACAGAAAGCTGCTCTCTGTACAATGCCCCTCACAGAAAACTGCTCTCTGTACAGTGCCCTTCACAGAAAGCAGCTCTCTGTACAGTACCCCTCACAGAAAGCTGCTCTCTGCACGGTACCCCTCACAGAAATCTGCTCTCTGTTCTGTGCCCCCTCACAGAAAGCTGCTCTCTGCACGGTACCCCTCACAGAAAGCTGCTCTCTGCACAGTACCCCTCACAGAAAGCTGCTCTCTGTACAGTGCCCCCTCACAGAAAGCTGCTCTCTGCACGGTACCCCTCACAGAAAGCTGCTCTCTGTACAGTACCCCTCACAGAAATCTGCTCTCTGTACAGTACCCCCCTCACAAAAAGCTGCTCTCTGTATGGTACCCCTCACAGAAAGCAGCTCTCTGTACAGTACCTCTCATAGAAAGCTGCTCTCTGTACAGTGCCCCCTCACAGAAAGCTGCTCTCTGCATGGTACCCCTCACAGAAAGCTGCTTTCTGTACTGTACACCGCACAGAAAGCTACTCTCTGTACAGTGTCCCTCACAGAAAGCTGCTCTCTGTACAGTGCCCCTCACAGAAAGCAGCTCTCTGTACAGTGCCCCTCACAGAAAGCAGCTCTCTGTACAGTACCCCTCACAGAAAGATGTTCTCTGTACAGTACCCCTCACAGAAAGCAGGTCTCTGTACTGTACCCCTCACAGAAAGATGCTCTCTGTACTGTACCCCTCACAGAAAGCTGCTCTCTGCACGGTACCCCTCACAGAAAGCTGCTCTCTGTACATTACCCCTCACAGAAAGCTGATCTCTGTACAGTGCCCCTCACAGAAAGCTGCTTTCTGTACAGGGCCCCTCACAGAAAGCAGCTCTCTGTACAGTACCCACTCACAGAAATCTGCTCTCTGTACAGTATCCCTCACAGAAAGCAGCTCTCTGTACAGTACCCCTCACAGGAATCTGCTCTCTGTACTGTATCACTCACAGAAAGCTGCTCTCTGTACAGTACCCCTCACAGAAAGATGCTCTCTGTACTGTACCCCTCACAGAAAGCTGCTCTCTGCATGGTACCCCTCACAGAATGCTGCTCTCTGTACGTTACCCCTCACAGAAAGCTGCTCTCTGTACAGTGCCCCTCACAGAAAACTGCTCTCAGTCCAGTACCCCTCACAGAAAGCTGCTCTCTGTACAGTACCCCCTCACAGAAAGCTGCTCTCGGCACAGTGCCCCTCACAAGAAGCTGCTCTCTGTACAGTACCCCCTCACAGAAAGCTGCTCTCTGCAAGTGCCCCTCACAGAAAGTTGCTCTCTGCACAGTGCCCCTCACAGAAAACTGCTCTCAGTCCAGTACCCCTCACAGAAAGCTGCTCTCTGTACAGTACCCCTCACAGAAAGCTGCTCTCTGCTTGGTACACCTCACAGAAAGCTGCTCTCTGTACAGTGCCCCTCACAGAAAGCTGCTCTCTGTACAGTACCCACTCACAGAAATCTGCTCTCTGTACAGTACCCCTCACAGAAAGCTGCTCTCTGCTTGGTACACCTCAGAGAAAGCTGCTCTCTGTACAGTGCCCCTCACAGAAAGCTGCTCTCTATACAGTATCCCTCACAGAAAGCAGCTCTCTGTACAGTACCCCTCACAGGAATCTGCTCTCTGTACTGTATCACTCACAGAAAGCTGCGCTCTGTACAGTGCCCCCTCACAGAAAGCTTCTCTCTGTACAGTGCCCCCTCACAGAAAGCTGCTCTCTGTACAGTGCCCCTCACAGAAAGCTGCTCTCTGTACAGTATCCCTCACAGAAAGCAGCTCTCTGTACAGTACCCCTCACAGGAATCTGCTCTCTGTACTGTATCACTCACAGAAAGCTGCTCTCTGTACAGTACACCCCTCACAGGAAGATGCGCTCTGTACAGTACCCCCCTCAGAGAAAGCTGCTCTCTGTACAGCACCCCACACAGAAAGCTGCTCTCTGTATAGCACCACACACAGAAAGCTGCTCTCTGTACTGTATCTCTCACAGAAAGCTCCTCTGAGTACAGCACCCCTCAAAGAAAGCTGCTCTCTGTACAGTGCACCCCACAGAAAGCTGCTCTCTGCATGGTACCCTTCACAGAAAGCTGCTCTCTGTACAGTACCCCTCACAGAAATCTGCCCTCTGTATAGTATCCCTCACAGAAAGCTGCTCTCTGTACAGTACCCCTCACAGAAAGCTGCTCTCTGCACAGTGCCTCTCACAGAAAGCTGCTCTCTGCACGGTACCCCTCACAGAAAGCTGCTCTCTGTGCAGTACACCCTCACAGAAAGCTGCTCTCTGTATGGTACCCCTCACAGAAAGCTGCTCTCTGTACAGTACCCCTCACAGAAAGCTGCTCTCTGTATAGTACACCCCTCACAAAAAGCTGCTCTCTGTACAGTACCCCTCACAGAAAGCTGCTCTCTGTACAGTACCCCCCTCACAAAAAGCTGCTCTCTGTACAGTGCCCCTCACAGAAAGCTGCTCTCTGTACAGTGCTCCTCACAGAAAGCTGCTCTCTGTACAGTGCCCCTCACAGAAAGCTGCTCTCTGTACAATGCCCCTCACAGAAAACTGCTCTCTGTACAGTGCCCTTCACAGAAAGCAGCTCTCTGTACAGTACCCCTCACAGAAAGCTGCTCTCTGCACGGTACCCCTCACAGAAATCTGCTCTCTGTTCTGTGCCCCCTCACAGAAAGCTGCTCTCTGCACGGTACCCCTCACAGAAAGCTGCTCTCTGCACAGTGCCCCCTCACAGAAAGCTGCTCTCTGCACGGTACCCCTCACAGAAAGCTGCTCTCTGTACAGTACCCCTCACAGAAATCTGCTCTCTGTACAGTACCCCCCTCACAAAAAGCTGCTCTCTGTATGGTACCCCTCACAGAAAGCTGCTCTCTGTACAGTACCCCCCTCACAAAAAGCTGCTCTCTGTACAGTGCCCCTCACAGAAAGCTGCTCTCTGTACAGTGCCCCTCACAGAAAGCTGCTCTCTGTACAGTGCCCCCTCACAGAAAGCTGCTCTCTGCACGGTACCCCTCACAGAAAGCAGCTCTCTGTACAGTGTCCCTCACAGAAAGCTGCTCTCTGTACAGTGCCCCTCACAGAAAGCAGCTCTCTGTACAGTACCCCTCACAGAAAGATGTTCTCTGTACAGTACCCCTCACAGAAAGCAGGTCTCTGTACTGTACCCCTCACAGAAAGATGCTCTCTTAACAGTACCCCTCACAGAAAGCTGCTCTCTGTACATTACCCCTCACAGAAAGCTGCTCTCTGTACAGTATCCCTCACAGAAAGCAGCTCTCTGTACAGTACCCACTCATAGAAATCTGCTCTCTGTACAGTATCCCTCACAGAAAGCAGCTCTCTGTACAGTTCCCCTCACAGGAATCTGCTCTCTGTACTGTATCACTCACAGAAAGCTGCTCTCTGTACAGTACCCCTCACAGAAAGATGCTCTCTGTACTGTACCCCTCACAGAAAGCTGCTCTCTGCATGGTACCCCTCACAGAATGCTGCTCTCTGTACATTACCCCTCACAGAAAGCTGCTCTCTGTACAGTGCCCCTCACAGAAAACTGCTCTCAGTCCAGTACCCCTCACAGAAAGCTGCTCTCTGTACAGTACCCCCTCATAGAAAGCTGCTCTCTGTACAGTACCCCCTCACAGAAAGTTGCTCTCTGCACAGTACCCCTCACAGAAAGCTGCTCTCTGTACAGTACCCCTCACAGAAAGCTGCTCTCTGCTTGGTACACCTCACAGAAAGCTGCTCTCTTTACAGTGCCCCTCACAGAAAGCTGCTCTCTGCACAGTACCCCTCACAGAAAGCTGCTTTCTGTACAGGGCCCCTCACAGAAAGCAGCTCTCTGTACAGTACCCACTCACAGATATCTGCTCTCTGTACAGTATCCCTCACAGAAAGCAGCTCTCTGTACAGTACCCCTCACAGGAATCTGCTCTCTGTACTGTATCACTCACAGAAAGCTGCTCTCTGTACAGTGCCCCCTCACAGAAAGCTTCTCTCTGCACAGTGCCCCCTCACAGAAAACTGCTCTCTTCACAGTACCCCTCACAGGAAGATGCGCTCTGTACAGTACCCCCCTCAGAGAAAGCTGCTCTCTGTACAGCACCCCACACAGAAAGCTGCTCTCTGTATAGCACCACACACAGAAAGCTGCTCTCTGTACAGTATCTCTCACAGAAAACTGCGCTCTGTACAGTACCCCACACAGAAAGCTACTTTCTCTACAGAATCCCTCACAGAAAGCTGCTCTCTGTACTGTGCCCCCTCACCACAAAGCTGCTCTCTGTACAGTATCACTCACAGAAGGCTGCTTTCTGTACTGTGACCCCCACAGAAACCTGCTTTCTGTACAGTGCCTCCTCACAGGAAGCTGCTCTCTGTACAGTGCCTCCTCACAGGAAGCTGCTCTCTGTACAGTGCCCCACCACAGAAACCTACGCTCTGTACAGTGCCCCCTCACAGAAAGCTGCTCTCAATACTGACCCCACACAGAAAGCTGCTCTCTGTACAGTGCCTCTCAAAGAAAGCTGCTCTCTGCACAGTACCCCTCACAGAAATCTGCTCTCCGTGCAGTATCCCTCACAGAAATCTGCTCTCTGTACAGTGCCCCTCACAGAAAGCTGCTCTCGGGACAGTGCCCCATCAAAAAACCTACGCTCTGTACAGTGCCCCATCACAGACAGCTGCTCTCTGTACAGTATTCCTCACAGAAAGCTGCTCTCAATACTGTACCCCACACAGAAAGCTGCTCTCTGTACAGTGCCCCTGAAAGAAAGCTGCTCTCTGCACAGTGCCCCTCACAGAAAGCTGCTCTCAGTACAGTACCCCTCACAGAAAGCTGCTCTCAGTACAGTACCCCTCACAGAAAGCTGGTCTCTGCACAGTACACCTCACAGAAAGATGCGCTCTGTAAAGTACCCCCGCACAGAAAGCTGCTCTAAGTACAGTATCCCTCACAAAAATTTGCACTCTCTACAGTATCCCTCACAGAAAGCTGCTATCTGTAAAGTACCCCCCACAGAAAGCTGCTCTCTGTACAGTGCCCCTCACAGAAAGCTGCTCTCTCGACAGTGCCCCTCACAGTAAGCTGCTCTCTCTACAGTGCCCCTCACAGAAAGCTGCTCTGTAGAGTATCCCACACAGAAAGCTGCTCTCTGTACAGTACCCCCTCACAGAAAGCTGCTCACTGTACATTGCCCCTCACAGAAAGCTGCTCTCTGTACGGTAATCTCTGCAGAAATCTGCTCTCTGTACAGTGCCCCTCACAGAAAGATGTGCTCTGTACAGTACCCCACTCACAAAAAGCTGCTCTCTGTGCTGAACCCCTCACAGAAAGCTGCTCTCTGTGCAGTGCCCCTCACAGAAAGCTGCTCTAAGTACAGTATCCCTCACAGAAATTTGCACTCTCTCCAGTATCCCTAACAGAAAGCTGCTCTCTGTACAGTACCCCCCACAGAAAGCTGCTCTCTACAGTGCCCCTCACAGAAATCTGCTCTCTGTACAATATCCCTCACAGAAAGCTGCTCTCTGTACAGTGCCCCTCACAGAAAGCTGCTCTCTGTACAGTACGCCGCGCAGAATGCTGCTCTCAGTACATGACCCCTCACAGAAAGCTGCTCTCTGTACAGAACCCCTCACAGAAAGCTGCTCACTGTCCAGTATCCCTCACAGAAAGCTGCTCTCGGTACAGTATCCCTCACAGAAAGATGCTCTCTGTACAGTGCCCCTCACAGAAAGCTGCTCTGTGTACAGTATCCCTCACAAAAAGCTGCTCTCTGTACAGAACCCCTCACAGAAATCTGCTCTCTGTACAGTATCCCTCACAGAAAGCTGCTCTCTGTACAGTATCCCTCACAGAAACCTGCTCTCTGTACAGTACCCCCGCACAGAAAGCTGCTCTCTGTACAGTACCCCCTCACAGAAAGCTGCTCTCTGCACAGTGCCCCTCACAGAAAGTTGCTCTCTGCGAAGTACACCTCACAGAAAGCTGCTCTCTTTACAGTGCCCCTCACAGAAAGCTGCTCTCTGCACAGTACCCCTCACAGAAAGCTGCTCTCTGTACAGTGCCCCTCACACAAAGCAGCTCTCTGTACAGTACCCCCTCACAGAAATCTGCTCTCTGTACAGTATCCCTCACAGAGAGCAGCTCTCTGTACAGTACCCCTCACAGGAATCTGCTCTCTGTACTGTATCACTCACAGAAAGCTGCTCTCTGTACAGCACCCCCCTCACAAAAAGCTGCTCTCCGTGCAGTACCCCTCATAGAAAGCTGCTCCCTGTACAGTATCACTCACAGAAAGCTGCTCCCAGTACAGTGCCCCTCACAGAAAGCTGGTCTCTGTACAGTTTCCCTCACAGAAAGCTGCTCTCAGTGCAGTACCCCTCACAGACATCTGCTCTCTGTACAGTACCCCTCACAGAAATCTGCTCTCTGTACAGTGCCCCCTCACAGAAATCTGCTCTCTTCACAGTGCCCCTCACAGAAAGATGCGCCCTGTACCGTACCCCCCTCACAAAAAGCTGCTCTCTGTGCAGTGCCCCTCGCAGAAAGCTGCTCCCTGTACAGTACCCCTCACAGAAAAATGCTCACTGTGCAATACACCCCTCACAGAAAGCTGCTCTCTGTATAGCACCCCACACAGAAAGCAGCTCTCTGTACGGTATCTCTCACAGAAAGCTGCTATCTGCACAGTATCAGTCACAGAAAGCTGCTCTCTGCACGGTACCCCTCACAGAAATCTACTCTCTGCACTGTACCACTAACAGAAAGCTGCTCTCTGCACAGTACCACTCACAGAAAGCTGCTCTCTGTACAGTAACCCTCACAGAAAGCTGCTCTCTGTACAGTACACCCCCTCACAAAAAACTGCTCTCTGTACAGTACCCCCCTCACAAAAAGCTGCACTCTGTATGGCACCCCTCACAGAAAGCAGCTCTCTGTACAGAACCCCTCACAGCAATCTGCTCTCTGTGCAGTATCCCTCACAGAAATCTGCTCTCTGTACAGTGCCCCTCACAGAAAGCTGCTCTCAGTACAGTGCCCCATCAAAAAACCTACGCTCTGTACAGTGCCCCCTCACAGACAGCTGCTCTCTGCACAGTATCCCTCACAGAAAGCTGCTCTCAGTACAGTACCCCTCACAGAAAGCTGGTCTCTGCACAGTACACCTCACAGAAAGATGCGCTCTGTACAGTACCCCTCACAGAAATTTGCACTCTCTACAGTATCCCTCACAGAAAGCTACTATCTGGAAAGTACCCCCCACAGAAAGCTGCTCTCTCTACAGTGCCCCTCACAGAAAGCTGCTCTGTAGAGTATCCCACACAGAAAGCTGCTCTCTCTACAGTGCCCCTCACAGAAAGCTGCTCTCTGTACAGTGCCCCTCACAGAAAGCTGCTCTCTGCACAGTACCCCTCACAGAAAGCTGCTTTCTGTACAGGGCCCCTCACAGAAAGCAGCTCTCTGTACAGTACCCACTCACAGAAATCTGCTCTCTGTACAGTATCCCTCACAGAAAGCAGCTCTCTGTACAGTACCCCTCACAGGAATCTGCTCTCTGTACTGTATCACTCACAGAAAGCTGCTCTCTGTACAGCACCCCCCTCACAGAAAGCTTCTCTCTGTACAGTGCCTCCTCACAGAAAACTGCTCTCTTCACAGTACCCCTCACAGAAAGCTGCTCTCTGTACAGTGTCCCTCACAGAAAGCTGCTCTCTGTACAGTACCCCTCAGAGAAAGCTGCTCTCTGTACAGCACCCCACACAGAAAGCTGCTCTCTGTATAGCACCACACACAGAAAGCTGCTCTCTGTACAGTATCTCTCACAGAAAACTGCGCTCTGTACAGTACCCCACACAGAAAGCTACTTTCTCTACAGAATCCCTCACAGAAAGCTGCTCTCTGTACTGTGCCCCCTCACCACAAAGCTGCTCTCTGTACAGTATCACTCACAGAAGGCTGCTCTCTGTACTGTGACCCCCACAGAAAACTGCTTTCTGTACAGTGCCTCCTCACAGGAAGCTGCTCTCTGTACAGTGCCCCACCACAGAAACCTACGCTCTGTACAGTGCCCCCTCACAGAAAGCTGCTCTCAATACTTACCCCACACAGAAAGCTGCTCTCTGTACAGTGCCTCTCAAAGAAAGCTGCTCTCTGCACAGTACCCCTCACAGAAATCTGCTCTCCGTGCAGTATCCCTCACAGAAATCTGCTCTCTGTGCAGTGCCCCTCACAGAAAGCTGCTCTCGGGACAGTGCCCCATCAAAAAACCTACGCTCTGTACAGTGCCCCATCACAGACAGCTGCTCTCTGTACAGTATTCCTCACAGAAAGCTGCTCTCAATACTGTACCCCACACAGAAAGCTGCTCTCTGTACAGTGCCCCTGAAAGAAAGCTGCTCTCTGCACAGTGCCCCTCACAGAAAGCTGCTCTCAGTACAGCACCCCTCACAGAAAGCTGGTCTCTGCACAGTACACCTCACAGAAAGATGCGCTCTGTAAAGTACCCCCGCACAGAAAGCTGCTCTAAGTACAGTATCCCTCACAAAAATTTGCACTCTCTACAGTATCCCTCACAGAAAGCTGCTATCTGTAAAGTACCCGCCACAGAAAGCTGCTCTCTGTACAGTGCCCCTCACAGAAAGCTGCTCTCTCGACAGTGCCCCTCACAGAAAGCTGCTCTCTCTACAGTGCCCCTCACAGAAAGCTGCTCTGTAGAGTATCCCACACAGAAAGCTGCTCTCTGTACAGTACCCCCTCACAGAAAGCTGCTCACTGTACATTGCCCCTCACAGAAAGCTGCTCTCTGTACGGTAATCTCTGCAGAAATCTGCTCTCTGTACAGTGCCCCTCACAGAAAGATGTGCTCTGTACAGTACCCCACTCACAAAAAGCTGCTCTCTGTGCTGAACCCCTCACAGAAAGCTGCTCTCTGTGCAGTGCCCCTCACAGAAAGCTGCTCTAAGTACAGTATCCCTCACAGAAATTTGCACTCTCTCCAGTATCCCTAACAGAAAGCTGCTATCTGTACAGTACCCCCCACAGAAAGCTGCTCTCTCTACAGTGCCCCTCACAGAAAGCTGCTCTGTAGAGTATCCCACACAGAAAGCTGCTCTCTGTACAGTACCCCCTCACAGAAAGCTGCTCACTGTACATTGCCCCTCACAGAAAGCTGCTCTCTGTACGGTAATCTCTGCAGAAATCTGCTCTCTGTACAGTGCCCCTCACAGAAAGATGTGCTCTGTACAGTACCCCACTCACAAAAAGCTGCTCTCTGTGCTGAACCCCTCACAGAAAGCTGCTCTAAGTACAGTATCCCTCACAGAAATTTGCACTCTCTCCAGTATCCCTAACAGAAAGCTGCTCTCTGTACAGTACCCCCCACAGAAAGCTGCTCTCTACAGTGCCCCTCACAGAAATCTGCTCTCTGTACAGTATCCCTCACAGAAAGCTGCTCTCTGTACAGTGCCCCTCACAGAAAGCTGCTCTCTGTACAGTACGCCGCGCAGAATGCTGCTCTCAGTACATGACCCCTCACAGAAAGCTGCTCTCTGTACAGAACCCCTCACAGAAAGCTGCTCACTGTCCAGTATCCCTCACAGAAAGCTGCTCTCGGTATAGTATCCCTCACAGAAAGATGCTCTCTGTACAGTGCCCCTCACAGAAAGCTGCTCTGTGTACAGTATCCCTCACAGAAAGCTGCTCTCTGTACAGTATCCCTCACAGAAAGCTGCTCTCTGTACAGTATCCCTCACAGAAACCTGCTCTCTGTACAGTACCCCCGCACAGAAAGCTGCTCTCTGTACAGTACCCCCTCACAGAAAGCTGCTCTCTGCACAGTGCCCCTCACAGAAAGTTGCTCTCTGCGTAGTACACCTCACAGAAAGCTGCTCTCTTTACAGTGCCCCTCACAGAAAGCTGCTCTCTGCACAGTACCCCTCACAGAAAGCTGCTCTCTGTACAGTGCCCCTCACACAAAGCAGCTCTCTGTACAGTATCCCCTCACAGAAATCTGCTCTCTGTACAGTATCCCTCACAGAGAGCAGCTCTCTGTACAGTACCCCTCACAGGAATCTGCTCTCTGTACTGTATCACTCACAGAAAGCTGCTCTCTGTACAGCACCCCCCTCACAAAAAGCTGCTCTCCGTGCAGTACCCCTCACAGAAAGCTGCTCCCTGTACAGTATCACTCACAGAAAGCTGCTCCCAGTACAGTGCCCCTCACAGAAAGCTGGTCTCTGTACAGTTTCCCTCACAGAAAGCTGCTCTCAGTGCAGTACCCCTCACAGACATCTGCTCTCTGTACAGTACCCCTCACAGAAATCTGCTCTCTGTACAGTGCCCCCTCACAGAAATCTGCTCTCTTCACAGTGCCCCTCACAGAAAGATGCGCTCTGTACTGTACCCCCCTCACAAAAAGCTGCTCTCTGTGCAGTGCCCCTCGCAGAAAGCTGCTCCCTGTACAGTACCCCTCACAGAAAAATGCTCACTGTGCAATACACCCCTCACAGAAAGCTGCTCTCTGTATAGCACCCCACACAGAAAGCAGCTCTCTGTACGGTATCTCTCACAGAAAGCTGCTATCTGCACAGTATCAGTCACAGAAAGCTGCTCTCTGCACGGTACCCCTCACAGAAATCTACTCTCTGCACAGTACCACTAACAGAAAGCTGCTCTCTGCACAGTACCACTCACAGAAAGCTGCTCTCTGTACAGTACACCCCCTCACAAAAAACTGCTCTCTGTATGGCACCCCTCACAGAAAGCAGCTCTCTGTACAGAACCCCTCACAGCAATCTGCTCTCTGTGCAGTATCCCTCACAGAAATCTGCTCTCTGTACAGTGCCTCTCACAGAAAGCTGCTCTCAGTACAGTGCCCCATCAAAACACCTACGCTCTGTACAGTGCCCCCTCACAGACAGCTGCTCTCTGCACAGTATCCCTCACAGAAAGCTGCTCTCAGTACAGTACCCCTCACAGAAAGCTGGTCTCTGCACAGTACCCCTCACAGAAATTTGCACTCTCTACAGTATCCCTCACAGAAAGCTACTATCTGTAAAGTACCCCCCACAGAAAGCTGCTCTCTCTACAGTGCCCCTCACAGAAAGCTGGTCTCTGCACAGTACACCTCACAGAAAGATGCGCTCTGTACAGTACCCCTCACAGAAATTTGCACTCTCTACAGTATCCCTCACAGAAAGCTACTATCTGTAAAGTACCCCCCACAGAAAGCTGCTCTCTGCACAGTATCCCTCACAGAAAGCTGCTCTCAGTACAGTACCCCTCACAGAAAGCTGGTCTCTGCACAGTACACCTCACAGAAAGATGCGCTCTGTACAGTAGCCCTCACAGAAATTTGCACTCTCTACAGTATCCCTCACAGAAAGCTACTATCTGTAAAGTACCCCCCACAGAAAGCTGCTCTCTCTACAGTGCCCCTCACAGAAAGCTGCTCTGTAGAGTATCCCACACAGAAAGCTGCTCTCTCTACAGTACCCCTCACAGAAAGCTGCTCTCTGTACAGTGCCCCTCACAGAAAGCTGCTCTCTGCACAGTACCCCTCACAGAAAGCTGCTTTCTGTACAGGGCCCCTCACAGAAAGCAGCTCTCTGTACAGTACCCACTCACAGAAATCTGCTCTCTGTACAGTATCCCTCACAGAAAGCAGCTCTCTGTACAGTACCCCTCACAGGAATCTGCTCTCTGTACTGTATCACTCACAGAAAGCTGCTCTCTGTACAGTGCCCCCTCACAGAAAGCTTCTCTCTGTACAGTGCCCCGTCACAGAAAACTGCTCTCTTCACAGTACCCCTCACAGGAAGATGCGATATGTACAGTACCCCCCTCAGAGAAAGCTGCTCTCTGTACAGCACCCCACACAGAAAGCTGCTCTCTGTATAGCACCACACACAGAAAGCTGCTCTCTGTACAGTATCTCTCACAGAAAACTGCGCTCTGTACAGTACCCCACACAGAAAGCTACTTTCTCTACAGAATCCCTCACAGAAAGCTGCTCTCTGTACTGTGCCCCCTCACCACAAAGCTGCTCTCTGTACAGTATCACTCACAGAAGGCTGCTCTCTGTACTGTGACCCCCACAGAAAACTGCTTTCTGTACAGTGCCTCCTCACAGGAAGCTGCTCTCTGTACAGTGCCCCACCACAGAAACCTACGCTCTGTACAGTGCCCCCTCACAGAAAGCTGCTCTCAATACTTACCCCACACAGAAAGCTGCTCTCTGTACAGTGCCTCTCAAAGAAAGCTGCTCTCTGCACAGTACCCCTCACAGAAATCTGCTCTCCGTGCAGTATCCCTCACAGAAATCTGCTCTCTGTGCAGTGCCCCTCACAGAAAGCTGCTCTCGGGACAGTGCCCCATCAAAAAACCTACGCTCTGTACAGTGCCCCATCACAGACAGCTGCTCTCTGTACAGTATTCCTCACAGAAAGCTGCTCTCAATACTGTACCCCACACAGAAAGCTGCTCTCTGTACAGTGCCCCTGAAAGAAAGCTGCTCTCTGCACAGTGCCCCTCACAGAAAGCTGCTCTCAGTACAGCACCCCTCACAGAAAGCTGGTCTCTGCACAGTACACCTCACAGAAAGATGCGCTCTGTAAAGTACCCCCGCACAGAAAGCTGCTCTAAGTACAGTATCCCTCACAAAAATTTGCACTCTCTACAGTATCCCTCACAGAAAGCTGCTATCTGTAAAGTACCCGCCACAGAAAGCTGCTCTCTGTACAGTGCCCCTCACAGAAAGCTGCTCTCTCGACAGTGCCCCTCACAGAAAGCTGCTCTCTCTACAGTGCCCCTCACAGAAAGCTGCTCTGTAGAGTATCCCACACAGAAAGCTGCTCTCTGTACAGTACCCCCTCACAGAAAGCTGCTCACTGTACATTGCCCCTCACAGAAAGCTGCTCTCTGTACGGTAATCTCTGCAGAAATCTGCTCTCTGTACAGTGCCCCTCACAGAAAGATGTGCTCTGTACAGTACCCCACTCACAAAAAGCTACTCTCTGTGCTGAACCCCTCACAGAAAGCTGCTCTCTGTGCAGTGCCCCTCACAGAAAGCTGCTCTAAGTACAGTATCCCTCACAGAAATTTGCACTCTCACCAGTATCCCTAACAGAAAGCTGCTATCTGTACAGTACCCCCCACAGAAAGCTGCTCTCTGTACAGTGCCCCTCACAGAAAGCTGCTCTCTCTACAGTGCCCCTCACAGAAATCTGCTCTCTGTACAGTATCCCTCACAGAAAGCTGCTCTCTGTACAGTGCCCCTCACAGAAAGCTGCTCTCTGTACAGTGCCCCTCACAGAAAGCTGTCTCTGTACAGTACGCCGCGCAGAATGCTGCTCTCAGTACATGACCCCTCACAGAAAGCTGCTCTCTGTACAGAACCCCTCACAGAAAGCTGCTCACTGTCCAGTATCCCTCACAGAAAGCTGCTCTCGGTACAGTATCCCTCACAGAAAGATGCTCTCTGTACAGTGCCCCTCACAGAAAGCTGCTCTGTGTACAGTATCCCTCACAGAAATCTGCTCTCTGTACAGTATCCCTCACAGAAAGCTGCTCTCTGTACAGTATCCCTCACAGAAACCTGCTCTCTGTACAGTACCCCCTCACAGAAAGCTGCTCTCTGCATAGTGCTCCCCCTCACGGAAAGTTGCTCTCTGCGTAGTACACCTCACAGAAAGCTGCTCTCTTTACAGTGCCCCTCACAGAAAGCTGCTCTCTGCACAGTACCCCTCACAGAAAGCTGCTCTCTGTACAGTGCCCCTCACACAAAGCAGCTCTCTGTACAGTACCCCCTCACAGAAATCTGCTCTCTGTACAGTATCCCTCACAGAGAGCAGCTCTCTGTACAGTACCCCTCACAGGAATCTGCTCTCTGTACTGTATCACTCACAGAAAGCTGCTCTCTGTACAGCACCCCCCTCACAAAAAGCTGCTCTCCGTGCAGTACCCCTCACAGAAAGCTGCTCCCTGTACAGTATCACTCACAGAAAGCTGCTCCCAGTACAGTGCCCCTCACAGAAAGCTGGTCTCAGTACAGTTTCCCTCACAGAAAGCTGCTCTCAGTGCAGTACCCCTCACAGACATCTGCTCTCTGTACAGTACCCCTCACAGAAATCTGCTCTCTGTACAGTGCCCCCTCACAGAAATCTGCTCTCTTCACAGTGCCCCTCACAGAAAGATGCGCTCTGTACCGTACCCACCTCACAAAAAGCTGCTCTCTGTGCAGTGCCCCTCGCAGAAAGCTGCTCCCTGTACAGTACCCCTCACAGAAAAATGCTCACTGTGCAATACACCCCTCACAGAAAGCTGCTCTCTGTATAGCACCCCACACAGAAAGCAGCTCTCTGTACGGTATCTCTCACAGAAAGCTGCTATCTGCACAGTATCAGTCACAGAAAGCTGCTCTCTGCACAGTACCACTCACAGAAAGCGGCTCTCTGTACAGTAACCCTCACAGAAAGCTGCTCTCTGTACAGTACCCCCCCTCACAAAAAACTGCTCTCTGTATGGTACCCCTCACAGAAAGCAGCTCTCTGTACAGTACACCTCACAGAAACGGCTCTCTGCACAGTACCCCTCACAGAAATCTGATCTCTGTTCAGTACCCCTCACAGAAAGCAGCTCTCTGTACAGAACCCCCTCACAGAAAGCTGCTCACTGTACGGTAATCTCCGCAGAAATCTGCTCTCTGTACAGTGCCCCTCACAGAAAGCTGCTCTCGGTACAGTGCCCCATCAAAAAACCTACGTTCTGTACATTGCCCCCTCACAGACAGCTGCTCTCTGCACAGTATCCCTCACAGAAAGCTGCTCTCAGTACAGTACCCCTCACAGAAAGCTGGTCTCTGCACAGTACCCCTCACAGAAATTTGCACTCTCTACAGTATCCCTCACAGAAAGCTACTATCTGTAAAGTACCCCCCACAGAAAGCTGCTCTCTCTACAGTGCCCCTCACAGAAAGCTGCTCTGTAGAGTATCCCACACAGAAAGCTGCTCTCTGTACAGTACCCCCCTCACAAAAAGCTGCTCTCTGTGCTGAACCCCTCACAGAAAGCTGCTCTCTGTACAGTGCCCCTCACAGAAAGCTGCTCTAAGGACAGTATCCCTCACAGAAATTTGCACTCTCTACAGTATCCCTCACAGAAATCTGCTATCTGAACAGAACACCCCACAGAAAGCTGCTCTCTGTCCAGTGCCCCTCACAGAAAGCTGCTCTCTCTACAGTGCCCCTCACAGAAAGCTGCTCTCTGTACAGTATCCCTCACAGAAATTTGCCCTCTCTACAGTATCCCTCACAGAAAGCTGCTCTCTCTACAGTGCCCCTCACAGAAAGCTGCTCTCTTTGCAGCCCACCCATCAAAAAGCTGCTTCCTGTACAGTGACCCCTCACATAAAGCTCCTCTCTCGACAGTAACCCTAATAGAAAACTGCTCTCGGTACAGTACCCCTCACAAAAAGCTGCTCTCTGTGCAGTGCCCATCACAGAAAGCTGCTCTCGGTACAGTACCCCTCTCACAAAAAGCTGCTCTCTGTGCAGTGCCCCTCACAGAAAGCTGCTCTCGGTACAGTACCCCCCTCACAGAAAGCTGCTCTCTGTACAGTACACCCCTCACAAAAAGCTGCTCTCTGTACTGTACCTCTCACAGAAAGCTGCTCTAAGTACAGTATCCCTCCAGAAATTTGCACTCTCTACAGTATCCCTCACAGAAAGCTGCTATCTGTACAGTACCCCTCACAGAAAGCTGCTCTAAGTACAGTATCCATCCCAGAAATGTGCTCTCTCTACAGTGCACCTCACAGAAAGCTGCTCTGTAGAGTATCCCACACAGAAAGCTGCTCTCTCTACAGTACACCCTCACAGAAAGCTGCTCACTGTACAGTTCACCTCATAGAAAGCTGCTCCCTGTACGGTAATCCCCGCAGAATTCTGCTCTCTGTACAGTGCCCCTCACGGAACGCTGCTCTCTGTACAGTGCCCCTCACAGAAAGCTGCTCTGTGTACAGTACCCCTCACAGAAAGCTGCTCTCTTTGCAGGCCCACCCATCAAAAAGCTGCTTTCTGTACAGTGACCCCTCACGTAAAGCTCCTCTATCTACAGTACCTCTCACAGAAAACTGCTCTCGGTACAGTACCCCTCACAGAAAGCTGCTCTCTGTACAGTACCCCTCACAGAAAGCTGCTCTCTGCTCAGTGCCTCCTCACAGAAAGCTGCTCTCTGTACAGTGCCCCCTCACAGAAAGCTGCTCTCAGTACTGTACCCCTCACAGAAAGCTGCTCTCTGTACAGTAACCCTCACATAAAGCTGCTCTCTGCACAGTGCCCCTCACAGAAAGCTGTTCTCTGCGTAGTACCCCTCACAGAAAGCTGCTCCCTGTACAGTACCCCTCACAGAAAAATGCTCACTGTGCAGTACACCCCTCACAGAAAGCTGCTCTCTGTACAGCACCCCACACAGAAAGCTGCTCTCTGTATAGCACCCCACACAGAAAGCTGCTCTCTGTACAGTATCTCTCACAGAAAGCTGCTCTCTGTACAGGACCCCACACAGAAAGCTACTCTCTCTACAGTATCCCTGACAGAAAACTGCTCTCTGCACGGTACCCCTCACAGAAATCTGCTCTCTGTACAGTACCCCTCACAGAAAGCTGCTCTCTGCACTGTACCACTAACAGAAAGCTGCTCTCTGCACAGTACCCCTCACAGAAAGCTGCTCTCTGTACAGTACCCCACACAGAAAGCTGCTCTCTGTACAGTACCCCCCTCACAAAAAACTGCTCTCTATATGGTACCCCTCACAGAAAGCAGCTCTCTGTACAGTACCCCTCACAGAATGCAGCTCTCTGTGCAGTGCCCCTCACAGAAAGCTGCTCTCTGTACCATGCCCCTCTCAGAAAGCAGCTCTCTGTACAGTACCCCTCACAGAAAGATGTTCTCTGTACAGTACCCCTCACAGAAAGCAGCTCTCTGTGTACCCCTCACAGGAAGCTGCTCTCTGTACAGTACCCCACACAGAAAGCAGCTCTCTGTACAGTGCCCCTCACAGAAAGCTGCTCACTGTACAGTGCCCCTCACATAAAGCTACTCTCTGTACAGTATCACTCACAGAAAGCTGCTCTCTGTACAGGCCCACCCATCAAAAAGCTGCTTTCTGTACAGTGACCCCTCACGTAAAGGTCCTCTATCTACAGTACCTCTCACAGAAAACTGCTCTCGGTACAGTACCCCTCACAGAAAGCTGCTCTCTGTACAGTGCCCCTCACAGAAAGCTGCTCTCTGTACAGTACCCCTCACAGAAAGCTGCTCTCTGTACAGTACCCCTCACAGAAAGCTGCTCTCTGCACAGTGCCCCTCACAGAAAGCTGCTCTCTGCACAGTACCCCTCACAGAAAGCTGCTCTCTGTACAGTACCCCTCACAGAAAGCTGCTCTCTGCACAGTACCCCTCACAGAAAGCTTCTCTCTGCACAGTGCCCCTCACAGAAAGCTGCTCTCTGCACAGTACCCCTTACAGAAAGCTGCTCTCTGTACAGTGCTCCTCAGAAAGCTGCTCTCTGCATAGTACACCTCTCAGAAAACTGCTCTCTTCACAGTGCCCCTCACAGAAAGCTGCTCTCTGCACAGTACCCCTCACAGAAAGATGCGCTCTGTACAGTACCCCCCTCACAAAAAGCTGCTCTCTGTGCAGTGCCCCTCACAGAAAGCTGCTCCCTGTACAGTACCCTTCACAGAAAAATGCTCACTGTGCAGTACACCCCTCACAGAAAGCTGCTCTCCGTACAGCACCCCACACAGAAAGCTGCTCTCTGTATAGCACCCCACACAGAACGCTGCTCTCTGTACAGTATCTCTCACAGAAAGCTGCTCTCTGTATAGTACCCCTCACAGAAAGCTGCTCTCTGTACAGTATCACTCACAGAAGGCTGCTCTCTGCACGGTACCCCTCACAGAAATCTGCTCTCTGTACAGTACCCCTCACAGAAAGCTGCTCTCTGCACTGTACCACTAACAGAAAGCTGCTCTCTGCAGAGTATCCCTCACAGAAAGCTGCTCTCTGTACAGTACCCCTCACTGAAAGCTGCTCTCTGTACAGCACCGCCTTCACAAAAAACTGCTCTCTGTATGGTACCCCTCACAGAAAGCAGCTCTCTGTACAGTACCCCTCACAGAAATCTGCTCTCTGTGCAGTGCCCCTCACAGAAAGCTGCTCTCTGTACCATTCCCCTCTCAGAAAGCTGCTTTCTGTACTGTAACCCGCACAGAAAGCAGCTCTCTGTACAGTACCCCTCACAGAAAGATGTTCTCTGTACAGTACCCCACACAGAAAGCAGCTCTCTGTACTCTACCCCTCACAGGAAGCTGCTCTCTGTCCAGTACCCCACACAGAAAGCAGCTCTCTGTACAGTACCCCTCACAGAAAGCAGCTGTCTGTACTGTACCCATCACAGGAAGCTGCTCTCTGTACAGTATCACTCACAGAAAGCTGCTTTCTGTACAGTATCCCCCTCAAAAAAAGCTTTTCTCTGTGCAGTGCCCCTCACAGAAAGCTGCTCTCTGAACAGTGCCCCTCACAGAAAGCTGCCATCTGTACTGTGAACCCAACAGAAACCTGCTTTCTGTACAGTGCCCCATCACAGGAAGCTGCTCTCTGTACAGTACCCCTCACAAAAAGCTGCTCTCTGTCCAGTGCCCCTCACAGAAAGCTGCTCTCTGTACAGTGCCCCTCACAGACAGCTGCTTCTGTACTGTGACCCTCACAGAAAGCTGCTCTCTGTACAGTGCCCCCTCACAGAAAGCTGCTTTCTGTACAGTGCCCCCTCACAGGAAGCTGCTCTCTGTACAGTACCCCTCACAAAAAGCTGCTCTCTGTACAGTGCCTCCTCACAGAAAGCTGCTCTCTGAACAGTCCCCCTCACAGACAGCTGCTCTCTGTACTGTGACCCCCACAGAAACCTGCTTTCTGTACAGTGCCCCCTCACAGAAAGCTGCTCTCTGTACAGTGCCCCCTCACAGGAAGCTGCTCTCTGTACAGTACCCCTCACAAAAAGCTGCTCTCTGTACAGTACCCCTCACAGAAAGCTGCTCTCTGAACAGTGCCCCTCACAGAAAGCTGCTCTCTGCACACTGCCCCTCACAGAAAGCTGCCCTCTGTACAGTACCCCCCACAGAAAGCAGCTCTCTGTACAGTACCCCTCACAGAAATCTGCTCTCTGTGCGGTACCCCTCACAGAAATCTGCTCTCTGTTCAGTCCCCCTCACAGAAATCTGCTCTCTGTGCGGTACCCCTCACAGAAATCTGCTCTCCGTACAGTATCCCTCACAGAAAGCTGCTCTCTGTACAGTACCCCTCACAGAAATCTGCTCTCTGTACAGTATCCCTCACAGAAAGCTGCTCTCTTCACAGTGCCCCTCACGGAAAGATGCGCTCTGTACAGTACCCCCCTCACAAAAAGCTGCTCTCTGTGCAGTGCCCCTCACAGAAAGCTGCTCTCTGTACAGTACCCCTCACAGAAAAATGCTCTCTGTGCAGTACATCCCTCACAGAAAGCTGCTCTCTGTACAGTGTCCCTCACAGAAAGCTGCTCTCTGTACAGCACCCCACACAGAAAGCTGCTCTCTGTACAGTATCTCTCACAGAAAGCTGCTCTCTGTGCAGTACCCCACACAGAAAGCTGCTCTCTGTACAGCACCCCACACAGAAAGCTGCTCTCTGTACAGTATCTCTCACAGAAAGCTGCTCTCTGTACAGTACCCCACACAGAAAGCTACTCTCTCCACAGTATCCCTGACAGAAAGCTGCTCTCTGTACAGTACCCCTCACAGAAAGCTGCTCTCTGTACAGTACCCCACACAGAAAGCTGCTCTCAGTACAGTATCCCCCTCACAAACAGCTGCTCTCTGTACAGTGCCCCTCACAGAAAGCTGCTCACTGTACAGTACACCTCATAGAAAACTGCTCTCTGTACGGTTATCCCCCAGAAATCTGCTCTCTGTACAGTGCACCCTCACATAAAGCTGCTCTCTGTACAGTGCCCCCCACAGAACGCTGCTCTCTGAACAGTGCCCCCTCATAGAAAGCTGCTCTCTGAACAGTCCCCCTCACAGACAGCTGCTCTCTGTACTGTGACCCCCACAGAAACCTGCTTTCTGTACATTGCCCCCTCACAGAAAGCTGCTCTCTGTACAGTGCCCCCTCACAGGAAGCTGCTCTCTGAACAGTACCCCTCACAAAAAGCTGCTCTCTGTACAGTGCCCCCTCACAGGAAGCTGCTCTCTGAACAGTACCCCTCACAAAAAGCTGCTCTCTGTACAGTACCCCCCTCACAGAAAGCTGGTCTCTGTACAGTCTCCCTCACAGAAAGCTGCTCTCTGTACAGAACCCCCTCACAGAAAGCTGCTCACTGTACGGTAATCTCCGCAGAAATCTGCTCTCTGTACAGTGCCCCTCACAGAAAGCTGCTCTCGGTACAGTGCCCCATCAAAAAACCTACGTTCTGTACATTGCCCCCTCACAGACAGCTGCTCTCTGCACAGTATCCCTCACAGAAAGCTGCTCTCAGTACAGTACCCCTCACAGAAAGCTGGTCTCTGCACAGTACCCCTCACAGAAATTTGCACTCTCTACAGTATCCCTCACAGAAAGCTACTATCTGTAAAGTACCCCCCACAGAAAGCTGCTCTCTCTACAGTGCCCCTCACAGAAAGCTGCTCTGTAGAGTATCCCACACAGAAAGCTGCTCTCTGTACAGTACCCCCCTCACAAAAAGCTGCTCTCTGTGCTGAACCCCTCACAGAAAGCTGCTCTCTGTACAGTGCCCCTCACAGAAAGCTGCTCTAAGGACAGTATCCCTCACAGAAATTTGCACTCTCTACAGTATCCCTCACAGAAATCTGCTATCTGAACAGAACACCCCACAGAAAGCTGCTCTCTGTCCAGTGCCCCTCACAGAAAGCTGCTCTCTCTACAGTGCCCCTCACAGAAAGCTGCTCTCTGTACAGTATCCCTCACAGAAATTTGCCCTCTCTACAGTATCCCTCACAGAAAGCTGCTCTCTCTACAGTGCCCCTCACAGAAAGCTGCTCTCTTTGCAGCCCACCCATCAAAAAGCTGCTTCCTGTACAGTGACCCCTCACATAAAGCTCCTCTCTCGACAGTAACCCTAATAGAAAACTGCTCTCGGTACAGTACCCCTCACAAAAAGCTGCTCTCTGTGCAGTGCCCATCACAGAAAGCTGCTCTCGGTACAGTACCCCTCTCACAAAAAGCTGCTCTCTGTGCAGTGCCCCTCACAGAAAGCTGCTCTCGGTACAGTACCCCCCTCACAGAAAGCTGCTCTCTGTACAGTACACCCCTCACAAAAAGCTGCTCTCTGTACTGTACCTCTCACAGAAAGCTGCTCTAAGTACAGTATCCCTCCAGAAATTTGCACTCTCTACAGTATCCCTCACAGAAAGCTGCTATCTGTACAGTACCCCTCACAGAAAGCTGCTCTAAGTACAGTATCCATCCCAGAAATGTGCTCTCTCTACAGTGCACCTCACAGAAAGCTGCTCTGTAGAGTATCCCACACAGAAAGCTGCTCTCTCTACAGTACACCCTCACAGAAAGCTGCTCACTGTACAGTTCACCTCATAGAAAGCTGCTCCCTGTACGGTAATCCCCGCAGAATTCTGCTCTCTGTACAGTGCCCCTCACGGAACGCTGCTCTCTGTACAGTGCCCCTCACAGAAAGCTGCTCTGTGTACAGTACCCCTCACAGAAAGCTGCTCTCTTTGCAGGCCCACCCATCAAAAAGCTGCTTTCTGTACAGTGACCCCTCACGTAAAGCTCCTCTATCTACAGTACCTCTCACAGAAAACTGCTCTCGGTACAGTACCCCTCACAGAAAGCTGCTCTCTGTACAGTACCCCTCACAGAAAGCTGCTCTCTGCTCAGTGCCTCCTCACAGAAAGCTGCTCTCTGTACAGTGCCCCCTCACAGAAAGCTGCTCTCAGTACTGTACCCCTCACAGAAAGCTGCTCTCTGTACAGTAACCCTCACATAAAGCTGCTCTCTGCACAGTGCCCCTCACAGAAAGCTGTTCTCTGCGTAGTACCCCTCACAGAAAGCTGCTCCCTGTACAGTACCCCTCACAGAAAAATGCTCACTGTGCAGTACACCCCTCACAGAAAGCTGCTCTCTGTACAGCACCCCACACAGAAAGCTGCTCTCTGTATAGCACCCCACACAGAAAGCTGCTCTCTGTACAGTATCTCTCACAGAAAGCTGCTCTCTGTACAGGACCCCACACAGAAAGCTACTCTCTCTACAGTATCCCTGACAGAAAACTGCTCTCTGCACGGTACCCCTCACAGAAATCTGCTCTCTGTACAGTACCCCTCACAGAAAGCTGCTCTCTGCACTGTACCACTAACAGAAAGCTGCTCTCTGCACAGTACCCCTCACAGAAAGCTGCTCTCTGTACAGTACCCCACACAGAAAGCTGCTCTCTGTACAGTACCCCCCTCACAAAAAACTGCTCTCTATATGGTACCCCTCACAGAAAGCAGCTCTCTGTACAGTACCCCTCACAGAATGCAGCTCTCTGTGCAGTGCCCCTCACAGAAAGCTGCTCTCTGTACCATGCCCCTCTCAGAAAGCAGCTCTCTGTACAGTACCCCTCACAGAAAGATGTTCTCTGTACAGTACCCCTCACAGAAAGCAGCTCTCTGTGTACCCCTCACAGGAAGCTGCTCTCTGTACAGTACCCCACACAGAAAGCAGCTCTCTGTACAGTGCCCCTCACAGAAAGCTGCTCACTGTACAGTGCCCCTCACATAAAGCTACTCTCTGTACAGTATCACTCACAGAAAGCTGCTCTCTGTACAGGCCCACCCATCAAAAAGCTGCTTTCTGTACAGTGACCCCTCACGTAAAGGTCCTCTATCTACAGTACCTCTCACAGAAAACTGCTCTCGGTACAGTACCCCTCACAGAAAGCTGCTCTCTGTACAGTGCCCCTCACAGAAAGCTGCTCTCTGTACAGTACCCCTCACAGAAAGCTGCTCTCTGTACAGTACCCCTCACAGAAAGCTGCTCTCTGCACAGTGCCCCTCACAGAAAGCTGCTCTCTGCACAGTACCCCTCACAGAAAGCTGCTCTCTGTACAGTACCCCTCACAGAAAGCTGCTCTCTGCACAGTACCCCTCACAGAAAGCTTCTCTCTGCACAGTGCCCCTCACAGAAAGCTGCTCTCTGCACAGTACCCCTTACAGAAAGCTGCTCTCTGTACAGTGCTCCTCAGAAAGCTGCTCTCTGCATAGTACACCTCTCAGAAAACTGCTCTCTTCACAGTGCCCCTCACAGAAAGCTGCTCTCTGCACAGTACCCCTCACAGAAAGATGCGCTCTGTACAGTACCCCCCTCACAAAAAGCTGCTCTCTGTGCAGTGCCCCTCACAGAAAGCTGCTCCCTGTACAGTACCCTTCACAGAAAAATGCTCACTGTGCAGTACACCCCTCACAGAAAGCTGCTCTCCGTACAGCACCCCACACAGAAAGCTGCTCTCTGTATAGCACCCCACACAGAACGCTGCTCTCTGTACAGTATCTCTCACAGAAAGCTGCTCTCTGTATAGTACCCCTCACAGAAAGCTGCTCTCTGTACAGTATCACTCACAGAAGGCTGCTCTCTGCACGGTACCCCTCACAGAAATCTGCTCTCTGTACAGTACCCCTCACAGAAAGCTGCTCTCTGCACTGTACCACTAACAGAAAGCTGCTCTCTGCAGAGTATCCCTCACAGAAAGCTGCTCTCTGTACAGTACCCCTCACTGAAAGCTGCTCTCTGTACAGCACCGCCTTCACAAAAAACTGCTCTCTGTATGGTACCCCTCACAGAAAGCAGCTCTCTGTACAGTACCCCTCACAGAAATCTGCTCTCTGTGCAGTGCCCCTCACAGAAAGCTGCTCTCTGTACCATTCCCCTCTCAGAAAGCTGCTTTCTGTACTGTAACCCGCACAGAAAGCAGCTCTCTGTACAGTACCCCTCACAGAAAGATGTTCTCTGTACAGTACCCCACACAGAAAGCAGCTCTCTGTACTCTACCCCTCACAGGAAGCTGCTCTCTGTCCAGTACCCCACACAGAAAGCAGCTCTCTGTACAGTACCCCTCACAGAAAGCAGCTGTCTGTACTGTACCCATCACAGGAAGCTGCTCTCTGTACAGTATCACTCACAGAAAGCTGCTTTCTGTACAGTATCCCCCTCAAAAAAAGCTTTTCTCTGTGCAGTGCCCCTCACAGAAAGCTGCTCTCTGAACAGTGCCCCTCACAGAAAGCTGCCATCTGTACTGTGAACCCAACAGAAACCTGCTTTCTGTACAGTGCCCCATCACAGGAAGCTGCTCTCTGTACAGTACCCCTCACAAAAAGCTGCTCTCTGTCCAGTGCCCCTCACAGAAAGCTGCTCTCTGTACAGTGCCCCTCACAGACAGCTGCTTCTGTACTGTGACCCTCACAGAAAGCTGCTCTCTGTACAGTGCCCCCTCACAGAAAGCTGCTTTCTGTACAGTGCCCCCTCACAGGAAGCTGCTCTCTGTACAGTACCCCTCACAAAAAGCTGCTCTCTGTACAGTGCCTCCTCACAGAAAGCTGCTCTCTGAACAGTCCCCCTCACAGACAGCTGCTCTCTGTACTGTGACCCCCACAGAAACCTGCTTTCTGTACAGTGCCCCCTCACAGAAAGCTGCTCTCTGTACAGTGCCCCCTCACAGGAAGCTGCTCTCTGTACAGTACCCCTCACAAAAAGCTGCTCTCTGTACAGTACCCCTCACAGAAAGCTGCCATCTGTACTGTGAACCCAACAGAAACCTGCTTTCTGTACAGTGCCCCATCACAGGAAGCTGCTCTCTGTACAGTGCCCCTCACAAAAAGCTGCTCTCTGTCCAGTGCCCCTCACAGAAAGCTGCTCTCTGTACAGTGCCCCTCACAGACAGCTGCTTCTGTACTGTGACCCTCACAGAAAGCTGCTCTCTGTACAGTGCCCCCTCACAGAAAGCTGCTTTCTGTACAGTGCCCCCTCACAGGAAGCTGCTCTCTGTACAGTACCCCTCACAAAAAGCTGCTCTCTGTACAGTGCCTCCTCACAGAAAGCTGCTCTCTGAACAGTCCCCCTCACAGACAGCTGCTCTCTGTACTGTGACCCCCACAGAAACCTGCTTTCTGTACAGTGCCCCCTCACAGAAAGCTGCTCTCTGTACAGTGCCCCCTCACAGGAAGCTGCTCTCTGTACAGTACCCCTCACAAAAAGCTGCTCTCTGTACAGTACCCCTCACAGAAAGCTGCTCTCTGAACAGTGCCCCTCACAGAAAGCTGCTCTCTGCACACTGCCCCTCACAGAAAGCTGCCCTCTGTACAGTACCCCCCACAGAAAGCAGCTCTCTGTACAGTACCCCTCACAGAAATCTGCTCTCTGTGCGGTACCCCTCACAGAAATCTGCTCTCTGTTCAGTCCCCCTCACAGAAATCTGCTCTCTGTGCGGTACCCCTCACAGAAATCTGCTCTCCGTACAGTATCCCTCACAGAAAGCTGCTCTCTGTACAGTACCCCTCACAGAAATCTGCTCTCTGTACAGTATCCCTCACAGAAAGCTGCTCTCTTCACAGTGCCCCTCACGGAAAGATGCGCTCTGTACAGTACCCCCCTCACAAAAAGCTGCTCTCTGTGCAGTGCCCCTCACAGAAAGCTGCTCTCTGTACAGTACCCCTCACAGAAAAATGCTCTCTGTGCAGTACATCCCTCACAGAAAGCTGCTCTCTGTACAGTGTCCCTCACAGAAAGCTGCTCTCTGTACAGCACCCCACACAGAAAGCTGCTCTCTGTACAGTATCTCTCACAGAAAGCTGCTCTCTGTGCAGTACCCCACACAGAAAGCTGCTCTCTGTACAGCACCCCACACAGAAAGCTGCTCTCTGTACAGTATCTCTCACAGAAAG
Organism: Chiloscyllium plagiosum; assembly: GCF_037043375.1. Classification (NCBI taxonomy): domain Eukaryota; kingdom Metazoa; phylum Chordata; class Chondrichthyes; order Orectolobiformes; family Hemiscylliidae; genus Chiloscyllium; species Chiloscyllium plagiosum. The sequence goes on from NW_028270157.1 coordinate 68,341,504, forward strand.
CTGCTCTCTGTACAGTACCCCACACAGAAAGCTACTCTCTCCACAGTATCCCTGACAGAAAGCTGCTCTCTGTACAGTACCCCTCACAGAAAGCTGCTCTCTGTACAGTACCCCACACAGAAAGCTGCTCTCAGTACAGTATCCCCCTCACAAACAGCTGCTCTCTGTACAGTGCCCCTCACAGAAAGCTGCTCACTGTACAGTACACCTCATAGAAAACTGCTCTCTGTACGGTTATCCCCCAGAAATCTGCTCTCTGTACAGTGCACCCTCACATAAAGCTGCTCTCTGTACAGTGCCCCCCACAGAACGCTGCTCTCTGAACAGTGCCCCCTCATAGAAAGCTGCTCTCTGAACAGTCCCCCTCACAGACAGCTGCTCTCTGTACTGTGACCCCCACAGAAACCTGCTTTCTGTACATTGCCCCCTCACAGAAAGCTGCTCTCTGTACAGTGCCCCCTCACAGGAAGCTGCTCTCTGAACAGTACCCCTCACAAAAAGCTGCTCTCTGTACAGTGCCCCTCACAGAAAGCTGGTCTCTGTACAGTCTCCCTCACAGAAAGCTGCTCTCTGTACAGTGCCCCTCACAGAAAGCTGCTCTCTGCATGGTACCCCTCACAGAAATCTGCTCTCTGTACAGTACCCCTCACAGAAAGTGCTCTCTCGACAGTGCCCTCTCACAGAAAGCTGCTCTCTGCATGGTACCCCTCACAGAAATCTGCTCTCTGAACAGTACCCCTCACAGAAAGCTGTTTTCAGTCCAGTACCCCTCACAGAAATCTGCTCTCTGTACAGTACCCCTCACAGAAATCTGCACTCTGTACAGTGCCCCCTCACAGAAATCTGCTCTCTGTACAGTACCCCTCACAGAAAGCTGATTTCTGTACAGTACCCCTCACAGAAAGCTGCTCTCAGTACTGTACCCCTCAAAGAAAGCTGCTCTCAGTCCAGTACGCCTCACAGAAAGCTGCTCTCTGAACAGTGCCCCTCACAGACAGCTGCTTCTGTACTGTGACCCACACAGAAACCTGCTTTCTGTACAGTGCCCCCTCACAGAAAGCTGCTCTCTGTACTGTGCACCCTCACAGGAAGCTGCTCTCTGTACAGTACCCCTCACAAAAAGCTGCTCTCTGTACAGTGCCCCCTCACAGAAAGCTGCTCTCTGTACAGTATCCCTCACAGAAAGCTGCACTCTGTACAGTATCCCTCACAGAAATCTGCTCTCTGTGCGGTACCCCTCACAGAAATCTGCTCTCTGTACAGTATCCCTCACAGAAAGCTGCTCTCTGTACAGTACCCCTCACAGAAATCTGCTCTCTGTACAGTATCCCTCATAGAAAGCTGCTCTCTTCACAGTGCCCCTCACGGAAAGATGCGCTCTGTACAGTACCCCCCTCACAAAAAGCTGCTCTCTGTGCAGTGCCCCTCACAGAAAGCTGCTCTCTGTACAGTACCCCTCACAGAAAAATGCTCTCTGTGCAGTACACCCCACACAGAAAGCTGCTCTCTGTACAGTGTCCCTCACAGAAAGCTGCTCTCTGTACAGCACCCCACACAGAAAGCTGCTCTCTGTATAGCATCCCACACAGAAAGCTGCTCTCTGTACAGTATCTCTCACAGAAAACTGCTCTCTGTACAGCACCCCACACAGAAAGCTGCTCTCTGTACAGCACCCCACACAGAAAGCTGCTCTCTGTACAGTATCTCTCACAGAAAGCTGCTCTCTGTACAGTACCCCACACAGAAGGCTGCTCTCTGTACAGCACCCCACACAGAAAGCTGCTCTCTGTACAGTATCTCTCACAGAAAGCTGCTCTCAGTCCAGTACCCCTCACAGAAATCTGCTCTCTGTACAGTACCCCTCACAGAAAGCTGCTCTCTGTACAGTACTCCACACAGAAAGCTGCTCTCAGTACAGTATCCCCCTCACAAACAGCTGCTCTCTGTACAGTGCCCCTCACAGAAAGCTGCTCACTGTACAGTACACCTCATAGAAAACTGCTCTCTGTACGGTTATCCCCCAGAAATCTGCTCTCTGTACAGTGCACCCTCACATAAAGCTGCTCTCTGTACAGTGCCCCCCACAGAACGCTGCTCTCTGTACAGTGCCCCCTCATTGAAAGCTGCTCTCTGAACAGTCCCCCTCACAGACAGCTGCTCTCTGTACTGTTATCCCCACAGAAACCTGCTTTCTGTACATTGCCCCCTCACAGAAAGCTGCTCTCTGTACAGTGCCCCCTCACAGGAAGCTGCTCTCTGTACAGTACCCCTCACAAAAAGCTGCTCTCTGTACAGTGCCCCTCACAGAAAGCTGGTCTCTGTACAGTCTCCCTCACAGAAAGCTGCTCTCTGTACAGTGCCCCTCACAGAAAGCTGCTCTCTGTACAGTACCCCTCACAGAAAGTGCTCTCTCTACAGTGCCCTCTCACAGAAAGCTGCTCTCTGCACGGTACCCCTCACAGAAATCTGCTCTCTGTACAGTACCCCTCACAGAAAGCTGCTCTCAGTCCAGTACCCCTCACAGAAATCTGCTCTCTGTACAGTGCCCCCTCACAGAAATCTGCTCTCTGTACAGTACCCCTCACATTCCTGAAGAAGGGCATGTGCCCGAAACGTCGAATTTTCTGTTCCCTAGATGCTGCCTGACCTGCTGTGCTGTTCCAGCAATAAAGTTTCAGCTTTGATCTCCAGCGTCTGCAGACCTCACTTTCTCCCCTCACAGAAAGCTGATCTCTGTACAGTGCCCCCTCACAGAAAGCTGCTCTCAGTACTGTACCCCTCAAAGAAAGCTGCTCTCCGTACAGTACCCCCTCACAGAAAGCTGCTCTCTGCACAGTACCCCTCACAGAAAGCTGCACTCTGTACAGTACCCCTCACTGAACGCTGCTCTCTGTACAGTACCCCTCACAGAAAGCTGCTCTCAGTACTGTACCCCTCAAAGAAAGCTGCTCTCCGTACAGTACCCCCTCACAGAAAGCTGATCTCTGTACAGTGCCCCCTCACAGAAAGCTGCTCTCAGTACTGTACCCCTCAAAGAAAGCTGCTCTCCGTACAGTACCCCCTCACAGAAAGCTGCTCTCTGCACAGTACCCCTCACAGAAAGCTGCACTCTGTACAGTACCCCTCACTGAACGCTGCTCTCTGTACAGTACCCCCTTCAAAAAAACTGCTCTCTGTATTGTACCCCTCACAGAAAGCAGCTCTCTGTACAGTACCCCTCACAGAAATCTGCTCTCTGTGCGGTACCCCTCACAGAAATCTGCTCTCTGTACAGTATCCCTCACAGAAAGCTGCTCTCTGTACAGTATCCCTCATAGAAAGCTGCTCTCTTCACAGTGCCCCTCATGGAAAGATGCGCTCTGTACAGTACGCCCCTCACAAAAAGCTGCTCTCTGTGCAGTGCCCCTCACAGAAAGCTGCTCTGTGTACAGTACCCCTCACAGAAAAATGCTCTCTGTGCAGTACACCCCTCACAGAAAGCTGCTCTCTGTACAGTGTCCCTCACAGAAAGCTGCTCTCTGTACAGCACCCCACACAGAAAGCTGCTCTCTGTACAGCACCCCACACAGAAAGCTGCTCTCTGTATAGCATCCCACACAGAAAGCTGCTCTCTGTACAGTACCCCACACAGAAGACTGCTCTCTGTACAGCACCCCACACAGAAAGCTGCTCTCTGTACAGTCTCCCTCACAGAAAGCTGCTCTCTGTACTGTGCACCCTCACAGGAAGCTGCTCTCTGTACAGTACCCCTCACAAAAAGCTGCTCTCTGTGCAGTGCCCCCTCACAGAAAGCTGCTCTCTGTACAGTATCCCTCACAGAAAGCTGCACTCTGTACAGTATCCCTCACAGAAATCTGCTCTCTGTGCGGTACCCCTCACAGAAATCTGCTCTCTGTACAGTATCCCTCACAGAAAGCTGCTCTCTGTACAGTACCCCTCACAGAAATCTGCTCTCTGTACAGTATCCCTCATAGAAAGCTGCTCTCTTCACAGTGCCCCTCACGGAAAGATGCGCTCTGTACAGTACCCCCCTCACAAAAAGCTGCTCTCTGTGCAGTGCCCCTCACAGAAAGCTGCTCTCTGTACAGTACCCCTCACAGAAAAATGCTCTCTGTGCAGTACACCCCACACAGAAAGCTGCTCTCTGTACAGTGTCCCTCACAGAAAGCTGCTCTCTGTACAGCACCCCACACAGAAAGCTGCTCTCTGTATAGCATCCCACACAGAAAGCTGCTCTCTGTACAGTATCTCTCACAGAAAACTGCTCTCTGTACAGCACCCCACACAGAAAGCTGCTCTCTGTACAGCACCCCACACAGAAAGCTGCTCTCTGTACAGTATCTCTCACAGAAAGCTGCTCTCTGTACAGTACCCCACACAGAAGGCTGCTCTCTGTACAGCACCCCACACAGAAAGCTGCTCTCTGTACAGTATCTCTCACAGAAAGCTGCTCTCAGTCCAGTACCCCTCACAGAAATCTGCTCTCTGTACAGTACCCCTCACAGAAAGCTGCTCTCTGTACAGTACCCCACACAGAAAGCTGCTCTCAGTACAGTATCCCCCTCACAAACAGCTGCTCTCTGTACAGTGCCCCTCACAGAAAGCTGCTCACTGTACAGTACACCTCATAGAAAACTGCTCTCTGTACGGTTATCCCCCAGAAATCTGCTCTCTGTACAGTGCACCCTCACATAAAGCTGCTCTCTGTACAGTGCCCCCCACAGAACGCTGCTCTCTGTACAGTGCCCCCTCATTGAAAGCTGCTCTCTGAACAGTCCCCCTCACAGACAGCTGCTCTCTGTACTGTTATCCCCACAGAAACCTGCTTTCTGTACATTGCCCCCTCACAGAAAGCTGCTCTCTGTACAGTGCCCCCTCACAGGAAGCTGCTCTCTGTACAGTACCCCTCACAAAAAGCTGCTCTCTGTACAGTGCCCCTCACAGAAAGCTGGTCTCTGTACAGTCTCCCTCACAGAAAGCTGCTCTCTGTACAGTGCCCCTCACAGAAAGCTGCTCTCTGTACAGTACCCCTCACAGAAAGTGCTCTCTCTACAGTGCCCTCTCACAGAAAGCTGCTCTCTGCACGGTACCCCTCACAGAAATCTGCTCTCTGTACAGTACCCCTCACAGAAAGCTGCTCTCAGTCCAGTACCCCTCACAGAAATCTGCTCTCTGTACAGTGCCCCCTCACAGAAATCTGCTCTCTGTACAGTACCCCTCACATTCCTGAAGAAGGGCATGTGCCCGAAACGTCGAATTTTCTGTTCCCTAGATGCTGCCTGACCTGCTGTGCTGTTCCAGCAATAAAGTTTCAGCTTTGATCTCCAGCGTCTGCAGACCTCACTTTCTCCCCTCACAGAAAGCTGATCTCTGTACAGTGCCCCCTCACAGAAAGCTGCTCTCAGTACTGTACCCCTCAAAGAAAGCTGCTCTCCGTACAGTACCCCCTCACAGAAAGCTGCTCTCTGCACAGTACCCCTCACAGAAAGCTGCACTCTGTACAGTACCCCTCACTGAACGCTGCTCTCTGTACAGTACCCCCTTCAAAAAAACTGCTCTCTGTATTGTACCCCTCACAGAAAGCAGCTCTCTGTACAGTACCCCTCACAGAAATCTGCTCTCTGTGCGGTACCCCTCACAGAAATCTGCTCTCTGTACAGTATCCCTCACAGAAAGCTGCTCTCTGTACAGTATCCCTCATAGAAAGCTGCTCTCTTCACAGTGCCCCTCATGGAAAGATGCGCTCTGTACAGTACGCCCCTCACAAAAAGCTGCTCTCTGTGCAGTGCCCCTCACAGAAAGCTGCTCTGTGTACAGTACCCCTCACAGAAAAATGCTCTCTGTGCAGTACACCCCTCACAGAAAGCTGCTCTCTGTACAGTGTCCCTCACAGAAAGCTGCTCTCTGTACAGCACCCCACACAGAAAGCTGCTCTCTGTACAGCACCCCACACAGAAAGCTGCTCTCTGTATAGCATCCCACACAGAAAGCTGCTCTCTGTACAGTACCCCACACAGAAGACTGCTCTCTGTACAGCACCCCACACAGAAAGCTGCTCTCTGTACAGTGCCCCTCACAGAAAGCTGCTCTCTGCACGGTACCCCTCACAGAAATCTGCTCTCAGTACTGTACCCCTCACAGAAAGCTGCTCTCTGTACAGTGCCCCTCACTGAAAGCTGCTCTCTGTACAGTACCCCCTTCAAAAAAACTGCTCTCTGTATGGTACCCCTCACAGAAAGCAGCTCTCTGTACAGTACCCCTCACAGAAATCTGCTCTCTGTGCGGTACCCCTCACAGAAATCTGCTCTCTGTACAGTATCCCTCACAGAAAGCTGCTCTCTGTACAGTACCCCTCACAGAAATCTGCTCTCTGTACAGTATCCCACATAGAAAGCTGCTCTCTTCACAGTGCCCCTCATGGAAAGATGCGCTCTGTACAGTACCCCCCTCACAAAAAGCTGCTCTCTGTGCAGTGCCCCTCACAGAAAGCTGCTCTGTGCACAGTACCCCTCACAGAAAAATGCTCTCTGTGCAGTACACCCCTCACAGAAAGCTGCTCTCTGTACAGTGTCCCTCACAGAAAGCTGCTCTCTGTACAGCACCCCACACAGAAAGCTGCTCTCTGTACAACACCCCACACAGAAAGCTGCTCTCTGTATAGCATCCCACACAGAAAGCTGCTCTCTGTACAGTATCTCTCACAGAAAACTGCTCTCTGTACAGCACTCCACACAGAAAGCTGCTCTCTGTACAGCACGCCACACAGAAAGCTGCTCTCTGTACAGTATCTCTCACAGAAAGCTGCTCTCTGTACAGTACCCCACACAGAAGACTGCTCTCTGCACAGCATCCCACACAGAAAGCTGCTCTCTGTACAGTATCTCTCACAGAAAGCTGCTCTCTGTACAGTACCCCACACAGAAAGCTACTCTCTCCACAGTATCCCTGACAGAAACCTGCTCTCTGTACAGTACCCCTCACAGAAAGCTGCTCTCTGTACAGTACCCCACACAGAAGACTGCTCTCTGCACAGCATCCCACACAGAAAGCTGCTCTCTGTACAGTATCTCTCACAGAAAGCTGCTCTCTGTACAGTACCCCACACAGAAAGCTACTCTCTCCACAGTATCCCTGACAGAAACCTGCTCTCTGTACAGTACCCCTCACAAACAGCTGCTCTCTGTACAGTGCCCCTCACAGAAAGCTGCTCACTGTACAGTACACCTCATAGAAAACTGCTCTCTGTACGGTTATCCCCCAGAAATCTGCTCTCTGTACAGTGCACCCTCACATAAAGCTGCTCTCTGTACAGTGCCCCCCACAGAACGCTGCTCTCTGTACAGTGCCCCCTCATAGAAAGCTGCTCTCTGAACAGTCCCCCTCACAGACAGCTGCTCTCTGTACTGTGACCCACACAGAAACCTGCTTTCTGTACATTGCCCCCTCACAGAAAGCTGCTCTCTGTACAGTGCCCCCTCACAGGAAGCTGCTCTCTGTACAGTACCCCTCACAAAAAGCTGCTCTCTGTACAGTGCCCCTCACAGAAAGCTGGTCTCTGTACAGTCTCCCTCACAGAAAGCTGCTCTCTGTACAGTGCCCCTCACAGAAAGCTGCTCTCTGCACGGTACCCCTCACAGAAATCTGCTCTCTGTACAGTACCCCTCACAGAAAGTGCTCTCTCTACAGTGCCCTCTCACAGAAAGCTGCTCTCTGCACAGTACCCCTCACAGAAAGCTGCTCTCAGTCCAGTACCCCTCACAGAAATCTGCTCTCTGTACAGTACCCCTCACAGAAATCTGCTCTCTGTACAGTGCCCCCTCACAGAAATCTGCTCTCTGTACAGTACCCCTCACAGAAAGCTGCTCTCTGTACAGTATCCCTCACAGAAAGCTGATCTCTGTACAGTGCCCCCTCACAGAAAGCTGCTCTAGGTACTGTACCCCTCAAAGAAAGCTGCTCTCCGTACAGTACCCCCTCACAGAAAGCTGCTCTCTGCACGGTACCCCTCACAGAAAGCTGCTCTCAGTCCAGTACCCCTCACAGAAAGCTGCTCTCTGTACAGTACCCCCTCACAGAAATCTGCTCTCTGTACAGTAGCCCTCACAGAAAGCTGCACTCAGTCCAGTACGCCTCACAGAAAGCTGCTCTCTGCACAGTGCCCCTCACAGACAGCTGCTTCTGTACTGTGACCCCCATAGAAACCTGCTTTCTGTACAGTGCCCCCTCACAGAAAGCTGCTCTCTGTACTGTGCACCCTCACAGGAAGCTGCTCTCTGTACAGTACCCCTCACAAAAAGCTGCTCTCTGTACAGTGCCCCCTCACAGAAAGCTGCTCTCTGTACAGTGCCCCCTCACAGAAAGCTGCTCTCAGTACTGTACCCCTCACAGAAAGCTGCTCTCTGTACAGTGCCCCTCACTGAAAGCTGCTCTCTGTACAGTACCCCTCACAGAAAGCTGCTCTCTGCACAGTGCCCCTCACAGACAGCTGCTTCTGTACTGTGACCCCCACAGAAACCTGCTTTCTGTACAGTGTTCCTTTACAGAAAGCTGCTCTCTATACAGTGCCCCCTCACGGGAAGCTGCTCTCTGTACAGTACCCGTCACAAAAAGCTGCTCTCTGTACAGTGCCCCCTCACAGACAGCTGCTCTCTGTACTTTGACCCCCACAGAAACCTGCTTTCTGTACAGTGCCCCCACACAGAAAGCTGCTCTCAGTCCAGTACCCCTCACAGAAAGCTGCTCTCTGTACAGTACCCCCTCACAGAAATCTGCTCTCTGTACAGTACCCCTCACAGAAAGCTGCTCTCAGTCCAGTACCCCTCACAGAAAGCTGCTCTCTGAACAGTGCCCCTCACAGACAGCTGCTTCTGTACTGTGACCCCCACAGAAACCTGCTTTCTGTACAGTGCCCCCTCACAGAAAGCTGCTCTGTGTACAGTGCACCCTCACAGAAAGCTGCTCTCTGCACAGTACCCCTCACAGAAAAATGCTCTCTGTGCTGTACACCCCTCACAGAAAGCTGCTCTCTGTACAGTGTCCCTCACAGAAAGCTGCTCTCTGTACTGTGACCCCCACAGAAACCTGCTTTCTGTACAGTGCCTCCTCACAGGAAGCTGCTCTCTGTACAGTACCCCTCACAGAAAGCTGCTCTCTGTACAGTATCCCTCACAGAAAGCTGCTCTCTGCGTAGTCCACCAAACAGAAAGCGGCTCTCTACACAGTGCCCCTCACAGAAAGCTGCTCTCTGCACGGTACCCCTCACAGAAAGCTGCTCTCTGTACAGTACCCCTCACAGAAAGCTGCTCTCTGTACAGTATCCCCTCACAGAAGGCTGCTCTCTGTACGGAACCCCTCACAGAAAGCTGCTCTCTGTACAGTGCCCCCTCACAGGAAGCTGCTCTCTGTACGGAACCCCTCACAGAAAGCTGCTCTCTGTACAGTACCCCTCACAGAAAGCTGCTCTCTGTACAGTGCCCCCTCACAGGAAGCTGCTCTCTGTACAGTACCCCTCACAAAAAGCTGCTCTCTGTACAGTAACCCTCACAGAAAGCTGCTCTCTGAACAGTGCCCCTCACAGAAAGCTGCTCTCTGCACACTGCCCCTCACAGAAAGCTGCCTCTGTACAGTACCCCTCACAGAAAGCTGCTCTCTGTACAGTATGCCTCACAGAAATCTGCTCTCTGTACAGTATCCCTCACAGAAAGCTGCTCTCTGTACAGTGCCCCCTCACAGAAAGCTGCTCTTTCTACAGTACCCCCCTCACAAAAAGCTGTTCTCTGTGCAGTGCCCCTCACCGAAAGCTGCTCTCTGTACAGTACCCCACACAGAAAAATGCTCTCTGTGCTGTACACCCCACACAGAAAGCTGCTCTCTGTACGGTGTCCCTCACAGGAAGCTGCTCTCTGTACAGTACCCCTCACAGAAAGCTGCTCTCTGTACAGTACCCCTCACAGAAAGCTGCTCTCTGCACAGTACCCCTCACGGAAAGCTGCTCTCTGCGTAGTACACCTCACAGAAAGCGGCTCTCTACACAGTGCCCCTCACAGAAAGCTGCTCTCTGCACGGTACCCCTCACAGAAAGCTGCTCTCTGTACAGTACCCCTCACAGAAAGCTGCTCTCTGCGTAGTACACCTCACAGAAAGCTGCTCTCTGTACAGTATCCCCTCACAGAAGGCTGCTCTCTGTACGGAACCCCTCACAGAAAGCTGCTCTCTGTACAGTATCCCTCACAGAAAGCTGCTCTCTGTACAGTATCACTCACAGAAAGCTGCTCTCTGTACAGTATCCCTCACAGAAATCTGCTCTCTGCACGGTACCCCTCACAGAAAGCTGCTCTCTGTACAGTACCCCTCACAGAAAGCTGCTCTCTGCGTAGTACACCTCACAGAAAGCTGCTCTCTGTACAGTATCCCCTCACAGAAGGCTGCTCTCTGTACGGAACCCCTCACAGAAAGCTGCTCTCTGTACAGTATCCCTCACAGAAATCTGCTCTCTGTACAGTATCCCTCACAGAAAGCTGCTCTCTTCACAGTGCCCCTCACAGAAAGATGTGCTCTGTACAGAACCCCCCTCACAAAAAGCTGCTCTCTGTGCAGTGCCCCTCACAGAAATCTGCTCTCTGTACAGTACCCCTCACAGAAAAATGCTCTCTGTGCAGTACAACCCACACAGAAAGCTGCTCTCTGAACAGCACCCCACCCAGAAAGCTGCTCTCTGTACAGTATCTCTCACAGAAAAATGCTCTCTGTACAGCACCCCACACAGAATGCTGCTCTCTGTATAGCACCCCACACAGAAAGCTACTCTCTCTACAGTATCCCTGACAGAAAGCTGCACTCTGTACAGTATCAATCACAGAGGGCTTCTCTCTGCACGGTACCCCTCACAGAAATCTGCTCTCAGTCCAGTGCCCCCTCACAGGAAGCAGCTCTCTGTACAGTACCCCTCACAGAAAGCTGCTCTCTGTACAGAATCCCTCACTGAAAGCTGCTCTCTGCACGGTACCCCTCACAGAAAGCTGCTCTCTGTACAGTGCCCCTCACAGGAAGCTGTTCTCTGCACAGTACCCCTCACAGAAAGCTGCTCTCTGTACAGTATCCCCTCACAGAAGGCTGCTCTCTGTACGGTACCCCTCACAGAAAGCTGCTCTCTGTACAGTATCCCTCGCAGAAAGCTGCTCTCTGTACAGTATCACTCACAGAAAGCTGCTCTCTGTACAGTACCCCTCACAGAAATCTGCTCTCTGTACAGTACCCCTCACAGAAAGGTGCTCTCTGCGTAGTACACCTCACAGAAAGCTGCTCTCTGTACAGTATCCCCTCACAAAACGCTGCCCTCTGTACGGTACCCCTCACAGAAAGCTGCTCTCTGTACAGTATCCCTCACAGAAAGCTGCTCTCTGTACAGTATCACTCACAGAAAGCTGCTCTCTGTACAGTGCCCCCTCACAGAAAGCTGCTCTCTGTACAGTACACTTCACAGAAAGCTGCTCTTTCTACAGTACGCCTCACAGAAAGCTGCTCTCTTCACAGTACCCCTCACAGAAAGATGCTCTCTGTACAGTATCACTCACAGAAAGCTACTCTCTGTACAGTACCCCTCACAGAAAGCTGCTCTCTGTACAGTATTCCTCACAGAAAGCTGCTCTCTGTACAGTACCCCTCACAGAAAGCTGCTCTCTGTACAGTGCCCCCTCACAGAAAGCTGGTCTCTGCACAGTGCCCCCTCACAGAAAGCTGCTCTCTGTAAAGTACCCATCACAGAAAGCTGCTCTCTGTACAGTGCCCCCTCACAGAAAGCTGCTCTCAGTACTGTACCCCTCACAGAAAGCTGCTCTCTGTACAGTGCACCTCACAGAAAGCTGCTCTCTGTACAGTACCCTTCACAGAAAGCTGCTCTCTGTACAGTACCCCTCACAGAAAGCTGCTCTCTGCACAGTGCCCCTCACAGAACGCTGCTCTCTGCACAGTACCCCTCACAGAACGCTGCTCTCTGTACAGTGCCCCTCACAGATAGCTGCTCTCTGCGTAGTACACCTCACAGAAAGCTCCTCTCTTCACAGTGCCCCTCACAGAAAGATGCGATCTGTACAGTACCCCCCTCACAAAAAGCTGCTCTCTGTACAGTGCCCCTCACAGAAAGATGCTCCCTGTACAGTACCCCTCACAGAAAAATGCTCACTGTGCAGTACACCCCTCACAGAAAGCTGCTGTCTGTACAGTGTCCCTCACAGAAAGCTGCTCTCTGTATAGCACTCCACACAGAAAGCTGCTCTCTGTATAGCACCCCACACAGAATGCTGCTCTCTGTACAGTATCTCTCACAGAAAGCTGCTCTCTGTATAGTACCCCACACAGAAAGCTACTCTCTCTACAGTATCCCTGACAGAAAGCTGCTCTCTGTACAGTATCACTCACAGAAAGCTGCTCTCTGCACGATACCCCTCACAGAAATCTGCTCTCTGAACAGTACCCCTCACAGAAAACTGCTCTCTGCACAGTACCCCTCACAGGAAGCTGCTCTCTGTACAGTACCCCTCACAGAAAGCAGCTCTCTGTACAGTACCCCTCACAGAAAGCAGCTCTCTGTACTGTACACATCACAGGAAGCTGCTCTCTGTACAGTATCACTCACAGAGAGCTGCTCTCAGTCCAGTACCCCTCACAGAAAGCTGCTCTCTGAATAGTGCCCCTCACAGACAGCTGCTTCGGTACTGTGACCCCCACAGAAACCTGCTTTCTGTACAGTGCCCCCTCACAGAAAGCTGCTGTCTGTACAGTGCCCCCTCACAGGAAGCTGCTCCCTGTACAGTACCCCTCTCAAAAAGCTGCTCTCTGTACAGTGCCCCCTCACAGAAATCTGCTCTCTGAACAGTCCCCCTCACAGACAGCTGCTCTCTGTACTGTGACCCCCACAGAAACCTGCTTTCTGTACAGTGCCCCCTCACAGAAAGCTGCTCTCTGTACAGTGCCCCCTCACAAGAAGTTGCTCTCTGTACAGTACCCCTCACAAAAAGCTGCTCTCTGTACAGTACCCCTCACAGAAAGCTGCTCTCTGAACAGTGCCCCTCACAGAAAGCTGCTCTCTGCACACTGCCCCTCACAGAAAGCTGCCCTCCGTACAGTACCCCTCACAGAAAGTGCTCTCTGTACAGTACCCCTCACAGAAATCTGCTCTCTGTACGGTACCCCTCACAGAATTCTGCTCTCTGTACAGTATCCCTCACAGAAAGCTGCTCTCTGTACTGTGCCCCCTCACAGAAAGCTGCTCTTTCTACAGTACACGCCTCACAAAAAGCTGCTATCTGTGCAGTGCCCCTCACAGAAATCTGCCCTCTGTACAGTGCCCCCTCACAGAAAGCTGCTCTCTGTATAGTACCCCACACAGAAAGCTACTCTCTCTGCAGTATCCCTGACAGAAAGCTGCTCTCTGTACAGTATCACTCACAGAAAGCTGCTCTCTGCACGATACCCCTCACAGAAATCTGCTCTCTGAACAGTACCCCTCACAGAAAACTGCTCTCTGCACAGTACCCCTCACAGGAAGCTGCTCTCTGTACAATACCCCTCACAGAAAGCTGCTCTCTGTACAGTATCCCTCACAGAAATCTGCTCTCTGTACAGTATCCCTCACAGAAAGCTGCTCTCTGTACAGTACCCTTCACAGAAAGCTGCTCTTTCTACAGTACCCCCCTCACAAAAAGCTGCTCTCTGTACAGTGCCCCTCACAGAAAGCTGCTCACTGTACAGTACCCCTCACAGAAAGCTGCTCTCTGTACAGTGCCCCTCACAGAAAGCTGCTCTCTGTACAGCACCCCACACAGAAAGCTGCTCTCTGTATAGCACCCCACACAGAAAGCTGCTCTCTGTACAGTACCCCTCACAGAAAGCTGCTCTCTGCACAGTGCCCCTCACAGAAAGCTGCTCTCTGTACAGTACCCCACACAGAAAGCTACTCTCTGTACAGTATCCCTGACAGAAAGCTGCTCTCTGTACAGTATCACTCACAGAAAGCTGCTCTCTGTACAGTGCCCCCTCACAGAAAGCTGCTCTCTGTACAGTATCCCTGACAGAAAGCTGCTCTCTGTACAGTATCACTCACAGAAAGCTGCTCTCTGTACAGTACCCCTCACAGAAAGCTGCTCTTTGTACAGTGCCCCTCACAGAAAGCTGCTCTCTGTACAGCACCCCACACAGAAAGCTGCTCTCTGTATAGCACCCCACGCAGAAAGCTGCTCTCTGTACAGTACCCCTCACAGAAAGCTGCTCTCTGCACGGTACCCCTCACAGAAATCTGCTCTCTGCACTCTACCACGAACAGAAAGCTGCTCTCTGCACAGTACCCCTCACAGAAAGCTGCTCTCTGGACAGTACCCCTCACAGAAAGCTGCTCTCTGTACAGTATCCCCTCACAGAAGGCTGCTCTCTGTACGGTACCCCTCACAGAAAGCTGCTCTCTGTACAGTATCCCTCACAGAAAGCTGCTCTCTGTACAGTATCACTCACAGAAAGCTGCTCTCTGTACAGTATCACTCACAGAAAGCTGCTCTCTGTACAGTGCCCCCTCACAGAAAGCTGCTCTCTGTACAGTACCCTTCACAGAAAGCTGCTCTCTTCACAGTACCCCTCACAGAAAGATGCTCTCTGTACAGTACCCCTCACAGAAAGCTGCTCTCTGTACAGTACCCCTCACAGAAAGCTGCTCTTTCTGCAGTACCCCTCACAGAAAGCTGCTCTCTTCACAGTACCCCTCACAGAAAGATGCTCTCTGTACAGTACCCCTCACAGAAAGCTGCTCTCTGTACAGTGCCCCCTCACAGAAAGCTGCTCTCTGTACAGTACCCCACACAGAAAGCTACTCTCTGTACAGTATCCCTGACAGAAAGCTGCTCTCTGTACAGTATCACTCACAGAAAGGTGCTCTCTGTACAGTGCCCCCTCACAGAAAGCTGCTCTCTGTACAGTATCCCTGACAGAAAGCTGCTCTCTGTACAGTATCACTCACAGAAAGCTGCTCTCTGTACAGTACCCCTCACAGAAAGCTGCTCTTTGTACAGTGCCCCTCACAGAAAGCTGCTCTCTGTACAGTACCCCTCACAGAAAGCTGCTCTCTGCACGGTACCCCTCACAGAAATCTGCTCTCTGCACTCTACCACGAACAGAAAGCTGCTCTCTGCACAGTACCCCTCACAGAAAGCTGCTCTCTGGACAGTACCCCTCACAGAAAGCTGCTCTCTGTACAGTATCCCCTCACAGAAGGCTGCTCTCTGTACGGTACCCCTCACAGAAAGCTGCTCTCTGTACAGTATCCCTCACAGAAAGCTGCTCTCTGTACAGTATCACTCACAGAAAGCTGCTCTCTGTACAGTATCACTCACAGAAAGCTGCTCTCTGTACAGTGCCCCCTCACAGAAAGCTGCTCTCTGTACAGTACCCTTCACAGAACACTGCTCTTTCTACAGTACCCCTCACAGAAAGCTGCTCTCTGGACAGTACCCCTCACAGAAAGATGCTCTCTGTACAGTACCCCTCACAGAAAGCTGCTCTCTGTACAGTGCCCCCTCCCAGAAAGCTGCTCTCTGCACAGTGCCCCCTCACAGAAAGCTGCTCTCTGTAAAGTACCCCTCACAGAATGCTGCTCTCTGTACAGTGCCCCCTCACAGAAAGCTGCTCTCAGTACTGTACCCCTCACAGAAAGCTGCTCTCTGTACAGTGCCCCTCACAGAAATCTGCTCACTGTACAGTACCCCTCACAGAAAGCTGCTCTCTGTACAGTGCCCCTCACAGAAAGCTGCTCTCTGTATAGCACCCCACACAGAAAGCTGCTCTCTGTACAGTATCTCTCAAAGAAAGCTGCTCTCTGTACAGTACCCCACACAGAAAGCTACTCTCTGCACAGTACCCCTTACAGAAAGCTGCTCTCTGTACAGCACCCCACACAGAAAGCTGCTCTCTGTATAGCACCCCACACAGAAAGCTGCTCTCTGTACAGTACCCCACACAGAAAGCTACTCTCTGCACAGTACCCCTTACAGAAAGCTGCTCTCTGTACAGTACCCCTCACAGAAAGCTGCTCTCTGTACAGTGCCCCTCACAGAAAGCTGCTCTCTGCGTAGTACACCTCACAGAAAGCTCCTCTCTTCACAGTGCCCCTCACAGAAAGATGCGATCTGTACAGTACCCCTCACAGAAAGCTGCTCTCTGTACAGTGCCCCTCACAGAAAGCTGCTCTCTGTACAGCACCCCACACAGAAAGCTGCTCTCTGTATAGCACCCCACACAGAAAGCTGCTCTCTGTACAGTACCCCTCACAGAAAGCTGCTCTCTGCACAGTGCCCCTCACAGAAAGCTGCTCTCTGTACAGTACCCCACACAGAAAGCTACTCTCTGTACAGTATCCCTGACAGAAAGCTGCTCTCTGTACAGTATCACTCACAGAAAGCTGCTCTCTGTACAGTGCCCCCTCACAGAAAGCTGCTCTCTGTACAGTATCCCTGACAGAAAGCTGCTCTCTGTACAGTATCACTCACAGAAAGCTGCTCTCTGTACAGTACCCCTCACAGAAAGCTGCTCTTTGTACAGTGCCCCTCACAGAAAGCTGCTCTCTGTACAGTACCCCTCACAGAAAGCTGCTCTCTGCACGGTACCCCTCACAGAAATCTGCTCTCTGCACTCTACCACGAACAGAAAGCTGCTCTCTGCACAGTACCCCTCACAGAAAGCTGCTCTCTGGACAGTACCCCTCACAGAAAGCTGCTCTCTGTACAGTATCCCCTCACAGAAGGCTGCTCTCTGTACGGTACCCCTCACAGAAAGCTGCTCTCTGTACAGTATCCCTCACAGAAAGCTGCTCTCTGTACAGTATCACTCACAGAAAGCTGCTCTCTGTACAGTATCACTCACAGAAAGCTGCTCTCTGTACAGTGCCCCCTCACAGAAAGCTGCTCTCTGTACAGTACCCTTCACAGAACACTGCTCTTTCTACAGTACCCCTCACAGAAAGCTGCTCTCTTCACAGTACCCCTCACAGAAAGATGCTCTCTGTACAGTACCCCTCACAGAAAGCTGCTCTCTGTACAGTGCCCCCTCACAGAAAGCTGCTCTCTGCACAGTGCCCCCTCACAGAAAGCTGCTCTCTGTAAAGTACCCCTCACAGAATGCTGCTCTCTGTACAGTGCCCCCTCACAGAAAGCTGCTCTCAGTACTGTAACCCTCACAGAAAGCTGCTCTCTGTACAGTGCCCCTCACAGAAATCTGCTCACTGTACAGTACCCCTCACAGAAAGCTGCTCTCTGCACAGTGCCCCTCACAGAAAGCTGCTCTCTGTATAGCACCCCACACAGAAAGCTGCTCTCTGTACAGTATCTCTCAAAGAAAGCTGCTCTCTGTACAGTACCCTTCACAGAACACTGCTCTTTCTACAGTACCCCTCACAGAAAGATGCTCTCTGTACAGTACCCCTCACAGAAAGCTGCTCTCTGTACAGTGCCCCCTCACAGAAAGCTGCTCTCTGCACAGTGCCCCCTCACAGAAAGCTGCTCTCTGTAAAGTACCCCTCACAGAATGCTGCTCTCTGTACAGTGCCCCCTCACAGAAAGCTGCTCTCAGTACTGTACCCCTCACAGAAAGCTACTCTCTGCACAGTACCCCTTACAGAAAGCTGCTCTCTGTACAGCACCCCACACAGAAAGCTGCTCTCTGTATAGCACCCCACACAGAAAGCTGCTCTCTGTACAGTACCCCACACAGAAAGCTACTCTCTGCACAGTACCCCTTACAGAAAGCTGCTCTCAGTACAGTACCCCTCACAGAAAGCTGCTCTCTGCGTAGTACACCTCACAGAAAGCTCCTCTCTTCACAGTGCCCCTCACAGAAAGATGCGATCTGTACAGTACCCCCCTCACAAAAAGCTGCTCTCTGTACAGTGCCCCTCACAGAAAGATGCTCACTGTGCAGTACACCCCTCACAGAAAGCTGCTGTCTGTACAGTGTCCCTCACAGAAAGCTGCTCTCTGTATAGCACCCCACACAGAAAGCTGCTCTCTGTATAGCACCCCACACAGAATGCTGCTCTCTGTACAGTATCTCTCACAGAAAGCTGCTCTCTGTATAGTACCCCACACAGAAAGCTACTCTCTCTACAGTATCCCTGACAGAAAGCTGCTCTCTGTACAGTATCACTCACAGAAAGCTGCTCTCTGCACGATACCCCTCACAGAAATCTGCTCTCTGAACAGTACCCCGCACAGAAAACTGCTCTCTGCACAGTACCCCTCACAGGAAGCTGCTCTTTGTACAGTACCCCTCACAGAAAGCTGCTCTCTGTACGGTATCCCTCACAGAAATCTGCTCTCTGTACAGTATCCCTCACAGAAAGCTGCTCTCTGTACAGTACCCTTCACAGAAAGCTGCTCTTTCTACAGTACCCCCCTCACAAAAAGCTGCTCTCCGTGCAGTGCCCCTCACAGAAAGCTGCTCTCTGTACAGTACCCCTCACAGAAAAAGGCTCTCTGTGCTGTACACCCCTCACAGAAAGCTGCTCTCTGTACAGTGTCCCTCACAGAAAGCTGCTCTCAGTCCAGTACCCCGCACAGAAAGCTGCTCTCTGATAAGTATCCCTCACAGAAAGCTGCTCTCTGTACAGTACCCTTCACAGAAAGCTGCTCTTTCTACAGTACCACCCTCACAAAAAGCTGCTCTCTGTGCAGTGCCCCTCACAGAAAGCTGCTCTCTGTACAGTACCCCTCATAGAAAAATGCTCTCTGTGCTGTACACCCCTCACAGAAAGCTGCTCTCTGTACAGTGTCCCTCACAGAAAGCTGCTCTCTGTACAGCACCCCACACAGAAAGCTGCTCTCTGTGCAGTATCTCTCACAGAAAAATGCTCTCTGTACAGCACCCCACACAGAATGCTGCTCTCTGTATAGCACCCCGCACAGAAAGCTACTCTCTCTACAGTATCCCTGACAGAAAGCTGCACTCTGTACAGTATCACTCACAGAGGGCTTCTCTCTGCACGGTACCACTCACAGAAATCTGCTCTCAGTCCAGTACCCCGCACAGAAAGCTGCTCTCTGTACTGTGACCCCCACAGAAACCTGCTTTCTGTACACTGCCCCCTCACAGGAAGCTGCTCTCTGTACAGCACCCCACACAGAAAGCTGCTCTCTGTACAGTATCTCTCACAGAAAGCTGCTCTCTGTACAGTACCCCACACAGAAGGCTGCTCTCTGTACAGCACCCCACACAGAAAGCTGCTCTCTGTACAGTATCTCTCACAGAAAGCTGCTCTCAGTCCAGTACCCCTCACAGAAATCTGCTCTCTGTACAGTACCCCTCACAGAAAGCTGCTCTCTGTACAGTACCCCACACAGAAAGCTGCTCTCAGTACAGTATCCCCCTCACAAACAGCTGCTCTCTGTACAGTGCCCCTCACAGAAAGCTGCTCACTGTACAGTACACCTCATAGAAAACTGCTCTCTGTACGGTTATCCCCCAGAAATCTGCTCTCTGTACAGTGCACCCTCACATAAAGCTGCTCTCTGTACAGTGCCCCCCACAGAACGCTGCTCTCTGTACAGTGCCCCCTCATTGAAAGCTGCTCTCTGAACAGTCCCCCTCACAGACAGCTGCTCTCTGTACTGTTATCCCCACAGAAACCTGCTTTCTGTACATTGCCCCCTCACAGAAAGCTGCTCTCTGTACAGTGCCCCCTCACAGGAAGCTGCTCTCTGTACAGTACCCCTCACAAAAAGCTGCTCTCTGTACAGTGCCCCTCACAGAAAGCTGGTCTCTGTACAGTCTCCCTCACAGAAAGCTGCTCTCTGTACAGTGCCCCTCACAGAAAGCTGCTCTCTGTACAGTACCCCTCACAGAAAGTGCTCTCTCTACAGTGCCCTCTCACAGAAAGCTGCTCTCTGCACGGTACCCCTCACAGAAATCTGCTCTCTGTACAGTACCCCTCACAGAAAGCTGCTCTCAGTCCAGTACCCCTCACAGAAATCTGCTCTCTGTACAGTGCCCCCTCACAGAAATCTGCTCTCTGTACAGTACCCCTCACATTCCTGAAGAAGGGCATGTGCCCGAAACGTCGAATTTTCTGTTCCCTAGATGCTGCCTGACCTGCTGTGCTGTTCCAGCAATAAAGTTTCAGCTTTGATCTCCAGCGTCTGCAGACCTCACTTTCTCCCCTCACAGAAAGCTGATCTCTGTACAGTGCCCCCTCACAGAAAGCTGCTCTCAGTACTGTACCCCTCAAAGAAAGCTGCTCTCCGTACAGTACCCCCTCACAGAAAGCTGCTCTCTGCACAGTACCCCTCACAGAAAGCTGCACTCTGTACAGTACCCCTCACTGAACGCTGCTCTCTGTACAGTACCCCCTTCAAAAAAACTGCTCTCTGTATTGTACCCCTCACAGAAAGCAGCTCTCTGTTCAGTACCCCTCACAGAAATCTGCTCTCTGTGCGGTACCCCTCACAGAAATCTGCTCTCTGTACAGTATCCCTCACAGAAAGCTGCTCTCTGTACAGTATCCCTCATAGAAAGCTGCTCTCTTCACAGTGCCCCTCATGGAAAGATGCGCTCTGTACAGTACGCCCCTCACAAAAAGCTGCTCTCTGTGCAGTGCCCCTCACAGAAAGCTGCTCTGTGTACAGTACCCCTCACAGAAAAATGCTCTCTGTGCAGTACACCCCTCACAGAAAGCTGCTCTCTGTACAGTGTCCCTCACAGAAAGCTGCTCTCTGTACAGCACCCCACACAGAAAGCTGCTCTCTGTACAGCACCCCACACAGAAAGCTGCTCTCTGTATAGCATCCCACACAGAAAGCTGCTCTCTGTACAGTACCCCACACAGAAGACTGCTCTCTGTACAGCACCCCACACAGAAAGCTGCTCTCTGTACAGTCTCCCTCACAGAAAGCTGCTCTCTGTACAGTATCCCTCATAGAAAGCTGCTCTCTTCACAGTGCCCCTCATGGAAAGATGCGCTCTGTACAGTACCCCCCTCACAAAAAGCTGCTCTCTGTGCAGTGCCCCTCACAGAAAGCTGCTCTGTGTACAGTACCCCTCACAGAAAAATGCTCTCTGTGCAGTACACCCCTCACAGAAAGCTGCTCTCTGTACAGTGTCCCTCACAGAAAGCTGCTCTCTGTACAGCACCCCACACAGAAAGCTGCTCTCTGTACAGCACCCCACACAGAAAGCTGCTCTCTGTATAGCATCCCACACAGAAAGCTGCTCTCTGTACAGTACCCCACACAGAAGACTGCTCTCTGTACAGCACCCCACACAGAAAGCTGCTCTCTGTACAGTCTCCCTCACAGAAAGCTGCTCTCTGTACAGTGCCCCTCACAGAAAGCTGCTCTCTGCACGGTACCCCTCACAGAAATCTGCTCTCAGTACTGTACCCCTCACAGAAAGCTGCTCTCTGTACAGTGCCCCTCACTGAAAGCTGCTCTCTGTACAGTACCCCCTTCAAAAAAACTGCTCTCTGTATGGTACCCCTCACAGAAAGCAGCTCTCTGTACAGTACCCCTCACAGAAATCTGCTCTCTGTGCGGTACCCCTCACAGAAATCTGCTCTCTGTACAGTATCCCTCACAGAAAGCTGCTCTCTGTACAGTACCCCTCACAGAAATCTGCTCTCTGTACAGTACCCCTCACAGAAAGCTGCTCTCTGCACGGTACCCCTCACAGAAATCTGCTCTCTGCACTCTACCACGAACAGAAAGCTGCTCTCTGCACAGTACCCCTCACAGAAAGCTGCTCTCTGGACAGTACCCCTCACAGAAAGCTGCTCTCTGTACAGTATCCCCTCACAGAAGGCTGCTCTCTGTACGGTACCCCTCACAGAAAGCTGCTCTCTGTACAGTATCCCTCACAGAAAGCTGCTCTCTGTACAGTATCACTCACAGAAAGCTGCTCTCTGTACAGTATCACTCACAGAAAGCTGCTCTCTGTACAGTGCCCCCTCACAGAAAGCTGCTCTCTGTACAGTACCCTTCACAGAACACTGCTCTTTCTACAGTACCCCTCACAGAAAGCTGCTCTCTTCACAGTACCCCTCACAGAAAGATGCTCTCTGTACAGTACCCCTCACAGAAAGCTGCTCTCTGTACAGTGCCCCCTCACAGAAAGCTGCTCTCTGCACAGTGCCCCCTCACAGAAAGCTGCTCTCTGTAAAGTACCCCTCACAGAATGCTGCTCTCTGTACAGTGCCCCCTCACAGAAAGCTGCTCTCAGTACTGTAACCCTCACAGAAAGCTGCTCTCTGTACAGTGCCCCTCACAGAAATCTGCTCACTGTACAGTACCCCTCACAGAAAGCTGCTCTCTGTACAGTGCCCCTCACAGAAAGCTGCTCTCTGTATAGCACCCCACACAGAAAGCTGCTCTCTGTACAGTATCTCTCAAAGAAAGCTGCTCTCTGTACAGTACCCTTCACAGAACACTGCTCTTTCTACAGTACCCCTCACAGAAAGATGCTCTCTGTACAGTACCCCTCACAGAAAGCTGCTCTCTGTACAGTGCCCCCTCACAGAAAGCTGCTCTCTGCACAGTGCCCCCTCACAGAAAGCTGCTCTCTGTAAAGTACCCCTCACAGAATGCTGCTCTCTGTACAGTGCCCCCTCACAGAAAGCTGCTCTCAGTACTGTACCCCTCACAGAAAGCTACTCTCTGCACAGTACCCCTTACAGAAAGCTGCTCTCTGTACAGCACCCCACACAGAAAGCTGCTCTCTGTATAGCACCCCACACAGAAAGCTGCTCTCTGTACAGTACCCCACACAGAAAGCTACTCTCTGCACAGTACCCCTTACAGAAAGCTGCTCTCTGTACAGTACCCCTCACAGAAAGCTGCTCTCTGCGTAGTACACCTCACAGAAAGCTCCTCTCTTCACAGTGCCCCTCACAGAAAGATGCGATCTGTACAGTACCCCCCTCACAAAAAGCTGCTCTCTGTACAGTGCCCCTCACAGAAAGATGCTCACTGTGCAGTACACCCCTCACAGAAAGCTGCTGTCTGTACAGTGTCCCTCACAGAAAGCTGCTCTCTGTATAGCACCCCACACAGAAAGCTGCTCTCTGTATAGCACCCCACACAGAATGCTGCTCTCTGTACAGTATCTCTCACAGAAAGCTGCTCTCTGTATAGTACCCCACACAGAAAGCTACTCTCTCTACAGTATCCCTGACAGAAAGCTGCTCTCTGTACAGTATCACTCACAGAAAGCTGCTCTCTGCACGATACCCCTCACAGAAATCTGCTCTCTGAACAGTACCCCGCACAGAAAACTGCTCTCTGCACAGTACCCCTCACAGGAAGCTGCTCTTTGTACAGTACCCCTCACAGAAAGCTGCTCTCTGTACGGTATCCCTCACAGAAATCTGCTCTCTGTACAGTATCCCTCACAGAAAGCTGCTCTCTGTACAGTACCCTTCACAGAAAGCTGCTCTTTCTACAGTACCCCCCTCACAAAAAGCTGCTCTCCGTGCAGTGCCCCTCACAGAAAGCTGCTCTCTGTACAGTACCCCTCACAGAAAAAGGCTCTCTGTGCTGTACACCCCTCACAGAAAGCTGCTCTCTGTACAGTGTCCCTCACAGAAAGCTGCTCTCAGTCCAGTACCCCGCACAGAAAGCTGCTCTCTGATAAGTATCCCTCACAGAAAGCTGCTCTCTGTACAGTACCCTTCACAGAAAGCTGCTCTTTCTACAGTACCACCCTCACAAAAAGCTGCTCTCTGTGCAGTGCCCCTCACAGAAAGCTGCTCTCTGTACAGTACCCCTCATAGAAAAATGCTCTCTGTGCTGTACACCCCTCACAGAAAGCTGCTCTCTGTACAGTGTCCCTCACAGAAAGCTGCTCTCTGTACAGCACCCCACACAGAAAGCTGCTCTCTGTGCAGTATCTCTCACAGAAAAATGCTCTCTGTACAGCACCCCACACAGAATGCTGCTCTCTGTATAGCACCCCGCACAGAAAGCTACTCTCTCTACAGTATCCCTGACAGAAAGCTGCACTCTGTACAGTATCACTCACAGAGGGCTTCTCTCTGCACGGTACCACTCACAGAAATCTGCTCTCAGTCCAGTACCCCGCACAGAAAGCTGCTCTCTGTACTGTGACCCCCACAGAAACCTGCTTTCTGTACACTGCCCCCTCACAGGAAGCTGCTCTCTGTACAGCACCCCACACAGAAAGCTGCTCTCTGTACAGTATCTCTCACAGAAAGCTGCTCTCTGTACAGTACCCCACACAGAAGGCTGCTCTCTGTACAGCACCCCACACAGAAAGCTGCTCTCTGTACAGTATCTCTCACAGAAAGCTGCTCTCAGTCCAGTACCCCTCACAGAAATCTGCTCTCTGTACAGTACCCCTCACAGAAAGCTGCTCTCTGTACAGTACCCCACACAGAAAGCTGCTCTCAGTACAGTATCCCCCTCACAAACAGCTGCTCTCTGTACAGTGCCCCTCACAGAAAGCTGCTCACTGTACAGTACACCTCATAGAAAACTGCTCTCTGTACGGTTATCCCCCAGAAATCTGCTCTCTGTACAGTGCACCCTCACATAAAGCTGCTCTCTGTACAGTGCCCCCCACAGAACGCTGCTCTCTGTACAGTGCCCCCTCATTGAAAGCTGCTCTCTGAACAGTCCCCCTCACAGACAGCTGCTCTCTGTACTGTTATCCCCACAGAAACCTGCTTTCTGTACATTGCCCCCTCACAGAAAGCTGCTCTCTGTACAGTGCCCCCTCACAGGAAGCTGCTCTCTGTACAGTACCCCTCACAAAAAGCTGCTCTCTGTACAGTGCCCCTCACAGAAAGCTGGTCTCTGTACAGTCTCCCTCACAGAAAGCTGCTCTCTGTACAGTGCCCCTCACAGAAAGCTGCTCTCTGTACAGTACCCCTCCCAGAAAGTGCTCTCTCTACAGTGCCCTCTCACAGAAAGCTGCTCTCTGCACGGTACCCCTCACAGAAATCTGCTCTCTGTACAGTACCCCTCACAGAAAGCTGCTCTCAGTCCAGTACCCCTCACAGAAATCTGCTCTCTGTACAGTGCCCCCTCACAGAAATCTGCTCTCTGTACAGTACCCCTCACATTCCTGAAGAAGGGCATGTGCCCGAAACGTCGAATTTTCTGTTCCCTAGATGCTGCCTGACCTGCTGTGCTGTTCCAGCAATAAAGTTTCAGCTTTGATCTCCAGCGTCTGCAGACCTCACTTTCTCCCCTCACAGAAAGCTGATCTCTGTACAGTGCCCCCTCACAGAAAGCTGCTCTCAGTACTGTACCCCTCAAAGAAAGCTGCTCTCCGTACAGTACCCCCTCACAGAAAGCTGCTCTCTGCACAGTACCCCTCACAGAAAGCTGCACTCTGTACAGTACCCCTCACTGAACGCTGCTCTCTGTACAGTACCCCCTTCAAAAAAACTGCTCTCTGTATTGTACCCCTCACAGAAAGCAGCTCTCTGTACAGTACCCCTCACAGAAATCTGCTCTCTGTGCGGTACCCCTCACAGAAAGCTGCTCTCTGTACAGTCTCCCTCACAGAAAGCTGCTCTCTGTACAGTATCCCTCATAGAAAGCTGCTCTCTTCACAGTGCCCCTCATGGAAAGATGCGCTCTGTACAGTACCCCCCTCACAAAAAGCTGCTCTCTGTGCAGTGCCCCTCACAGAAAGCTGCTCTGTGTACAGTACCCCTCACAGAAAAATGCTCTCTGTGCAGTACACCCCTCACAGAAAGCTGCTCTCTGTACAGTGTCCCTCACAGAAAGCTGCTCTCTGTACAGCACCCCACACAGAAAGCTGCTCTCTGTACAGCACCCCACACAGAAAGCTGCTCTCTGTATAGCATCCCACACAGAAAGCTGCTCTCTGTACAGTACCCCACACAGAAGACTGCTCTCTGTACAGCACCCCACACAGAAAGCTGCTCTCTGTACAGTCTCCCTCACAGAAAGCTGCTCTCTGTACAGTGCCCCCTCACAGAAAGCTGCTCTCTGCACGGTACCCCTCACAGAAATCTGCTCTCAGTACTGTACCCCTCACAGAAAGCTGCTCTCTGTACAGTGCCCCTCACTGAAAGCTGCTCTCTGTACAGTACCCCCTTCAAAAAAACTGCTCTCTGTATGGTACCCCTCACAGAAAGCAGCTCTCTGTACAGTACCCCTCACAGAAATCTGCTCTCTGTGCGGTACCCCTCACAGAAATCTGCTCTCTGTACAGTATCCCTCACAGAAAGCTGCTCTCTGTACAGTACCCCTCACAGAAATCTGCTCTCTGTACAGTATCCCACATAGAAAGCTGCTCTCTTCACAGTGCCCCTCATGGAAAGATGCGCTCTGTACAGTACCCCCCTCACAAAAAGCTGCTCTCTGTGCAGTGCCCCTCACAGAAAGCTGCTCTGTGCACAGTACCCCTCACAGAAAAATGCTCTCTGTGCAGTACACCCCTCACAGAAAGCTGCTCTCTGTACAGTGTCCCTCACAGAAAGCTGCTCTCTGTACAGCACCCCACACAGAAAGCTGCTCTCTGTACAACACCCCACACAGAAAGCTGCTCTCTGTATAGCATCCCACACAGAAAGCTGCTCTCTGTACAGTATCTCTCACAGAAAACTGCTCTCTGTACAGCACCCCACACAGAAAGCTGCTCTCTGTACAGCACGCCACACAGAAAGCTGCTCTCTGTACAGTATCTCTCACAGAAAGCTGCTCTCTGTACAGTACCCCACACAGAAGACTGCTCTCTGCACAGCATCCCACACAGAAAGCTGCTCTCTGTACAGTATCTCTCACAGAAAGCTGCTCTCTGTACAGTACCCCACACAGAAAGCTACTCTCTCCACAGTATCCCTGACAGAAACCTGCTCTCTGTACAGTACCCCTCACAGAAAGCTGCTCTCTGTACAGTACCCCACACAGAAGACTGCTCTCTGCACAGCATCCCACACAGAAAGCTGCTCTCTGTACAGTATCTCTCACAGAAAGCTGCTCTCTGTACAGTACCCCACACAGAAAGCTGCTCTCTGTACAGTACCCCTCACAGAAAGCTGCTGTCTGTACAGTGCCCCCTCACAGGAAGCTGCTCCCTGTACAGTACCCCTCTCAAAAAGCTGCTCTCTGTACAGTGCCCCCTCACAGAAATCTGCTCTCTGAACAGTCCCCCTCACAGACAGCTGCTCTCTGTGCAGTGCCCCTCACAGAAAGCTGCTCTCTGTACAGTCCCCCTCACAGACAGCTGCTCTCTGTACAGTGCCCCCTCACAGAAATCTGCTCTCTGAACAGTCCCCCTCACAGACAGCTGCTCTCTGTACAGTGCCCCTCACAGAAAGCTGCTCTCTGTGCAGTGCCCCTCACAGAAAGCTGCTCTCTGTACCGTGCCCCTCTCAGAGAAAGCTGCTTTCTGTATTGTACCCCTCACAGAAAGCAGCTCTCTGTACAGTACCCCTCACAGGAAGATGTTCTCTGTACAGTACCCCTCAGAGAAAGCAGCTCTCTGTACAGTACCCCTCACAGAAAGCTGCACTCTGTGCAGTGTCCCTCACAGAAAGCTGCTCTCTGTACAGTATCCCTCACAGAGAGCTGCTCTCAGTACAGTTTTCCTCACAGAAAGCTGCTCTCTGTACAGTAGCCCTCACAGAAAGCTGCTCTCTCTACTGTACCCCTCACAGGAAGCTGCTCTCTGCACAGTGGCCCCTCACAGAAAGCAGCTCTCTGTACAGTATCCCTCACAGAAAGCTGCTCTCAGTACAGTTTTCCTCACAGAAAGCTGCTCTCTGTACAGTAGCCCTCACAGAAATCTGCTCTCTCTACTGTACCCCTCACAGGAAGCTGCTCTCTGTACAGTGCCCCCTCACAGAAAGCTGCTGTCTGTACAGTGCCCCCTCACAGAAAGCTGCCCTCTGTACAGCACCCCCCCTCACAAAATGCTGCTCTCTATACAGTACCCCTCATAGAAACCTGCTTTCTCTACTTTGCCCCTCACAGAAAGCTGCTCTCTCTACAGTGCCCCTCACAGAAAGCTGCTCCCTGTACTGTTCCCCTCACAGCAAGCTGCCCTCTGTACAGTGCCCCCCCCACATAAAGCTGCTCTCTGTACAGTATCTCACGCAGAAAGTTGCTCCCTGTACAGTGCCCCTCATAGAAAGCTGCCCTCTGCACAGTACCCCTTACAGAAAGCTGCTCTCTGTACAGTACACCTCACAGAAAGCTGCTCTCTACACAGTGCCCCTCACAGAAAGCTGCTCTCTGCACGGTACCCCTCACTGAAAGCTGCTCTCTGCACAGTACCCCTCATAGAAAGCTGCTCTCTGGACAGTACCCCTCACAGAAATCTGCTCTCTGTACAGTACCCCTCACAGAAAGCTGCTCTCTGTACAGTACCCCTCACAGAAAGCTGCTCTCTGCGTAGTACACCTCACAGAAAGCTGCTCTCTGTACAGTATCCCTCACAGAAAGCTGCTCTCTGTACAGTATCACTCACAGAAAGCTGCTTTCTGTACAGTACCCCTCACAGAAAGCTGCTCTCTGTACATTGCCCCCTCACAGAAAGCTGCTCTTTCTACAGTACCCCCCTCACAAAAAGCTGCTCTCTGTGCAGTGCCCCTCACAGAAAGCTGCTCTCTGTACAGTACCCCTCACAGAAAAAGGCTCTCTGTGCTGTACACCCCTCACAGAAAGCTGCTCTCTGTACAGTGTCCCTCACAGAAAGCTGCTCTCTGGACAGTACCCCTCACAGAAATCTGCTCTCTGTACAGTACCCCCTCACAGAAAGCTGCTCTCTGTACAGTACCCCTCACAGAAAGCTGCTCTCTGTACATTGCCCCCTCACAGAAAGCTGCTCTTTCTACAGTACCCCCCTCACAAAAAGCTGCTCTCTGTGCAGTGCCCCTCACAGAAAGCTGCTCTCTGTACAGTATCCCCTCACAGAAGGCTGCTCTCTGTACGGTACCCCTCACAGAAAGCTGCTCTCTGTACAGTGTCCCTCACAGAAAGCTGCTCTCTGTACAGCACCCCACACAGAAAGCTGCTCTCTGTACAGTATCGTTCACAGAAAACTGCTCTCTGTACAGTACCCCACACAGAATGCTGCTCTCTGTATAGCACCCCACACAGAAAGCTACTCTCTCTACAGTATCCCTGACAGAAAGCTGCACTCTGTACAGTATCACTCACAGAGAGCTGCTCTCTGCACGGTACCCCTCACAGAAATCTGCTCTCAGTCCAGTACCCTTCACAGAAAGCTGCTCTTTCTACAGTACCACCCTCACAAAAAGCTGCTCTCTGTGCAGTGCCCCTCACAGAAAGCTGCTCTCTGTACAGTACCCCTCACAGAAAAATGCTCTCTGTGCTGTACACCCCTCACAGAAAGCTGCTCTCTGCACAGTGTCCCTCACAGAAAGCTGCTCTCTGTACAGCACCCCACACAGAAAGCTGCTCTCTGTACAGTATCTCTCACAGAAAAATGCTCTCTGTACAGCACCCCACACAGAATGCTGCTCTCTGTATAGCACCCCACATAGAAAGCTACTCTCTCTACAGTATCCCTGACAGAAAGCTGCACTCTGTACAGTATCACTCACAGAGGGCTTCTCTCTGCACGGTACCCCTCACAGAAATCTGCTCTCAGTCCAGTACCCCGCACAGAAAGCTGCTCTCTGTACTGTGACCCCCACAGAAACCTGCTTTCTGTACACTGCCCCCTCACAGGAAGCTGCTCTCTGTACAGTACCCCTCACAGAAAGCTGCTCTCTGTACAGTATCCCTCACAGAAAGCTGCTCTCTGCGTAGTACACCTCACAGAAAGCTGCTCTCTACACAGTGCCCCTCACAGAAAGCTGCTCTCTGCACGGTACCCCTCACTGAAAGCTGCTCTCTGCGTAGTACACCTCACAGAAAGCTGCTCTCTACACAGTGCCCCTCACAGAAAGCTGCTCTCTGCACGGTACCCCTCACTGAAAGCTGCTCTCTGCACAGTACCCCTCACAGAAAGCTGCTCTCTGGACAGTACCCCTCACAGAAATCTGCTCTCTGTACAGTACCCCCTCATAGAAAGCTGCTCTCTGTACAGTACCCCTCACAGAAAGCTGCTCTCTGCGTAGTACACCTCACAGAAAGCTGCTCTCTGCACAGTATCCCCTCACAGAAGGCTGCTCTCTGTACGGTACCCCTCACAGAAAGCTGCTCTCTGTACAGTATCCCTCACAGAAAGCTGCTCTCTGTACAGTATCACTCACAGAAAGCTGCTTTCTGTACAGTACCCCTCACAGAAAGCTGCTCTCAGTACAGTATCACTCACAGAAAGCTGCTCTCTGTACAGTGCCCCCTCACAGAAAGCTGCTCTCTGTACAGTACCCTTCACAGAAAGCTTCTCTTTCTACAGTACCCCTCACAGAAAGCTGCTCTCTGCACAGTGCCCCCTCACAGAAAGCTGCTCTCTGTAAAGTACCCCTCACAGAATGCTGCTCTCTGTACAGTGCCCCCTCACAGAAAGCTGCTCTCTGTACAGTACCCCTCACAGAAAGCTGCTCTCTGTACAGTGCCCCTCACAGAAAGCTGCTCACTGTACAGTACCCCTCACAGAAAGCTGCTCTCTGTACAGTGCCCCTCACAGAAAGCTGCTCTCTGTACAGCACCCCACACAGAAAGCTGCTCTCTGTATAGCACCCCACACAGAAAGCTGCTCTCTGTACAGTACCCCTCACAGAAAGCTGCTCTCTGCACAGTGCCCCTCACAGAAAGCTGCTCTCTGTACAGTACCCCACACAGAAAGCTACTCTCTGTACAGTATCCCTGACAGAAAGCTGCTCTCTGTACAGTATCACTCACAGCAGGCTGCTCTCTGCACGGTACCCCTCACAGAAATCTGCTCTCTGCACTCTACCACTAACAGAAAGCTGTTCTCTGCACAGTACCCCTCACAGAAAGCTGCTCTCTGGACAGTACCCCTCACAGAAAGCTGCTCTCTGTACAGTACCCCTCACAGAAAGCTGCTCTCTGCGTAGTACACCTCACAGAAAGCTGCTGTCTGTACAGTATCCCCTCACAGAAGGCTGCTCTCAGTACTGTACCCCTCACAGAAAGCTGCTCTTTGTACAGTATCCCTCACAGAAAGCTGCTCTCTGTACAGTATCACTCACAGAAAGCTGCTCTCTGTACAGTATCACTCACAGAAAGCTGCTCTCTGTACAGTGCCCCCTCACAGAAAGCTGCTCTCTGTACAGTACCCTTCACAGAACACTGCTCTTTCTACAGTATCCCTCACAGAAAGCTGCTCTCTGTACAGTACCCCTCACAGAAAGATGCTCTCTGTACAGTACCCATCACAGAAAGCTGCTCTCTGTACAGTGCCCCCTCACAGAAAGCTGCTCTCTGCACAGTGCCCCCTCACAGAAAGCTGCTCTCTGTAAAGTACCCCTCACAGAATGCTGCTCTCTGTACAGTGCCCCCTCACAGAAAGCTGCTCTCAGTACTGTACCCCTCACAGAAAGCTGCTCTCTGTACAGTGCCCCTCACAGAAAGCTGCTCACTGTACAGTACCCCTCACAGAAAGCTGCTCTCTGTACAGTGCCCCTCACAGAAAGCTGCTCTCTATACAGCACCCCACACAGAAAGCTGCTCTCTGTACAGTATCTCTCAAAGAAAGCTGCTCTCTGTACAGTACCCCACACAGAAAGCTACTCTCTGTACTGTATCCCTGACAGAAAGCTGCTCTCTGTACAGTATCACTCACAGAAATCTGCTCTCTGCACTCTACCACTAACAGAAAGCTGCTCTCTGCACAGTACCCCTTACAGAAAGCTGCTCTCTGTACAGTACCCCTCACAGAAAGCTGCTCTCTGTACAGTACCCCCATCACAAAAAACTGCTCTCTGTCTGGTACCCCTCACAGAAAGCAGCTCTCTGTACAGTACCTCTCACATAAATCTGCTCTCTGTGCAGTGCCCCTCACAGAAAGCTGCTCTCTGTACAGTATCCCTCACAGAAAGCTGCTCTCTGTACAGTATCACTCACAGAAAGCTGCTTTCTGTACAGTACCCCTCACAGAAAGCTGCTCTCTGTACAGTATCACTCACAGAAAGCTGCTCTCTGTACAGTGCCCCCTCACAGAAAGCTGCTCTCTGTACAGTACCCTTCACAGAAAGCTTCTCTTTCTACAGTACCCCTCACAGAAAGCTGCTCTCTGCACAGTGCCCCCTCACAGAAAGCTGCTCTCTGTAAAGTACCCCTCACAGAATGCTGCTCTCTGTACAGTGCCCCCTCACAGAAAGCTGCTCTCTGTACAGTACCCCTCACAGAAAGCTGCTCTCTGTACAGTGCCCCTCACAGAAAGCTGCTCACTGTACAGTACCCCTCACAGAAAGCTGCTCTCTGTACAGTGCCCCTCACAGAAAGCTGCTCTCTGTACAGCACCCCACACAGAAAGCTGCTCTCTGTATAGCACCCCACACAGAAAGCTGCTCTCTGTACAGTACCCCTCACAGAAAGCTGCTCTCTGCACAGTGCCCCTCACAGAAAGCTGCTCTCTGTACAGTACCCCACACAGAAAGCTACTCTCTGTACAGTATCCCTGACAGAAAGCTGCTCTCTGTACAGTATCACTCACAGCAGGCTGCTCTCTGCACGGTACCCCTCACAGAAATCTGCTCTCTGCACTCTACCACTAACAGAAAGCTGTTCTCTGCACAGTACCCCTCACAGAAAGCTGCTCTCTGGACAGTACCCCTCACAGAAAGCTGCTCTCTGTACAGTACCCCTCACAGAAAGCTGCTCTCTGCGTAGTACACCTCACAGAAAGCTGCTGTCTGTACAGTATCCCCTCACAGAAGGCTGCTCTCAGTACTGTACCCCTCACAGAAAGCTGCTCTTTGTACATTATCCCTCACAGAAAGCTGCTCTCTGTACAGTATCACTCACAGAAAGCTGCTCTCTGTACAGTATCACTCACAGAAAGCTGCTCTCTGTACAGTGCCCCCTCACAGAAAGCTGCTCTCTGTACAGTACCCCTCACAGAAAGATGCTCTCTGTACAGTACCCATCACAGAAAGCTGCTCTCTGTACAGTGCCCCCTCACAGAAAGCTGCTCTCTGCACAGTGCCCCCTCACAGAAAGCTGCTCTCTGTAAAGTACCCCTCACAGAATGCTGCTCTCTGTACAGTGCCCCCTCACAGAAAGCTGCTCTCAGTACTGTACCCCTCACAGAAAGCTGCTCTCTGTACAGTGCCCCTCACAGAAAGCTGCTCACTGTACAGTACCCCTCACAGAAAGCTGCTCTCTGTACAGTGCCCCTCACAGAAAGCTGCTCTCTATACAGCACCCCACACAGAAAGCTGCTCTCTGTACAGTATCTCTCAAAGAAAGCTGCTCTCTGTACAGTACCCCACACAGAAAGCTACTCTCTGTACTGTATCCCTGACAGAAAGCTGCTCTCTGTACAGTATCACTCACAGAAATCTGCTCTCTGCACTCTACCACTAACAGAAAGCTGCTCTCTGCACAGTACCCCTTACAGAAAGCTGCTCTCTGTACAGTACCCCTCACAGAAAGCTGCTCTCTGTACAGTACCCCCATCACAAAAAACTGCTCTCTGTCTGGTACCCCTCACAGAAAGCAGCTCTCTGTACAGTACCTCTCACATAAATCTGCTCTCTGTGCAGTGCCCCTCACAGAAAGCTGCTCTCTGTACAGTATCCCTCACAGAAAGCTGCTCTCTGTACAGTATCACTCACAGAAAGCTGCTTTCTGTACAGTACCCCTCACAGAAAGCTGCTCTCTGTACAGTATCACTCACAGAAAGCTGCTCTCTGTACAGTGCCCCCTCACAGAAAGCTGCTCTCTGTACAGTACCCTTCACAGAAAGCTTCTCTTTCTACAGTACCCCTCACAGAAAGCTGCTCTCTGCACAGTGCCCCCTCACAGAAAGCTGCTCTCTGTAAAGTACCCCTCACAGAATGCTGCTCTCTGTACAGTGCCCCCTCACAGAAAGCTGCTCTCTGTACAGTACCCCTCACAGAAAGCTGCTCTCTGCACAGTGCCCCCTCACAGAAAGCTGCTCTCTGTAAAGTACCCCTCACAGAATGCTGCTCTCTGTACAGTGCCCCCTCACAGAAAGCTGCTCTCTGTACAGTACCCCTCACAGAAAGCTGCTCTCTGTACAGTATCACTCACAGAAAGCTGCTCTCTGTACAGTGCCCCCTCACAGAAAGCTGCTCTCTGTACAGTACCCTTCACAGAACACTGCTCTTTCTACAGTATCCCTCACAGAAAGCTGCTCTCTGTACAGTACCCCTCACAGAAAGATGCTCTCTGTACAGTACCCATCACAGAAAGCTGCTCTCTGTACAGTGCCCCCTCACAGAAAGCTGCTCTCTGCACAGTGCCCCCTCACAGAAAGCTGCTCTCTGTAAAGTACCCCTCACAGAATGCTGCTCTCTGTACAGTGCCCCCTCACAGAAAGCTGCTCTCAGTACTGTACCCCTCACAGAAAGCTGCTCTCTGTACAGTGCCCCTCACAGAAAGCTGCTCACTGTACAGTACCCCTCACAGAAAGCTGCTCTCTGTACAGTGCCCCTCACAGAAAGCTGCTCTCTATACAGCACCCCACACAGAAAGCTGCTCTCTGTACAGTATCTCTCAAAGAAAGCTGCTCTCTGTACAGTACCCCACACAGAAAGCTACTCTCTGTACTGTATCCCTGACAGAAAGCTGCTCTCTGTACAGTATCACTCACAGAAATCTGCTCTCTGCACTCTACCACTAACAGAAAGCTGCTCTCTGCACAGTACCCCTTACAGAAAGCTGCTCTCTGTACAGTACCCCTCACAGAAAGCTGCTCTCTGTACAGTACCCCCATCACAAAAAACTGCTCTCTGTCTGGTACCCCTCACAGAAAGCAGCTCTCTGTACAGTACCTCTCACATAAATCTGCTCTCTGTGCAGTGCCCCTCACAGAAAGCTGCTCTCTGTACAGTATCCCTCACAGAAAGCTGCTCTCTGTACAGTATCACTCACAGAAAGCTGCTTTCTGTACAGTACCCCTCACAGAAAGCTGCTCTCTGTACAGTATCACTCACAGAAAGCTGCTCTCTGTACAGTGCCCCCTCACAGAAAGCTGCTCTCTGTACAGTACCCTTCACAGAAAGCTTCTCTTTCTACAGTACCCCTCACAGAAAGCTGCTCTCTGCACAGTGCCCCCTCACAGAAAGCTGCTCTCTGTAAAGTACCCCTCACAGAATGCTGCTCTCTGTACAGTGCCCCCTCACAGAAAGCTGCTCTCTGTACAGTACCCCTCACAGAAAGCTGCTCTCTGTACAGTGCCCCTCACAGAAAGCTGCTCACTGTACAGTACCCCTCACAGAAAGCTGCTCTCTGTACAGTGCCCCTCACAGAAAGCTGCTCTCTGTACAGCACCCCACACAGAAAGCTGCTCTCTGTATAGCACCCCACACAGAAAGCTGCTCTCTGTACAGTACCCCTCACAGAAAGCTGCTCTCTGCACAGTGCCCCTCACAGAAAGCTGCTCTCTGTACAGTACCCCACACAGAAAGCTACTCTCTGTACAGTATCCCTGACAGAAAGCTGCTCTCTGTACAGTATCACTCACAGCAGGCTGCTCTCTGCACGGTACCCCTCACAGAAATCTGCTCTCTGCACTCTACCACTAACAGAAAGCTGTTCTCTGCACAGTACCCCTCACAGAAAGCTGCTCTCTGGACAGTACCCCTCACAGAAAGCTGCTCTCTGTACAGTACCCCTCACAGAAAGCTGCTCTCTGCGTAGTACACCTCACAGAAAGCTGCTGTCTGTACAGTATCCCCTCACAGAAGGCTGCTCTCAGTACTGTACCCCTCACAGAAAGCTGCTCTTTGTACATTATCCCTCACAGAAAGCTGCTCTCTGTACAGTATCACTCACAGAAAGCTGCTCTCTGTACAGTATCACTCACAGAAAGCTGCTCTCTGTACAGTGCCCCCTCACAGAAAGCTGCTCTCTGTACAGTACCCCTCACAGAAAGATGCTCTCTGTACAGTACCCATCACAGAAAGCTGCTCTCTGTACAGTGCCCCCTCACAGAAAGCTGCTCTCTGCACAGTGCCCCCTCACAGAAAGCTGCTCTCTGTAAAGTACCCCTCACAGAATGCTGCTCTCTGTACAGTGCCCCCTCACAGAAAGCTGCTCTCAGTACTGTACCCCTCACAGAAAGCTGCTC
This sequence comes from Chiloscyllium plagiosum, assembly GCF_037043375.1. Classification (NCBI taxonomy): domain Eukaryota; kingdom Metazoa; phylum Chordata; class Chondrichthyes; order Orectolobiformes; family Hemiscylliidae; genus Chiloscyllium; species Chiloscyllium plagiosum. Next base: position 68,377,714 of record NW_028270157.1, read on the forward strand.
TCTGTACAGTGCCCCTCACAGAAAGCTGCTCACTGTACAGTACCCCTCACAGAAAGCTGCTCTCTGTACAGTGCCCCTCACAGAAAGCTGCTCTCTATACAGCACCCCACACAGAAAGCTGCTCTCTGTACAGTATCTCTCAAAGAAAGCTGCTCTCTGTACAGTACCCCACACAGAAAGCTACTCTCTGTACTGTATCCCTGACAGAAAGCTGCTCTCTGTACAGTATCACTCACAGAAATCTGCTCTCTGCACTCTACCACTAACAGAAAGCTGCTCTCTGCACAGTACCCCTTACAGAAAGCTGCTCTCTGTACAGTACCCCTCACAGAAAGCTGCTCTCTGTACAGTACCCCCATCACAAAAAACTGCTCTCTGTCTGGTACCCCTCACAGAAAGCAGCTCTCTGTACAGTACCTCTCACATAAATCTGCTCTCTGTGCAGTGCCCCTCACAGAAAGCTGCTCTCTGTACAGTATCCCTCACAGAAAGCTGCTCTCTGTACAGTATCACTCACAGAAAGCTGCTTTCTGTACAGTACCCCTCACAGAAAGCTGCTCTCTGTACAGTATCACTCACAGAAAGCTGCTCTCTGTACAGTGCCCCCTCACAGAAAGCTGCTCTCTGTACAGTACCCTTCACAGAAAGCTTCTCTTTCTACAGTACCCCTCACAGAAAGCTGCTCTCTGCACAGTGCCCCCTCACAGAAAGCTGCTCTCTGTAAAGTACCCCTCACAGAATGCTGCTCTCTGTACAGTGCCCCCTCACAGAAAGCTGCTCTCTGTACAGTACCCCTCACAGAAAGCTGCTCTCTGCACAGTGCCCCCTCACAGAAAGCTGCTCTCTGTAAAGTACCCCTCACAGAATGCTGCTCTCTGTACAGTGCCCCCTCACAGAAAGCTGCTCTCTGTACAGTACCCCTCACAGAAAGCTGCTCTCTGTACAGTGCCCCTCACAGAAAGCTGCTCACTGTACAGTACCCCTCACAGAAAGCTGCTCTCTGTGCAGTGTCCCTCACAGAAAGCTGCTCTCTGTACAGTAGCCCTCACAGAAAGCTGCTCTCTCTACTGTACCCCTCACAGGAAGCTGCTCTCTGCACAGTGCCCCCTCACAGAAAGCTGCTCTCTGTACAGTATCCCTCACAGAAAGCTGCTCTCTGTACAGTGCCCCTCACAGAAAGCTGCTCTCTGTACAGTAGCCCTCACAGAAAGCTGCTCTCTGTACAGTGCCCCTCACAGAAAGCTGCTCACTGTACAGTACCCCTCACAGAAAGCTGCTCTCTGTGCAGTGTCCCTCACAGAAAGCTGCTCTCTGTACAGTAGCCCTCACAGAAAGCTGCTCTCTCTACTGTACCCCTCACAGGAAGCTGCTCTCTGCACAGTGCCCCCTCACAGAAAGCTGCTCTCTGTACAGTATCCCTCACAGAAAGCTGCTCTCTGTACAGTGCCCCTCACAGAAAGCTGCTCTCTGTACAGTAGCCCTCACAGAACTCTGCTCTCTCTACTGTACCCCTCACAGGAAGCTGCTCTCTGTACAGTGCCCCCTCACAGAAAGCTGCTGTCTGTACAGTGCCCCCTCACAGAAAGCTGCCCTCTGTACAGCACCCCCCCTCACAAAATGCTGCTCTCTATACAGTACCCCTCATAGAAACCTGCTTTCTCTACTTTGCCCCTCACAGAAAGCTGCTCTCTCTACAGTATCCCTCACAGAAAGCTGCTCTCTCTACAGTGCCTCTCACAGAAAGCTGCTCCCTGTACTGTTCCCCTCACAGAAAGCTGCCCTCTGTACAGTGCCCCCCCCCACATAAAGCTGCTCTCTGTACAGTATCTCACGCAGAAAGTTGCTCCCTGTACAGTGCCCCTCATAGAAAGCTGCCCTCTGCACAGTACCCCTTATAGAAACCTGCTCTCTCTGCCCATCACAGAATGCTGCAGTCTCTACAGTACCCCTCACAGAAATCTGCTCTCTGTACAGTATCCCTCACAGAAAGCTGCTCTCTGTGTAGCACACACCTCACAAAAAGCTGCTCTCTGTGCAGTGTCCCTCACAGAAAGCTGGTCTCTCGACAGTATCCCTCACAGAAAGCTGCTATCTGTACAGTACCCCTCACAGAAAGCTGCTCTATTTTCAGTATCCCTCCCAGAAATGTGCTCTCTCTCCAGTATCCCTCACAGAAAGCTGCTCTCTCTACAGTGCCCCTCACAGAAAGCTGCTCTGTAGAGTATCCCACACAGAACGCTGCTCTCTGTACAGTACCCCCTTACAGAAAGCTGCTCTCTGTACAGTACTCCCCTCACAGAAAGCTGCTCTCTGTGCATTATCCCTCACAGAAAGCTGCTCTTGCATGGTACCCCTCACAGAAATCTGCTCTCTGTACAGTGCTCCTCACAGAAAGCTGGTCTCCGTACGGTAACCCCCGCAGAAATCTGCTCTCTGTACAGTGCCCCCTCACAGAAAACTGCTCTCGGTACAGTACCCCTCACAGAAAGCTGCTATCTGTACAGTGTCCCTCACAGAAAACTGCTCTCTGTACAGTGCTCCTCACAGAAAGCTGCTCTCTGAACAGTACCCCTCACAGAACGCTACTCTCGGTACAGTGCCACCCCACAGAAAGCTGCTCTCTGTACAGTGCACCCTCACAGACAGCTGCTCTCTGTACAGTATCCCTCACAGAAAGCTGCCCTCAGTACAGCACCCCTCACAGAAAGCTGCTCTCGATACAGAGCCCCCCCCACAGAAACCTGCTCTCTGTAAAGTTCCCCCTCACAGACAGCTGCTCTGTGTACAGTATCCCTCACAGAAAGCTGCTCTCTGTACAGTGCACCCTCACAGAAAGCTGCTCTCGATACAGAGCCCCCCCACAGAAACCTGCTCTCTGTAAAGTTCCCCCTCACAGACAGCTGCTCTGTGTACAGTACCCCACACAGAACGCTGCTCTCTGTACAGTGCCCCTCACAGAACGCTGCTCTCTGTACAGTACCAGCTCACAGAAAGCGACACTGTGTACAGTACCCCGCACAGAAAGCTGCTCTAAGTAAACTATCCCTCACAGAAATGTGCTCTCTCCACAGTATCCCTTTCAGAAAGCTGCTATCTGTACAGTACCCCTTCACAGAAAGCTGATCTCTCTACAGTTCCCCTCACAGAAAGCTGCTCTGTCGGGTATTCCACACAGGAAGCTGCTCTCTGCACTGTATCCCTCACAGAAAGCTGTTCTCTGTACAGTGCCCCCACACAGAAAGCTGCTCTCTGTACAGTACCCCCTCACAGAAACCTTCAGTCTGTACAGTGCCCCCACACAGAAAGCTGCTCTCTGTACAGTACCACTTCACAGAAAGCTGATCTCTGTACAGTACCCCTCACAGAAAGCTGCTCTAAGTACAGTATCCCTCACAGAAAGCTGCTCTCTGAACAGTTCCCCCTCACAGAAAGGTGCTTTCTGTACAGTATCCCCCACAGAAAGCTGCTCTCTCTACAGTTCCCCTCACAGAAAAATGCTCTCTGTGCAGTACACCCCTCACAGAAAGATGCTCCCTGCACAGTGCCCCCTCACAGGAAGCAGCTCTCTGTACAGTACCAGCTCACAGAAAGCGGCACTGTGGACAGTATCCCTCACAGAAAGCTGCTCTCTGTACATTACCCAGTCACAGAAATCTGCTCTCTGCACAGTGCCCCACACAGAAAGCTGCTCTCTGTGCAGTGTCCCTCACAGAAAGCTGCTCTCTGTACAGTATCCCTCACAGAAAGCTGCTCTCAGTACAGTATTCCTCACAGAAAGCTGCTCTCTGTACAGTACCCCTCACAGGAAGCTGCTCTTGATACAGAGCCCCCCCACAGAAACCTGCTCTCTGTAAAGTTCCCCCTCACAGACAGCTGCTCTGTGTACAGTACCCCACACAGAACGCTGCTCTCTGTACAGTGCCCCTCACAGAACGCTGCTCTCTGTACAGTACCAGCTCACAGAAAGCGACACTGTGTACAGTACCCCGCACAGAAAGCTGCTCTAAGTAAACTATCCCTCACAGAAATGTGCTCTCTCCACAGTATCCCTTTCAGAAAGCTGCTATCTGTACAGTACCCCTCACAGAAATCTGCCCTCTGTACAGTGCCCCCTCACAGAAAGCTGCTCTCTATACAGTACCCCTCATAGAAACCTGCTTTCTCTACTTTGCCCCTCACAGAAAGCTGCTCTCTCTACAGTGCCCCTCACAGAAAGCTGCTCTCTGTACAGTACCCCTCACAGAAAGCTGCGCTAAGTACAGTATCCCTCCCAGAAATGTGCTCTCTCTACAGTATCCCTCACAGAAATGTGCTCTCTCTACAGTGCCCCTCACAGAAAGCTGCTCTCTCTACAGTACCCCTCACAGAAAGCTGCTCTCTGTACAGTGCCCCATCACAGAAAGCTGCCCTCTGTACAGTGCCCTCTCAAAGAAAGCTGCTCTCTATACAGTTCCCCTCATAGAAACCTGCTTTCTCTACTTTGCCCTTCACAGAAAGCTGCTCTCTCTACAGTGCCCCTCACAGAAAGCTGCTCTCTGTACAGTACCCCTCACAGAAAGCTGCGCTAAGTACAGTATCCCTCCCAGAAATGTGCTCTCTCCACAGTATCCCTCACAGAAATGTGCTCTCTTACAGTGCCCCTCACAGAAAGCTGCTCTCTCTACAGTACCCCTCACAGAAAGCTGCTCTCTGTACAGTGCCCCCTCACAGAAAGCTGCCCTCTGTACAGTGCCCCCCCACATAAAGCTACTCTCTGTACAGTATCTCACACAGAAAGCTGCTCCCTGTTACAGTGCCCCCTCATAGAAAGCTGCTCTCTACACAGTACCCCTGATAGAAACCTGCTCTCTCTGCCCCTCACAGAATGCTGCTCTCTGTACTGTACCCATCACAGAAAGCTGCCCTCTGTACAGTGCCCTCTCAAAGAAAGCTGCTCTCTATACAGTACCCCTCATAGAAACCTGCTTTCTCTACTTTGCCCCTCACAGAAAGCTGCTCTCTCTGCAGTACCCCTCACAGAAATCTGCTCTCTGTACAGTGCCCCTCACAGAAAGCTGCTCTCTGTACAGTGCCCCTCACAGAAAGCTGCTCTCAGTACAGTATTCCTCACAGAAAGCTGCTCTCTCTACAGTGCCCCTCACAGAAAGCTGCTCTCTGTGCAGTGTCCCTCACAGAAAGCTGCTCTCTGCATGGTACCCCTCACAGAAATCTGCTCTCTGTCCAGTGCTCCTCACAGAAAGCTGCTCTCCGTACGGTAAGCCCCGCAGAAATCTGCTCTCTGTACAGTGCACCATCACAGAAAGCTGCTCTCTGTACAGTGCCCTCACAGTCAGCAGCTCTCTATACAGTACCCCTCAGTACCGGTCCACCCATCAAAAAGCTGCTTTCTGTACAGTGACCGCTCACATAAAGCTCCTCTCTCTACAGTAACCCTCACAGAAAACTGCTCTCGGTACAGTACCCCTCACAGAAAGCTGCGGTCTGTACAGTGCCCCTCACAGAAAGCTACTCTCTCAACAGTACCCCTCACAGAAATCTGCTCTCTGTACAGTGCTCCTCACAGAAATCAGCTCTTGGTACAGTGCCCCCCCACAGAAAGCTGCTCTCTGTACAGTGCACCCTCACAGACAGCTGCTCTCTGTCCAGTATCCCTCACAGAAAGCTGCCCTCAGTACAGTACCCCTCACAGAAAGCTGCTCTCGATACAGAGCCCCTCCACAGAACCCTGCTCTCTGTACAGTGCCCCCTCACAGACAGCTGCTCTGTGTACAGTACCCCTCACAGAAAGCTGCTGTCTGTACAGTGTCCCTCACAGTCAGCAGCTCTCTATACAGTACCCCCCACAGAAAACTGCTCTCTGTACAGTGCCCCTCACAGAAAGCTGCTCTCTGTACAGTGTCCCCTCACATAAAGCTGCTCTCTGTACTGAACCCCTCACAGAAAGCTGATCTCTATACAGTACCTCTCACAGAAAGCTGCTCTCTGTACAGTGCACCCCCACAGAAAGCTGCTCTCTGTACAGTGCCCCCTCACAGAAAGCTGCTCTCTGTACAGTGCACCCTCACATAAAGCTGCTCTCTGTACTGTACCCCTCACACAAAGCTGATCTCTATACAGTACCCCTCACAGAAAGCTGCTTTCTTTACAGTGCCCCTCACAGAAAGCTGCTCTCTGTACAGTGCCCCTCACAGAAAGCTGCTCTCTGTACAGTACCCCTCACAGAAAGCTGCTCTCTGTACAGTGCCCCCTCACAGAAAGCTGCTCTCTGTACAGTGCCCCTCACATAAAGCTGCTCTCTGTACTGAACCCCTCACAGAAAGCTGATCTCTATACAGTACCTCTCACAGAAAGCTGCTCTCTGTACAGTGCACCCCCACAGAAAGCTGCTCTCTGTACAGTGCCCCCTCACAGAAAGCTGCTCTCTGTACAGTGCACCCTCACATTAAGCTGCTCTCTGTACTGTACCCCTCACAGAAAGCTGATCTCTATACAGTACCCCTCACAGAAAGCTGCTTTCTTTACAGTCCCCCCTCGCAGAAAGCTGCTCTCTGTACTGTACCCCTCACAGAAAGCTGCTCTCTCTACAGTGTCCCGCACAGAATGCTGCTCTCTGTGCAGTATCTCTCTCAGAAAGCTTCTCTCTGGACAGTACCCCACACAGAAAGTGGCTCTCTGTACAGTACCCCTCACAGAAAGCTGCTCTCTCTACAGTGTCCTTTACAGAAAGCTGCTCTCTGTACAGTGACTCTCGCAGAAAGCTGCTCTCTGTACAGTATCCCTCACAGAAAGCTGTTCTCTGTACAAGACCCCCACAGAAAGCTGCTCTCTGTACTGTGCCCCCACACAGAAAGCTGCTCTCTGTACAGTACCCCCTCACAGAAACCTTCAGTCTGTACAGTGCCCCCACACAGAAAGCTGCTCTCTGTACAGTACCCCCTCACAGAAACCTTCAGTCTGTACAGTGCCCCCACACAGAAAGCTGCTCTCTGTACAGTACGCCCCTCACAGAAAGGTGCTCTCTGTACGGTATCCCCTACAGAAAGCTGATCTCTGTACTGTACCTCTCACAGAAAGCTGCTCTCTGTACAGTGCCCCCTCACAGAAAGCTGCTCTCTGTACAGTACCAGCTCACAGAAAGCGGCTCTATAGACAGTATACCTCAGTATCCCTCACAGAAAGCTGCTCTCTCTACAGTACTACTTCACAGAAAGCTGATCTCTGTACAGTACCCCTCAAAGAAAGCTGCTCTCTGAACAGTTCCCCCTCACAGAAAAATGCTCTCTGTGCAGCACACCCCTCACAGAAAGCTGCTCTCTGTACAGTGCCCCCTAACAGGAAGCTGCTCTCTGTACAGTACCAGCTCACAGAAAGTGGCTCTATGGACAGTATACCTCACAGAAAGCTGCTCTCGAACCGTATCCCTCACAGAAATCTGCTCTCTGTGCAGCACACCCCTCAAAGAAATCTGCTCTCTGCACAGTGTCCCTCACAGAAAGCTGCTCTCTGTACAGTACCCCCTCACAGAAACCTTCAGTCTGTACAGTGCCCCCACACAGAAAGGTGCTCTCTGTATGGTATCCCCTACAGAAAGCAGCTCTCTGGACAGTGCCCCACACAGAGAGCAGCTCTCTGTACAGTATTCCTCACTGAAAGCTGCTCTCTGTACAGTATCCCCTCACAGAAATCTGCTCTCTGTACAGTATTCCTCACAGAAAGCTGCTCTCTGTACAGTATCCCCTCACAGAAATCTGCTCTCTGTACAGTATTCCTCACAGAAAACTGCTCTCTGTACAGTACCCCTCACAGAAAGATGTTCTCTGTACAGTACCCCCTCACAGAAATCTGCTCTCTCTACAGTACCACTTCACAGAAAGCTGCTCTCTGTACAGTGCCCCTCACAGAAATCTGCTCTCTGTACAGTACCCCTCCCAGAAGACTGATGTCTGTACAGTGCCCCCTCACAGAAGGCTGCTCTCTGCACAGTGCCCCTCACAGAAAGCTGCTCCCTGTACAGTATCCATCACAGAAAGCTGCTCCCTGTACAGTAACCCTCACAGAAAACTGATCTCTGTACAGTGCCCCCTCACAGAAGGCTGCTCTCTGCACAGTGCCCCTCACAGAAAGCTGCTCCCTGTACAGTATTCATCACAGAAAGCTGCCTACTGTACAGTGCACCCTCACAGAAAGCTGCTCTCTGTACAGTATACCTCACAGAAAGCTGCCCTCTGTACAGTACCCCTCACAGAAAGCTGCTCTCTGTACAGTACCCCTCACAGAAAGCTGCTCTCGGTACAGTGCCCACTCACAGGAAGCTGCTCTCAGTACAGTGCCCACTCACAGGAAGCTGCCCTCTGTACAGTGCCCCCTCACAGAAAGCTGCTCTCTGTACAGTATCTCACACAGAAAGATGCTCCCTGTACAGTGCCCACTCACAGAAAGCTGCTCTCTATACAGTACCCCTCATAGTAACCTGCACTCTCTACTTTGACCCTCACAGAACGCTGCTCTCTCTACAGTACCCCTCACAGAAATCTGCTCTCTGTACAGCGCCCCTCACAGAAAGCTGCTCTCTGTACAGTATCACTCACAGAAAGCTGCTCTCTGTGCAGTACACACCTCACAAAAAGCTACTCTGTGCAGTGTCCCTCACAGAAATCTGCTCTCTGTACAGTATCCCCCACAGAAAGCTGCTCTCTGTGCAGTACACACCTCACAAAAAGCTACTCTGTGCAGTGCCCCTCACAGAAAGCTGCTCTCTATACTGTGCCCCTCACAGAAAGCTGCTCTCTGTACAGTGCCCCTCACAGAAAGCTGCTCTCTGTACAGTTCCCCCTCACAGAAAGCTGCTATCTGTACAGTATGCCTCACAGAAAGCTGCTATCTGTACAGTACCCCTCACAGAAAGCTGCTCTAAGTACAGTATCCCTCACAGAAATGTGCTCTCTCTCCAGTGCCCCTCACAGAAAGCTGCTCTCTGTACAGTGCCCCCTCACAGAACGCTGCTCTCTGTACTGTGCCCCTCACAGAAAGCTGCTCTCTGTACAGTATCGCTCACAGAAAGCTGCTCTCTGTACAGTGCCTCTCACAGAAAGCTGCTCTCTGTACAGTACCCCTCACAGAAAGCTCCTCTCAGTACATTACCCCTCACATAAAGCTCCTCTGTCTACAGTAACCCTCACAGAAAACTGCTCTCGGTACACTACCCCTCACAGAAAGCTGCTGCCTGTACTGTACCCCTCCCAGAAAACCAACATCATGTACAGGAACGCTCTCCTGAGTCTGATTAATGTGTACTCCCCAGTGGGTAAGAGTGAACGGTTGGCCGTCCTGCAGCAGCTTCCACTTTTGCTGGCTATATCCGGGCCGGTCATTCTGGCCGGAGACTTCAACTGTATCATTGATGCAGATGGACGATCCGGCGGGGGGGACAGTAAACTGGACGCCACGTCCAGAGCCCTGATGGACACGGTAAAAGACGCCAAGCTGCACGACGTCTTCAGCGCCCCTGCAGACGGAGCGCAGCGTAGATACACCTGGTCATGGGCAGACGGGTCTATCCGCTCAAGGATAGCTTACCTGTTTGTGTCCCGAACGCTCTCGGTCAGATCCACCGACGTCAAGTCGGTGTTCTTCTCTGACCACTGCCTCCTGCTGGCCGACTGTCACCTACAGGACGAGCAGCGGGCTGGTAAGGGAACGTGGAAGCTGAACACCAAGCTGTTGACCCCTGGAAACATTGAGGAGCTCAAGAGGGACTACGCAGGTTGGAGAACCGTGAAGGCCCTCTTTGAGTCCCCAGCGGACTGGTGGGAAACAGTAAAAGGGAACATCAAGAGGTTCTTCATCCTCAAAGGTGTTCAGGAGGCGAGAGAGAGGCGGGGAAAACTGTCCCAGCTCCAGGAAAGTATGCAGAACCTGCTCCTGCTGCTCTAGGGTCGGTGATTCACCCTGACCAAACCTGTGCTGTACCGGGCAGGAAGATCACTGAGAGTCTCACACTCCTCAGGGATATGATCGCCTACGTGCAGGACAGAGGGTTGGACACCTGCCTGATCAGCCTGGACCAGGAGAAAGCCTTCGACAGGATATCACACAGGTATATGAGAGATGTTCTCTCCAAAATGGACTTTGGGGAGGGAATCTGCAATTGGATCAGACAGCTCTACACCAACATTGTCAGTGCAGTCTCAATCAATGGGTGGGAATCAGATAGCTTCCCAGTCAGATCTGGAGTCAGGCAGGGCTGCCCTCTCTCTCCTGCCTTGCTTGTGTGCTGCATAGAGCCATTTGCCGAGTTCATCAGGAAGGATGCGAGCCTGAGAGGGGTGACTATTCCTGGCAGCGGGGGCCTGCAGGTTAAGGCCTCCCTGTACATGGATGACGTCGCCGTTTTCTGCTCGGATCCGCTGTCCATGCACAGACTCATGTGCATATATGTCCAGTTCGAACGGGCCTCGGGGGCCAAGGTAAACCGAGGCAAGAGCGAGGCCATGCTCTTCGGGAACTGGGCCGACCAATCCTCGATCCCCTTCACCGTCAGGACTGACCACCTGAAGGTGCTGGGTATTTGGTTCGGGGGGGCTGGGGCGTGCGCCAAGTCTTGGGAGGAGCGTATCAGCAAAGTGAGGCAGAAACTGGGCAGATGGACGCTACGGTCGCTCTCCATCGCGGGAAAAAACCTGGTCATCAGGCGTGAGGCACTGTCATTGCTGTTATACATGGCACAGGTCAGGCCTATTCCCAGAACCTGTGCCGCTGCAGTCACCCAGGCCATCTTCCAGTTCATATGGAGGTAAAAGATGGACCGGGTCCGAAGTGACTCGCTGTACAAAGATCTGGGCAACGGGGGAAAAAATACACCCAATGCCACCCTCACCCTGATGGCCACCTTTGTGTGTGGCTGCATCAAGCTGTGCGTGGATCCCCGGTACGCAAACACCAAGTGTCACTACGTACTGAGGTTCTACCTGTCCCCAGTGTTGCGAAGGATGGGCCTGGCCTCGCTGCCACGGAACGCTCCGAGTAGTTGGACCGTTCCGTATCACCTGTCCTTCGTGGAGAAATTTATGAAGAAAAACACCTTTGACCACAAGTCCATCAGGAAGTGGTCAGCACGTAGTGTCCTTGAGACCCTTCGGGAAAAGGAGAGGGAGGATCCTATCGAGCGGTTCCCTGAGCAGACTGTCAAAGCCATTTGGCAGAATGCCTCATCGCCAGAACTTTCCAACAAGCACCAAGACATGGCTTGGCTGGTGGTGAGAAGGGCTCTGCCTGTGAGATCCTTTATGCACGCCCGGACTCTCAGCCGCACCGCACGCTGCCCTCGAAGCGGCTGCAGGGGGGGCGAGACTGCCACACACCTCCTTCTGGAATGTGCCTATGCAGAGGAAGTCTGGAGAGGAATGCAGTGGTGTCTGTCGAGGTTCGTCCTGAGCAGCGCCGTGACGCGGGACTCCGTGCTCTACGGTCTGTTCCCCGGGACGCACACCGAGACGAACATCAACTGTGCCTGGAGGATCATCAACTCGGTGAAGGACGCTCTCTGGGTGGTCCGAAACCTGCTGATCTTCCAGCTGAAGGAGTTGACCCCGACTGAGTGTTGCAGACTGGCACATTCCATGGTCCAGGACTACGTGTTGAGGGACGCGCTGAAGCTTGGGGCAGCTGCCGCCAAGGCGCGGTGGGGAAAGACCACTGTGTAAAGTCTGCCTGCCTAACGAAGAACAGGGGGCCCATGCAGTCATTTGGGCTCTGCTGACGCCTCAGCTAATCATATGGGCATATGATCAAAAAATGTACAGACCTGTATAAAAATGATAAGTTTTGATCTCTGTATGTAAATGTTTACATATGTATGGCATGACCAATTGTACAGACCATCAAATTATTTATGAATAAAGTATATTTTTGAAAAAGAAATCTCTCACAGAAAGCTGCTCTCTGTACAGTATCCCTCACAGAAAGTTACTGTAAGCACAATTCCCCCGCACAGAAAGGTCCTCTCTCTAAAGTATCCCTCAAAGAAAGCTGCTCTCTGTACAGTACCCCTCAGAGAAAGATGCTCACTGTGCAGTACCCCCCTCACAGAAAGCTGCTCTCTGTACAGTATCCCTCAAAGAAAGCTGCCGTCTATACAGTATCTCTCACAGAAAGTTGCTCTCTGTACAGTACCCCCCCCCCACAGAAAGCTGCTCTGTGTACAGTGCCCACTCACAGAAAGCTGCTCTCTGTACAGTATCCCTCACAGAAAGCTGCTCTCTGTACAGTTCCCCCTCACAGAAAGCTGCTCTCTGTACAGTACCCCCTCACAGAAAGATGCTCTCGGTACAGTATCCCCTCACAGAAAGATGCTCTCTGTACTGTACCCCTCACAGAAAGCTGCTCTCTGTACAGTACCCCTCACAGAAAGATGCTCTCTGTACAGTATCTCTCACAGAAAGCTACTCTCTGTACAGTATCCCTCACAGAAAGCTACTCTAAGTACAGTTCCCCCTCATAAAAAGGTCCGCTCACTACAGTATCCCTCAAAGAAAGCTGCTCTCTGTACAGTACCCCTCACAGAAAGATGCTCTCTGTACAGTATCCCTCACAGAAAGCTGCTCTCTGCACAGTATCCCCCCCACATAAAGCTGCTCTCTGTACAGTGCCCCTCACAGAAAGCTGCTCTCTGTACAGTGCCCCCTCACAAAAAGCTGCCCTCTGTACAGCGCCCCCTCACAGAAAGCTGCCCATGTACAGTGACCCTCACAGAAAGCTGCCCTCTGTACAGTGACCCCTCACAGAAAGCTGCCCTCTGTACAGTACCCCTCACAAAAGCTGCTCTCCGTACAGTTGGCCCTCACAGAAAGCTGCCCTCTGTACGTGCCCCCTCACAGAAAGCTGCCCTCTGTACAGTGACCCCTCACAGAAAGCTGCCCTCTGTACAGTAGCCCTCACAGAAAGCTGCTCTCTGTACAGTGCCCCCTCACAAAAAGCTGCCCTCTGTACAGCGCCCCCTCACAGAAAGCTGCCCTCTGTACAGTGCCCCCTCACAGAAATCTGCCCTCTGTACAGTGCCCCCTCACAGAAAGCTGCTCTCTGTACAGTGCCCACTCACAGAAAGCTGCCCTTTGTACAGTGTCCCCTCACAGAAAGCTGCCCTATGTGCAGTGCCCCCTCGCAGAAAGCTGCTCTCTGTACAGTATCCCCTCACAGAAAGCTGCTCTCTGTACAGTACCCCTCACAGAAACCTGCTCTCTGTACAGTACCCCCTCACAGAAAGCTGCTCTCTATGCAGTATCTCACACAGAAACCCAGTCTCTCTACATTGCCCCTCACAGAAAGCTGCTCTCTCTACAGCGTCCCTCACAGAAAGCTGCTCTCTGTACAGTGACCCCTAACATAAACCTGCTCTTTTTACAGTGCCCCTCACAGAAAGCTGCTCTCTATACAATATCTCACACAGAAACCCAGTCTCTCGACATTGCCCCTCACAGAAAGCAGCTCTCTGTACAGTATCCCCCCACAGAAAGCTGCTCTCTGTACAGTATCCCTCACAGAAAGCTGCTCTCTGTACAGTACCCCCTCACAGAAAGCTGCTCTCTGTGCAGTATCTCACACAGAAACCCGGTCTCTCTACATTGCCCCTCACAGGAAGCTGCTCTCTGTACAGTGCCCCTCACAGAAAGCTGCTCTCTGTACAGTGCCCTCTCACAGAAAGCTGCTCTCAGTACAGTGCCCCCTCACAGAAAGCTGCTCTCTGTAGAGTACCCCCTCACAGAAAGATGCTCACTGTGCAGTGTCCCCTCACAGAGAGCTGCTCTCTGGACAGTGCCCCCTCACAGAAAGCTGCTCTCTCTACAGTATCCCTCACAGAAAGCTGCTCTCTGTACAGTTCCTCCTCACAGAAAGCTGCCCTATGTACAGTTCCCCCTCACAGAAAGCTGCTCTCTGTACAGTACCCCTCACAGAAAGATGCTCACTGTGCAGTGTCCCCTCACAGAGAGCTGCTCTCTGGACAGTGCCCCCTCACAGAAAGCTGCTCTCTCTACAGTATCCCTCACAGAAAGCTGCTCTCTGTACAGTTCCTCCTCACAGAAAGCTGCCCTATGTACAGTTCCCCCTCACAGAAAGCTGCTCTCTGTACAGTACCCCTCACAGAAAGATGCTCACTGTGCAGTGTCCCCTCACAGAGAGCTGCTCTCTGGACAGTGTCCCCTCACAGAAAGCTGCTCTCTCTACAGTATCCCTCACAGAAAGCTGCTCTCTGTACAGTACCCCTCACAGAAAGATGCTCACTGTGCAGTGTCCCCTCACAGAGAGCTGCTCTCTGGACAGTGCCCCCTCACAGAAAGCTGCTCTCTCTACAGTATCCCTCACAGAAAGCTGCTCTCTGTACAGTTCCTCCTCACAGAAAGCTGCCCTATGTACAGTTCCCCCTCACAGAAAGCTGCTCTCTGTACAGTACCCCCTCACAGAAAGCTGCTCTCTGTACAGTGTCCCCTCACAGAGAGCTGCTCTCTGGACAGTGCCCCCTCACAGAAAGCTGCTCTCTGTACAGTAATCCTCACAGAAAGCTGCTCTCTGTACAGTTCCTCCTCACAGAAAGCTGCCCTATGTACAGTTCCCCCTCACAGAAAGCTGCTCTCTGTACAGTACCCCCTCACAGAAAGCTGCTCTCTGTACAGTGTCCCCTCACAGAGAGCTGCTCTCTGGACAGTGCCCCCTCACAGAAAGCTGCTCTCTGTACAGTAATCCTCACAGAAAGCTGCTCTCTGGACAGTACCCCCTCACAGAAAGCTGCTCTCTGTACAGTACCCCCTCACAGAAAGCTGCTCTCTGTACAGTACCCCCCCCACAGAAAGCTTCTCTCTGTACAGTACCCCTCACAAAAACTTGCTCTCTGTACGGTACCCCTCACAGAAAGCTGCTCTCTGTACAGTTCCCCCTCACAGAAAGCTGCCCTCTGTATAGTGCCCCCTCACAGAAAGCAGCCCGATGTACAGTGCCCCCTCACAGAAAGCTGCTCTCTGTACAGTTCCTCCTCACAGAAAGATGCTCACTGTGCAGTACCCCCCTCACAGAAAGAGGCTCTCTGTTCAGTACCCCTCACAGAAAGATGCTCTCTATGCAGTGTCCCTCACAGAAAGCTGCTATCTTTACAGTACCCCTCACAGAAAGCTGCTCTCTCTACAGTATCCCTCAAAGAAAGCTGCTCTCTGTACAGTACCCCTCACAGAAAGATGCTCACTGTGCAGTACCCCCCTCACAGAAAGCTACTCTCTGTACAGTATCCCTCACAGAAAGCTGCTCTCTGTACAGTACCCCCTCACAGAAAGCTGCTCTCTGTACAGTACTCCCCTCACAGAAAGCTGCTCTCTGTACAGTCGCACCCCCCCCGACAGAAAGCTGCTCTCTGTACAGTGCCCCCTCATAGAAAGCTGCCCTTTGTACAGTGCCCCCTCACAGAAAGCTGCTCTCTGTACAGTGCCCCCTCACAGAAAGCTGCCCTCTGTACAGTACCCCTCACAAAAGCTGCTCTCCGTACAGTGCCCCCTCATAGAAAGCTGCCCTTTGTACAGTGCCCCCTCACAGAAAGCTGCTCTCTGTACAGTGTCTCCTCACAGAAAGCTGCCCTCTGTACGTGCCCCCTCACAGAAAGCTGCCCTCTGTACAGTGCCCCCTCACAGAAAGCTGCCCTATGTACAGTGCCTCCTCACAGAAAGCTGCTCTCTGTACAGTGCCCCCTCACAGAAAGCTGCCCTCTGTACAGTACCCCTCACAAAAGCTGCTCTCCGTACAGTGCCCCCTCACAGAAAGCTGCCATCTGTACAGTAGCCCTCACAGAAAGCTGCTCTCTGTACAGTGCCCCCTCATAGAAAGCTGCCCTTTGTACAGTGCCTCCTCACAGAAAGCTGCTCTCTGTACAGTGCCCCCTCACAGAAAGCTGCCCTCTGTACAGTACCCCTCACAAAAGCTGCTCTCCGTACAGTGCCCCCTCATAGAAAGCTGCCCTTTGTACAGTGCCCCCTCACAGAAAGCTGCTCTCTGTACAGTGTCTCCTCACAGAAAGCTGCCCTCTGTACGTGCCCCCTCACAGAAAGCTGCCCTCTGTACAGTGCCCCCTCACAGAAAGCTGCCCTATGTACAGTGCCCCCTCACAGAAAGCTGCTCTCTGTACAGTTCCTCCTCACAGAAAGCTGCCCTATGTACAGTTCCCCCTCACAGAAAGCTGCTCTCTGTACAGTACCCCTCACAGAAAGATGCTCACTGTGCAGTACCCCCCTCACAGAAAGAGGCTCTCTGTTCAGTACCCCTCACAGAAAGATGCTCTCTGTGCAGTGTCCCTCACTGAAAGCTGCTATCTTTACAGTATCCCTCAAAGAAAGCTGCTCTCTGTACAGTACCCCTCACAGAAAGATGCTCACTGTACAGTACCCCTCACAGAAAGATGCTCACTGTGCAGTACCGCTCTCACAGAAAGCTGCTCTCTGTACAGTATCCCCCAAAGAAAGCTGCTCTCTGTGCAGTACCCCCCTCACAGAAAGCTGCTCTCTGTACAGTATCCCTCACAGAAAGATGCTCTCTGTACAGGACCGCCCCCACAGAAAGCTGCTCTCTGTACAGTACCCCCTCACAGAAAGCTGCTCTCTGTACAGTACTCCCCTCACAGAAAGCTGCTCTCTGTACAGTCCCCCCCCCCCGACAGAAAGCTGCTCTCTGTACAATGCCCCCTCATAGAAAGCTGCCCTTTGTACAGTGCCCCCTCACAGAAAGCTGCTCTCTGTACAGTGCCCCCTCACAGAAAGCTGCCCTCTGCACAGTACCCCTCACAAAAGCTGCTCTCCGTACAGTGCCCCCTCATAGAAAGCTGCCCTTTGTACAGTGCCCCCTCACAGAAAGCTGCTCTCTGTACAGTGTCTCCTCACAGAAAGCTGCCCTCTGTACGTGCCCCCTCACAGAAAGCTGCCCTCTGTACAGTGCCCCCTCACAGAAAGCTGCCCTATGTACAGTGCCCCCTCACAGAAAGATGCCCTCTGTACAGTAGCCCTCACAGAAAGCTGCTCTCTGTACAGTGCCCCCTCATAGAAAGCTGCCCTTTGTACAGTGCCCCCTCACAGAAGGCTGCTCTCTGTACAGTGCCCCCTCACAGAAAGCTGCCCTCTGTACAGTACCCCTCACAAAAGCTGCTCTCCGTACAGTGCCCCCTCATAGAAAGCTGCCCTTTGTACAGTGCCCCCTCACAGAAAGCTGCCCTATGTGCAGTGCCCCCTCACAGAAAGCTGCCCTCTGTACAGTGCCCCCTCACAGAAAGCTGCCCTATGTACAGTGCCCCCTCACAAAAAGCTGCCCTTTGTACAGTGCTCCCTCACAGAAAGCTGCTCTCTATGCAGTATCTCACACAGAAACCCGGTCTCTCTACATTGCCCTTCACAGAAAGCTGCTCTCTGTGCAGTGCTCCCCCTCACAGAAAGCTGCCCTCTGTACAGTGACCCCTTACATAAACCTGCTCTTTTTACAGTGCCCCCTCACAGAAAGCTGCTCTCTGTACAGTACCCCTCACAGAACGTTGCTGTCTGTACAGTACCCCCTCACAGAAAGCTGCTCTCTATGCAGTATCTCACACAGAAACCCGGTCTCTCTACATTGCCCTTCACAGAAAGCTGCTCTCTGTGCAGTGCTCCCCCTCACAGAAAGCTGCCCTCTGTACAGTGACCCCTTACATAAACCTGCTCTTTTTACAGTGCCCCTCACAGAAAGCTGCTCTCTGTACAATATCTCACACAGAAACCCAGTCTCTCGACATTGCCCCTCACAGAAAGCAGCTCTCTGTACAGTATCCCCTCACAGAAAGCTGCTCTCTGTACAGTATCCCTCACAGAAAGCTGCTCTCTGTACAGTACCCCCTCACAGAAAGCTGCTCTCTGTGCAGTATCTCACACAGAAACCCGGTCTCTCTACATTGCCCCTCACAGAAAGCTGCTCTCTGTACAGTGCCACCTCACAGAAAGCTGCTCTCTGTACAGTACCCCCTCACAGAAAGCTGCTCTCTGTACAGTGTCCCCTCACAGAGAGCTGCTCTCTGGACAGTGCCCCCTCACAGAAAGCTGCCCTATGTACAGTGCCCCCTCGCAGAAAGCTGCTCTCTGTACAGTGCCCCCTCACAGAAAGCTGCCCAATGTACAGTACCCCCTCACAGAAAGCTGCTCTCTGTACAGTACCCCTCACAGAAAGATGCTCACTGTGCAGTACCCACCTCACAGAAAGCGGCTCTCTGTTCAGTACCCCTCACAGAAAGATGCTCTCTGTGCAGTGTCCCTCACAGAAAGCTGCTATCTTTACAGTACCCCTCACAGAAAGCTGCTCTCTCTACAGAATCCCTCAAAG
Organism: Chiloscyllium plagiosum; assembly: GCF_037043375.1. Taxonomy (NCBI): domain Eukaryota; kingdom Metazoa; phylum Chordata; class Chondrichthyes; order Orectolobiformes; family Hemiscylliidae; genus Chiloscyllium; species Chiloscyllium plagiosum. Next base: position 68,396,080 of record NW_028270157.1, read on the forward strand.
AAAGCTGCTCTCTGTACAGTACCCCTCACAGGAAGATGCTCACTGTGCAGTACCCCCCTCACAGAAAGCTGCTCTCTGTACAGTATCCCTCAAAGAAAGCTGCTCTCTGTACAGTACCCCCTCACAGAAAGCTGCTCTCGGTACAGTGCCCCCTCACAGAAAGCTGCTCTCTGCACAGTGCCCCCTCACAGAAAGCTGCTCTCTGTACAGTGCCCCCTCACAGAAAGCTGCCCTATGTACAGTGCCCCCTCACAGAAAGCTGCTCTCTGTACAGTACCCCTCAAAGAAAGATGCTCACTGTGCAGTACCCCCCTCACAGAAAGCAGCTCTCTGTTCGGTACCCCTCACAGAAAGATGCTCACTGCGCAGTACCCCCCTCACAGAAAGCTGCTCTCTGTACAGTATCCCTCAAAGAAAGCTGCTCTCTGGACAGTGCCCCCTCACATAAAGCTGCTCTCTGTACTGTATCCCTCACAGAAAGCGGCTCTCTGTACAGTATCCCTCACAGAAAGCTGCTCTCTGTACAGTAATCCTCACAGAAAGCTGCTCTCTGGACAGTACCCCCTCACAGAAAGCTGCTCTCTGTACAGTGCCCCCTCACAGAAAGCTGCTCACTGTACAGTACCCCTCACAGAAAGCTGCTCTCTGTACAGTACCCCCCCCACAGAAAGCTTCTCTCTGTACAGTACCCCTCACAAAAACTTGCTCTCTGTACGGTACCCCTCACAGAAAGTTGCTCTCTGTACAGTTCCCCCTCACAGAAAGCTGCCCTCTGTTTTGTGCCCCCTCACAGAAAGCTGCCCGATGTACAGTGTCCCCTCACAGAAAGCTGCTCTCCGTACAGTTCCTCCTCACAGAAAGCTGCCCTATGTATAGTTCCCCCTCACAGAAAGCTGCTCTCTGTACAGTACCCCTCACAGAAAGATGCTCACTGTGCAGTACCCCCCTCACAGAAAGAGGCTCTCTGTTCAGTACCCCTCACAGAAAGATGCTCTCTGTGCAGTGTCCCTCACAGAAAGCTGCTATCTTTATAGTACCCCTCACAGAAAGCTGCTCTCTCTACAGTATCCCTCAAAGAAAGCTGCTCTCTGTACAGTACCCCTCACAGAAAGATGCTCACTGTGCAGTACCGCTCTCACAGAAAGCTGCTCTCTGTACAGTATCCCTCAAAGAAAGCTGCTCTCTGTGCAGTACCCCCCTCACAGAAAGCTGCTCTCTGTACAGTATCCATCACAGAAAGCTGCTCTCTGTACAGTACCCCCCCCCCACAGAAAGCTGCTCTCTGTACAGTACCCCCTCACAGAAAGCTGCTCTCTGTACAGTACTCCCCTCACAGAAAGCTGCTCTCTGTACAGTCCCCCCCCCCCGACAGAAAGCTGCTCTCTGTACAGTGCCCCCTCATAGAAAGCTGCCCTTTGTACAGTGCCCTCTCACAGAAAGCTGCTCTCTGTACAGTGCCCCCTCACAGAAAGCTGCCCTCTGTACAGTACCCCTCACAGAAAGCTGCTCTCCGTACAGTGCCCACTCATAGAAAGCTGCCCTTTGTACAGTGCCCCCTCACAGAAAGCTGCTCTCTGTACAGTGTCTCCTCACAGAAAGCTGCCCTCTGTACGTGCCCCCTCACAGAAAGCTGCCCTCTGTACAGTGCCCCCTCACAGAAAGCTGCCCTATGTACAGTGCCCCCTCACAGAAAGCTGCCCTATGTACAGTGCCCCCTCACAGAAAGATGCCCTCTGTACAGTAGCCCTCACAGAAAGCTGCTCTCTGTACAGTGCCCCCTCATAGAAAGCTGCCCTTTGTACAGTGCCCCCTCACAGAAAGCTGCTCTCTGTACAGTGCCCCCTCACAGAAAGCTGCCCTCTGTACAGTACCCCTCACAAAAGCTGCTCTCCGTACAGTGCCCCCTCATAGAAAGCTGCCCTTTGTACAGTGCCCCCTCACAGAAAGCTGCTCTCTGTACAGTGTCTCCTCACAGAAAGCTGCCCTCTGTACGTGCCCCCTCACAGAAAGCTGCCCTCTGTACAGTGCCCCCTCACAGAAAGCTGCCCTCTGTACAGTGACCCCTTACATAAACCTGCTCTTTTTACAGTGCCCCTCACAGAAAGCTGCTCTCTGTACAATATCTCACACAGAAACCCAGTCTCTCGACATTGCCCCTCACAGAAAGCTGCTCTCAGTACAGTGCCCCCTCACAGAAAGCTGCTCTCTGTACAGTACCCCCTCACAGAAAGCTGCTCTCTGTACAGTGTCCCCTCACAGAGAGCTGCTCTCTGGACAGTGCCCCCTCACAGAAAGCTGCCCTATGTACAGTATCCCCTCACAGAAAGCTGCTCTCTGTACAGTACCCCTCACAGAAAGATGCTCACTGTGCAGTACACACCTCACAGAAAGCGGCTCTCTGTTCAGTACCCCTCACAGAAAGATGCTCTCTGTGCAGTGTCCCTCACAGAAAGCTGCTATCTTTACAGTACCCCTCACAGAAAGCTGCTCTCTCTGCAGTATCCCTCAAAGAAAGCTGCTCTCTGTACAGTACCCCTCACAGGAAGATGCTCACTGTGCAGTACCCCCCTCACAGAAAGCTGCTCTCTGTACAGTATCCCTCAAAGAAAGCTGCTCTCTGTACAGTACCCCCTCACAGAAAGCTGCTCTCTGTACAGTGTCTCCTCACAGAAAGCTGCCCTCTGTACGTGCCCTCTCACAGAAAGCTGCCCTCTGTACAGTGCCCCCTCACAGAAAGCTGCCCTATGTACAGTGCCCCCTCACAGAAAGCTGCCCTATGTACAGTGCCCCCTCACAGAAAGATGCCCTCTGTACAGTAGCCCTCACAGAAAGCTGCTCTCTGTACAGTGCCCCCTCATAGAAAGCTGCCCTTTGTACAGTGCCTCCTCACAGAAAGCTGCTCTCTGTACAGTGCCCCCTCACAGAAAGCTGCCCTCTGTACAGTACCCCTCACAAAAGCTGCTCTCCGTACAGTGCCCCCTCATAGAAAGCTGCCCTTTGTACAGTGCCCCCTCACAGAAAGCTGCCCTCTGTACAGTGCCCCCTCACAGAAAGCTGCCCTATGTACAGTGCCCCCTCACAGAAAGCTGCTCTCTGTACAGTTCCTCCTCACAGAAAGCTGCCCTATGTACAGTTCCCCCTCACAGAAAGCTGCTCTCTGTACAGTACCCCTCACAGAAAGATGCTCACTGCGCAGTGTCCCTCACTGAAAGCTGCTATCTTTACAGTACCCCTCACAGAAAGCTGCTCTCTCTACAGTATCCCTCAAAGAAAGCTGCTCTCTGTACAGTACCCCTCACAGAAAGATGCTCACTGTGCAGTACCGCTCTCACAGAAAGCTGCTCTCTGTACAGTATCCCTCACAGAAAGCTGCTCTCTGTACAGGACCGCCCCCACAGAAAGCTGCTCTCTGTACAGTACCCCCTCACAGAAAGCTGCTCTCTGTACAGTACCCCCTCACAGAGAGCTGCTCTCTGTACAGTACCCCCTCACAGAAAGCTGCTCTCTGTACAGTGCCCCCTCACAGAAAGCTGCCCTCTGTACAGTACCCCTCACAAAAGCTGCTCTCCGTACAGTGCCCCCTCATAGAAAGCTGCCCTCTGTACAGTGCCCCCTCACAGAAAGCTGCCCTATGTACAGTGCCCCCTCACAGAAAGCTGCCCTATGTACAGTGCCCCCTCACAGAAAGATGCCCTCTGTACAGTAGCCCTCACAGAAAGCTGCTCTCTGTACAGTGCCCCCTCATAGAAAGCTGCCCTTTGTACAGTGCCCCCTCACAGAAGGCTGCTCTCTGTACAGTGCCCCCTCACAGAAAGCTGCCCTCTGTACAGTACCCCTCACAAAAGCTGCTCTCCGTACAGTGCCCCCTCATAGAAAGCTGCCCTCTGTACAGTGCCCCCTCACAGAAAGCTGCCCTATGTGCAGTGCCCCCTCACAGAAAGCTGCCCTCTGTACAGTGCCCCCTCACAGAAAGCTGCCCTATGTACAGTGCCCCCTCACAAAAAGCTGCCCTTTGTACAGTGCCCCCTCACAGAAAGCTGCTCTCTATGCAGTATCTCACACAGAAACCCGGTCTCTCTACGTTGCCCTTCACAGAAAGCTGCTCTCTGTGCAGTGCTCCCCCTCACAGAAAGCTGCCCTCTGTACAGTGACCCCTTACATAAACCTGCTCTTTTTACAGTGCCCCCTCACAGAAAGCTGCTCTCTGTACAGTACCCCTCACAGAACGTTGCTGTCTGTACAGTACCCCCTCACAGAAAGCTGCTCTCTATGCAGTATCTCACACAGAAACCCGGTCTCTCTACATTGCCCTTCACAGAAAGCTGCTCTCTGTGCAGTGTTCCCCCTCACAGAAAGCTGCCCTCTGTACAGTGACCCCTTACATAAACCTGCTCTTTTTACAGTGCCCCTCACAGAAAGCAGCTCTCTGTACAATATCTCACACAGAAACCCAGTCTCTCGACATTGCCCCTCACAGAAAGTTGCTCTCTGTACAGTACCCCCTCACAGAAAGCTGCTCTCTGTGCAGTATCTCACACAGAAACCCGGTCTCTCTAAATTGCCCCTCACAGAAAGCTGCTCTCTGTACAGTGCCCCTCACAGAAAGCTGCTCTCTGTACAGTGCCCTCTCACAGAAAGCTACTCTCAGTACAGTGCCCCCTCACAGAAAGCTGCTCTCTGTACAGTACCCCCTCACAGAAAGCTGCTCTCTGTACAGTGTCCCCTCACAGAGAGCTGCTCTCTGGACAGTGCCCCCTCACAGAAAGCTGCCCTATGTACAGTGCCCCCTCACAGAAAGCTGCCCTATGTACAGTACCCCCTCACAGAAAGATGCTCACTGTGCAGTACCCACCTCACAGAAAGCGGCTCTCTGTTCAGTACCCCTCACAGAAAGATGCTCTCTGTGCAGTGTCCCTCACAGAAAGCTGCTATCTTTACAGTACCCCTCACAGAAAGCTGCTCTCTCTACAGAATCCCTCAAAGAAAGCTGCTCTCTGTCCAGTACCCCTCACAGGAAGATGCTCACTGTGCAGTACCCCCCTCACAGAAAGCTGCTCTCTGTACAGTATCCCTCAAAGAAAGCTGCTCTCTGTACAGTACCCCCTCACAGAAAGCTGCTCTCGGTACAGTGCCCCCTCACAGAAAGCTGCTCTCTGCACAGTGCCCCCTCACAGAAAGCTGCTCTCTGTACAGTGCCCCCTCACAGAAAGCTGCCCTATGTACAGTGCCCCCTCACAGAAAGCTGCTCTCTGTACAGTACCCCTCAAAGAAAGATGCTCACTGTGCAGTACCCCCCTCACAGAAAGCAGCTCTCTGTTCAGTACCCCTCACAGAAAGATGCTCACTGCGCAGTACCCCCCTCACAGAAAGCTGATCTCTGTACAGTATCCCTCAAAGAAAGCTGCTCTCTGGACAGTGCCCCCTCACATAAAGCTGCTCTCTGTACTGTATCCCTCACAGAAAGCGGCTCTCTGTGCAGTACCGCTCTCACAGAAAGCTGCTCTCTGTACAGTATCCCTCAAAGAAAGCTGCTCTCTGTGCAGTACCCCCCTCACAGAAAGCTGATCTCTGTACAGTATCCATCACAGAAAGCTGCTCTCTGTACAGTAATCCTCACAGAAAGCTGCTCTCTGGACAGTACCCCCTCACAGAAAGGTGCTCTCTGTACAGTGCCCCCTCACAGAAAGCTGCTCACTGTACAGTACCCCTCACAGAAAGCTGCTCTCTGTACAGTACCCCTCACAAAAACTTGCTCTCTGTACGGTACCCCTCACAGAAAGTTGCTCTCTGTACAGTTCCCCCTCACAGAAAGCTGCCCTCTGTATAGTGCCCCCTCACAGAAAGCTGCCCGATGTACAGTGTCCCCTCACAGAAAGCTGCTCTCCGTACAGTTCCTCCTCACAGAAAGAGGCTCTCTGTACAGTATCCATCACAGAAAGCTGCTCTCTGTACAGTACCCCCCCCCCACAGAAAGCTGCTCTCTGTGCAGTACCCCCCTCACAGAAAGCTGCTCTCTGCACAGGATCCATCACAGAAAGCTGCTCTCTGTTCAGTACCCCCCTCACAGAAAGCTGCTCTCTGTACAGTACCCCCTCACAGAAAGCTGCTCTCTGTACAGTACTCCCCTCACAGAAAGCTGCTCTCTGTACAGTCCCCCCCCCCGACAGAAAGCTGCTCTCTGTACAGTGCCCCCTCATAGAAAGCTGCCCTTTGTACAGTGCCCTCTCACAGAAAGCTGCTCTCTGTACAGTGCCCCCTCACAGAAAGCTGCCCTCTGTACAGTACCCCTCACAAAAGCTGCTCTCCGTACAGTGCCCCCTCATAGAAAGCTGCCCTTTGTACAGTGTCTCCTCACAGAAAGCTGCCCTCTGTACGTGCCCCCTCACAGAAAGCTGCCCTCTGTACAGTGCCCCCTCCCAGAAAGCTGCCCTATGTACAGTGCCCCCTCACAGAAAGCTGCCCTATGTACAGTGCCCCCTCACAGAAAGATGCCCTCTGTACAGTAGCCCTCACAGAAAGCTGCTCTCTGTACAGTGCCCCCTCATAGAAAGCTGCCCTTTGTACAGTGCCCCCTCACAGAAAGCTGCTCTCTGTACAGTGCCCCCTCACAGAAAGCTGCCCTCTGTACAGTACCCCTCACAAAAGCTGCTCTCCGTACAGTGCCCCCTCATAGAAAGCTGCCCTTTGTACAGTGCCCCCTCACAGAAAGCTGCTCTCTGTACAGTGTCTCCTCACAGAAAGCTGCCCTCTGTACGTGCCCCCTCACAGAAAGCTGCCCTCTGTACAGTGCCCCCTCACAGAAAGCTGCCCTCTGTACAGTGACCCCTTACATAAACCTGCTCTTTTTACAGTGCCCCTCACAGAAAGCTGCTCTCTGTACAATATCTCACACAGAAACCCAGTCTCTCGACATTGCCCCTCACAGAAAGCTGCTCTCAGTACAGTGCCCCCTCACAGAAAGCTGCTCTCTGTACAGTACCCCCTCACAGAAAGCTGCTCTCTGTACAGTGTCCCCTCACAGAGAGCTGCTCTCTGGACAGTGCCCCCTCACAGAAAGCTGCCCTATGTACAGTGCCCCCTCACAGAAAGCTGCTCTCTGTACAGTGCCCCCTCACAGAAAGCTGCCCTATGTACAGTACCCCCTCACAGAAAGCTGCTCTCTGTACAGTACCCCTCACAGAAAGATGCTCACTGTGCAGTACCCACCTCACAGAAAGCGGCTCTCTGTTCAGTACCCCTCACAGAAAGATGCTCTCTGTGCAGTGTCCCTCACAGAAAGCTGCTATCTTTACAGTACCCCTCACAGAAAGCTGCTCTCTCTACAGTATCCCTCAAAGAAAGCTGCTCTCTGTACAGTACCCCTCACAGGAAGATGCTCACTGTGCAGTACCCCCCTCACAGAAAGCTGCTCTCTGTACAGTATCCCTCAAAGAAAGCTGCTCTCTGTACAGTACCCCCTCACAGAAAGCTGCTCTCGGTACAGTGCCCCCTCACAGAAAGCTGCTCTCTGTACAGTGCCCCCTCACAGAAAGCTGCTCTCTGTACAGTGCCCCCTCACAGAAAGCTGCCCTATGTACAGTGCCCCCTCACAGAAAGCTGCTCTCTGTACAGTACCCCTCAAAGAAAGATGCTCACTGTGCAGTACCCCCCTCACAGAAAGCAGCTCTCTGTTCAGTACCCCTCACAGAAAGATGCTCACTGCGCAGTACCCCCCTCACAGAAAGCTGCTCTCTGTACAGTATCCCTCAAAGAAAGCTGCTCTCTGGACAGTGCCCCCTCACATAAAGCTGCTCTCTGTACTGTATCCCTCACAGAAAGCGGCTCTCTGTACAGTATCCCTCACAGAAAGCTGCTCTCTGTACAGTAATCCTCACAGAAAGCTGCTTTCTGGACAGTACCCCCTCACAGAAAGCTGCTCTCTGTACAGTGCCCCCTCACAGAAAGCTGCTCACTGTACAGTACCACACACAGAAAGGTGCTCTCTGTACAGTGCCACCTCACAGAAAGCTGCTCTCTGTACAGTAACCCCCCCCACAGAAAGCTTCTCTCTGTACAGTACCCCTCACAAAAACTTGCTCTCTGTACGGTACCCCTCACAGAAAGTTGCTCTCTGTACAGTTCCCCCTCACAGAAAGCTGCCCTCTGTATCGTGCCCCCTCACAGAAAGCTGCTCTCTGTACAGTACCCCCTCACAGAAAGCTGCTCTCTGTACAGTACCCCCCCCCCACAGAAAGCTTCTCTCTGTACAGTACCCCTCACAAAAACTTGCTCTCTGTACGGTACCCCTCACAGAAAGTTGCTCTCTGTACAGTACCCCTCACAGAAAGCTGCTCTCTGTACAGTACCCCCCCCACAGAAAGCTTCTCTCTGTACAGTACCCCTCACAAAAACTTGCTCTCTGTACGGTTCCCCTCACAGAAAGCTGCTCTCTGTACAGTTCCTCCTCACAGAAAGCTGCCCTATGTACAGTTCCCCCTCACAGAAAGCTGCTCTCTGTACAGTACCCCTCACAGAAAGATGCTCACTGTGCAGTACCCCCCTCACAGAAAGAGGCTCTCTGTTCAGTACCCCTCACAGAAAGATGCTCTCTGTGCAGTGTCCCTCACAGAAAGCTGCTCTCTGTACAGTACCCCTCACAGAAAGATGCTCACTGTGCAGTACCGCTCTCACAGAAAGCTGCTCTCTGTATAGTATCCCTCAAAGAAAGCTGCTCTCTGTGCAGTACCCCCCTCACAGAAAGCTGCTCTCTGTACAGTATCCCTCACAGAAAGCTGCTCTCTGTACAGTCCCCCCCCCCCGACAGAAAGCTGCTCTCTGTACAGTGCCCCCTCATAGAAAGCTGCCCTTTGTACAGTGCCCTCTCACAGAAAGCTGCTCTCTGTACAGTGCCCCCTCACAGAAAGCTGCCCTCTGTACAGTACCCCTCACAAAAGCTGCTCTCCGTACAGTGCCCCCTAATAGAAAGCTGCCCTTTGTACAGTGCCCCCTCACAGAAAGCTGCTCTCTGTACAGTGTCTCCTCACAGAAAGCTGCCCTCTGTACGTGCCCCCTCACAGAAAGCTGCCCTCTGTACAGTGCCCCCTCACAGAAAGCTGCCCTATGTACAGTGCCCCCTTACAGAAAGCTGCCCTATGTACAGTGCCCCCTCACAGAAAGCTGCTCTCTGTACAGTGCCCCCTCACAGAAAGCTGCCCTCTGTACAGTACCCCTCACAAAAGCTGCTCTCCGTACAGTGCCCCCTCATAGAAAGCTGCCCTTTGTACAGTGCCCCCTCACAGAAAGCTGCTCTCTGTACAGTGTCTCCTCACAGAAAGCTGCCCTCTGTACAGTACCCCTCACAAAAGCTGCTCTCAGTACAGTGACCCCTCATAGAAAGCTGCTCTCTGTACAGTGCCCCCTCACAGAAAGCTGCTCTCTGTACAGTGCCCCCTCATAGAAAGCTGCCCTTTGTACAGTGCCCCCTCACAGAAAGCTGCTCTCTGTACAGTGCCCACTCACAGAAAGCTGCCCTTTGTACAGTGCCCCCTCACAGAAAGCTGCCCTATGTGCAGTGCCCCCTCGCAGAAAGCTGCTCTCTATACAGTATCCCCTCACAGAAAGCTGCTCTCTGTACAGTACCCCTCACAGAAACCTGCTCTCTGTACAGTTCCCCTCACAGAACGTTGCTGTCTGTACAGTACCCCCTCACAGAAAGCTGCTCTCTATGCAGTATCTCACACAGAAACCCGGTCTCTCTACATTGCCCCTCACAGAAAGCTGCTCTCTCTACAGTGTCCCTCACAGAAAGCTGCTCTCTGTACAGTGCTCCCCCTCACAGAAAGCTGCCCTCTGTACAGTGACCCCTTACATAAACCTGCTCTTTTTACAGTGCCCCTCACAGAACGCTGCTCTCTGTACAATATCTCACACAGAAACCCAGTCTCTCGACATTGCCCTTCACAGAAAGCAGCTCTCTGTACAGTATCCCCTCACAGAAAGCTGCTCTCTGTACAGTATCCCTCACAGAAAGCTGCTCTCTGTACAGTACCCCCTCACAGAAAGCTGCTCTCTGTGCAGTATCTCACACAGAAACCCGGTCTCTCTACATTGCCCCTCACAGAAAGCTGCTCTCTGTACAGTGCCCCTCACAGAAAGCTGCTCTCTGTACCGTGCCCTCTCACAGAAAGCTGCTCTCAGTACAGTGCCCCCTCACAGAAAGCTGCTCTCTGTACAGTACCCCCTCACAGAAAGCTGCTCTCTGTACAGTGTCCCCTCACAGAGAGCTGCTCTCTGGACAGTGCCCCCTCACAGAAAGCTGCCCTATGTACAGTGCCCCCTCACAGAAAGCTGCTCTCTGTACAGTACCCCTCACAGAAAGATGCTCACTGTGCAGTACCCACCACACAGAAAGCGGCTCTCTGTTCAGTACCCCTCACAGAAAGATGCTCTCTGTGCAGTGTCCCTCACAGAAAGCTGCTATCTTTACAGTACCCCTCACAGAAAGCTGCTCTCTCTACAGTATCCCTCAAAGAAAGCTGCTCTCTGTACAGTACCCCTCACAGAAAGATGCTCACTGTGCAGTACCCCCCTCACAGAAAGCTGCTCTCTGTACAGTATCCCTCAAAGAATGCTGCACTCTGTACAGTACCCCCTCACAGAAAGCTGCTCTCGGTACAGTGCCCCCTCACAGAAAGCTGCTCTCTGTACAGTGCCCCTCACAGAAAGCTGCTCTCTGTACAGTACTCCCCTCACAGAAAGCTGCTCTCTGTACAGTCCCCCCCCCCCCGACAGAAAGCTGCTCTCTGTACAGTGCCCCCTCATAGAAAGCTGCCCTTTGTACAGTGCCCTCTCACAGAAAGCTGCTCTCTGTACAGTGCCCCCTCACAGAAAGCTGCCCTCTGTACAGTACCCCTCACAAAAGCTGCTCTCCGTACAGTGCCCCCTCATAGAAAGCTGCCCTTTGTACAGTGCCCCCTCACAGAAAGCTGCTCTCTGTACAGTGTCTCCTCACAGAAAGCTGCTCTCTGTCCGTGCCCCCTCACAGAAAGCTGCCCTCTGTACAGTGCCCCCTCACAGAAAGCTGCCCTATGTACAGTGCCCCCTCACAGAAAGCTGCCCTATGTACAGTGCCCCCTCACAGAAAGCTGCTCTCTGTACAGTGCCCCCTCACAGAAAGCTGCCCTCTGTACAGTACCCCTCACAAAAGCTGCTCTCCGTACAGTGCCCCCTCATAGAAAGCTGCCCTTTGTACAGTGCCCCCTCACAGAAAGCTGCCCTATGTACAGTGCCCCCTCACAGAAAGCTGCCCTTTGTACAGTGCCCCCTCACAGAAAGCTGCTCTCTGTACAGTGTCTCCTCACAGAAAGCTGCTCTCTGTACAGTACCCCTCACAAAAGCTGCTCTCTGTACAGTGACCCCTCATAGAAAGCTGCTCTCTGTACAGTGCCCCCTCACAGAAAGCTGCTCTCTGTACAGTGTCTCCTCACAGAAAGCTGCCCTTTGTACAGCGCCCCCTCACAGAAATCTGCCCGCTGTACAGTGCCCCCTCTCAGAAAGCTGCTCTCTGTACAGTGCCCACGCACAGAAAACTGCCCTTTGTACAGTGCCCCCTCACAGAAAGCTGCCCTATGTGCAGTGCCCCCTCGCAGAAAGCTGCTCTCTGTGCAGTACCCCTCACAGAAACCTGCTCTCTGTACAGTACCCCTCACAGAACGTTGCTGTCTGTACAGTACCCCCTCACAGAAAGCTGCTCTCTATGCAGTATCTCACACAGAAACCCGGTCTCTCTACATTGCCCCTCACAGAAAGCTGCTCTCTCTACAGTGTCCCTCACAGAAAGCTGCTCTCTGTACAGTGCTCCCCCTCACACAAAGCTGCCCTCTGTACAGTGACCCCTTACATAAACCTGCTCTTTTTACAGGGCCCCTCACAGAACGCTGCTCTCTGTACAATATCTCACACAGAAACCCAGTCTCTCGACATTGCCCCTCACAGAAAGCAGCTCTCTGTACAGTATCCTCTCACAGAAAGCTGCTCTCTGTACAGTATCCCTCACAGAAAGCTGCTCTCTGTACAGTACCCCCTCACAGAAAGCTGCTCTCTGTGCAGTATCTCACACAGAAACCCGGTCTCTCTACATTGCCCCTCACAGAAAGCTGCTCTCTGTACAGTGCCCCTCACAGAAAGCTGCTCTCTGTACCGTGCCCTCTCACAGAAAGCTGCTCTCAGTACAGTGCCCCCTCACAGAAAGCTGCTCTCTGTACAGTACCCCCTCACAGAAAGCTGCTCTCTGTACAGTGTCCCCTCACAGAGAGCTGCTCTCTGGACAGTGCCCCCTCACAGAAAGCTGCCCTATGTACAGTGCCCCCTCACAGAAAGCTGCTCTCTGTACAGTACCCCTCACAGAAAGATGCTCACTGTGCAGTACCCACCACACAGAAAGCGGCTCTCTGTTCAGTACCCCTCACAGAAAGATGCTCTCTGTGCAGTGTCCCTCACAGAAAGCTGCTATCTTTACAGTACCCCTCACAGAATGCTGCTCTCTCTACAGTATCCCTCAAAGAAAGCTGCTCTCTGTACAGTACCCCTCACAGAAAGATGCTCACTGTGCAGTACCCCCCTCACAGAAAGCTGCTCTCTGTACAGTATCCCTCAAAGAATGCTGCTCTCTGTACAGTACCCCCTCACAGAAAGCTGCTCTCGGTACAGTGCCCCCTCACAGAAAGCTGCTCTCTGTACAGTGCCCCTCACAGAAAGCTGCTCTCTGTACAGTACTCCCCTCACAGAAAGCTGCTCTCTGTACAGTCCCCCCCCCCCGACAGAAAGCTGCTCTCTGTACAGTGCCCCCTCATAGAAAGCTGCCCTTTGTACAGTGCCCTCTCACAGAAAGCTGCTCTCTGTACAGTGCCCCCTCACAGAAAGCTGCCCTCTGTACAGTACCCCTCACAAAAGCTGCTCTCCGTACAGTGCCCCCTCATAGAAAGCTGCCCTTTGTACAGTGCCCCCTCACAGAAAGCTGCTCTCTGTACAGTGTCTCCTCACAGAAAGCTGCTCTCTGTACGTGCCCCCTCACAGAAAGCTGCCCTCTGTACAGTGCCCCCTCACAGAAAGCTGCCCTATGTACAGTGCCCCCTCACAGAAAGCTGCCCTATGTACAGTGCCCCCTCACAGAAAGCTGCTCTCTGTACAGTGCCCCCTCACAGAAAGCTGCCCTCTGTACAGTACCCCTCACAAAAGCTGCTCTCCGTACAGTGCCCCCTCATAGAAAGCTGCCCTTTGTACAGTACCCCCTCACAGAAAGCTGCTCTCTGTACAGTACCCCCCCCCACAGAAAGCTTCTCTCTGTACAGTACCCCTCACAAAAACTTGCTCTCTGTACGGTACCCCTCACAGAAAGTTGCTCTCTGTACAGTACCCCCTCACAGAAAGCTGCTCTCTGTACAGTACCCCCCCCACAGAAAGCTTCTCTCTGTACAGTACCCCTCACAAAAACTTGCTCTCTGTACGGTTCCCCTCACAGAAAGCTGCTCTCTGTCCGTGCCCCCTCACAGAAAGCTGCCCTCTGTACAGTGCCCCCTCACAGAAAGCTGCCCTATGTACAGTGCCCCCTCACAGAAAGCTGCCCTATGTACAGTGCCCCCTCACAGAAAGCTGCTCTCTGTACAGTGCCCCCTCACAGAAAGCTGCCCTCTGTACAGTACCCCTCACAAAAGCTGCTCTCCGTACAGTGCCCCCTAATAGAAAGCTGCCCTTTGTACAGTGCCCCCTCACAGAAAGCTGCTCTCTGTACAGTGTCTCCTCACAGAAAGCTGCCCTCTGTACGTGCCCCCTCACAGAAAGCTGCCCTCTGTACAGTGCCCCCTCACAGAAAGCTGCCCTATGTACAGTGCCCCCTTACAGAAAGCTGCCCTATGTACAGTGCCCCCTCACAGAAAGCTGCTCTCTGTACAGTGCCCCCTCACAGAAAGCTGCCCTCTGTACAGTACCCCTCACAAAAGCTGCTCTCCGTACAGTGCCCCCTCATAGAAAGCTGCCCTTTGTACAGTGCCCCCTCACAGAAAGCTGCTCTCTGTACAGTGTCTCCTCACAGAAAGCTGCCCTCTGTACAGTACCCCTCACAAAAGCTGCTCTCAGTACAGTGCCCCCTCACAGAAAGCTGCTCTCTGTACAGTGCCCCCTCATAGAAAGCTGCCCTTTGTACAGTGCCCCCTCACAGAAAGCTGCTCTCTGTACAGTGCCCACTCACAGAAAGCTGCCCTTTGTACAGTGCCCCCTCACAGAAAGCTGCCCTATGTGCAGTGCCCCCTCGCAGAAAGCTGCTCTCTATACAGTATCCCCTCACAGAAAGCTGCTCTCTGTACAGTACCCCTCACAGAAACCTGCTCTCTGTACAGTTCCCCTCACAGAACGTTGCTGTCTGTACAGTACCCCCTCACAGAAAGCTGCTCTCTATGCAGTATCTCACACAGAAACCCGGTCTCTCTACATTGCCCCTCACAGAAAGCTGCTCTCTCTACAGTGTCCCTCACAGAAAGCTGCTCTCTGTACAGTGCTCCCCCTCACAGAAAGCTGCCCTCTGTACAGTGACCCCTTACATAAACCTGCTCTTTTTACAGTGCCCCTCACAGAACGCTGCTCTCTGTACAATATCTCACACAGAAACCCAGTCTCTCGACATTGCCCTTCACAGAAAGCAGCTCTCTGTACAGTATCCCCTCACAGAAAGCTGCTCTCTGTACAGTATCCCTCACAGAAAGCTGCTCTCTGTACAGTACCCCCTCACAGAAAGCTGCTCTCTGTGCAGTATCTCACACAGAAACCCGGTCTCTCTACATTGCCCCTCACAGAAAGCTGCTCTCTGTACAGTGCCCCTCACAGAAAGCTGCTCTCTGTACCGTGCCCTCTCACAGAAAGCTGCTCTCAGTACAGTGCCCCCTCACAGAAAGCTGCTCTCTGTACAGTACCCCCTCACAGAAAGCTGCTCTCTGTACAGTGTCCCCTCACAGAGAGCTGCTCTCTGGACAGTGCCCCCTCACAGAAAGCTGCCCTATGTACAGTGCCCCCTCACAGAAAGCTGCTCTCTGTACAGTACCCCTCACAGAAAGATGCTCACTGTGCAGTACCCACCACACAGAAAGCGGCTCTCTGTTCAGTACCCCTCACAGAAAGATGCTCTCTGTGCAGTGTCCCTCACAGAAAGCTGCTATCTTTACAGTACCCCTCACAGAAAGCTGCTCTCTCTACAGTATCCCTCAAAGAAAGCTGCTCTCTGTACAGTACCCCTCACAGAAAGATGCTCACTGTGCAGTACCCCCCTCACAGAAAGCTGCTCTCTGTACAGTATCCCTCAAAGAATGCTGCACTCTGTACAGTACCCCCTCACAGAAAGCTGCTCTCGGTACAGTGCCCCCTCACAGAAAGCTGCTCTCTGTACAGTGCCCCTCACAGAAAGCTGCTCTCTGTACAGTACTCCCCTCACAGAAAGCTGCTCTCTGTACAGTCCCCCCCCCCCCGACAGAAAGCTGCTCTCTGTACAGTGCCCCCTCATAGAAAGCTGCCCTTTGTACAGTGCCCTCTCACAGAAAGCTGCTCTCTGTACAGTGCCCCCTCACAGAAAGCTGCCCTCTGTACAGTACCCCTCACAAAAGCTGCTCTCCGTACAGTGCCCCCTCATAGAAAGCTGCCCTTTGTACAGTGCCCCCTCACAGAAAGCTGCTCTCTGTACAGTGTCTCCTCACAGAAAGCTGCTCTCTGTCCGTGCCCCCTCACAGAAAGCTGCCCTCTGTACAGTGCCCCCTCACAGAAAGCTGCCCTATGTACAGTGCCCCCTCACAGAAAGCTGCCCTATGTACAGTGCCCCCTCACAGAAAGCTGCTCTCTGTACAGTGCCCCCTCACAGAAAGCTGCCCTCTGTACAGTACCCCTCACAAAAGCTGCTCTCCGTACAGTGCCCCCTCATAGAAAGCTGCCCTTTGTACAGTGCCCCCTCACAGAAAGCTGCCCTATGTACAGTGCCCCCTCACAGAAAGCTGCCCTTTGTACAGTGCCCCCTCACAGAAAGCTGCTCTCTGTACAGTGTCTCCTCACAGAAAGCTGCTCTCTGTACAGTACCCCTCACAAAAGCTGCTCTCTGTACAGTGACCCCTCATAGAAAGCTGCTCTCTGTACAGTGCCCCCTCACAGAAAGCTGCTCTCTGTACAGTGTCTCCTCACAGAAAGCTGCCCTTTGTACAGCGCCCCCTCACAGAAATCTGCCCGCTGTACAGTGCCCCCTCTCAGAAAGCTGCTCTCTGTACAGTGCCCACGCACAGAAAACTGCCCTTTGTACAGTGCCCCCTCACAGAAAGCTGCCCTATGTGCAGTGCCCCCTCGCAGAAAGCTGCTCTCTGTGCAGTACCCCTCACAGAAACCTGCTCTCTGTACAGTACCCCTCACAGAACGTTGCTGTCTGTACAGTACCCCCTCACAGAAAGCTGCTCTCTATGCAGTATCTCACACAGAAACCCGGTCTCTCTACATTGCCCCTCACAGAAAGCTGCTCTCTCTACAGTGTCCCTCACAGAAAGCTGCTCTCTGTACAGTGCTCCCCCTCACACAAAGCTGCCCTCTGTACAGTGACCCCTTACATAAACCTGCTCTTTTTACAGGGCCCCTCACAGAACGCTGCTCTCTGTACAATATCTCACACAGAAACCCAGTCTCTCGACATTGCCCCTCACAGAAAGCAGCTCTCTGTACAGTATCCTCTCACAGAAAGCTGCTCTCTGTACAGTATCCCTCACAGAAAGCTGCTCTCTGTACAGTACCCCCTCACAGAAAGCTGCTCTCTGTGCAGTATCTCACACAGAAACCCGGTCTCTCTACATTGCCCCTCACAGAAAGCTGCTCTCTGTACAGTGCCCCTCACAGAAAGCTGCTCTCTGTACCGTGCCCTCTCACAGAAAGCTGCTCTCAGTACAGTGCCCCCTCACAGAAAGCTGCTCTCTGTACAGTACCCCCTCACAGAAAGCTGCTCTCTGTACAGTGTCCCCTCACAGAGAGCTGCTCTCTGGACAGTGCCCCCTCACAGAAAGCTGCCCTATGTACAGTGCCCCCTCACAGAAAGCTGCTCTCTGTACAGTACCCCTCACAGAAAGATGCTCACTGTGCAGTACCCACCACACAGAAAGCGGCTCTCTGTTCAGTACCCCTCACAGAAAGATGCTCTCTGTGCAGTGTCCCTCACAGAAAGCTGCTATCTTTACAGTACCCCTCACAGAATGCTGCTCTCTCTACAGTATCCCTCAAAGAAAGCTGCTCTCTGTACAGTACCCCTCACAGAAAGATGCTCACTGTGCAGTACCCCCCTCACAGAAAGCTGCTCTCTGTACAGTATCCCTCAAAGAATGCTGCTCTCTGTACAGTACCCCCTCACAGAAAGCTGCTCTCGGTACAGTGCCCCCTCACAGAAAGCTGCTCTCTGTACAGTGCCCCTCACAGAAAGCTGCTCTCTGTACAGTACTCCCCTCACAGAAAGCTGCTCTCTGTACAGTCCCCCCCCCCCGACAGAAAGCTGCTCTCTGTACAGTGCCCCCTCATAGAAAGCTGCCCTTTGTACAGTGCCCTCTCACAGAAAGCTGCTCTCTGTACAGTGCCCCCTCACAGAAAGCTGCCCTCTGTACAGTACCCCTCACAAAAGCTGCTCTCCGTACAGTGCCCCCTCATAGAAAGCTGCCCTTTGTACAGTGCCCCCTCACAGAAAGCTGCTCTCTGTACAGTGTCTCCTCACAGAAAGCTGCTCTCTGTACGTGCCCCCTCACAGAAAGCTGCCCTCTGTACAGTGCCCCCTCACAGAAAGCTGCCCTATGTACAGTGCCCCCTCACAGAAAGCTGCCCTATGTACAGTGCCCCCTCACAGAAAGCTGCTCTCTGTACAGTGCCCCCTCACAGAAAGCTGCCCTCTGTACAGTACCCCTCACAAAAGCTGCTCTCCGTACAGTGCCCCCTCATAGAAAGCTGCCCTTTGTACAGTACCCCCTCACAGAAAGCTGCTCTCTGTACAGTACCCCCCCCCACAGAAAGCTTCTCTCTGTACAGTACCCCTCACAAAAACTTGCTCTCTGTACGGTACCCCTCACAGAAAGTTGCTCTCTGTACAGTACCCCCTCACAGAAAGCTGCTCTCTGTACAGTACCCCCCCCACAGAAAGCTTCTCTCTGTACAGTACCCCTCACAAAAACTTGCTCTCTGTACGGTTCCCCTCACAGAAAGCTGCTCTCTGTACAGTTCCTCCTCACAGAAAGCTGCCCTATGTACAGTTCCCCCTCACAGAAAGCTGCTCTCTGTACAGTACCCCTCACAGAAAGATGCTCACTGTGCAGTACCCCCCTCACAGAAAGAGGCTCTCTGTTCAGTACCCCTCACAGAAAGATGCTCTCTGTGCAGTGTCCCTCACAGAAAGCTGCTCTCTGTACAGTACCCCTCACAGAAAGATGCTCACTGTGCAGTACCGCTCTCACAGAAAGCTGCTCTCTGTATAGTATCCCTCAAAGAAAGCTGCTCTCTGTGCAGTACCCCCCTCACAGAAAGCTGCTCTCTGTACAGTATCCCTCACAGAAAGCTGCTCTCTGTACAGTCCCCCCCCCCGACAGAAAGCTGCTCTCTGTACAGTGCCCCCTCATAGAAAGCTGCCCTTTGTACAGTGCCCTCTCACAGAAAGCTGCTCTCTGTACAGTGCCCCCTCACAGAAAGCTGCCCTCTGTACAGTACCCCTCACAGAAAGCTGCTCTCCGTACAGTGCCCCCTCATAGAAAGCTGCCCTTTGTACAGTGCCCCCTCACAGAAAGCTGCTCTCTGTACAGTGTCTCCTCACAGAAAGCTGCCCTCTGTACGTGCCCCCTCACAGAAAGCTGCCCTCTGTACAGTGCCCCCTCACAGAAAGCTGCCCTATGTACAGTGCCCCCTTACAGAAAGCTGCCCTATGTACAGTGCCCCCTCACAGAAAGCTGCTCTCTGTACAGTGCCCCCTCACAGAAAGCTGCCCTCTGTACAGTACCCCTCACAAAAGCTGCTCTCCGTACAGTGCCCCCTCATAGAAAGCTGCCCTTTGTACAGTGCCCCCTCACAGAAAGCTGCTCTCTGTACAGTGTCTCCTCACAGAAAGCTGCCCTCTGTACAGTACCCCTCACAAAAGCTGCTCTCAGTACAGTGACCCCTCATAGAAAGCTGCTCTCTGTACAGTGCCCCCTCACAGAAAGCAGCTCTCTGTACAGTGCCCCCTCATAGAAAGCTGCCCTTTGTACAGTGCCCCCTCACAGAAAGCTGCTCTCTGTACAGTGCCCACTCACAGAAAGCTGCCCTTTGTACAGTGCCCCCTCACAGAAAGCTGCCCTATGTGCAGTGCCCCCTCGCAGAAAGCTGCTCTCTATACAGTATCCCCTCACAGAAAGCTGCTCTCTGTACAGTACCCCTCACAGAAACCTGCTCTCTGTACAGTTCCCCTCACAGAACGTTGCTGTCTGTACAGTACCCCCTCACAGAAAGCTGCTCTCTATGCAGTATCTCACACAGAAACCCGGTCTCTCTACATTGCCCCTCACAGAAAGCTGCTCTCTCTACAGTGTCCCTCACAGAAAGCTGCTCTCTGTACAGTGCTCCCCCTCACAGAAAGCTGCCCTCTGTACAGTGACCCCTTACATAAACCTGCTCTTTTTACAGTGCCCCTCACAGAACGCTGCTCTCTGTACAATATCTCACACAGAAACCCAGTCTCTCGACATTGCCCCTCACAGAAAGCAGCTCTCTGTACAGTATCCCCTCACAGAAAGCTGCTCTCTGTACAGTATCCCTCACAGAAAGCTGCTCTCTGTACAGTACCCCCTCACAGAAAGCTGCTCTCTGTGCAGTATCTCACACAGAAACCCGGTCTCCCTACATTGCCCCTCACAGAAAGCTGCTCTCTGTACAGTGCCCCTCACAGAAAGCTGCTCTCTGTACCGTGCCCTCTCACAGAAAGCTGCTCTCAGTACAGTGCCCCCTCACAGAAAGCTGCTCTCTGTACAGTACCCCCTCACAGAAAGCTGCTCTCTGTACAGTGTCCCCTCACAGAGAGCTGCTCTCTGGACAGTGCCCCCTCACAGAAAGCTGCCCTATGTACAGTGCCCCCTCACAGAAAGCTGCTCTCTGTACAGTACCCCTCACAGAAAGATGCTCACTGTGCAGTACCCACCACACAGAAAGCGGCTCTCTGTTCAGTACCCCTCACAGAAAGATGCTCTCTGTGCAGTGTCCCTCACAGAAAGCTGCTATCTTTACAGTACCCCTCACAGAAAGCTGCTCTCTCTACAGTATCCCTCAAAGAAAGCTGCTCTCTGTACAGTACCCCTCACAGAAAGATGCTCACTGTGCAGTACCCCCCTCACAGAAAGCTGCTCTCTGTACAGTATCCCTCAAAGAATGCTGCTCTCTGTACAGTACCCCCTCACAGAAAGCTGCTCTCGGTACAGTGCCCCCTCACAGAAAGCTGCTCTCTGTACAGTGCCCCTCACAGAAAGCTGCTCTCTGTACAGTACTCCCCTCACAGAAAGCTGCTCTCTGTACAGTCCCCCCCCCACCCCGACAGAAAGCTGCTCTCTGTACAGTGCCCCCTCATAGAAAGCTGCCCTTTGTACAGTGCCCTCTCACAGAAAGCTGCTCTCTGTACAGTGCCCCCTCACAGAAAGCTGCCCTCTGTACAGTACCCCTCACAAAAGCTGCTCTCCGTACAGTGCCCCCTCATAGAAAGCTGCCCTTTGTACAGTGCCCCCTCACAGAAAGCTGCTCTCTGTACAGTGTCTCCTCACAGAAAGCTGCTCTCTGTACGTGCCCCCTCACAGAAAGCTGCCCTCTGTACAGTGCCCCCTCACAGAAAGCTGCCCTATGTACAGTGCCCCCTCACAGAAAGCTGCCCTATGTACAGTGCCCCCTCACAGAAAGCTGCTCTCTGTACAGTGCCCCCTCACAGAAAGCTGCCCTCTGTACAGTACCCCTCACAAAAGCTGCTCTCCGTACAGTGCCCCCTCATAGAAAGCTGCCCTTTGTACAGTGCCCCCTCACAGAAAGCTGCTCTCTGTACAGTGTCTCCTCACAGAAAGCTGCCCTCTGTACGTGCCCCCTCACAGAAAGCTGCTCTCTGTACAGTGCCCCCTCACAGAAAGCTGCCCTCTGTCCAGTACCCCTCACAAAAGCTGCTCTCTGTACAGTGACCCCTCATAGAAAGCTGCTCTCTGTACAGTGCCCCCTCACAGAAAGCTGCTCTCTGTACAGTGTCTCCTCACAGAAAGCTGCCCTTTGTACAGCGCCCCCTCACAGAAATCTGCCCGCTGTACAGTGCCCCCTCACAGAAAGCTGCTCTCTGTACAGTGCCCCCTCATAGAAAGCTGCCCTTTGTACAGTGCCCCCTCACAGAAAGCTGCTCTCTGTACAGTGCCCACTCACAGAAAGCTGCCCTTTGTACAGTGCCCCCTCACAGAAAGCTGCCCTATGTGCAGTGCCCCCTCGCAGAAAGCTGCTCTCTATACAGTATCCCCTCACAGAAAGCTGCTCTCTGTACAGTACCCCTCACAGAAACCTGCTCTCTGTACAGTTCCCCTCACAGAACGTTGCTGTCTGTACAGTACCCCCTCACAGAAAGCTGCTCTCTATGCAGTATCTCACACAGAAACCCGGTCTCTCTACATTGCCCCTCACAGAAAGCTGCTCTCTCTACAGTGTCCCTCACAGAAAGCTGCTCTCTGTACAGTGCTCCCCCTCACAGAAAGCTGCCCTCTGTACAGTGACCCCTTACATAAACCTGCTCTTTTTACAGTGCCCCTCACAGAACGCTGCTCTCTGTACAATATCTCACACAGAAACCCAGTCTCTCGACATTGCCCCTCACAGAAAGCAGCTCTCTGTACAGTATCCCCTCACAGAAAGCTGCTCTCTGTACAGTATCCCTCACAGAAAGCTGCTCTCTGTACAGTACCCCCTCACAGAAAGCTGCTCTCTGTGCAGTATCTCACACAGAAACCCGGTCTCTCTACATTGCCCCTCACAGAAAGCTGCTCTCTGTACAGTGCCCCTAACAGAAAGCTGCTCTCTGTACCGTGCCCATCTCACAGAAAGCTGCTCTCAGTACAGTGCCCCCTCACAGAAAGCTGCTCTCTGTACAGTACCCCCTCACAGAAAGCTGCTCTCTGTACAGTGTCCCCTCACAGAGAGCTGCTCTCTGGACAGTGCCCCCTCACAGAAAGCTGCCCTATGTACAGTGCCCCCTCACAGAAAGCTGCTCTCTGTACAGTACCCCTCACAGAAAGATGCTCACTGTGCAGTACCCACCACACAGAAAGCGGCTCTCTGTTCAGTACCCCTCACAGAAAGATGCTCTCTGTGCAGTGTCCCTCACAGAAAGCTGCTATCTTTACAGTACCCCTCACAGAAAGCTGCTCTCTCTACAGTATCCCTCAAAGAAAGCTGCTCTCTGTACAGTACCCCTCACAGAAAGATGCTCACTGTGCAGTACCCCCCTCACAGAAAGCTGCTCTCTGTACAGTATCCCTCAAAGAATGCTGCTCTCTGTACAGTACCCCCTCACAGAAAGCTGCTCTCGGTACAGTGCCCCCTCACAGAAAGCTGCTCTCTGTACAGTGCCCCTCACAGAAAGCTGCTCTCTGTACAGTACTCCCCTCACAGAAAGCTGCTCTCTGTACAGTCCCCCCCCCACCCCGACAGAAAGCTGCTCTCTGTACAGTGCCCCCTCATAGAAAGCTGCCCTTTGTACAGTGCCCTCTCACAGAAAGCTGCTCTCTGTACAGTGCCCCCTCACAGAAAGCTGCCCTCTGTACAGTACCCCTCACAAAAGCTGCTCTCCGTACAGTGCCCCCTCATAGAAAGCTGCCCTTTGTACAGTGCCCCCTCACAGAAAGCTGCTCTCTGTACAGTGTCTCCTCACAGAAAGCTGCTCTCTGTACGTGCCCCCTCACAGAAAGCTGCCCTCTGTACAGTGCCCCCTCACAGAAAGCTGCCCTATGTACAGTGCCCCCTCACAGAAAGCTGCCCTATGTACAGTGCCCCCTCACAGAAAGCTGCTCTCTGTACAGTGCCCCCTCACAGAAAGCTGCCCTCTGTACAGTACCCCTCACAAAAGCTGCTCTCCGTACAGTGCCCCCTCATAGAAAGCTGCCCTTTGTACAGTGCCCCCTCACAGAAAGCTGCTCTCTGTACAGTGTCTCCTCACAGAAAGCTGCCCTCTGTACGTGCCCCCTCACAGAAAGCTGCTCTCTGTACAGTGCCCCCTCACAGAAAGCTGCCCTCTGTCCAGTACCCCTCACAAAAGCTGCTCTCTGTACAGTGACCCCTCATAGAAAGCTGCTCTCTGTACAGTGCCCCCTCACAGAAAGCTGCTCTCTGTACAGTGTCTCCTCACAGAAAGCTGCCCTCTGTACGTGCCCCCTCACAGAAAGCTGCTCTCTGTACAGTGCCCCCTCACAGAAAGCTGCCCTCTGTCCAGTACCCCTCACAAAAGCTGCTCTCTGTACAGTGTCTCCTCACAGAAAGCTGCCCTTTGTACAGCGCCCCCTCACAGAAATCTGCCCGCTGTACAGTGCCCCCTCACAGAAAGCTGCTCTCTGTACAGTGCCCACTCACAGAAATCTGCCCTTTGTACAGTGCCCCCTCACAGAAAGCTGCCCTATGTGCAGTGCCCCCTCGCAGAAAGCTGCTCTCTGTACAGTACCCCTCACAGAAACCTGCTCTCTGTACAGTACCCCTCACAGAACGTTGCTGTCTGTACAGTACCCCCTCACAGAAAGCTGCTCTCTATGCAGTATCTCACACAGAAACCCGGTCTCTCTACATTGCCCCTCACAGAAAGCTGCTCTCTCTACAGTGTCCCTCACAGAAAGCTGCTCTCTGTACAGTGCTCCCCCTCACAGAAAGCTGCCCTCTGTACAGTGACCCCTTACATAAACCTGCTCTTTTTACAGTGCCCCTCACAGAACGCTGCTCTCTGAACAATATCTCACACAGAAACCCAGTCTCTCGACATTGCCCCTCACAGAAAGCAGCTCTCTGTACAGTATCCCCTCACAGAAAGCTGCTCTCTGTACAGTATCCCTCACAGAAAGCTGCTCTCTGTACAGTACCCCCTCACAGAAAGCTGCTCTCTGTGCAGTATCTCACACAGAAACCCGGTCTCTCTACATTGCCCCTCACAGAAAGCTGCTCTCTGTACAGTGCCCCTCACAGAAAGCTGCTCTCTGTACAGTACCCCCTCACAGAAAGCTGCTCTCTGTACAGTGTCCCCTCACAGAGAGCTGCTCTCTGGACAGTGCCCCCTCACAGAAAGCTGCCCTATGTACAGTGCCCCCTCACAGAAAGCTGCTCTCTGTACAGTACCCCTCACAGAAAGATGCTCACTGTGCAGTACCCACCACACAGAAAGCGGCTCTCTGTTCAGTACCCCTCACAGAAAGATGCTCTCTGTGCAGTGTCCCTCACAGAAAGCTGCTATCTTTACAGTACCCCTCACAGAAAGCTGCTCTCTCTACAGTATCCCTCAAAGAAAGCTGCTCTCTGTACAGTACCCCTCACAGAAAGATGCTCACTGTGCAGTACCCCCCTCACAGAAAGCTGCTCTCTGTACAGTATCCCTCAAAGAATGCTGCTCTCTGTACAGTACCCCCTCACAGAAAGCTGCTCTCGGTACAGTGCCCCCTCACAGAAAGCTGCTCTCTGTACAGTGCCCCCTCACAGAAAGCTGCTCTCTGTACAGTGCCCCCTCACAGAAAGCTGCTCTCTGTACAGTACCCCTCACAGAAAGATGCTCACTGTGCAGTACCCCCCTCACAGAAAGCAGCTCTCTGTTCAGTACCCCTCACAGAAAGATGCTCACTGCGCAGTACCCCCCTCACACAAAGCTGCTCTCTGTACAGTATCCCTCAAAGAAAGCAGCTCTCTGTACAGTACCCCCTCACAGAAAGCTGCTCTCTGTACAGTACCCCTCACATAAAGATGCTCTCTGTACTGTACCCCACACAGAAAGCTGCTCTCTGTACAGTACCCCTCACAGAAAGATGCTCTCTGTACAGTATCTCTCACAGAAAGCTACTCTCTGTACAGTATCCCTCACAGAAAGCTGCTCTCTGTACAGTACCCCCCCCCACAGAAAGCTGCTCTATGTACAGTGCCCCCTCACAGAAAGCTGCCATTTGTACAGTGCCCCCTCACAGAAAGCTGCTCTCTGTACAGTGCCCCCTCACAGAAAGCTGTCGTCTGTACAGTGCCTCCTCACAGAAAGCTGCCCTCTGTGCAGTACCCCTCACAAATGCTGCTCTCCGTACAGTAGCCTCTCACAGAAAGCTGCTCTCTGTACAGTTCCCCCTCACAGAAAGCTGCCCTCTGTACGTGCCCCCTCACAGAAAGCTGCCCTCTGTACAGTGCCCCTCACAGAAAGCTGCTCTCTGTACAGTATCCTTCACAGAAAGCTGCTCTCTGTACAGTGCACCCCCTCACAGAAAGCTGCTCTCTGTACAGTGCCCCTCACAGAAAGCTGCTCTCTGTACGGTACCCCTCACAGAAAGCTGCTCTGTGTACAGTGCACCCCCTCACAGAAAGCTGCTCTCTGTACAGTATCCCTCACAGAAAGCTGCTCTCTGTACAGTGCCCCTCACAGAAAGCTGCTCTCTGTACAGTGCACCCCCTCACAGAAAGCTGCTCTCTGTACAGTGCACCCCCTCACACGAAGCTGCTCTCGGTACAGTACCCCCACAGAATGCTGCTCTCGGTACAGTGCACCCCCTCACAGAGCGCTGCTCTTTTGGCAGCTGATATGGAGCCTGTGCCGAACGAATAGCATGAAATGATCTCTGCTAGAATCGTGCTGTTGCCAACAGAGGTACGCGTTATCGAAAAGACAGTTCCTTAATCTTTCAGCGACGTTTTAAGCAAATCACAATGCCACAACACCCGTTGTCTTAGGTCTACCTGAGTTATTATTTTTCCGCTGTTTGGTAACTCATAAACTGACTTTTTGTATTAACTGATTAATTTACTCCTTTTAAAACATAAAGTCATTTTGTCTGGTAGAAAGGTATCATCACAGGAGGCCATCCTTTGTCATCTAAGTTAGAAAAAAAGTCAAAAGGTGACTGCAGATGTAAATTCAGTGGCTGTCTGGAGAGGTATAGGGGGAAACCCTGGGGTGTGACAATGTGCAATGTAACAATGTTGTCAGCGATGGAGGGGGTAGATTAAAGAATGGGAGCTAATTCATCTCTCCTCACCTGGAGGCAATTGACAATCCTAGTTGGAGCAATTCATGTGAGGTCTGGTGGTAACAAATGATATGAGTTAGTTCCAAGCCCTCGTTGAATATATTTATCTGGTCGAGCCTGGACAATGGGAGGAGGGATTTGTGGTGAAGATAACTTCAGGTCAATTTGTCCATTAAAAAAACTCTGCTGGAGACAACCTCCAGTAGTTTACTGTTAGTGCCCACAGTTTAACTGCCTAAGCCTAATGCTGTATGAATTCTTCCCTCTCAGACTCTTTGCTTCTCTACCTTTTTAAAAAGCTACTTTAAATCAACCACTTTGCCTCGGCGTTTGTTCATCTCTTTTAAGGTTCTTCATGGCTCACTGTTAAATTTTGTCTCACTCCATAATGCTATGAAGGACCTTGAAATGTTTTATTTCATTAAAGATGCTTTATTAACACAAGGCTGCTTTGAAGAATGTTCAATCCTTTGAGTAGCAGAAAGAAACCTACAGTCTGAGACGGCATAATTGCTGACACTGAGAAAGGCCTTTGTGGAGAATGTCATCATGGGAGTTGTATGTCAAAGGCACCCTGGTGTAATTGCTTCTCTCACTGCAGTCTATAATGGAGATATCAACCAGCGGTTTAGAAGCTGAATCCAGATCAGTAAGGGTCAGGTCAGTACTCTGACAATGTTAAGTGAGTAAGTTGAGCTGGAACTGACCAGGTTCAATGACTGTGATGTTTAACAGCTGAGTCTCCCTTGTGTAATATTCATAGAGAGCTTCTCATGCTTTAGAGTCAAGCATACTCAGACTTGTTCCTCCACCATTGCTGAAAAGTGAGACTTATTGTTGAAGCACTGATTGGTTGGCAAGTCAACTCTGATTTACCAAGGTGTTGGCAATGGGAAGTTATAGGCTGAAGTAGAAAATATTGAAGGCTTGACTAAGTTCCTTTAGTTTGCAGAGAATGGGTCTCTGCATGAACCTAAGTTGTTTCTAGCCAGTGCGAATGAGCCACAGTGTGATTTGGGTTGATTATCTCGCTATCTCCCAAGCCACCACGCCTTGTATATGGCCTACCAGTCTGTGAGGCAATCTGGTCTGCTGACTACAAATGTCATTAGGGGGAAAACAATGGGTGCCAGTTCCACTTGGAGACAGAGGAGCACCTCTATTTGTCCTGAGGAGTTTGAAGGAGCATGGGTGTAAAGCTGGAAAAGAGATGGCTCATGGAGAAAGCTGACCAGTGCGTTGAATGAGAACCTTTTGCAATGAGCAGCATCACTTCAACAGCTGAAAAACTGGCTGCCCAGGAACATGGGTAGATGAGGAGGCCATTCAGCCCTTGAGCCTGTTTCACTATTCAGTTCGATCATATCTGATCTACCATTCAACTCCATTTTCCTGCCTTTCCTCCACATTGTTTGCTACCATTAGCCAACTAAAATCCATCAATCTCAGAGAGTAAGGTCTGGATTTTCAGACAATCAGCAT
Organism: Chiloscyllium plagiosum; assembly: GCF_037043375.1. Lineage (NCBI taxonomy): Eukaryota > Metazoa > Chordata > Chondrichthyes > Orectolobiformes > Hemiscylliidae > Chiloscyllium > Chiloscyllium plagiosum. The sequence continues at coordinate 68,423,811 of NW_028270157.1, forward strand.
TGACTTCCAGTTCTGGAAGTTTCTCCCACATACAGACCTCAGAAGTCTGCACAGAAGTAAATAAACTAGAGGGAACACTGGTCAGGACCATTGCTGGAACGTTGTCAGGACTCATAGCCTTTGCAGTAGCCAGTGCCTCCAACCATTTCTTGCTAGCACCTGGATTTCTCCTCCCCCCTCATTATTCCAGTCTCAAGCCTCCAACTGGGCACCACCCTCCTGATCTGTCCACCATCTTTCCCATCTACCTGCTTCACCCTCCTCTCACCTATCACCCTCCCATCACCTTCTCCCTTACCTACATCTACCTATCACATTCCCAGCTACCTTCCCCCCAGCTCCATCCCCATTCCCCTCCCATTTATCTCTCACCTCCCTCGCCCACAAGCCTCATTTCTGATGAAGGGCTTGTGCCCGAAACATTGACTCTCCTGTTCCTCGGATGCTGCCTGACCTGCTGTGCTTTTCCAGCGCCACACTCTTGACTCTGATCTCCACCATCTGCAGTCCTCACTTTCTCTGTCCTTATCTACGGACCCCCAGCAATGTGGTCGATACGTAACTCTCCACTGAAATGATGCAACAAGCCATTCAGTTCGAGGGCAATTAAAGATGGCCGACAAATGATAGTCTTGACGGTGACACCTGCATCTCATGAAGGATCAAAGAAGGAGTTTAAAAAATGGATGACAGAGAGATTGGATTAGTGCTGGCCTGGATGCCCCCCCCCCCCCCTGCCCCCTACCCCCGATTCAGGGGATGGAAACTCTCCAGTATCGTGTTGTGTTGCCTGTGATGCCCACGTGCTGAGAATGATAGAAAGCGTCCGTGCCTTGAATTCCTTTTCCTTTTCACTCACCTGCTGATGTGTAATGCTCAGCTCAAAGTTCAAAAGCCAGTGGTAATTGTCACCATGGTGCATGTATCTCCAGCTACCAATCACAAGCCACTTGTGCTCAGTGCATAAAAATATTCTTATCTTGTTGCTTTTCAGATAGACTGCCTGAAAACAAATGGTGCAGCCTGGCTTTTCTGGTTGTACAACACACAGAGCTCAGGCAGTCGGGAATGGGAAACAAAAGCATCAAAACTTTCCAACAGACCATTCGGTCTATTATTTCCCGTGCTGGCTAAAGGAGAGTGCTGCCAAGCTTTATCTGGGTCTGGGCTAGTGGCGAGCATCTGAGTGTTATTTCAAAATACGTTGAGGGTTTCTGCCGCTAACCCCTGCTTTTGTCCTACCAAGGGGGTGAATTTCAGATCCTCAGTGCCCTCCATGTGAAAATCCAGCATTCCCTATTGCCAATCCCGATGAGAGTTAATTTGGTCATTGGATTCCCTGCAACTCACACACTGGCCTGACCTGGAGAACCATCATGATTTTTTTACCATCACTAAGCCAACATTATAGCAATCCTGAGACTAACTTCACTTCGTGGACTGCAAACGTTCAGAAAGAAGATACACGATCTTCTCCTGAGAGGAACAGATAATAAGCGGCCACACTTTCCCGAAATAATCACAAGGCAGGAATGAGTTGACAGAAGAACTGGAACGTAGACTGAGACTGAAACCTTGGAGTTTCCAATCTGAACCATTCAGCTGCTAGGCTCTCCCCAGGGTAGGGGAATCCAGAACCAGAGGGCACAGGTTTAAGGTGAGAGAGGAAATAATAGCAAGCTCAGGGTCAACATTTTCGTACAGAGAGTGGTGCGTGTATGGAAGAGCTGCCAGAGGAAGTGGTGGAGGCTGGTATAATGCCAACATTTAAATTGAATCTGGATGGGTATATGACAAGGAAAAGTTTAGAGGGGCTAAGTGCTGGGAAATGGGACTAGATTAGGTTGGGATATCTTGTCGGCACAGACCAGTTGGACTGAAAGGTCTGTTTTCATGCTGTACATCTCGATGACTGTCTGACTACCTTCCACATTGGCGAGAGGAGGAAGCTACAGCTGTTCTCAGGGCCTGCTGTGTCCAGTATGGAGCTGAGAATGCCTTTAGGTGCAGAAGTAATTAAGGCCTAGGATGCTACTTTCTTCCTAATGAGAATGGGGAACCAGCTTGAGTCAGGATCCAGGCTTTACAAATTACCTTTGCACTCACCAAACACGCTCGGTCTGTATAGGCTGGCTGCTGGGTGGTAATTAAGTTTGAAGAGAGATTGTTACCCTTTCTGTTCTGACAGCAGCAGAGTGCTTTGTGTAAAAGTTGCACACTGCATTCACCGAATCACTGAATAAAACTCAACACACTCCAGGAAAACCGTTCTAGAGAGGATGGGAACAGAGGGGAGTTATAAACTCTCTGTGCCTTTGTGGCCAAGCTAATGACCTGCATCTTAACACTGTCTGCACTTCTGTAACCCTCGCTTAACAAAAGTCTATTCGCCTTTTGACATTTGCAACTGAGCTCGAGCCTTAACAGTTTAAAGGGTGATGGTGATGGGGGAGTTTCCCAATTTCTACTACCTATTACATTCAGTAATGCTTCCTGATATCTTCCCTTGGAAACACTCTAGGTCTAATTTTAATGTTAACAGTTTCATGTTATCTACCAGAAGAATATTTTCCTTCTATCTGCTCTCTTAAACCATTTAAACATAGAGTCATACACCATTGAAACAGACCCTTCAGTCCAAGTTGTCTATGCCAACTGAGTTTCCCAAACTAAACTTGTCTCACTTGCCTGTGTTTGGCCCATATCCCTCTAAACCTTTCCTATTCATGTACCCATCCAAATTTCTTTTAACTGTTATACCTGTACCTGCATCTACTACTTCCTCTGGCAGTTCATTCCACGTACGAACCACTGTCTTCGTGAAAAAGTGGCTCCTCGGGTCCCTTTTAAATCTTTCCCCTCTCATCTTCAAAATATGTCCCAGCACCTTTCATGTTTCATATTCAAGTTTGCTTACCTAGGCTACATTTCCCTCCTGTTGTTGTTGTAATGAGGTCAGCCAGGTACACCTCATAGCATTTAACATGGTCCAATCAGGGAGCCCTGGCTGACAGATATAAACAGGAGTGTCAGGGGTTGTGTTCACTCTGAGAGCTGGCTCTGAGGGAGCTAGATCAGTATCAAGGACTGTCCACATGTAAATAAAGGGTGACTTGGTGATGGGATACAGGCCTCTGTGGAGTTATTTCAGTATCTCCATAGCCTCGTCAAAAAGCAAAACCAGAAAGTGCTGAAGAAACTCAGCAGGTTTGGATAACATCTCCAGAGAGAGAGAAACAGAGTTAATGTTTTGAGACCAATATGATAGTTTTGCTCCCTGTGATATATCCAGCGCTTTCTGTTCTTGCGACAGATTTCCAGCAGCATTGTGCCTTTCATAATCTGGTTCTATGAAGGACAAACCAGCACTGCACCCCCTGCGCTGAGGACCACTCTATCCATGACAAGGTGAGGCTGCTCGAGTTTAATACTCTGATCCCAGAAAACCCCCTGTCCCACACTCTGTAGCTCCTCCAACCAGACATTGTCAGTACAAGTACACCAGCATTCTCTGAGGGAAGGCAAGCTGAACAACTCCGCACACTGCTCGCCTGTTAAATAAGATGTCGTGATTAATGCTATCAGAAGTCTTTCTAAAGCCCCAAAGCCCATCAGTGAGTCATCCTTTATCCACAATGTTTGCTAGGTCACGCATAACAAGGCAGAGCATTTAAAATGAAAAACAATTCCAACTCAAAGTCATGATTACTTGTTGCGAGGTGCAAATTGATTGAACGCAATTTTCAGCCATCAAAGTCGGAGAAAATTGGAATAATTTATCATTGACATCGCAGTACCATCGCAAAACAGAGAACTCCTTTTAGCCACACTTCCACTCTTTCGTTCCTGGAAACATTTTTGACAGCATTTGCCTTGCGGGGGTCCAGAACATGCCAGCAAGCTATTTGTACAGGGCTTCACAGCCGAGACAGAGCCAGTTCTTAAACTGGAATCCAGAACCATTCCAGCCTGGCTCAGCAGACAGACAGTGAGGTCAGTGTCCTTCCACTTGCTGCTTCAAGGTCACTGCCACGATCGGACTGTGACCAGGCAAAAACAACTTGCACCCGTATTGCAATGTTAATACAGTAACCCATCGAACGGCCTTTCACAGGCCTGTCATTAATCAAATAAACGTCCACTCCACACAGGCCAAAGGGCCTGTTTCTGTACCATGGTGTCTACGACCAAACTTCCAAAGGACACATTCTGACGGATGACCCAAAGTGTACGGCAATCTCGAAGGAGTGCCTTTAAATGCAAAGTTAGGTCGTGGTTTGGTGAGGTGTGTTCTGGGATGGTTGACTTCTTGGTTATGCGAGTTGAGAAAGTGATGCCTCTTACTCTGTCACTTGGACAATGATTGCACTAAGATTCCTTTTATTTGCACCTATATCTACAACCATGATCTCAACACATCGTCTCCGTTCTGCTTCAGACTTCTGCTTCTACCCAATACCAATGTTTGCCATGTTACTGGGGTGGCTCTGTGGCTCAGTGGTTAGTATTGCAGCCTCACAGTGCTAGGGACTTGGGTTCAATTCCAGTCTCAGGCGACTGTGTGGAGTATGCACATTCTCCCCTGTGTCTGCCTCCAGGTTTCCTCTCACAATCCAAAGATGTGCAGGTTAGGGTGGATTGGCCATATTAAATTGCCCATAGTGTCCAGGGATGTATAGGTTAGGTGCACTAGTCAGAAGTAAATGTAAGGTAGGGGGCATTGGTCTGGGTGGGTTACTCTTCGGAGGTTCAGTGTGGACTTGTCTGACCAAGGAGCCTGGTTCCACACTGTAGGAATTGATGATTTACCCAGAGATTCATTAGCTTAGCCTATTGACATACCTTCCTGCACAGGATTCCACTACTTAAGCTAGGTTTCCTGAACTTAAGTGTCACGACCCACAGTGCGGCCACAAAGCAAGGTTCCAATGTCATCAGTTCTAAGATTGTGACAAAACTTTGAATCCTCCTTTGAAAGCTTGTATTTGTGTTAATGGTGGGTGTAGCCTACCTGATTGATCTTTGAGACTTGATTGTTATTCCATGTCTCAACTATCTCAAGTTTAAAGTGTCTGCACATACACTGTCTCAAAATCTGTTTGCTCCTTATCTCTAAGTAAGGTTCTTAAACTCCTTCTGAACTGTAACAATTGCTCATTTACATCTGCACATCATAGGTTATCAAATAAAACTCACTAATGTTTTGTCTAAGACTTCCCTTTTTGCATACTCATTCCAGACTGGGTCGAGATCAGGTCTATTATCATGATTTAATGGTATCTGCTCACACCAGGTAGGTCACTAAAGGGACTTTCCACGATGACAAAAACGGGTTCTGCCCTCTTCATTCTAACAGTTGGGAAGTGGTTGAGTACCAGAAAATAATCAACACTAAAATCTTTCTCATTACTCACACAGCTGTTTTTAAACAGGTTTCATTAATCGGTAAGTAATTTGAAACAAGCGCATGGTAAGTCATTTTACAAGAAACCCTCCTAAGTCCTTCAAATGCTTATAAATAGAATCTTGTATGTGTCAGAGATATCCTTAGTTGGCTTGGATTGAGTTTAAAAATGTGTTGCTGGAAAAGCGCAGCAGATCAGGCAGCATCCAAGGAGAAGGAGAATGAGCGTTTCGGGCATGAGCCCTTCTTCAGGAATGACTGTTTGCTCGCTTCCTTGATATGCTGCTGTATAGAACTGAACTGTGTTTGTGACTATGCATATATAAAAATATGTTATTTTATAAATAAAATATATTTTTTAAATAAAATAAAATTTCCAAGGAAACTTCATGTGCTAATGAATCTCCAACATCCTGCTGTTGAATCCACAAACTTCCAGTTGGGAAAACAACTTAAAATCCGATGGAAGATGAACAGGTGGGAGGGACACATTGTTGGTACTGTTTCAGAACTACAAGGGGTCACAATGGAAGGCTCCGTCCGTGTGAACATTCCCACTGAGGGGTCAGTATCTGAGCTGGGGGTGGGTGTTGGGGAGAGGCGACGACGGTGAGGGGTGAAGGAACCATCATTGCTGATTCCTCCTCTGAGGCCTGGGCACTCTCAATCGTCAGACGCCGAGGAGGTGGTTTCTGGAGGACCCAGCCATGTCTCTGCTGGGACCATGGACATTGTGCAAGACCGAAGAGAGTGAAGATGTGACAGCCAGCGATTAGAAATGGTTTGCAGTATACGACCCTGCAGGGTTGGTAGTGAGGGTGGGGTGGGGGGGAAGTGGTTGATGTAAGGGTCAACATGGATGGGACATGGATGGCTGTGGCATCCCTGCAGGAACATCCTGGGACTTCTACAGAGAGGGACAAGATTCTCACTTCACGTGGAACACCCTCCGCCATCCTGGATTTTAGTTCAATTGCAGGTTGTCATCTTTTTGACAAAGGGAAAGGGAGAGATTGAGTGAGGGAAAATTGCACAGCAAATCTGATTTAAACTGGTGCAATGGAGGGATGGGAGGGAAGGGGCGGGAGCTGGAGGGCTGTGTCCTAAGTGAGTAAGTAGGTATACAGAGACAACGCAGGTGTAGTGGCAATGGAGGGATAATGGTGTGGAGGGTTAGTGGTGTGGGGGGTTAGTGGTGTGGGGGGTTAGTGGTGTGGGGGTTAGTGGTGTGGGGGGTAAGTGGTGTGGGTGGTAAGTAGTGTGGGGGTTAGTGGTGTGGGCTGTTAGTGGTGTGGGGGCTTAGTGGTGTGGGGGTTAGTGGTGTGGGGGTTAGTGGTGTGGGCTGTTTGTGGTGTGGGGGGTTAGTGGTGTGGGGGGTTAGTGGTGTGGGGGTTAGTGGTGTGGGCTGTTTGTGGTGTGGGGGGTTAGTGGTGTGGAGGGTTAGTGGTGTCAGGGGGTTACTGGTGTCAGGGGGTTAGTGTTGTGGTAGAGTTAGTGGTGTGGTGGGTTAGTGGTGTGGTGGGTTAGTGGTGTGGGGGGTTAGTGGTGTGGATGGTTAGTGGTGTGGGGTGGTTAGTGGTGTGGGGGTTAGTGGTGTGGGGGTTAGTGGTGTGGGGGCTTAGTGGTGTGGGGGTTAGTGGTGTGGGGGTTAGTGGTGTGGGGGTTAGTGGTGTGGGCTGTTTGTGGTGTGGGGGGTTAGTGGTGTGGGGGGTTAGTGGTGTGGGGTTTAGTGGTGTGGGCTGTTTGTGGTGTGGGGGGTTAGTGGTGTGGGCTGTTTGTGGTGTGGGGGGTTAGTGGTGTGGAGGGTTAGTGGTGTCAGGGGGTTACTGGTGTCAGGGGGTTAGTGTTGTGGTAGAGTTAGTGGTGTGGTGGGTTAGTGGTGTGGTGGGTTAGTGGTGTGGGGGGTTAGTGGTGTGGATGGTTAGTGGTGTGGGGTGGTTAGTGGTTGGGGGTTTGTGGTGTGGGGGGTTAGTGGTGTGGGGTGTTTAGTGGTTGGGCGGTTAGTGGTGTGGGGGGGTCTAGATGTGTGGGGGGGTTAGCGGTGTGGGGGATTAGTGGTGTGGGACGTTAGTGGTGTGGGAGAGTTAGCGGTGTGGGGGGGTTAGTGGTGTGGTGGGGTTAGTGGTGTGGGGGGTTAGTGTTGTGGGGGCTTAGTGGTGCGGGGCTTAGTGGTGTGGAGGGTTAGTGGTGTGTGGGGTTAGTGGTGTGGGGGTATATTGGTGTGGAGGGTTAGTGGTGTGGGGTGGTTAGTGGTGTGTGGGGTTAGTGGAGTGGGGTTTAGTGGTGTGGAGGGTTACTGGTGTGGGGTGGTTAGTAATTGTGGGGTTAGTTGTATGGGGGGTTAGTGGTGTGAAGGGTTAGTGGTGTCGGGGGTTAGTGGTGTGGGTGGTTAGTGGTGTGCGGGGGTTAGTGGTGTGGAGGGTTAGTGGTGTCAGGGGTTAGTAGTGACGGGGGTTAGTGTGTGGGGGAGTTAGCGGTGTGGGGGGTGTTACTGGTGTGGGGGGTTAGTGCTGTGGATGGTTAGTGGTTTGGAGGGTTAATGGTGTGGGGTGGTTAGTGGTGTGGAGGATTTAGTGGTGTGGGTGGGTTAGTGGTTTGGGTGGGTTAGTGGTGTGAGGTGGTTAGTGGTGTGGGGGTTAATGGTGTCAGGGGGTTAGTGGTGTGGTAGAGTTGGTGTGAGGTGGTTAGTAGTGTGGGGAGATTTGTGGTTTGGGGCTTAGTGGTGTGGGAGTTAGTGGTGTGGGAGGTTAGTGGTATCGGTGGTTTGTGGTTTGGGGGATTAGTGATGTTGGTGGGATAGTGGTGTTGGGGAGTTAGTGATGTGGGGGTTTAATGGTGTGGACGGTTAGTGGTGTGTGCGGTTAGTGGTGTGGAGGGTTAGTGGTGTGGTGGGTTAGTGGTGTGGGGGGTTAGTGGTGTGGATGGTTAGTGGTGTGGGGTGGTTAGTGGTTGGGGGGTTTGTGGTGTGGGGGGTTAGTGGTGTGGGGTGTTTAGTGGTTGGGCGGTTAGTGGTGTGGGGGGGTCTAGATGTGTGGGGGGGTTAGCGGTGTGGGGGATTAGTGGTGTGGGACGTTAGTGGTGTGGGAGAGTTAGCGGTGTGGGGGGGTTAGTGGTGTGGTGGGGTTAGTGGTGTGGGGGGTTAGTGTTGTGGGGGCTTAGTGGTGCGGGGCTTAGTGGTGTGGAGGGTTAGTGGTGTGTGGGGTTAGTGGTGTGGGGGTATATTGGTGTGGAGGGTTAGTGGTGTGGGGTGGTTAGTGGTGTGTGGGGTTAGTGGAGTGGGGTTTAGTGGTGTGGAGGGTTACTGGTGTGGGGTGGTTAGTAATTGTGGGGTTAGTTGTATGGGGGGTTAGTGGTGTGAAGGGTTAGTGGTGTCGGGGGTTAGTGGTGTGGGTGGTTAGTGGTGTGCGGGGGTTAGTGGTGTGGAGGGTTAGTGGTGTCAGGGGTTAGTAGTGACGGGGGTTAGTGTGTGGGGGAGTTAGCGGTGTGGGGGGTGTTACTGGTGTGGGGGGTTAGTGCTGTGGATGGTTAGTGGTTTGGAGGGTTAATGGTGTGGGGTGGTTAGTGGTGTGGAGGATTTAGTGGTGTGGGTGGGTTAGTGGTTTGGGTGGGTTAGTGGTGTGAGGTGGTTAGTGGTGTGGGGGTTAATGGTGTCAGGGGGTTAGTGGTGTGGTAGAGTTGGTGTGAGGTGGTTAGTAGTGTGGGGGGATTTGTGGTTTGGGGCTTAGTGGTGTGGGGGTTAGTGGTGTGGGAGGTTAGTGGTATCGGTGGTTTGTGGTTTGGGGGATTAGTGATGTTGGTGGGATAGTGGTGTTGGGGAGTTAGTGATGTGGGGGTTTAATGGTGTGGACGGTTAGTGGTGTGTGCGGTTAGTGGTGTGGAGGGTTAGTGGTGTGGTGGGTTAGTGGTGTGGGGGGTTAGTGGTGTGGATGGTTAGTGGTGTGGGGTGGTTAGTGGTTGGGGGGTTTGTGGTGTGGGGGGTTAGTGGTGTGGGGTGTTTAGTGGTTGGGCGGTTAGTGGTGTGGGGGGGTCTAGATGTGTGGGGGGGTTAGCGGTGTGGGGGATTAGTGGTGTGGGACGTTAGTGGTGTGGGAGAGTTAGCGGTGTGGGGGGGTTAGTGGTGTGGTGGGGTTAGTGGTGTGGGGGGTTAGTGTTGTGGGGGCTTAGTGGTGCGGGGCTTAGTGGTGTGGAGGGTTAGTGGTGTGTGGGGTTAGTGGTGTGGGGGTATATTGGTGTGGAGGGTTAGTGGTGTGGGGTGGTTAGTGGTGTGTGGGGTTAGTGGAGTGGGGTTTAGTGGTGTGGAGGGTTACTGGTGTGGGGTGGTTAGTAATTGTGGGGTTAGTTGTATGGGGGGTTAGTGGTGTGAAGGGTTAGTGGTGTCGGGGGTTAGTGGTGTGGGTGGTTAGTGGTGTGCGGGGGTTAGTGGTGTGGAGGGTTAGTGGTGTCAGGGGTTAGTAGTGACGGGGGTTAGTGTGTGGGGGAGTTAGCGGTGTGGGGGGTGTTACTGGTGTGGGGGGTTAGTGCTGTGGATGGTTAGTGGTTTGGAGGGTTAATGGTGTGGGGTGGTTAGTGGTGTGGAGGATTTAGTGGTGTGGGTGGGTTAGTGGTTTGGGTGGGTTAGTGGTGTGAGGTGGTTAGTGGTGTGGGGGTTAATGGTGTCAGGGGGTTAGTGGTGTGGTAGAGTTGGTGTGAGGTGGTTAGTAGTGTGGGGGGATTTGTGGTTTGGGGCTTAGTGGTGTGGGGGTTAGTGGTGTGGGAGGTTAGTGGTATCGGTGGTTTGTGGTTTGGGGGATTAGTGATGTTGGTGGGATAGTGGTGTTGGGGAGTTAGTGATGTGGGGGTTTAATGGTGTGGACGGTTAGTGGTGTGTGCGGTTAGTGGTGTGGAGGGTTAGTGGTGTGGGGCATATTGGTCTGGAGGGTTCGTGGTATGGGGTGGTTAGTGGTCTGGGGGGTTAGTGGAGTGAGGTTTAGTGGTGTGGAGGGTTACTGGTGTGGGGTGGTTAGTTGTGTGGGGGTTTAGTGGTGGCGGGGTTTAGTGGTGGCGGGGGTTAGTGGTGTGGAGGGTTAGTGGTGTGGTGTGGTTAGTGGTGTGGAGGGTTAGTGGTGTCAGGGGTTAGTGGTGTAGGGGGTTAGTGGTGTGGGTGGGTTAGTGGTGTGGGTGAATTAGTGGTGTGAGGTGGTTAGTGGTGTGGGAGGTTAGTGGTGTGGAGGGTTAGTGGTGTGGGTGGGTTAGTGGTGTGAGGTGGTTAGTGGTGTGGGGGTTAATGGTGTGGTGTGGTTAGTCGTGTAGGGGGTTAGTGGAGTTGGGTTTAGTGGTCTGGGTGGGTTGGTAGTGTGAGGTGTTTAGTGGTGTTGGGGGTTTGTGGTGTGGGGGGGTTAGTGGAGTCGGGGGGTTAGTGGTCTGGAGGGTTAGTGGTGTGGGGGTTTAGTGGTGTGGGGGTTAGAGGTGTGGAGAGTTAGTGGTGTGGAGGGTTAGTGGTGTGGGGGGTTAGTGGTGTGGAGAGTTAGTGGTGTGGGGAGTTAGTGGTGTGGACGGTTAGTAGTGTGGTGGGTTAGTGGTGTCGGAGGGTTAGTGGTGTGGGGGGTTACTGGTGTCAGGGGGTTAGTGGTGTGGTAGAGTTAGTGGTGTGATGGGTTAGTGGTGTGGATGGTTAGTGGTGTGGGGTGGTTAGTGGTTGGGCGGTTAGTGGTGTGGGGTGTCTAGATGTGTGGGGGGATTAGCGGTGTGAGGGTGTTAGTGGTGTGGTGGGGTTAGTGGTGTGCGGGGTTAGTGTTGTGGGGGGTTAGTGGTGCGGGGGTTAGTGATGTGGAGGGTTAGTGGTGTGGGTGGGTTAGTGGTGTACTGGGTTAGTGGTGTGGAGGGTTAGTGGTGTGGGGGGTTAGTGGTGTGGGGGTTTAGTGGTGTGGGGGTTAGAGGTGTGGTGAGTTAGTGGTGTGGGGGGTTAGTGGTGTCGGGGGTTTAGTGGTGTGGAGGGTTAGTGGTGTGTGGGGTTAGTGGTGTGGAGAGTTAGTGGTGTGAGGGGTTAGTGGTGTGGAGGGTTAGTGGTGTGGAGGGTTAGTGGTGTGGGGGTTTAGTGTTGTGGGGATTAGAGGTGTGGAGAGTTAGTGGTGTGGGGGATTAGTGGTGTCGGGGGTTTAGTGGTGTGGAGGGTTAGTGGTGTGTGGGGTATATTGGTGTGGAGGGTTAGTGGTGTGGGTGGTTAGTGGTGTGTGGGGTTAGTGGAGTGGGGTTTAGTGGTGTGGAGGGTTACTGGTGTGGGGTGGTTAGTAATTGTGGGGTTAGTTGTATGGGGGGTTAGTGGTGTGAAGGGTTAGTGGTGTTGGGGGTTAGTGGTGTGGAGGGTTAGTAGTGTGGGGGTTTAGTGGTGTGCGGGGGTTAGTGGTGTGCGGGGGTTAGTGGTGTGGGGGTGGTTAGCGGTATGGAGGGTTAGTGGTGTGGGGGGTTAGTGGTGTCAGGGGTTAGTGGTGTCGGGGAGTTAGTGTGTGGGGGAGTTAGCGGTGTGGGGGGTGTTACTGGTGTGGAGAGTTCGTGGTGTGGGTGGTTAGTGGTGTGGAGGGTTAATGGTGTGGGGTGGTTAGTGTTGTGGGGATTTAGTGTTGTGGAGGGTTAGTGGTGTGGTGGGTTAGTGGTGTACTGGGTTAGTGGTGTGGAGGGTTAGTGGTGTGGGGGGTTAGTGGTGTGGAGAGTTAGTGGTGTGAGGGGTCAGTGATGTGGCGGGTTAGTGGTGTGGGGGGTTAGTGGTGTGGGGGTTTAGTGGTGTGGGGGTTAGAGGTGTGGAGAGTTAGTGGTGTGGGGGGTTAGTGGTGTCGGGGGTTTAGTGGTGTGGGGGTTAGAGGTGTGGAGAATTAGTGGTGTGGAGGGTTAGTGGTGTGGGGGGTTAGTGGTGTGGAGAGTTAGTGGTGTGGAGGGTTAGTGGTGTGGTGGGTTAGTCGTGTGGAGGGTTAGTGGTGTCGGGGAGTTAGTGGTGTGGGGGGGTTACTGGTGTCAGGGGGTTAGTGGTGTGGTAGAGTTAGTGGTGTGGTGGGTTAGTGGTGTGGTGGGTTAATGGTGTGGTTGGTTAGTGGTGTGGATGGTTAGTGGTGTGGGGTGGTTAGTGGTTAGGGGGTTTGTGGTGTGGGGGGTTAGTGGTGTGGGGTGTTTAGTGGTTGGGCGGTTAGTGGTGTGGAGGGGTCTAGATGTGTGGGGGATTAGCGGTGTGGGGGATTAGTGGTGTGGGGCGTTAGTGGTGTGGAGGGTTAGTGGTGTGTGGGGTTAGTGGTGTGGGGGTATATTGGTGTGGGGGAGTTAGCGGTGTGGGGGGTGTTACTGGTGTGGAGGGTTAGTGGTGTGGGTGGTTAGTGGTGTGGAGGATTTAGTGGTGTGGAGGGTCAATGGTGTGCTGTGGTTGGTGGTGTGGAGGGTTAGTGGTGTGGGTGGTTAGTGGTGTAGGGGGTTGGTGGTGTGGGTGGGTTAGCGATTTGGGTGGGTTAGTGGTGTGAGGTGGTTAGTGGTGTGGGGGTTAATGGTGTGTGGGGTTAATGGTTTGGGGGGGGTGAGTGGTGTGGGGTGGTTAGTGGTGTGGGTGGTTAATGGTTTGGGGGGGTTAGTGGTGTGGGGTGGTTAGTGGTGTGGGTGGTTAATGGTGTCAGGGGTTAGTGGTGTGGTTGGGTTAGTGGTGTGAGATGGTTAGTGGTGTGGGAGGAGTTGTGGTTTGGGGCTTAGTGGTGTGGGGGGTTAGTGGTGTGGGGGGTTAGTGGTATCGGTGGTTTGTGGTTTGGGGGATTAGTGATGTTGGTGGGTTAGTGGTGTTGGGGAGTTAGTGATGTGGGGGTTTAATGGTCTGGACGGTTAGTGGTGTGTGCGGTTAGTGGTGTGGAGGGTTAGTGGTGTGGGGCATATTGGTCTGGAGGGTTCGGGGTATGGGGTGGTTAGTGGTCTGGGGGGTTAGTGGAGTGAGGTTTAGTGGTGTGGAGGGTTACTGGTGTGGGGTGGTTAGTAATTGGGGGGTTAGTGGTATCGGGGGTTAGTGGTGTGGAGGGTTAGTGGTGTGAGGTGGTTAGTGGTGTGGGGGTTTAGTGGTGTGGAGGGTTAGTGGTGTGAGGTGGTTAGTGGTGTGGGGGTTTAGTGGTGTCGGGGGTTAGTGGTGTGGAGGGTTAGTGGTGTGGAGGGTTAGTGGTGTGGTGTGGTTAGTGGTGTGGGTGGGTTACTGGTGTCAGGGGTTAGTGGTGTAGGGGGTTAGCGGTGTGGGTGGGTTAGTGGTGTGGGTGAATTAGTGGTGTGAGGTGGTCAGTGGTGTGGGGGGTTAGTGGTGTGGAGGGTTAGTGGTTTGGGGGGAAAGTGGTGTGGGGTGGTTAGTGGTGTGGGTGGGTTAGTGGTGTGAGGTGGTTAGTGGTGTCGGGGGGTTAGTGGTGTGGGTGGGTTAGTGGTGTGAGGTGGTTAGTGGTGTGGGGGGTAAATGGTGTGGGGTGGATCGTGGTGTGAGGGGGTTAGAGGTGTGGAGGGTTAGTGGTGTGGGAGGGTTATTGGTGTGGGCAGTTAGTGGTGTCGAGGGTTAGTGGTGTCGGGGGTTAGTGGTGTTGGGGGGTTAGTGGTGTGGGGTGGTTAGTGGTGTCCGTGGTTAGTGGTGTGGAGGGTTAGTGACGTGCGGGAGTTAGTGGTGTAGGTTGGTTATTGGTGTTGGGGTTTCATGGTGTGCGGGGTTAGTGGAGTGGGGATGTTATGGTGTGGAGGGTTAGTGGTATGGAGGGTTAGTGGTGTGGAGGTTTAGTGGTGTGGGGGTTAGTGGTGTGGAGGGTTAGTGGTGTGGACGGTTAGTGGTGTGGACGGTTAGTGGAGTGGTGGGTTTGTGGTGTCGGGGGTTAGTGGTGTGGGGGGTGTTAGTGGTGTGGTGGGTTAGTTGTGCGGGGTGGTTAGTGGTGTCAGGGGTTAGTGGTGTTGAGCGTTCGTGACGTATGGGGGTTAGTGGTGTGGGGTGGTTAGTGGTGTGGGGGTTTCGTGGTGTGCGAGGTTGGTGGTGTGGGGGTGTTAGTGGTGTGGACGGTTAGTGGTGTGGGGTGGTTAGTGGTTGGGGGGTTAGTGGTGTGGGGGGGCTAGTGGTGTGGGGGGGTTAGCGGTGTGGGGGTTTCGTGGTGTGCGGGGTTGGTGGTGTGGGGGTGTTAGTGGTGTGGAGGGTTAGTGGTGTGGGGTGGTTAGTGGTTGGGGGGTTAGTGGTGTGGGGGGGCTAGCGGTGTGGGGGGGGTTAGCGGTGTGTGGGATTAGTGGTGTGGGGCGTTAGTGGTCTGGGGGAGTTAGCGGTGTGGGGGGTTAGTGGTGTGGTGGGGTTATTGGTGTGGGGGGTTAGTGGTGTGGGGTGTTGGTGGTGTGGGGGTGTTAGTGGTGTGGAGGGTTAGTGGTGTGGGTGGTTAGTGGTGTGCAGGGTTAGGTTTGTGGGGGGTTAGTGGTGTGGAAGGTTAGTCATGTGGGGCGTTAGTGTTGTGGTGTGTTCGTGGTATGGGGCTTAGTGGTGTGGGGGCTTAGTGGTGTGGGGGGTTGGTGGTGTCGGGGGGGTTAGTGGTGTTGGTGGGCGGTTAGTGGTGTGGAGGGTTAGATGTGTCGTAGGTTAGCGGTGTTGGCGGTTAGTGGTGTGAAGGGTTAGTGGCGTGTGGGAGTTAGTGGTGTGTGGGGGTTAGTGGTGTGGGGGTTTTGTGGTGTCCGAGGTTGGTGGTGTAGGGAGTTAGTGGTGTGGACGGTTAGTGGTGTGGTGGGTTAGTGGTGTGGAGGGTTAGTGGTGTCGGGGGTTAGTGGTGTCGGGGAGTTAGTGATGTTGGGGTTTAATGGTGTGGACGGTTAGTGGTGTGGGCGTTTATGGTGTGCGGGGTTAGTGGTGTCGGGTGTTAGTGGTGTCGGGTGTTAGTGGTGTTGGGGGTTAGTGGTGTGGAGGGTTAATGGTGTTGGGGGTTAGTGGTGTTGGGGGTTAGTGGTGTGGAGGGTTAGTGGTGTCGGGGGTTAGTGGCGTCGGGTGTTAGTGGTGTTGGGGGTTAGTGGTGTGGAGGGTTAATGGTGTTGGGGGTTAGTGGTGTCGGGGGTTAGTGGTGTCGGGGGTTAGCGGTGTCAGGGAGTTAGTGATGTTGGGGTTTAATGGTGTGGACGGATAGTGGTGTGGACGGTTAGTGGTGTGGACGGTTAGTGGTGTGGGCGGTTATGGTGAGCAGGGTTAGTGGTGTCGGGTGTTAGTGCTGTTGGGGGTTAGTGGTGTGGACGGTTAGTGGTGTGGGGGGTTAGTGGTGTGGGGGTTAGTGGTGTGGGGGTTAGTGGTGTGGGGGGTTAGTGGTGTGGGGGGTGTTAGTGGTGTGGTGGGTTAGGTGTGTGGGGTGGTTAGTGGTGTCGGGGGTTAGTGGTGTGCGGGTCAGTGGTGTTGGTGGGTTAGTGGTGTCGGGGAGTTAGTGATGTGGGGGTTTAATGGTGTGGACGGTTAGTGGTGTGGGCGGTTAGTGGTGTGGAGGGTTAGTGGTGTGGAGGGTTAGTGGTGTGGGGGTGGTTAGTGGTGTGGGGTGGTTAGTGGTGTGAATTGGTTAGTGGTTTCAGAGGTTAGCGGTGTGGAGGGTTAGTGGCGTGTGTGGGTTAGTGGTGTGTGGGGGTTAGTGGTGTGGGAGTTTCGTGGTGTGCGGGGTTGGTGGTGTCGGAGGTTAGTGGTGTCGGTGAATTAGTGGTGTGGGGGTTTAATGGTGTGGACGGTTTGTCGTTTGTGGGGTTAGTGGTGTGGAGGGTTAGTGGTGTGGGAGGTTATGGTGAGCAGGGTTAGTGGTGTCGGGTGTTAGTGCTGTTGGGGGTTAGTGGTGTGGACGGTTAGTGGTATGGGGGGTTAGTGGTGTGGGGGTTAGTGGTGTGGGGGTTAGTGGTGTGGGGGGTTAGTGGTGTGGGGGGTGTTAGTGGTGTGGTGGGTTAGGTGTGTGGGGTGGTTAGTGGTGTCGGGGGTTAGTGGTGTGCGGGTCAGTGGTGTTGGTGGGTTAGTGGTGTCGGGGAGTTAGTGATGTGGGGGTTTAATGGTGTGGACGGTTAGTGGTGTGGGCGGTTAGTGGTGTGGAGGGTTAGTGGTGTGGAGGGTTAGTGGTGTGGGGGTGGTTAGTGGTGTGGGGTGGTTAGTGGTGTGAATTGGTTAGTGGTTTCAGAGGTTAGTGGTGTGGAGGGTTAGTGGCGTGTGTGGGTTAGTGGTGTGTGGGGGTTAGTGGTGTGGGAGTTTCGTGGTGTGCGGGGTTGGTGGTGTCGGAGGTTAGTGGTGTCGGTGAATTAGTGGTGTGGGGGTTTAATGGTGTGGACGGTTTGTCGTTTGTGGGGTTAGTGGTGTGGAGGGTTAGTGGTGTGGGAGGTTAATAGTGTGGGGGGTTAATGGTGTGTGTGGTTAGTGATGTGGAGGGTTAGTGGTGTGGGGGGATAAGTGTTTTGTGAGTTAGTGGTGTGGGAGGTTAGTGGTGTGGGGGTTAGTGGTGTGGGGGTTGTGGTGTGGGGGTTTAGTGGTGTGGTGGGTTGGTGGTGTCGAGGGTTAGAAGTGTGGTGGTTAGTGGTGTGGAGGATTAATGGTGTAGGGGGTTAGTGGTGTGGTGGGTTAGTTGTGTGGAGGGTTAACTGTGTGGGGCGTAAGTGGTGTGGAGGGTTAGTGGTGTGGGGCGTAAATGGTGTGGAGGGTTAGTGGTGTGGAGGGTTAGTGTTGTGGGAGGTTAATGGTGTTGGTGGGTTAGTGGTATCGGGGAATTAGTGGTGTGGTGGTTTAATAGTGAGGAGGGTTAGTGGTGTGGGGCATTGGTGGTGTGTGGGGTTAGTGGTGTGGGGTTAGTGGTGTGGGGATTAGTGGTGTGGGGATTAGTGGTGTGGCGGGTTAGTGGTTTGGGGCATTAGTGGTGTGTGGGGTTAGTGGTGTGGGGGTTAGTGGTGTGGAGGGTTAGTGGTGTGGGGATTAGTGGTGTGGAGGGTTAGTGGTGTGGGGGGTTAGTGGTGTGGAGGTTTAGTGGTGTGTGGGGTTAGTGGTGTTGGGCGTTAGTGGTGTGGAGGGTTAGTGGTGTGGAGGGTTAGTGGTGTGGGGCGTTAGTTGTGTGGAAGGTTAGTGGTGTGGTGGGTTAGTGGTGTCGGGGGTTAGTGGTGTCGGTGAATTAGTGGTGTGGGGGTTTAATGGTGTGGACGGTTTGTCGTTTGTGGAATTGGTGGTGTGGAGGGTTAGTAGTGTGGGAGGTTAATAGTGTTGGGGGTTAATGGTGTGTGTGGTTAGTGATGTGGAGGGTTAGTGGTGTGGGGGGATTAGTGTTTTGTGAGTTAGTGGTGTGGGGGGTTTGTGGTGTGGGGGTTAGTGGTGTGGGGGTTGTGGTGTGGGGGTTTAGTGGTGTGGGGGGTTGGTGGTGTCGAGGGTTAGAGGTGTGGTGGTTAGTGGTGTGGAGGATTAATGGTGTAGGGGGTTAGTGGTGTGGTGGGTTAGTTGTGTGGAGGGTTAACTGTGTGGGGCGTTAGTGGTGTGGAGGGTTAGTGGTGTGGGGCGTAAGTGGTGTGGAGGGTTAGTGGTGTGGGGCGTAAATGGTGTGGAGGGTTAGTGGTGTGGAGGGTTAGTGTTGTGGGAGGTTAATGGTGTTGGTGGGTTAGTGGTATCGGGGAATTAGTGGTGTGGTGGTTTAATAGTGAGGAGGGTTAGTGGTGTGGGGCATTGGTGGTGTGTGGGGTTAGTGGTGTGGGGTTAGTGGTGTGGGGATTAGTGGTGTGGGGATTAGTGGTGTGGCGGGTTAGTGGTTTGGGGCATTAGTGGTGTGTGGGGTTAGTGGTGTGGGGGTTAGTGGTGTGGAGGGTTAGTGGTGTGGGGATTAGTGGTGTGGAGGGTTAGTGGTGTGGGGGGTTAGTGGTGTGGAGGTTTAGTGGTGTGTGGGGTTAGTGGTGTTGGGCGTTAGTGGTGTGGAGGGTTAGTGGTGTGGAGGGTTAGTGGTGTGGGGCGTTAGTTGTGTGGAAGGTTAGTGGTGTGGTGGGTTAGTGGTGTCGGGGGTTAGTGGTGTCGGTGAATTAGTGGTGTGGGGGTTTAATGGTGTGGACGGTTTGTCGTTTGTGGAATTAGTGGTGTGGAGGGTTAGTAGTGTGGGAGGTTAATAGTGTTGGGGGTTAATGGTGTGTGTGGTTAGTGATGTGGAGGGTTAGTGGTGTGGGGGGATTAGTGTTTTGTGAGTTAGTGGTGTGGGGGGTTTGTGGTGTGGGGGTTAGTGGTGTGGGGGTTGTGGTGTGGGGGTTTAGTGGTGTGGGGGGTTGGTGGTGTCGAGGGTTAGAGGTGTGGTGGTTAGTGGTGTGGAGGATTAATGGTGTAGGGGGTTAGTGGTGTGGTGGGTTAGTTGTGTGGAGGGTTAACTGTGTGGGGCGTTAGTGGTGTGGAGGGTTAGTGGTGTGGGGCGTAAGTGGTGTGGAGGGTTAGTGGTGTGGGGCGTAAATGGTGTGGAGGGTTAGTGGTGTGGAGGGTTAGTGTTGTGGGAGGTTAATGGTGTTGGTGGGTTAGTGGTATCGGGGAATTAGTGGTGTGGTGGTTTAATAGTGAGGAGGGTTAGTGGTGTGGTGGGTTAGTGGTGTGGGGGGTTGGTGGTGTGGAGGGTTAGCGGTGTGGTGGTTAGTGGTGTGGAGGATTAATGGTGTGGGGGGTTAGTGGTGTGGAGGGTTAGTGGTGTGGGGGGTTAGTGGTGTGGGGGGTTAGTGGTGTGGAGGATTAATGGTGTGGAGGATTAATGGTGTGGAGGGTTAGTGGTGTGGGGCGTAAGTGGTGTGGACGGTTAGTGGTGTGGGGCATTAGTGGTGTGTGGGGTTAGTGGTGTGGGGTTAGTGGTGTGGGGATTAGTGGTGTGGGGATTAGTGGTGTGGCGGGTTAGTGGTTTGGGGCATAAGTGGTGTGTGGGGTTAGTGGTGTGGGGGTTAGTGGTGTGGAGGGTTAGTGGTGTGGGGATTAGTGGTGTGGAGGGTTAGTGTTGTGGGGGGTTAGTGGTGTGGAGGTTTAGTGGTGTGTGGGGTTAGTGGTGTGGGGCGTTAGTGGTGTGGAGGGTTAGTGGTGTGGAGGGTTAGTGGTGTGGGGCGTTAGTGGTGTGGAGGGTTAGTGGTGTGGGAGTTAATGGTGTGGAGGGTTAGTGGTGTGGAGGTATCGTGGTGTGGGTGTTAGTGGTGGGGGGGGGTTTTGTGGTATCGGGTGTTAGTGGTGTTGGGGGCTAGTGGTGTGGAGGATTTGGTGTGTGGGTGGGTTAGTGGTGTAGGGGTTAGTGGTGTGGGGGATAAGTGGTGTCAGGGGTTAGTGGTGTTGGTGGGTTAGTGGTGGTGGGGGTTAGTGGTGTAGATCGTTAGTGGTGTGGAGGGTTAGTGGTGTGGGGGTTAGTGGTGTGGAGGTTAGTGGTGTGGGGGGTTAGTGGTGTCAGGGGTTAGTGGTGTTGGTGGGTTAGTGGTGTTGGTGAATTAGTGGTGTGGGGGTTTAATGGTGTGGACGGTTTGTCGTTTGTGGGGTTAGTGGTGTGGGGGTTAGTGGTGTGGGGGTTAGTGGTGTGGGGGGCTAGTGGTGTGGGGTGTTGGTGGTGTGGAGGGTTAGCGGTGTGGTGGTAGTGGTGTGGAGGATTAATGGTGTGGGGGGTTAGTGGTGTGGGGGGTTAGTTGTGTGGAGGTTAACAGTGTGGGGCGTTAGTGGTGTGGAAGGTTAGTGGTGTGGGGCGTAAGTGGTGTGGCAGGTTAGTGGTGTGGGGCGTAAATGGTGTGGAGGGTTAGTGGTATGGAGGGTTAGTGTCGTGGGAGGTTAATGGTGTTGGTGGGTTAGTGGTATCGGGGAATTAATGGTGTGGGGGTTTAATAGTGAGGAGGGTTAGTGGTGTGGTGGGTTAGTGGTGTGTGGGGTTGGTGGTGTGGAGGGTTAGCGGCGTGGTGGTTAGTGGTGTGGAGGACTAATGATGTGGGGGGTTAGTGGTGTGGGGGGTTAGTTGTGTGGAGGGTTAACAGTGTTGGGCGTTAGTGGTGTGGAGGGTTAGTGGTGTGGGGCGTAAGTGGTGTGGAGGGTTAGTGGTGTGGGGTGTAAATGGTGTGGAGGGTTAGTGGTGTGGAGGGTTAGTGGTGTGGGGATTAGTGGTGTGGAGGGTTAGCGGAGTGGAGGGTTAGTGATGTGAGAGGTTAATAGTTTGGAGGGTTAATGGAGTGTGGGGTTAGTGGTGTGGAGGGTTAGTGGTGTGGGGGGGTTAGTGTTGTGTGAGTTAGTGGTGTGGGGGGTTAGTGGTGTGGGGATTAGTGGTGTGGGGGGTTAGTGGTGTGGAGGGTTAGTGTTGTGGGAGGTGAGTGGTGTTGGTGGGTTAGTGGTATCGGGGAATTAGTGGTGTGGGGGTTTAATGGTGAGGAGGGTTAGTGGTGTGGTGGGTTAGTGGTGTCGGAGGTTAGTGGTGTAGAGTGTTAGCGGTGTGGTTGTTAGTGGTGTGGAGGATTAATGGTGTGGGGGGTTAGTGGTGTGGGGTGTTAGTGGTGTGGAGGATTAATGGTGTGGAGGATTAATGATGTGGAGGCTTAGTGGTGTGGCGTAAGTGGTGTGGAGGGTTCGTGGTGTGGGGCATTAGTGGTGTGTGGTTAGTGGTGTGTGGGGTTAGTGGTGTGGAGGGTTAGTGGTGTGGGGATTAGTGGTATGGAGGGTTAGTGGTGTGGGGGGTTAGTGGTGTGGAGGTTTAGTGGTGTGTGGGGTTAGTGGTGTGGGGCGTTAGTGGTGTGGAGGTTTAGTGGTGTGGGGGTTGTGGTGTGGGACGTTAGTGATGTGGAGGGTTAGTGGTGTGGGAGTTTGTGGTGTTGAGGGTTAGTGGTGTGGAGGGATAGTGGTGTGGAGGTTAGTGGTGTGGGGGTTAGTGGTGTAGGGGTTAGTGGTGTGGGGAGTTAGTGGTGTGGGGGGTTAGTGGTGTGGAGGATTAATGGAGTAGAGGATTAAAGGTGTGGAGGTTTAGTGGTGTGGGGCGTAAGTGGTGTGGAGGGTTCGTGGTGTGGGGCATTAGTGGTGTGTGGGGTTAGTGGTGTGTGGGGTTAGTGGTGTGGAGGGTTAGTGGTGTGGGAGTTAGTGGTGTGGAGGGTTAGTGGTGTGTGGGGTTAGTGGTGTGGGGCATTAGTGGTGTGGAGGGTTAGTGGTGTGGGGGTTAGTGGTGTGGGGCATTAGTGGTGTGGAGGGTTAGTGGTGTGGGAGTTAGTGGTGTGGAGGGTTAGTGGTGTGGAGGGATAGTGGTATCGGGTGTTAGTGGTGTTGGGGGTTAGTGGTGTGGGTGGGTTAGTGGTGTGGAGGGTTAGGTGTGTGGGTGGGTTAGTGGTGTGGTGTGTTAGTGGTGTCGGGGGTTTAATGGTGTGGACGGTTAGTGGTGTGGAGGTTAGTGGTGTTGGGGGTTAGTGGTGTAGATTGTTAGTGGTGTGGAGGGTTAGTGGTGTGGGGGTTAGTGGTGTGGGGGGTTAGTGGTGTCGGGGGTTAGTGGTGTTGGTGGGTTAGTGGTGTCGGTGAATTAGTGGTGTGGGGGTTAGTGGTGTGGGGGGTTAGTTGTGTGGGGGGTTGGTGGTGTGGAGGGTTAGCGGTGTGTTGGTTAGTGGTGTCGAGGATTAATGGTGTGGGGGGTTAGTGGTGTGGGGGGTTAATGGTGTGGGGGGTTAGTGGTGTGGGGGGTTAATGGTGTGGAGGGCTAACAGTGTGGGGCGTTAGTGGTGTGGAGGGTTAGTGGTGTGGGACGTAAGTGGTGTGGAGGGTTAGTGGTGTGGGACGTAAGTGGTGTGGAGTGTTAGTGGTGTGGGGCGTAAATGGTGTGGAGGGTTAGTGGTGTGGAGGGTTAGTGTTGTGGGAGGGTAATGGCGTTGGTGGGTTAGTGGTATCGGGGAATTAGTTGTGTGGTGGTTTAATAGTGAGGAGGGTTAGTGGTGTGGTGGGTTAGTGGAGTGGGGGGTTGGTGGTGTGGAGGGTTAGCGGTGTGGTGGTTAGTGGTGTGGAGGATTAATGGTGTGGGGGGTTAGTGGTGTGGGGGGTTAGTTGTGTGGAGGGTTAACTGTGTGGGGCGTTAGTGGTGTGGAGGGTTAGTAGTGTGGGGCGTAAGTGGTGTGGAGGGTTAGTGGTGTGGGGCTTAAATAGTGTGGAGGGTTAGTGGTGTGGAGGGTTAGTGGTGTGGGGATTAGTAGTGTGGAGGGTTAGTGGTGTGGGGCGTAAATGGTGTGGAGGGTTAGTGGTGTGGAGGGTTAGTGGTGTGGGGATTAGTAGTGTGGAGGGTTAGCGGAGTGGAGGGTTAGTGGTGTGGGAGGTTAATAGTGTGGAGGGTTAATGGTGTGTGGGGTTAGTGGTGTGGAGGGTTAGTGGTGTGGGGGCGTTAGTGTTGTGTGAGTTAGTGGTGTGGGGGTTTAGTGGTGTGGGGATTAGTGGTGTGGGGGGTTAGTGGTGTGGAGGATTAGTGCTGTGGGAGGTGAGTGGTGTTGGTGGGTTAGTGGTATTGGGGAATTAGTGGTGTGGGGGGTTAGTGGTGTGGGGGTTAGTGGTGTGGGGGGTTAGTGGTGTCGGGGGTTAGTGGTGTTGGTCGGTTAGTGGTGTTGGTGAATTAGTGGTGTGGGGGTTTAATGGTGTGGACGGTTTGTCGTTTGTGGGGTTAGTGGTGTGGGATTAGTGGTGTGGGGGGTCAGTTGTGTGGGGGGTTGGTGGTGTGGGGCGTTAGTGGTGTGGAGGGTTAGCGGTGTGTTGGTTAGTGGTGTGGAGGATTAGTGCTGTGGGAGGTGAGTGGTGTTGGTGGGTTAGTGGTATTGGGGAATTAGTGGTGTGGGTGTTTAATGGTGAGGAGGGTTAGTGGTGTGGTGGGTTAGTGGTGTCGGAGGTTAGTGGTGTAGAGGGTTAGCGGTGTGGTTGTTAGTGGTGTGGAGGATTAATGGTGAGGAGGGTTAGTGGTGTGGTGGGTTAGTGGTGTCGGAGGTTAGTGGTGTAGAGGGTTAGCGGTGTGGTTGTTAGTGGTGTGGAGGATTAATGGTGTGGAGGGTTAGTGGTGTGGTGGGTTAGTGGTTTGGGGGGTTAGTGGTGTGGAGGATGAATGGTGTGGAGGATTAATGGTGTGGAGGGTTAGTGGTGTGGGGCGTAAGTGGTGTGTGGGGTTAGTGGTGTGTGGGGTTAGTGGTGTGGAGGGTTAGTGGTGTGGGGATTAGTGGTGTGGAGGGTTAGTGGTGTGGGGGTTAGTGGTGTGGGAGTTAGTGGAGTGGAGGGTTCGTGGTGTGGAGGTTAGTGGTGTGGGGGTTTAGTGGTATCGGGTGTTAGTGGTGTTGGGGGTTAGTGGTGTGGGTGGGTTAGTGGTGTGGAGGGTTTGGTGTGTGGGTGGGTTAGTGGTGTGGTGTGTTAGTGGTGTAGGACTTAGTGGTGTGGGGGTTTATTGGTGTCGGGGGTTAGTGATGTTGGTGGGTTAGTGGTGTTGGTGTGTTAGTGGTGTCGGGGGTTTAATGGTGTGAACGGTTAGTGGTGTGGAGGTTAGTGGTGTTGGGGGTTAGTGGTGTGGGGTTAGTGGTGTGGAGGGTTAGTGGTGTGGGGGTTAGTGGTGTGGGGGGTTAGTGGTGTGGGGGTTAGTGGTGTGGGGCGTAAGTGGTGTGGAGTGTTAGTGGTGTGGGGCGTAAATGGTGTGGAGGGTTAGTGGTGTGGAGGGTTAGTGTTGTGGGAGGTTAATGGTGTTGGTGGGTTAGTGGTATCGGGGAATTAGTGGTGTGGTGGTTTAATAGTGAGGAGGGTTAGTGGTGTGGTGGGTTAGTGGTGTGGGGGGTTGGTGGTGTGGAGGGTTAGTGGTGTGGTGGTTAGTGGTGTGGGGGGTTGGTGGTGTGGTGGTTTAATAGTGAGGAGGGTTAGTGGTGTGGAGGATTAATGGTGTGGGGGGTTAGTGGTGTGGGGGGTTTGTTGTGTGGAGGGTTAACAGTGTGGGGCGTAGATGGTGTGGAGGGTTAGCGGTGTGTTGGTTAGTGGTGTGGAGGGTTGGTGGTGTCAGGTCCACAACAATTAGAGAGCTCTGGATTTTTTTTTCATTTGTATAAGTATTGCTGCTAATGCTGGCATCCATCCTTAATAGCCCTAAAACTTAGCTTGTTTAGCCATTTCGGGTGGGCGGGCAGTTAACAGTTGACCACATTGCTGTGGATCTGAAGTCACGTGCAGGCTAGATCAGGTAAGGGCTGCACTTTGGCCTTTCCCAAAATGCTTTGGTGAACCAGAGGAGTTTTTCCAACAGAAAATGATAATTACATGGTGTCTACTGCAGCTAAACCAAATCTGCACCTCCCAGTGTCTGCCACTATCCATTTAAAGCACAGAAGTCCATAGTCAAGAAAAAGACTTCCTGGTCCAACTAGAAGAGGTTTTTTTAATTGAACAAAAATAATTTATTACTTTCAGCAACTAGTTAGAGTTCAGGTTGATATGATCGATATTGTCATAGAGACTATGAGGGAGGGCTTGGATGTTATGAAGGCCTTATATACTGCCTGTTTGGTCTGGCATCTATGTCTTAGTATAACACCTATAAGACCACACTCTGTGGCCACACATGGAAGCCAAGGTCAGAGAGGAAGAACCCAAAAGGAGGAAGTGCTGAAGAAAAGGCCACACGTGTAGCAAACCACACGCGCTCTTTGACGTAGATTGAGGTGGAAAACCAAACATTATTTACACCCACCACTAAGCAGTCAATGAGTTGTAAAATGGGAAAATGCAACAGTACCACAGAGCTTCAAGCCAATGCGATTCCAGGGCTGTGTTGAGAGTGTGGTGCTGGGAAAGCACAGCAGTTCAGGCAGCATCCAAGGAGCAGGAGAATCGATGTTCCGGGCATAAGCCCTTCATCAGGAACAGTACGGAACTGACTGATCAGCATCTGCAGTCCTCACTTTCTGCCATTCCAGGGCTGTGCAAGAATGGTGGAATGATCAGCACATTTCCAGAACCTTCCGCGAGTGTAGAAGGACTGCAGCAGGCTCAGGTGTGGGACGGCTGGAAGAAATATTTGGCTAGGCATTAAATGGCCTTAAGGTTAAACAGAAAGGACCATGGCCATCAGCTAAGTCCTTCACTCTATACAAATCACAATCGTCATGGATTGTGTTGACGAAACAAAAGGATGGATAGGACATCATGATCTTGCAACTAAGGCCAGAAAGCCTTCAGTGCATATTTTAGTATCCATCATTTGGAATAGGCCAAAATTTAACAAATAGAGGCAGAAGACATGCAAATCCAAAGAGAAAACAAACAAAAAGTGTCTATTATTGCCACTGAGCAAGACAGTAGACAATTCTGCAGACAGGGAAAGGGATGTAGATCAAAACTGGTAACAAGAAGCTACTGTTGTTGAGAAAATAGATCAAGAGTGCAGAAAAAATTTACTAGGATGCTATCTGGACTGGAAGGTTTGTGTTATGTTGTATTGTAGGAGAAAGTGAGGACTGCAGATGCTGGAGATCAGTGCTGAAAATGTGTTGCTGGAAAAGCGCAGCAGGTCAGGCAGCATCCAAGGAACAGGAGAATCGACGTTTCGGGCATGAGCCCTTCTTCAGGAAAGAGGAAAGTGTGTCCAGCAGGCTAAGATAAAAGGTAGGGAGGAGGGACTTGGGGGAGGGGCGTTGGAAATGCAATAGGTGGAAGGAGGTCAAGGTGAGGGTGATAGGCCGGAGTGGGGGTGCGGGCGGAGAGGTCAGGAAGAAGATTGCAGGTTAGGAAGGCAGTGCTGAGTTCGAGGGTTGTCTCTGAGACAAAGTGGGGGGAGGGGAAATGAAGAAACTGGAGAAATCTGAGTTCATCCCTTATGGTTGGAGGGTTCCTAGGCGGAAGATGAGGCGCTCTTCCTCCAGCCGTCGTGTTGCTATGGTCTGGCGATGGAGGAGTCCAAGGACCTGCATGTCCTTGGTGGAGTGGGAGGGGGAGTTGAAGTGTTAAGCCACGGGGTGGTTGGGTTGGTTGGTCGGGTGTCCCAGAGGTGTTCTCTGAAACGTTCCGCAAGTAGGCGGCCTGTCTCCCCAATATAGAGGAGGCAACATCTTTGCTGTCACTTCCACCATGGCAGGCAATGGCCCGTGCCAAGAGGGTGTGCTTGGCCGACTTTGCTGCCCCTAGATGGGCGTTGAACTCCCTGTATGGGTCTGGTCACCCACAGGATCTTCTACTCTCTGGGCTTCCTCTTGTACTCCCTCTCCCCTCAACCCAAGGCCTGTCCCACCTGGTCTCCTCCGCTCACTCACTCACTTGTGAAGTCCTGAGGAAACACTCTTTTCCTGCACAGATTGGAGAAGCTAGGTGTGCTGAGCAGTTCCAAGATTTTCTCTTTTGTGGGTTAGATACCCTGCTGATTCTCCTCTTTACTCTAACCCCAGGTGCCTGGCTCCCCTTCACCACACCCAGATCCATCTGCACTTCCATCAGCCTCGGTGAAATGTCCTTTCACCCACAGAAGCTGCAGGGGAAAAGCCTTAAGAACAAACTCCCATTCGCTCCCTGTTGCAAGAAAACCCAGCCCGTTTGTAAGCCACTGATGTAGGTTGGAACAGGAGATCCTGTGATGCAGAGCTCTGGATTCAGGTCTTATCCCAGTCACAAGGGCTTAGATACAGGTCTGAGGGCTAAAGGGATCAAAGGGAGTGGGGATCATCCAACTCAGGAACAGGATCCTGAGTTGGATGATCAGCCATGATCATACTGAGTGGGGAAAACAGGGCTGCATGGGCTTCTTCTGCTCTTACTTTGCATGCCCCTTTGGCCATGAAAGTTGCCTTCATGATAAGGCCAGGTAAATTGATTATCAGCCTGTAAATCATTCCAGCACACCTGCCAAAAAGATAGGGAGAAATTCCTGGAAAGATGATCAGAGCCTTTACTTTCACTTTCACTGCTTTGGGCTACAAAACGCATGTAAAGGCCGAAGTTGCTAAGCAACCGAGACTCCTTGGTGTCACAGGTATCACCAACAGCTCCATTCCTATCCTAGATGAGGCAGATTCAGGAGGGGCCAGCATCATTGTCTGCACTCAGCTTTGGGCACAGAACTGAGCAGGAATTCAGGCTGAGAGGCCAGAGTCTGGAGTTGAACCTCAACTGGGCTTCAGCCTGAAACAGAGTTCAACTCTGAAGTCATTGCATTTTTGTCCCATAATTTTCAGGAGAGTTTGGAAATTCAGGCTAACGTTAGGACTGTACCCGGCCGGTCTCCAGGCTTCTTGAGTGTTACTGGAGCTGTACCCATCCAGGCAAGTGAGAGGTATTCCACCACACTCCTGACTTGTGCCTTGTAGATGTCGTCCAGGCTTTGGGGAGTCAGGAGATGAGTCACTCAGAATAATACCAAGAGAAGGAAACCGTAGTCTGAATATAACCTGAATTATATAATCCCTGCCGTGTGGACACAAGCCATTCAGCCCATCAAGTCCACACCATCCCACCCACACTTGCCCTCCCCAACAATATCCCTGTAACCCTACATTTCTCATAAAGAATCCACCTAGCTGCACATCTTTGGGAGAAAACAAAAGCACCCAAGCAAACCCAGGGTGTGCATACAAACACCACACAGACAAGGATGGGATTGAACCAGGGTCCTTGGAGGTGCAAGGCATCAATGCTAACCATTGAGCCACTATGCCACTGCAGGATTCCTAGCCTCTGGCCTGTTTCTTGTAGCTCCTCTATTTATATGGCAAGTCCTACTGAGTTCTTGCAAGATAACTGTGAGAGGGTGCAGAGAGTGAATAGTGAAGGGGTGGGTCCGTTAGGATACCAGGAAAGGATTATGTCAGAAAGACGAGCAGATTGCATGGAATAATTATGAAGGTAATTTACAAGCATGTAAAGAGCAGTTAAAGAAATGGTTGGATCACTCCGAGAAAAAGGAAGGAGTGAATGATTTTATTATCAAATACATCTGGGAAGAGACAGCGAAACATAATTTGTCATCCGACACCATAAAGCGTAAGTGTGGAGGATGAAAGGTAAAGAAATATATTAAATAAACATTTTTTTCTTATAGTATAGAATTATTACTGCATTGTCATGAGTCCTTGAAGAATTTGAAGCATTTGTGACCTTGGTCCGATCTAATGAGACTCCAGCAGTCTCACTGTTGGTGAGATTACTTTTTTATTTAACATTCTGCTGACTATTCACACTATTCAGCTTAGCATAAGGTTCTACACAGAATCATTTCTCCCCAGAGTGTGCTGGCATGTGTTAGCTTACATCACAACTGATGTGAGCTATTGCAATGTTTGAGTACTAACCCTTTACTCAACAGTTTATGCATTTAAGGAGGCAATTTATTCTCTCTTATTGCCTCCCTGCAAGTGCAGCTCAGCTAATCCCAACTCCCTCACCCCATCCCTATAGCCCTGCAACTTTTTGTTTAAATTTCTGATGATTTATCCCAATCCCCTTTTGAAAATGGCCATTGGGTTTGTCTCAACCTCACGCTGAAGCAGGGCAACCGATATCCAACCCACACACTGTGTTAAAATAGAAGTTTTTATGGGTGGCTGAAATGAGAACGTTACCTGACCTCTAGGACACAAGCCATTGCCTGTGGGTAACTATAGAGGAAGTCTTGGATTGGAAAGAATGAATGACCAACTTAAGGTGGATGAGTCATTGTACCTTCGGCTTTTGGAAGGAGCCAGAGAGTTGCAAGCTAGCATCCAGTCACAATCTTTCAAACCTTGCTAGAGCTGTTCATTGTGCTGTGGAACTGGACAGTAGCTGTTACAAGATTGCTAGCCCAGAAAGTATAAATTAGATAACTTTAGCATCAACTGTGAAAAAAAATACTTTGAATCTACATTACAACAATGACTGATGCCAAGAATGGACATGTACTCATTCTTTCTAGAACTCTGCTACATTTGATATATATGCCCAGGAGACACAGAAACAGAGAAAATAGGTGTAGGTGTGGGCCATTTGGAATCCGAGCCGGCACCACCATTGAATATGATCACAGCTGATCATACAATCTCAATATCCCCTTCCCACTTTCTCTCCGTACCCTTGATCCCTTTAGCCTCAAGGGCCATGTCTAGCTCCCTCTTGACTATATCTAATGAACTGTCCCCAACAACTTTCTGTGGGAGAGAATTCCACAGGCTTACAATTCTCTAAGTGAAGAAATCTTTCCTCATCTCAGTCCTGAATGGCCTTCCACTATTCTCTGAGTGTGACCCCAAGTTCTGGATTTTCCCAACATTGGGAACATTCTGCCCAGTCCCATTAGGATTTTAATTTCTTTCAATGAGATACCCTCTCATTCCTCTGAATTGCAAGCCAGTCAGTCTAGTCTTTCCTCATCTGTCAGTCCTGCCATCCCAGGAATTGGTCTGGGGGACCTTCACTGCACTCCTTCAATAGCTGTGTTTCCCATTTCTGCTTTGGATGGAATGGTAAGAATCTGGAAGAGATGGAGTATTGTTGGGTAGGAGGATTCTTGTGGGTAGTGACAATTAGCCCAGGTACTGATCAGAAGATCAAGGCTCAGTGGCTGTAGGCTGAGGGAATATAACAGCATAGAAAGAAAAGTAGTCAATGGGTGGATCACATAATGGAAAGTGTTTGTACTGGAGAATGCTGGGAGTGATACTTCTTCACTTGTTTTTTCTGTTCAGATCCATCCTTCACTTCGGTCACTCAGCACTGTGCATTGCTGAGAACATTTCTTGACTAGTGTTTTCTTCCCTTTTCACATCAGACAATCCATTTTGACATTCGTTTGGAGGAGAGCCACCAATAATTAGCATGTGCACCCAATTCAATAAACTTGGCATCCGTGATCATGTAGCCGCAAATTGAATCATGGGTAACTGCAGTTGCTGGCAATTAACTGCGTTCAGTATAAATACAGGGGACAAGAAATGAGGCAAAATCAGTGATTCCATGCGGCCCATGTTGGGTTCATGGAATTATGAATAATTCAGACCACCTTGCTTCTCTTTGAGTTAGAAATGAATATAAAATGTTATTTGCATCAGCGATCATACCTCTCTCAAACTCCCCCCCCCCCGCATGAGGAGAAGTCATTACTTGCACACAATGGAATGTTTAGAATTATTTGCCAAGGACTGTCCCTTATTATGATTCTTTCCTCTTTATAAATCCACCTCAAAGCCTGCTGATTTGATTGATGATATGATCCCAGCCATGTTGAAGACTGGACAATGCAGAAGTTGGTACTGCAGATGCTGGAGATCAGAGTCAAGATTAGAGGGGTGCTGGAAAAGCACAGCAGGTCAGGCAAATTCTGAGGAGCAGGAAAATCGACGTTTCTGGCAAACGTCGATTTTCCTGCTCCTCAGATGCTGCCTGACCTGCTGTGCTTTTCCAGCACCACTCTAATCCTGAAGACTGGAAGAGTCAGTTCCTAGAGCAATATCTGACTCTAACTTTATTTTATTTTTAAGCTGTGGCAGTCACTTAAGAAGCACTCTCTCAAATGGCTTCTTTAAAGAATAATTTTTTTATTTATCAGCAGAAAAATGAACTTTTAAAAAAATCATTTACAGGATGTAAGCATCGCTGACTAGACCAGCATTTATTGCTAGTCCCAGAGGACAGTTAAGAGTCAACCACATTGCTGTGGGTCTGGAGTCACATGTAGGCCAGACTGGGTAAGAATGGCAGATTCCTTCCCTAAAGGACATTAGTGAATCAGATGGGCTTTTTTGACGCTCAACAATGGATTTATGGCCATCATTTGACTCTTAAATACAGATTTTTTAAATATTGAATTCAAATTCTACCATCTGCTACGGTGGTATTCATACCCAGGCCCCCAGAACATTACCTGGGTCATTGGATTTAGGGCATAGTGATAATACAACTAGGGCTTCACCTCCCCTATGGGAGAAAAAGAGGTTGAAAAGATTTCACTACAATTGCCAGAAAGAAATCCAAATTAGCACAATTCCTTTTATTCCAACAATATCTGTACAAACATCCAAATCTCAATGAATGGTTACCATTCTCTCAAAGGCCTACACTCAGATTGGTACAGCTGAAAGCAGTTTCCTTTTGGTGAATTTCTGTACAAGCATTGAGAGCTATGTTTCTTCAGGCTGGGTCAAACAAAAATTAAACTGATATTACCTTCAACTCTAAGATTCCGTCAACTCACGTTTCACTCATATTTCATTCATTTTTCAGCACAGGCCGTGCTGATTGACTTTCTGGATTACTCGGTCTCTCTCTGTGGATTCCTGTCACTTGGCACCATCACTGTTATTCTCTTCCAATTTCTTTTTAATGCACTGCACTGTTACTACCCCCTCCCCAAGCCTTCGCTTCAACATTATAAAACCTCACTAAAATACATGTAAAAACCCAGACTTACAAACTCCTCACACTTAGACACCAAACACACACAAAACTCAAAAAATGATTAATCAAATCCTCTGTTAAAACACTAAACACAAACTTGTAAAAGCTGGAAGAACTGCGGATGTTGTAAATCAGAAAAAAAAAACCCAAAAAGGTTCAGCAGTTTTGGTAGCATCTGTGGAGAGAAACCAGAGATAACGTTTTCAGTCGCATGACCCTTCCTCAGAACAAATTTGTATTATCCAACTTGAAGTTATGCATTAATTTTAACACTGTGCACTCCTCAAGCTCTTCTTTTAACTCCTGTGTGGTGTCTGATCTGCTTCCAAAGCAGCCTGGGAGGTTTTGCGATGCTCAAGTACTTTTATAACTGAGGTGGGATAAATAAACTGATTTCTTGCCTTGCTCCCACACTACCACTTGTCACATCAAAATTCAAATTTAAAAAGGGAGATTCTGTTTTGTCAATTATCAGACTATAACACTTAGTATCAGAAACAAGCAAATCAGTAACAAATAGTTTATTGGAAACAAATCTTACTGTAATAGACATGCAAAGGTCACTTAGGGCAAATATATTCAATGACCTTAACCATGGCTAACTAACCTAGCCTGCATATCTCCAGACACTATGAGCAATTTAACATGCCAATCAGTCCAACTGGGCACATCTTGGGATTGTGGGAGGAGGCCAGAACACTCAGAGGAAACCCACACAGACAGGGAGAACGTACAAATTTCACCCAGTCAGCCACCCAAGGCTAGAACTGAACCCAGGTCCATGGTGTTATGAGGCAGCCAGGCTAACCCCTGAGCCATCATAACACCTCATTCCGAATTAGGTGATAGTTAAATCTAAAATTGTAAGACTTAGGGATTATTCAGCACTAATGCACTTGATAGAAATGATTAGATTACTTACCTTACAGTGTGGAAACAGGCCCTTCAGCCAACAAGTCCACACCAACCCACTTCCCCTACACCTAACACTACAGGCAATTTAGCATGGCCAATTCACCTAACCTGCACATTCTTGGATTGTGGGAGGAAACCCACACAGACACAGGGAAAATGTGCAAACTCCATACAGTCAGTTGCCTGAGGTGGGAATTGAACCCAGGTCTTTGGTGCTGTGAGGCAGCAATGCTAACCACTGTGCCACCATGCCACCCACTAGAGACTAAAGTCAATAGAGCATTAACATCATTTTTTCTTTCATCTCTCCGGGTCACTAACTGGTGCAGAATTATAAAGATAGTTTTGTACAGCATGGAAACAGACTCTTTGGTCCAAATCATCCATGCCGACCAGATATCCGAAATTAATCTAGTTCCACTTGCCAGCATTTGGCCCCCAACCCTCTAAACACTTCCTACTTATGTACCCATCCAGACACTTTTCAAATGCTGTAATTATACCTGTCTCCACCACGTCCTCTGGCAGCTCATTCTGTAAAGACTTGGCCTTTGTTTATGTGTGAACGAGAGATGTGCTGATGACTACTGGTTACAACGTCTTTAGAATATTCAGATATCCTTCGGCATGGGTAATGGCAGGAGCATGTATAGAGGAATCAAAAAGATAACAGGTTTATCAGCTAACACAGAGTGGCTCAGCTGCAAACCAAAGCTCTGGTGATCATCACAAACTGTGGTGATCAGTTAGATAGATGGATGGAACTCTATCCGAGTTGTACTTTAGGGAGAACATCGACACTGACCAAGCTCCACGCCCTATGGCTAAAATGTTTGCCCATTTCAGATTGGAGACAGATGCTTGGGGACAGTATCTGTGACCTACAACTTGCCATCAATATTCCATGTCAACTCTTGCGTTGAAATCTGCCAGGACGTAAAGATGATTTCATTTCGAGATCCAGCTATAAGCAAGTTAGCCTTTAGCCATTGAAGTGAAACACAACTCTATAGCATCACTACACCTTGAGGTTAACTGGCCTGGTGTGGGATGGTGGTTGGAGAGAACACATTGTGAGCCAGTTTTGGGGCTTTTCATCTATGAGAGTTGTCAAGTTGCTGAAAGCAAAGCCTACATTTGGTTCGTGCACTTGCTCTGAACTCTTGTCTTGCCAATGGACATGTGATGTTTTCCTTTCAGTCATCGACTCTGGATGAGCCTGGTCACTTGAAGGGAAGCTATGCCAATGTTCAGTCGAACAAATGTTACTCTCTAGCATGTGTGATGGACCAGCTGCAAGTCCAATGCTCACAGTCTTGGCATTTCAGCTGGCCAGTCAAAGAGTTGGCATCTACTTTCTATTTATTTGCTCTGTTTGTTTGCTTGGTCAATGGATTCCATTCAATTGTCAAGGAAGGGGATTGATTGAAAAACATGACCTCGGTGGATCAGTGCCATACTATTTGGAGCTTTCATGACAGGAGTTGGGCAGTGAGGCATGATGTTTCCCTATCATCATTGAAGACAGCCCAGTGCCCTATGCCAATCCCATATGTTTATCACTCACAACTACTATCCCTGTGTCCTGTTAATGCTTTGCAGTGAAACTGGAGCCTCCTGCCCAGAGCATAAACTTGGGCATAATTTTAAGGTGATCCTGGCTTGGTCTTTGCCTCCATTACATTGTTATCCTCAATCTCTCAGATGGACTTCAAAATAATGCAATGCACTAATTCAGCTTACTTGCAGAAATTGCCAGGAAGATGAGACATTGGTCTGCCTTGGGGGTCCGCTCCAGATTATTGGTAAAGATTTATGCCCTTAGCCTCAACTCTTCATATGGCAGTGGAGTTACTTAGTCATAGCTGGGAATTTGGTTGATGAGTGCCAAGTTGTGTTCCCTTGTCACTGGGCCTGCCCACTGCATGTCTGAGACCAAAGCACTTCCTCATTGTTCTGCAGTTTCAGTCTGGGACAGCGCGGAGCCCAGTTTCACACTGTCACTACATGGATGTACAGCCAAGGACTTATCAATGAAGGAGCTGACAGAGAGAAGCTCAGACATTTGGCCCTGTTTATCGCTGCTGGAAAGTGGTGTGACTGCAAATGAGAAACAAACTAGTACAATAGAAGTAGAAAGTGTACTAACTTTGCTCACCCACACACCAGATGCAGATCATCAGCTTGTTGGATATATAACACCCCGTGGCACTATTGACACCGTGACTTAGCAGTCTGTTAATAGACCCATGCATCTAGGCTCCACAACCACCAGTAATCTGTCACTTGTTACTGAAGTCACAGGCATTGCAAAAGCTGAATGGGCTAGAATTTGGAAAAGCAGCTATCTGACTGTGAGCAGCAAGCTGCGCATCCAATAAGCCTCCTATCCTCCGCATACTCCTCTACACTGTAGAGAACTTGGTATCATACGCTAAACAGTTTGAATAATTTCCACCCTTGTCATCTCAGAAGGTACCTCAGTGTCTCTCGACTGGTCAAGCTCACCAACTCAGAGTTCATGGCCTGTGCTAAGATCTAGATCCACAATTCCAAAGTTTGAGGATAATACAAAAACTTGGAAGCCTTGTCAACTGTGAAAAGAACAGTGTGGAACTTCAGTAGGTCATTGACAATTTGGTGGAGTGGGTAGGTGAGTGGCAGAAATATGAGATTAAACATTTTGGCACAAAATCCATGAAGAGACATTTTAGAATAAAGGCAGCATTCTAAAAGATGTAGAGGGGCAGAGAGACCTGAGTGTACATTTACATGAGTCATTGAAGGTGGTAGGAATGGTTGACAGAGCTCTTAATAAATATAGTATTCTTAATAATAGAGGCATAGAGTACAAGAGGACATAAACTTAAGGTAAAGGTCAGAAGGTTTAGAAGATGTGAGAAAAAATCCTTTGGCACCTTGACAGTGGTGGGAATTTGGAACTCACTGCCTGTAAGGGTGGGAGAGGCAGAAACCCTCCTAACGTTCAATAAATATTCAACTGTCTACTTGCAATGCCAGGACATACAAGGCCATGGGCAAATGCTGAAAAATACACTTCGAATGGTTGGTGGGTATTTTTGATCAGCATAGAGACAATGGACCAAAGGGCTTCTCTTCTGTGCTGTAGATCTCTGTGACTTTAAAAGCAAGGAGGTAATGCTGGTCTGAAATAGAACACTAACTAGACCTCAGCTGGAGTGTTGTGCCCAGTTCTGGTCATCACCACACAGTGGGAGGAATGTGAATGCATTGGAGAGAGAGCAGAAGAGGTTGATCAGAATGGTTGCAGGGATTAGACACTTCAGTTAATTGAGAATATTGGAGAAGTTGGAACTGTTTTCCTGGGACAGGAGAAGGCTAAGAGTCTCATTCAAAATAAATGTAAGATTTAGCCTAATGTTGCAAGAGTACCTGCCTCAGCACCCTCTCAAGCTGAACTCCATATTTCTTCCAACCCCAGGTGGAAACATTTTTTCTTAAATCTGCTTTCACCCATTTTCTCTTCACCTTAAAATTATGTCTTAGACACATCTGCCATGGGGAAGGGATTCTCACGATCTATTCTGCCTATGCCGCTCATAATTTTATATATTTCAATCAGAGTCCCCTCAGTCTCCTCTGCTCTAGGGAAAACACTCCCAGCCTCTCCATTCTCTCCTCAGAACTGAGACTTTCTATTCCAGGCAACATTCTGGTGAATCACCACTGCACCCTCTCCAGTGCATTCGCGTCTTTCCGATAGTATGGCAACCAGAACTTCACACATCTGTGGCCCAACCAATGTTAATAAAGATGCAGCAAGGTTTCCTTGCTCCTATATTCTACGCCTGGTTAATGAAGCATCTTGCAAGTTTTCTTCACCACCTGTCTACCTGCACTGGCACTGCAGGGGTCTATGGATTGGACCATAGACTTACTATTCATTATGCAAATCCTTCCCTTATTAGACCCCCCAATGTGTATTCTCGCACTTAGAGTCATAGAGTCATAAAGATGTACAGCATGGAAACAGACCCTTCGGTCCAATCTGTGAAACTTGAAAAGGTTCAGAAAAGATTTGCAAGGATGTTGCCAGGGTTGGTGGATTTGAGGTATAGGGAGAGGCTGAACAGGCTGGGGCTGTTTTCCCTGGAGCATCGGAGGTTGAGGGGGTGACCTTATAGAGGTTTACAAAATTATGAGGGGCATGGATAGGGTAAATAGGCAAAGTCTTTTCCCTGGGGTCAGGGAGTCCAGAACTAGAGGGCATAGGTTTAGGGTGAGAGGGGAAAGATATAAAAGAGACCTAAGGTGCAACTTTTTCACACAGAGGGTGGTACGGGTATGGAATGAGCTGCCAGAGGAAGTGGTGGAGGCTGGTACAATTGCAACATTTAAGAAGCATTTGAATGGGTATATGAATAGGAAGGGTTTGGAGGGATATGGGCCGGGTGCTGGCAGGTGGGACTAGATTGGCTTGGGATATTTGGTTATCAGGATTAAATTCCATCTGCCATTACTCTGCCCAATTTGCCAGCTATCGGACTGCAGCCTGAGACCATCCTCTTCACTATCAACAATGCCACCAATTTTTATGTGATCTGCAAACTTATTAATTATAGCTTCTGCATTCACATCCAAGTGGTTAATATACATAACAAACAAAGGTCCCAGCACCAATCCCTCTGGTATACCGCTGCTCACTGGCTTCCAACTACAAAAACAACCTTCCATCACACTCTGCCTCCTATTTCCAAGCTAAATTTGGATCTAATTTGCCAACTTGCCTTGGATCCCATGGCCTCTTACCTGTTGGATCAGCGTTCCATGTGTGACCTTGTCAAAGGCCTTTCTGAAGGTCATGCAAACCACATCAACTGCACTATCCTCATTAATATATTTAGTTACCTTTCAAAAAAAACTCAAGTAAATTAGTCAGATAGGATCTCTCTGTAAAACGTTCTGTGCTGACCATCCTTTAGCAATTCCTGCCTTTCCAAGTATTGACTAATCCTGTCATTCAGGATTTTTTTCCAATAGGTTTGCTGCCATTGACCTATTACCTGGTCTATCCCTGCTGCCCTTCTTGAACAAGGGAACTACATTAGCTATCCTCCAGTCCTCTGACACTTCATGGGTGTGGCCAGTGAAATAGTAAACATTTCCACCAAAATGGTTTGTTGTGGAAAAAGGAAGTTTGGATGCGAAGGGATCAAAATCCCTCATAAAATCCCCACAAAAACAAAACAACCACGCGGTGATCTCACCTGATGCCCCGTAAGAAATTGCTCCTGAGTTCTTGCAGTGTTTAATTAAATGGTTAGTTTAGAAATGATTTCACATTAGAAATTAGGTGACCCACCGAAAGGTTTGACAAATTTGAAGAAGTGATGTTTCAAAACGAGAGCAAGTGAGTTTCAATGAGGTAGCCATGCATTTCAGCAGTGAATGGATATGCTGTCTGCAGACATTAAAATTAAAAGAG
Organism: Chiloscyllium plagiosum; assembly: GCF_037043375.1. Lineage (NCBI taxonomy): Eukaryota > Metazoa > Chordata > Chondrichthyes > Orectolobiformes > Hemiscylliidae > Chiloscyllium > Chiloscyllium plagiosum. The sequence goes on from NW_028270157.1 coordinate 68,461,884, forward strand.
CTACAGAGAATAATGCTTGTCTCTAACCTCAGGGAACATCTGTTATAGCTACATTCTGTATCTTTGAAAATGAAAAACTCTACATTTAAATTAATGACATATTTCTGACATGTTCAAATAAAGTGGAAGAATGATTCATGTCTCCCAGCTTTTGACTGACACAACAGCATCATCAATCCTCAGCCAATTAGAGTCACGGAGATATACAATACAGGTACAGACCCTTCAGTCCAACCTGTCCATGCCGACCAGATATCCCAACCCAATCTAGTCCCATTTGCTAGCACCCGGCTCATATCCCTCTACACTCTTTCTATTCATAAACCCATCCAGGTGCCTTTTAAACATTATAATTGTACCAGCCTCCACCACTTCCTCTGGCAGCTTATTCCATACTCGCACCACCCTCTGTGTGAAAATGTTGCCCCTTTAGTCTCTTTTATATCTTTCCCCTCTCACCCTAAACCTATGCCCTCTAGTTCTGGACAGCCTCAATCCAGGGAAAAGACTTTGTCTATTTATCCTATCCATGCCCCTCTTGATTTTATAACTCACTATAAGGTCACCCCTCAACCTTCGATGTTCCTCTGCATGAAAAAGCTGGCCCTTAGGTCTCCTCTAAATCTCTCCCCTCTCACTCTAAACCACACCCTCTAACTTTGGACCTTGTCTATTCACCCTGTCCATGCCCCTCATGATTTTATAAACCTTTATAAGGTCTCCTTTCGGCCTTCAAAATTCCATGGATAAAAGCCCCAGCCTATTCTAACCTCTTTCGATAGCTCATATCCTTCAACTCTGGCAACATCCTTGTAAATCTTTTCTGCACCATTTCAAGTTTAACAACATCTTTCTTATAGCAGAGAGACCAGAATTGCACACCATATTCCAACAGTGGTGTAACCAATGTCGTGTACAGCCACAACATGACCTCCCCAACTCCTGTACTCAATGCACTGACCAATAGAGCAAGCGTTCCAAACACTTTCTTCACTATCCTGTCTACCTGCATCTCCATCTCCAAGGAACTATGATGCTGCACCCCCAAGGTGCCTTGAATCCAATTCAATCAACTTGAATTCAACCAATTGGTGTTAAAAATAGCAAGTCTTAGCACTTGGAAGTTTTATATAATTTATTATCTGGATATGGGGATTGTTGACAAACCCAGAATTTATTGTCTATCATTGGGCAGTGTTGCTAAACAAAAAGAGCTTGGAGTGCAGGTTCATAGCTCCTTGAAAGTAGAGTCTCAGGTAGTTAGGATAGATAAGAAGGCATTTGGCATACTTTCTTTTATTGGTCAGAGTATTGGGTACAGGAGTTGGGAGGTCATGTTGCAGCTGTACAGGACATTGGTTAGGCCACTGTTGGAATATTGCGTGCAATTCTGGTCTCCTTCCTATCGGAAAGATGTTGTGAAACTTGAAAGGGTTCAGAAAAGATTTACAAGGATGTTGCTAGGGTTGGAGGATTTGAGCTACAGGGAGAGGCTGAACAGGCTGGGGCTGTTTTCCCTGGGGCGTCGGAGGCTGAGGGGTGACCTTATAGAGGTTTACAAAATTATGAGGGGCATGGATAGGATAAATAGACAAAGTCTTTTCCCTGGGATCGGGGAGTCCAGAACTTAAGGGCATAGGTTTAGGGTGAAAGGGGAAAGATATAAAAGAGACCTATGGAGCAACCTTTTCACGCAGAGGGTGGTATGTGTATGGAATGAGCTGCCAGAGGATGTGGTGGAGGTTGATACAATTGCAACATTTAAGAGACATTTGGATGGGTATATGAATGGGATGGGTTTGGAGGGATATGGGCCGGGTGCTGGCACGAGGGACTAGATTGGGTTAGGATATCTGGTCGGCATGGGCAGGTTAGACTGAAAGGCGCATTTCTATGCTGTACATCTCTATGACTCTATGGCTCTATGACTAGATGACCCGAGGAGATGGCAATGAGGCAGATTTTGAAAATTCTGCTCATGGTTTGAGTATAACTGAATGGTTTGCTCGGCAGCCTCAGTAGATAGTTAGCAGTTCAGTGCCTGGTTTTGGGACTTGTAGATGTCATACAGGCTGTGGGGAGTCAGGAGATGAGTTACACATGAGAATATAATCAAGAGAAGGATACCATAGCCTGAATCATAGAATCCCTACATTGTGGACACTGACCATTCAGCCTATCAAACCCACACTGCTCTCCAAAGAGCATTCCACTGAGACTTACCCTCTATCCCACACCCCACCATATCCCTGTAACCCTGCATTTCTCATAGAGAATCCACCTAGCCTGCACATCTTTGGGCTGTGGGAGAAAACCAGAGCACCCAAAGGAAAGCGACATAGACACAGGGAGTGTATATAAACACCACACAGACTGTCACCTAAGGATGGAATTGAACCCAGGTCCCTGGAGTTATGAGGCAGCAGTGCTAACCATTGAGCTACTGTAGGATTCCAAGCCTCTGACCTACTCTTGTAGCTCCTCTATTAATATGACAAGTCCAGTTGAGTTTCTGCAAGATAACTGGGAGGGGATACAGGGAGTGAATGTGAAGGGGAGGGTAGGCCAGGAAGATTAGAATGGCAGGAAAGGATTATTTCAGAAAGATGAGCAGAATGATAGATTGTAGATAGTTAGCAGTTAAGTGCCTGGTTTTGGGACTGGAGTCACACATAAACCAGTCTGAGCAAGGGTAGCAGTTTCCCTTCTATCTTGAATTGGTGAACCAATCAGATTTTTGCAATTATTCAACAGTATTACGTTGGCTACAATGTTTTGGAAAAGTAAAGGCTCTACGATTGTTAGATCATTACTCATGAGAAGACGATTTTATGAAAATAGCACCAATGGCTTGGTTGTGTAGGAGCACCACCCGAGCTGGTGTCAAAGTTATTTTGAGGAACAGCAAAAGAATCTTCCCCTTTGTCTCAATCAGTGCTTTTCCTTCAAACAGTATCACTAAAATTTCACTGTCCTTTCCCTGCAGATTCCCTTAAGTGTTTCCTCACAATTACAACAATTCAAAAATACTGAACTATTTGTAAGTCTTTAAGTGGCATCGTCTTCTTAATATTGTATTTTTCCATACTAATTTTTGGGAAAAGCCAGTTAATTGGTTCCTCTGGTCATGGCGAGGGAAGGAGACTGAGAAAATGCATTAAGTTGCAGTTAGAATCAAGAAAGATCACTCTTGTACTTTATGAAGGAAGAGACGAGACCGAGGTGCAGATGATAGAGGGTTAAGAAGAGACAATACAAGTAGAAAGAGTTAGTAACTCGGTTGACTGGCATATAGTTCAGGCAATAATGCAGATTCCTGTTCCTACTGATACAGACATGAGACTTGTAGATAGAGAACAGCAGCAAACCACCCCCTGTTGAAAACCTACCAAGAAAGTGGTTCAGAATGAATTGTCAGCAGATGACGAGCTAAGATCTACCATCAGCTAGAGAACATATGCTAATGAAAAAGACACCAGGACAGATCAAACTAGGGGGACAGAAAAGTGTCCAAAAATTAAACTGGGGGCAGTAAACACTATTAGAGAAACACTATGAAGAGAAAGAAGGAAATAATTTTCAGGAGATCTGGGGCAGATTAGAGTAAAGCCATAATGCTGCTGAATTAATAGAATAGAGGCTCAGACTAATGCATCAGGGTCAGGAGTTCAAATCCCTCTAGGGCTGATCGATTAAGCCTGAAGATATGAAGCTAATCTCAGCAACAGAGACCCTAAAGAATCCCCACAGCGTGGAAATAGGCCCTTCAGCCCAACAAATCCACACCAACCCTCCAAAGAGTAACTCACCCAGACCCGTTCCCACTACTCTATTATCCTATATTTACCCTGACTAATGCACCTAACTTACACATCCCTGAACACTATGGGCAATTTAGCGTGGCCAACTCACCTAACCTACACATCTTTGGATTGTGAGAAGAAACTGGAGCACCCAGAGGAAACAGATACACACTTTCGTGTAAGGGACGTGCAGCATTGCTGAAGCCTACACTCATCCCTCAACAGTTCAATGGATTGACACAGCAAGCACTTGCTAAGGCTGTTTTCCGTTCAGGAGATTAGGCAGCAGCACACCGCGTGCGAGATCCCGCCCCCTCATCCACTCCCACCCCCATCCAAACTCACCCCCACACTCCGTCTATACCCTGCCCCCACACACCACTCCCACCCTAACCCACACCCCGTTCCCACACCCTGACCCCACACCCTGCCCCCATCCTACTCCCACACCCTGCCCCCATGCACCACTCCCACCCTGCCCCTACCCCGACCCCACACCCTGTTCCCACACCCTGACCCCCCATTCTGCCCCCACACACCACTCCCATCTTGCCTCATACCCTGTCCCTCACCCTGCCCCTCTATCCTACCCCCACACCCTGCCCCCACACACCACTCCCACCCTGCCTCCTACCCTGACCCCACACCTTGTCCACACACCTGGCCCCATATCCCACTACACCACACCCTGACCCCACACCCTGCCACTCCCACTCTGCCACCACACCCCGCACCCCCACACTGCCCCCACCCTGCCCACACCTTGCCTTCCTTTGTCACTTGGTGTGTTTTAACACTGCCTTTGCCTCAATTTTGCAATAATAAAACAGAACCATAGAAAATAAGAACCTGGGGAAATGTTTTTATAGTCATCGTTTCACTAAGCAAAGGCTTAGTGCCATCATGGTTGACATAGGCCTTCCAAAATGAACTTGCTCTTCCCACCTTCATCATGCGAGGTGTAGGCTCGAGAAAAGTCTTCAAGGATGTCCTCAAATTCTCCCTGAAAAGATCCAATATCTCAGGCCACCTTGTGGGAATCTTTAACACAAGATGGAGAAGCAACATCAACAAAGGAGCAAATCCAACAGGCTCATGGAGGCCGAGAGCAAAACAATGGTCGGAGCATGCAGAAAGCCACGTTTCTCACCCCACATGGTTCAGCTCACAGCACTGGCTGTATCCAACATTGAACATTTGGTCACTCCAGGACACACAACACTTGAGTGGACGAAAGTTACAGCTGAAGGAGCATCCTCAGACAGAAGCAAAGGCAACAAAATGGTCTTGACATTACTCGGTATGCAGACTCTGTCAAACTGCTGCAGTATAATGGATTCCAAAAGGAGAGTAAGAAATAACACAACACCAGGTTATAGTCCGACAGGTTTATTTGGAAGCACTAGCTTTCAGAGTGCTGCTCCTTCATCAGGTAACTGTGGAACAGGAACATAAGACATAAATTCTGCATCTTGTGATCCTTTTCCAAAGGTACCTGATGAAGGAGCGTCGCTCCGAAAGCTAGTGCTTCCAATTAAACCTGTTGGACTATAACCTGGTGTTGTGTGATTTTTAACTATGTACCCCCCCGCTCCTCCATAAAAAGGAAAGTAGATATCCTTTTGACAAAGGCAAGTCCAAACAGTTCTAATGTACTCCCAGTGGCACACTATGTTTGCAGCTGATGGTCATAGCAAGGCAGGAGGAACAAGAGTGACTTTGCTCAACAAATATTCATTCGCAAGAATTTAATCAACATGCAAAGGATCTCGAGTCCGGTCAAGTACACTTAATGATGGCTGAAATATGTCAGCAAGGTTCACTCTGCCCCATATTTCCCTTTGTCTGTTTTACATCACGAAATTTAAGTGTCCAGTGTGCTGACAGGATAAGGTAATTTGCGATTTCATTCCAATTTAACTCAGCCATTCACAGGAAGTTAAACAGTGAAAAAAAAATCTGAGATCATAGAACAGTGCTTCTGAAATCTTTTTGTTGGTATAGCTCTGTTTTAAAATCCTTGCTGTCATCTGGCTGCAGAGAGAAAAAAATTCAATATCAGTGTTGTGGAGTGGGGCACTTGGGATCTTCAGTGACTGAGTGGTTTCAGGGGGGTGGGAATATGCTCATGAAAGTGTTTGGACAGCTTATAATTACCTATTATGAGTTTCACCTCAATCTTGTGTGGATTTCATCTATCCCTAGCCATCATTTTGTATTAAATAATAACTGCATCTCTGTTGTTTTGGGGTTGATTATTTTACATTCATTGTAAAGAACATTAGCTCAATATGTCAGCACTGGGACTGAAGTATCCTTAGGTACATGTTCTCTGGCTGAATTGGGAGCTAGAGTTGTACTTGAGGTTGTGAGCCCAGTAAGATGATACATCAGGCTGCAGGTACATTTAAATGATCTCCACTTACTGTGTCAAGAGCCACAGACCCCGGAATGCACCTGTTAATTCTGGAAATGAAACATCATTCATTTCATTCAGGCATAGTGCCTCATCACAGACTGTGCTTAATATTAATAAAGCCTCTCTACATTGTCCAATCTAACACTCCAAACAGGTACAGTATGTGGTTAGATGTAGAGTGAAGCTCCCTCAACACTATCCCCCTCAAACACTCTCAGGATAGTGACAGCATGGTGTTTAGATATAGAGCAAAGCTTCCTCTACACTGTCCTTTACACTGTCCCCACCAAACACTCCCAAGACAGGGACAGCACTGTGTTTAGATATAGGGTTAAAGCTACCTCTACACTGTCCCCATTAAACACTCCCAGGAGAGGGATAGCATGGAGCTTAGATATAAAGTAAAGTTACTCTACCTGTCCCCATCAAACACTCCCAGGACAGGAACAGCATGGGGCGTAGGTATAGAGTAAAGCTTCCTCTACCTGTCCCCATTAAACACTCCCAGGACAGGGATAGCACAGGCTATAGATATAAAGTTACCTCTACACTGTCCCACCCAATACTCCCAGGACAGGGACAGCATAGAGTTTAGATATAGTGTAAAGCTTCCTCTACACTGTCCCCATGAAACATTCCCAGGACAGGGACAGCACAGGTATAGATATAGATATAAATCTTCCTTTGCACTGTCCTCGACAAACACTCCCAGGGCATGTAAAATTGGAGTTAGATATAGAGTGAACCTGGTCTCAGTGGTATGAAGGACTCTTACTTTCTGAGGTAGGATTGTACAGTTGAAGTCGGACTGAAAAATTGCACTTACTAGTTCACTTGTGTATGTGGTAGGGAAGAGTTATTTTCAATTTTTGTGCAGTAGGAACAGGGAAAAAAAAAATCCAGACAGTGATCAATCATAATTCCTTGTGTTCTAATCCTTCAGCATCTTTTTCCTTTCTTCAATCATGCTCTGATAGATTTTTTTTTAACACACCTTTTACAAGTGCTTGTCTCTTTCACTAATGAATGTGCCTCTTTTTCTTGGAATCCAACTCTGGTGAGAATGTTCTTGCTTTCACTGCAGAGATCCTGATTTAAATCAGGTCAGATAAACATAGAATTTTCATGGTGATTATAATGCCCAGCATGACATTTGGACAATTATAGAAATACCTCACACCCTCCATGGCCCTTACCCCCCCCGCCTCAACCGAACAATCCCAGCGGTTTTGATTCCTTGGCAATTCTACACTAATTGGGCCTTGGTTCATTCGTATCTGTTAAGCAGTCGGCTGGTGTGAGAACGGGAAATGTCAGGCTTGAGATATTTGGAGGCAAAGGTTAAAACTGAAGATGACATTCTCAGAAGGCACCGAGGAAACCAAAAGCTCATTAACACAATGAGGTAGATTGAAGGTTTGTACAATATCTACTGTCATGGGCAGCTTATGTACTGATTGTCTCACTCCCAGATAAGTCAATATTTACTCCTAATACTTATGAATGCTGCGCTGAGCAATAGAATATTTTTCCATGTTTTGCATTCAGTGTTAATATCAATTGGTTCCTGAATAGGCCTAATATAGAAATAAAAATTATAGCAAGAATATTACTCTATAATGCATTCATGTAACGCACATTATACCAATTCAGAACATGTGAGTCATATGATGAACCTTTAGTCAATATTTTCAGAATTAGTCTTAAACCTACTGTCATAATGGCTGCTGCAAATCATGTGACTTTTGGCATTTACCATATAGGGAGGTGGTGGTTTAATGGTATATCACTAGCTTGATGAGGTGATTCAGGTAATGTCCTGGGCCCCATGTTCAAATCCCACTATGGTATGGGGTGAAATGTGAACTAAGTTTTCTCAGAGTATAGTAATGACTGTGATTGTTTTTAAAATCCTACCAGTTCACTAAAGTCCTTGAGGGAAGGAAATCTGCCATCCTTACCAAGAGCTACATGTAACTCCAGAGCCACAGCAATGTGGTCGACTCTGAACTGCCCTCTGAAATAACCTAGCAAGCCACTCAGTTGGAACAATTGCTTGTAAATCTCAAAAGAGAAAGCAAACTGAACAGATCACCTGGCATCGACCTACGCACCAGCTGTCTTACATTTTAGTCAAGCAACAGCCTCATATAGGGTTAGCGGTAGGGTTAGATATATCTGACAATGTCCCAGACACTACCCTCACCTTTCCTTGGATATGTCCTAGCCCACCAGCAGGACTGACCCAGCAGAGGTGGCAGCACAGTGGTATACAGTTGGGAGGGAGTGGCACTGGGAGTGTTCAACATTGACTCTGGACCTCACGAAATCTCATGGCTTCATGGTAAACATGGGTAATTCTCTTCCCAACAGAGCATTCTAAAAGGGAGACCTCATTTTTTAAGACGGCGTCTCCTATTTTCATTTCCCTCAAGAGAATTGCCCTCCAAGTATCTATCTGTCAAATTTACTCAGGGCCTTATCATTTCAATAAACTCATTTTTCATTCTTCTAAACTCCAATTGGTCATGCACCTTTTCTCACCCGTTAAGTACTTCACTCCAACTGTTAGAATCCTTGCTGTATTTTTATTTATTTTACCATCTTTGGTTTGGAGTTGTGAGCTGTGAGCTGAGAGCTGAAGGTGACCTTTAATTGTAAGCGGAAGCTTGTGTTTTTTCTTGAATAAGAGAACAAATTGATACCGGCTTCTGAAGTCAAGTCTGGAAATTAATTGTTGGTAGATTCTTGCTCAAAGAATGTGCTGGATGTCTCGGTTCTGGAGATGCATTATGCTCAAATAGATGGCGGATGTTGAATAGTAACTGGGGCCTCATAGGGAGACACTCAGTCTGACAAAGAGAAACCAAAGTTTGGATTAATTTTGAACTGTGCTTAAGTCAGAAGGATTGTGGTGGCCAAAGTTACAGGGCCGAGGTTTGATTGCTTCCTGGTCATCCATTCATTGACAACTTTTTGAATGTTCAGAGAATAGAATCTTAGGCATAAAGTTATGGGGAATATTCTCTGGAGCCTATTGGAAACTTCTTGCATTTATCAGTGTCTTCAGCCATGGACCAAGGTACAATTCCATGTGCCTGTGATTTTACACATCATGGAAACAGCTCAAGTGAACTGGCTAGTTCCGGTTCCTTTAATTTAATTGATCCCATAACAGTGCCTGTCTGTTTGTGTATGGGTGAATTAAAGCTATAATCAAAGTTCATTTGGTTTAAATCATTGACATTAATTTGATTCCCTTTTTGTTTAACTTTGCTGTGCTAAAGCCATTGTATTATTTGAACTGGTCAGTTACATTTTTTTTACTTTCATTTAAGTTATCCCTTAACTGTGTCTGTCTGTTTGTGTATGTGTGAATGGGAGCTAGAATCAAATTACATCAGACTTAAACCATTGACTTAGATTCCCTTACTGTTTAACTTTGCCCTGCTAAAGCCATTATATTATTAATAAATTGTTAATCATTTTGTTTAAGCCACAAACTTGGTGCCTGCAGTTGGGTATTCACAAAGTCTGGTATGGTTGTTCAATACACCTGGTTAGGAACCATTGGGGTCAATCTTGCGAGTCTTTGAATGTTTTAATTTTACTGAGCTACAAACACAAGGATAGAGAGGCTAATTTGATTTGGCTGTTTGCCACAGTGTTGTAACACAGGAATGATTCAAATGAACCTTTTCTGAACTGCCTCTGTCCCAATGATGGCCCCTTTCAAATAAAAAGACCAAAACTACATACTCTAGATTTGATTCCCTACAGTGTGAAAACAGGCCCTTCAGTCCAACAAGTCCACACCAACCCTCCGAAGGTAACCCACCCTGACCCATTTCCCTGTGACTAGCGCACCTCACACTATGGGCAAGTTAGCAAGCCAATCCACCTGACCTGCACGTGTTTGGATTGTGAGAGGAAGTGGGACCACCAGGAGGGAATCCATGTGGACATGGGCAGAATGTGCAAACACCAAGCAGACAATCGCCCAAGGCAAGGATCTAACCTGAGTCCTATGGTGGTGTGAGGCAGCAGTGCTAACCACTGAGCCACCATGCTGGCCAAAGATGTAGTCTAAATATAGTCTAGATGTAGTCCCACCTGCAAAGCTGCAGTTAAGTTGCCCCTAAGTTATACTCCATTCTTTTTAACCAGTCCAATTGTCTCCTTAATCACTTCCTGCAGCTGCACATAAATATAAATATATAATATCCAGACCTTCTGCAGTCTCTCTCTATTCAGATAGTAGACGGCTTTTCTGTACTCTCTGCAGACAAAGTGTGTTGCAAGGCTTCTGGGCAACAAGAGGCAGCAGAGCTGACTCACAGCCAGCCCACAAGGATTTTCTGTCCATGGTGAAGGGGATCAGCAGTGGCAAAGCTGATTTCTTGGGCCTGAGGAACGGAAACCCATTGTAATGACTGGTCTGTTCACATTGCCTTCTGCAGCTCCAGTTGAGAATTTGATGTCTTCATGGGTCAGGGTGCACCAAACAATATTATTATCCTTGAGGCCACTCGGGGAGTCCAGTTTTTCACAACTGTGCAATACATCAATCAGTGCTTTATTTTTTGGTTTAAAAACGCCCTTGTGAATAGAAGTCCAAACCAGGTAAGGATTGGTAGAAAAATAGGGATCATTCAACCCTCAACCTTGTTACTGGCTGTTTAGTCAGATCATGGATGATTTTCCCTTCAATCTTATTTGCTTGTGCTCCCTTGTTTATCAGAAATCTATTGCTCTCCGTCATGAAGTCCAAGCTCCCATGAAAACAGGGTGAAAGGGTTACAGATTTACACAGACTTTATTAAAGTATTCTGCCAAATTTTACTCTTGAATGATTCAGCTTTTATTTTAGGATCCTTGATACTCCTACTATGTGAAGTACCTTTTCTGTTATCTATCCTCGATATTTTCCATACTAACCTGCTCAGACTTGCTATTTGGGGCAGAAGGGGTTTTGAATCTGCACATCCTGGTTCAGAGATAGGGATACTACAACTGTAGAGCAACTACCTGATGTATCTACCCTATTGAATCCCTCCACAAGAATAAAAATTGCTGGAAAAGCTCGGTAGGTCTGGCAGCATTTGTGGGGAGAAATCAGAATTAATGTTCCTGGTCCAGTGACCCTTCCTCACTTCCTTCTGTTATGAGGAAGGGACACATGACTCAAAACGTTAACTCTGATGTCTCTCCACAGATGCTGCCAGACCTGCTGAGCTTTTCCAGCAATTTCTGTTTTTGTTTCTGATTTACAGCATCCACAGTTCCTTTGGTTTGTATTGAATTCCTTAATCATTTTAAACACCTGAGCAGATCACCGCCAAATTTTCAAACTTAATTGATATGATTTGCTACAATGCAAAGTAGAGGCAGTTGAACTAAAATTGAGATGTGAGTTCACTATATACAATAACCCAACGTCAAAGTGGAGCAATACCATCATAATATCCTTTTGGTGCTGCCTAGTGTAATTTCAGTAGAAATCAATGCTAACTGCATGGGATGGATTGGACAGTGCAGTGTCTCAGTGGTTAGCACTGCTGATTGACAGCACCAGGGACCCAAGTTCAATTCCGGCCTCAGGTGATTGTCTGTGTGGAGTTTGCTCTGGTTTCCTCTCACAATCCAGAGATGTGCAGGTTAGATGGATTGGCCATGCTAAGTTGCTCTGTAGTGTCCAGGAGATGCACAGGCTAGGTGCACAGGCTACAGTGTGAAAATAGGCCCTTTGGCCCAACAAGTCCACACCAACCCTCTAAAGAATGACCCATACCCCCCCTCTGGAAAAGCACAGCAGATCAGGCAATGTCCAAGGAGCAGGAAAATTGACATTTTGGGCAAATTGCCTGCTGAGCCTCATGAACAAAGAAGGAATGTTGCTGAGAATATTGCTTCCTCACCCCTTCCCTCTTCCAGAAACGTGTCCTGCTCTGTGTGTCCTCTGCTCATTCTTCCCAGTCCTGCTCCACTCCAAGGGAAACACTCACCAATACCTGGGACCTACTGCTTCAGACAGTAAAAGCTCTCTCAGTGCTTGCTGCACATTGAAGTAAGAGCCAAAGGGGCCCAACCATGGACTAAAGTATAGACAGCTGACAACTTACTCATAAAGCACTGGTGGGGATCCTCCCTCTTGCTGAATGTTTGTTATGAGGTTAAGAAGTAGCATTTCTTTCGGCAAGGAGCCTTAAAATCAGTGAGGCCATGTTCTGCTTATTTCTGGCAGACATTCCCTGAACTTGCTGAAGCCTGTATCAAGATGACATCTTCCACATGGAGGCATGACAAATATATGTGCACCACATCATAGCTCTATTTTAGAATACCGAAAGCACTCAGAGGCCCAAAATTATTGGTTACACTGTGAATAAGCAAAAGATCTATAGCTTCGGAAAAGTGTTATATTAGAAACTGAGAAGAGTAGAATGCCTTTCGGTCCATTGAGTTTCACCAGCTCTTTGTAGAGCAATCCTGTTAATCCTATTCCCTCACCTTTTCCCTATAATCCCTGAAATTTTATCTTATTCAAATATTTATCCATTTCCCTTTGGAAAGCTACTCATCATCATCATTGGCAGTCCCTGACAGATGAAGATGACTCTCTTCCACTCTCAGGGTGAGTCCATAGGTGGCTGTATAGACCAATATGGCTGCTTCAGGTTCTGTTATACTTGGGGTAGAAAGTGGTCAAGGATGGGTGTGTGTGGGCTCTTGGTGTGGCAAGTCTGGCTTCTGCTTTTTCTCGACGGCAGGTCTCAAGATGCTCGGCCCCTTCCCGGATGCTCCTCCTCCAACTTGGATGGTCTTGAGCCAGCCATTCCCAGGTGTCGGTGGGAATGCCGCACTTCCCCAGTGAGGCCTTGAGCGTATCTCTGAAGCTATTGCTCTGTCCACCTGGGGCTCAACTGCTGTTTCGGAGCTGGGAAAAGAGCACCTGCTTGGGGAGTCTCTTGTCGGTCATGATGGACGATATGCCCAGCCCCCTCGCAGCCAAGCAAGGGGTGGTCAGTGCCTCGATGCTGGAGATGTTGGCCTGGTCGAGCACACTGGTGTTGGTGCGTCTGTCTTCCCAGCGGATTCGCAGGATCTTATGCAGGCAGTGCTGGTGGTACTGCTCCAGCACCTTAAGGTATTGCAAGTTAGTATTGAATTGGCAACCACCATACTCCATCAGGCATTGGTTTCCAAACCGCATGGAAAAGTAAATCTTCACGCTGCCTTTCCTCCTTTTCCCAATCATTCTAAATCTGCACTCGACAGCCACTAGAAACTGTTCTCTTTACTTACACTATTTAAACCCCATATGATTTTAAACATCTCCATCACATTTGCTCCACCAATTTCTCCTGTCCAACCATATAACTATTTTCAGTAATTCCTGGGTTCATTCTAATCAATGTTTGTAAAATGCTTTGAAAATCCGGCAGAGAACGTGTCTGAATTTTTCCTATGCATTGCCAAAACATTAATTTTTACCAAGATTGCCCCATTGTCTTAAACTTCATATATTATTTTCTCTCGCAAATCAAAGAATTCAAATGGAGCAATGGGCATTTCATGCAAGTACAACACAATCAAAATGTTTCATAAAATATCCATTTGTGTGGAAATTCACGAAAATTGAACTCAGAGAAAATGAATACATTCTATTCATAAATGTCAAGGACATCCAAAAAGGGTTGTGAGACTCAACGAAAGAATATTTGACTTTTCCCACATCTTTGACATGTCTGAGTGAACAATTATGGGAATTATGGATTCTGCAATCAGGGCATTCAACAACTTTCAATGCCCTTGTCACCCTTAACAAATTTCAAGGATCCTTACTACGAGAAATGCTGATCTAAAAAGTCTTGTAGAGACAATCAACCCACAGACCACAGCTTGGATCAGAATCTTCTTTGTTTGAAGTAGAAAGGGTTAGTCCTAGGTCAGCATTTTACTTCTTGTGGTCTGCGGCAGAAGAGAGGAGAAGGTAGTGGGGAGCTTGTTACGATCTCTGGAGGGAGAGGTTTACTGACTCTGATCTTCCTGCAGTTCTTTGTGATTCAAAGACTAAATTTGAAGTGGTGGAGGCTAGTACAATTGCAACACTTAAAAGGCACCTGGATCTGGGCTAGGTGCTGGCAGGTGGGACTAGATTGGGTTGGGATATCTGGTCAGTATAGATGAGTTGGACCGAAGGGTCTGTTTCCATGCTATGCATTTCTATGACTCGGTGACTAAAATATATTCAGATGGACATCAGTTTTTTTTGTCTCCTGTGACAGATTGCATTGGATGCAATATTAGATTGGATTTGATTTGATTTGTTAATGTCACGCGTATCAAAGTATAGTGAAAAGTTTTGTTTTGCGTGCAGTACAGGGAGATTGTACTATACAAAGTGCATTAGGTTAATAGAACTGAGCGGAGAATACAATGTTACGGCTGCAGAGAAGGTGCACGGATAACGAGATCAACATTAAGTCTGAAATTTGCGAGGTCCATTCAGCAGTCTAATAACAGCGGAGAAGAAGCTGTTCTTGAATCTGTTGGTCCATGTTTAAGCTGTTGTATCTTCTGCCTGACAGAAGAGCTTGTAAGAGATTATAACCAGGTTGGGAGGGGTTTTTGATGATGTTGGCTGTCTTTCCAAGGCAATGAGAAGTATAGATGGTGTCAGTGGATGGAAGTTTGGTTTGCGTGATAGACTGAGCTGTGTTCACAATTCTGTATATGGTTCTGGGCAGAGCAGTTGCCATACTGAAGTGTGATCTACAGCAAAATAAAAGGCATGTCAGGCTTGAAGTCTGTGCCAGTCAAAAATCAATACCTAACTATTATAATCCCATTTTCCAGCACTTGGTCTTGCATACATTGGCATCACAAAGTGGACATCTGAATACTTCACCCATTGGCAATGGGATCAATGGTATTTCTTTGAATGACATTTCTTTTAAAGGATCCAAAGCTTTTTCAGTTCTGTTTTTATATTTCAAACCTCATTGCACATTCTTAGTGCTCAGTATTTGTTAACGTCTTTTGAAAAATAATTTCACTTTTCCCCAAGAGACTTAGTTCATCTCTCTCTTCACAGCAAGTGCTATCCATATGAAACTTAAAATAGCGACAAATTATTGTCCAAATCGCCAGGAAGCTGACTGTAATTGAAGCTTTTAAAAAACATCAGGAGGTTAGGCAGAGCTAGAAAGATGGGACATGAAATGACCTCCTGCAATTTAAATTTTCTTTGCAACTTTAATGATTGCCAGTGTTCCTTGGAGGCTTAGGAATTTCTGGGTCAAAATGAATTAAAATCAAAGCAAAATGAATCATTAAGGATTTCATTGTTTTTGAAAGAAATCAACAAAACTTGCATTTATAGAGTTCCTTTAACATAATTCCACACCCTCTAAACACTTCGCAAGAGCGTTGCTTGACAAAATATGATAACAAACCGCTAAAAGAGATATTAGGGTCATAGAGCTGTACAGCATGGCCTCTTCAACCCAACTCATCCATGCTGACCTGATATCCGAAATTAATCTAGTCCCATTTGCCAGCATTTGGCCCATATCCCTCTAAACCCTTCATCTACCAATCCAGATGCCTTTCGAATGTTGTAATTGTAACAGCCTCCACCATTTCCTGTGGCAGCTCATTCCATACATGCACCTCCCTCTATGTAAAAAAGTTTCCCTCAGGTCCCTAAAAGTATTTTTCCTCTCACCTTAAGCATATGCCCTCTATTTTTGGACTCCCCTACACTGGGGAAAAACACCTTGGCTATACACCCTATCCACATTGCTCATGATTTTATAAACCTTTATAAGTTCACCCCTCAGCCTCTGATGCTCCAGGGTAAATAGCCCCAGCCTATTCAGCCTCTCCCTGTAGCTCAAACCCGCCAACCCTGGCAACATCCTTGTAAATCTTTTCTGCACCTTTTCAAGTTTTACATAATCTTTCCTGTAGCAGGGGGATCAGAATTGAAAGCAATATTACAAAAGTGGCCTAACTAATGTCCTGTACAGTCGCAACATGAACTCCCAACTCCTAGATTCAGTGCACTGACCAATAAAGGCATGCATACCAAACACCTTCTTCACTATCCTTTCTCCCTGCGACTCCATTTTCGAGGAGCTATGAACCTGCAATCCAAGGTCTCTTTGCTCAGCAACACTCCCCAGGACCCTACCATTAAATGTATAAGTCCTGCCCTGGTTTGCCTTATGAAAATGCAACAGCTCACATTTATCCACAACTACCTGATGAAGGAGCAGCGCTCCAAAAGCTAGTGCTTCCAAATAAACCTTTTGGACTATAACCTGGTGTTGTGTGATTTTTAACCTTACCTAAATTAAACTCCATCTGCCACTCCTTGGCCCATCTGATCAAGGTCCTGTTGTAGTCTGAGATAACCTTCTTTGCTGTCCATTGCACCACCAACTTTGGAATCATCTGCAAACTTACTGACCACGCCTATTATGTTCATATCCAAATCATTTATATAAATGACAAAACACAGTGGACCCAGCACTGATCCTGGTGGCACACTGCTCGTCAGTAGGACATGAGCTCTATCAAAGTGGCAGGTTTTAAAGAGCACCTTGAGGAAAGAGAGCAAAATAGAGAGATTTAAAGAGAGAATCCCAGTGCTTTGGGCCCAGGCACAACCACCAAAGGTAGGATGATCAGTGCAAGGGGGAGTATTAGGAAACACAAGGTGTAAGAGGTGACCATTGGTGAGCATTATTGTAAGGCTTTATTCCCACTTTTCCTCGATGGCAGACTTACTTCGAATATTGACTCATTGTTGACTTTTGGTGGGATGTCACTCATGCCCCCCCTACACATTAACAGCACAGAGGTGGAACGAGTGGAGAGTGTCAAGCTCCTGGGAGTGGTCATCCACAACAAGCTTTCTTGGACTCTTTGTGTGGACACACTGGTTACAAAGGCCCAACAACGTCTCTTCTTCCTCAGGCAGCTGAGGAAATTTGGCATGACAGTGAATACCCTTGCCAACTTTTATAGGTGCACCATCGAGAGCATTCTGTCTGGACGTATCACTACCTGGTATGGCAACTCTACCATTCAAGATGTTACAGAGAATGGTGAACTTGGCCCGGACAATCACAAAGGCCAGCCTCCCATCTATAGAATCCATCTACCAGGCCCGCTGTCAAGGAAAGGCCACCAGCATTCTCAAAGATGCATCCCACCCTGGCAATGTTTTTCTACAACCTCTACCATCGAGGAGAAGGTACAGAAGCCTGAACACACGAACCAGCCAGTTTCAAAACAGTTTCTCCCCTACTGTTGTTAGAACACTGAATGGACTCAAAATATTACTCAACATGGGCGGCACGGTGGCACAGTGGTTAGCACTGCTGCCTCACAGCGCCAGAGACCCGGGTTCAATTCCCGCCTCAGGCGACTGACTGTGTGGAGTTTGCACGTTCTCCCCGTGTCTGCGTGGGTTTCCTCCGGGTGCTCCGGTTTCCTCCCACTATCCAAAGATGTGCAGGGTCAGGTGAATTGGCCATACTAAATTGCCCGTAGTGTTAGGTTAAAGGGGTAAATGTAGGGGTATGGGTGGGTTGCGCTTCGGCGGGTCGGTGTGGACTTGTTGGGCCGAAGGGCCTGTTTCCACACTGTAATCTAATCTAAATCTAAATATTAACATTCGCCTGTATGTGTTTTTGTTTTTGCCGCTATTTACCTATTATTTATCTACCTATGCTACTTAACTCTGTGACCTGCCTGTAATACTCGCAAGACAAAGATTTCCACTGTGCCTCGGTACCTGTGACAATAAATTCAAATCAATATTTATAAATGAGCCAGTTCTAATAATAGCTTAGACTCAATATTCTTTCTTAAAGCAAAGTACGCTACAAAAGAGTGTGAAAAACAGTTATAAGTGAATTGGTTTACCAACACTTGTCTGAGGATTAGGTGCAAGAAATTGATCAGCCCATTCCACCTCAACATCCAGCCATGGATCACACAACCTCCTGAGCTCGCTTATTAAGCTCGAGGCAAACTCTCTTATACTTTGTTTTCCATTCAATGTGCTCAAATCTTGACACTATCCAGTCTCCACTTGTTTGACCAGTTGGAACAGAGGCCAACATCACAAATGTGTCACGTTGGTGGGAGCGGAGCCAAGGACTCCTGGTTGTGGTAGGCCCAGAGCTGGGGTTCCTGGTTATCGGTGGTGGCCGCGGAGGGGTGGAGGTGTAGATGTCTTTGGTGAGCCGGCTCAGAGCTCAGGACTCCTGGTGGAGGAGGTGGAACCAAGTTGGACTCTCTTTCACGTCTCTCTTTTTATTCTTAAACTATTCAAAATGGCACCTGATTGTGGTGACAGTTCAAGCTTTTCACTATATTTTACTGGGTTGTTTATTGTGGAATTAATAATTCATTCTGGTTTTCCATGGTCGGTTTGATCAATTAGTTCATTAGGAAGAGCCTGGTTGCCCTGTAAAGAGTTGCATCGCTTAGCTTCAACTAACTTTGACCTCAGCTTCAGCTTGTTATGCTATTGCCACTTTTATGACAGTATTATATTTACACAGCACAATTCTGCAATCAAACTCTCTAAGTTTCACCAATAAAGAGTCCACATGATCACATTGGATGTTCTGGTCAGTTTTAAACAAGACTCCAGCCTTTCAAAATTACCTTGATAATGTAGGCAATTAGTTCATGGAATCCTGACAGTGAGGAACCCAACAAGTCCACACCAACCCTCCGAAGAGTAACCCACCCAGACCCAATCCCCTACCCTATTACTCTACACTTCCTATGACTAATGCACTAACCTCCGCATCCCTGAACACTATGGGCAATTTAGCATGGCCAACTCACCTAACTTGTACATATTTAGACTGTGGGAGCACCTGGACGAAACCCATGCAGACACAGGGAGAATGTGCAAACTCCTCACAGATAGTCGCCTGAGGCTGGAATCGAACCCAGGTCCCTGGTATTGTGAGGCAGCAGTGCTAACCATGGAGCCACTGTGCCCCACCCAAGTTAATGAGTTCGTGCACTAAATTAAATAAATCTACATTCCTTCAGATACAGAAAAGTATTAAAACAAACTTCTAATCATTGGGTCATCATGTGACCAAATGAGCAGGCTCCATGTGTTCTTTATCTTCCATTTCATTTCATTTCATTTCAGCAAACGCAGCAGTTTTTGTTTTTGGCACAGTTGTGTCCAACCTTCTGAGAAAGGGTTACTCAACCCAAATGCTAACTCTGATTTCTCTCTACGGATGCCGCCAGACTTGCTGAGCCTTTCCAGCAATTGCAGTTTTTGGTTCTAATTTACAGTTTCCAAAGTCCTTTCTGTGTTTTTTGTGTTTCCAACCTAAGTTCCTCTCTCTCGAACTGAAACCAAACAAATATTAGCTTCATATCTATATTTATTAATCAAATATTGACTTGCATTCAGATTTCGGGCACTAATTGTGGATTAACCTGTGCTCCTATGCATAGAAACATATAGAAATTGGTTGTTAGGTTTTAAGGGACAAGTTTGAAATGTGTGAGTCTATAAATAGAGGCTTGCGAAGTGTAGAAAGATTGGCTCCAGTTTCATCCTTCACTGCCTCATTATTTTGATCAAATAATGACGATGAAATGTTGTGACAGGTTCTGGGACAACGCGGTGCAAGTTTTATATCTGTGCCATCTGCTCCACCAATACACACAGTTCCACTTGGGATAACGATTGACCTTGCAGTCTGCTGTTTTGTTACATTGAGATTATGCATAAAATCCTGCAAAAGTGGTCTACTGTGTTGGTAAAAAACGTTAATGAGAGCAAATGGTTGAAGCGCTGAAGCAGAACAGAACTTCAATGTTTTAAATATTTTCTCTCAGAGTTGACTTGTGCAACTCTAATCTTGTGAGTAAATCTTAAATAAGCTGATTCACATCTTTCCTGACTTAGAGTCATATAGATGTACAGCATGGAAGCAGACCCTTCGGTCCAACTCGTCCATGCCTTCCCAACCCAATCTAGTCCCACCTGCCAACACACGGCCCATATCCCTCCAAACCCTTCCTATTCATGTACCCATCCAGATGACTTTAAAATGTTGCAATTGTACCAGCCTCCACCACTTCCTGTGGCAGGTCATTGCAAACACGTACAACCCTCTGCGTGAAAAAGTTGCCCCTTACATTGCTTTCAAATTGTCCCCCTCTCACCCTAAACCAATGTCCTCAGGTTCTGGACTCCCCAACCCCAGGGAAAAGACTTTGCCTATTTACCCTATCCATGTCCCTCTTGATTTTATAAACTTCTATAAGGTTACCCCTCAGAATCCGACACTCCAGGGAAAACAGCCCCAGTCTATTCAACCTCTCCCTGTAGCTCAAATCTTCCAACCCTGCCAACATCCTTGTTAATCTTTTCTGAACCCTTTCAAGTTTCACAACATCCTTCCAATAGGCGGGAGACCAGAATTGCACACAATATTCCAAAAGTGGCCTAACCAATGTCCCGTACAGCTGCAACATGACCTCCCATCACCTCTGCTCAATACATTAACCAATAAAGGAAAGCATACCAAATGCCTTCTTCACTATCCTATCTACCTGCGACTCCACTTTCAAGGAACTATGTGTCTGCACTCCAAGGTCTCTTTGTTCAGCAATACTCCCCAGGATCTTACCATAAAGTGTGTAAGCTCTGTTCAGAGTTACCTTTTCAAAATGCAACACCTCACATTTATTTAAATTAAACTCCATCTGCCAGTCCTTGCCCCATTAGCCCATCTGATCAAGATCCCACTTAATCTGACTTCCAATAATTTTTTAAAAAAAGAAAGGATCCCCCAATATAAGCCTTCAAGCCTCTAAAGTACATTGATGTCTACGTCTAACTTTAGTTTTTCATGATTCGGAGGTGCCAGTGTTACACTGGGGTGTACAAAGTTAAAAATCACACAACACCAGGTTATAGTCCAACAGGTTTAATTGGAAGCACACTAGCTTTCGGAGCAACGCTCCTTCATCAGGTGGTTGTGGAGTACACATATGTAAGATACAGAATTTATCGCAAAAGTTTACAGTGTAATGTAACTGAAATTATACAGTGAAAAATACCTTGATTGTTTGTAACAGATTGTAACAAATAATTTCTAACAAACAATCAAGGTATTTTTCACTGTATAATTTCAGTTACATCACACTGTAAACTTTTGTTATAAATTCTGTGTGTTACAATTGTGTACTCCACAACCACCTGATGAAGGAGCGTCGCTCCGAAAGCTAGTGTGCTTCCAATTAAACCTGTTGGACTATAACCTGGTGTTGTGTGATTTTGAACTTTACTTTTTCAGTACATTTCTTCAATCACTCTCCTTCATTTTGATGTAGAATCAATTAATACAGAAGAAGCCCTTCTGCCCATTGAGTCCGTAGGGTTAAAATTACACTGGTGGCTCAGTGGTTAGCACCGCTGCCTTACAGCACCAGGGACCTGGGTTCGATTCCAGCCTCGGGTGACTGTCTGTGTGATGTTTGCACATTCTCCCCGCGTCTGCGTGGGTTTTCTCCAGGTGCTCCGGTTTCTTCCCACAGTCCAAATATGAGCAGTTTAAGTGGATTGGCCAGGCTACATTGCCCATAGTGTCCACAGGTGTGCAGGCTAGGTGGGTTTAGTCATGATAGTAATGAAGGGCTATAGGATAGGGGTGGGTCTGGGTTGGACTCCTTTTTGAGGGTCAGTGCCGATTCCAAGAGTGAGTAGAAACTTAGACACTTGTGGTTATATCTGTAAGTCAGGGCTCCCTGACTGGACCAGGTTAACAGTCTCATACCAGGTCCACCTGGTTGACCTCCTTACAATCACTACATATTCCACCATTCATTTTGTTTATTCCCAAATTGTATCTATATTCCATTACTTCAACTAAACAATCTTAAAAACTGTTTAAACATTCTCTATTCATCCCCACACTTCTTAGTTCTATCCAGACTGATTTCATGTCTCGATTTTTTGCATCAAATTATTTTCTCACTATTTCCCATCTTTCAAGAGCAAACTAACACCACCTCCTTTCCCTTTGCCTATTCTTCCTGAAGATTAAATACTCTTGGATGTCCATTTCTCAGCCTTGGTCACCCTGCAATCTCTGTAATACAATCATAATATACACATTTACAGTAACTTGTTAATTCATGTACCTTTTTGCAAATGTTCCACGCATTCCAATATAACACAGTTAACCTTGTCTCTTTGACATTGTGGACATTCTTCTGACAATTTTCCACAAGAGAACAACCTTTAACCTTCTACACACAAGGATGTTTAAGCCTTATTTATCCAATATTTCCCCATAATGTAAGCCTTTTTGCAGCAGATGTATGGGAAAACGTCCATCACATCCAAGTGTCCTCCAAGTCAACCACTAACCTTGTAAATATATTGCTGGGTCAGAACCCTTGAACTCTCTTCCTAGCTGCCCTGTGTGCCTACTTACATGGCATTAACTGTAGCAGTTCAAGAAGGCAGCTCACCAGCACCTTCTCAAGGGCAAATCAAGATGGGCAACAAATGTTGGTCACCCAGAAATATCCGTGAAAGAATTAAAATAAAATATTCGTACAAGAACTTGTTGCAAGAATGCCAATATATTCTTCTGGTGCCCAGAACTGAGTCAAGTTACTGCCAACATCAATTTTTCCACATCGCGAAAGAGAAGAACAAAGCGGATATTTTCTGACCTGTAAGCCCACTTCCTGCTTTCCAAAGTTTTGTTTTGCTTTTGAATTCCCATGATGGAAAATAGCAGGAGCTTCAAAGAGTCTGTGTTAAACCATCGGAGCGTACCATGAGACAGTAAGGATCCATGAAACAAAATTACTGCAGCAACAATCCTCATTTCAAACCAATCCTCTGCTTTGTAAAAACCAAGACCTTAGTAACTGATGCTTTGCAGGATATTAGAGAATCATTATGGCACTAGGAGGTATACCTCAACAGCCCCCTCGAAATGCTGAACTCTACAGGTTCAGGTCTTCAAGTCGAACCAATAGAATTATATTTCTGCCCTTTTCTCTATACAAGTGCTTAGTACAGGCTAGCAATGGCTCCCAGTGTGACGCAAGCAAAAAGGAGACTTTGGGCTACATTGCGGGTCAAGAGAGCAGGATATTTTGGCAGACTGTTCTTTGCCTAGGGTCTTCTGACTGACTGTTGTGCATCGCCACGAACTCGAACAGTAAATGAGGAAAGCAGCGAGCAGTAAATATGGTTAAGTGATTGGACCTCAGGTAACAACGGGTCAATAAATAGAAGCTCATTCCGCAGTTGACTCACGGGAATACAAATGGAACAGATAATTGAACTGAGTGCAAGATGATCGGCAGCTGGGAAGAGAAGATGCCAACATTTGGCAGACACTGAACCGGCTTCGTGGTGAAGTCCACTCACAGGATTGTGGAGGAGGATGCTCCTACCTCTGAGTCAACAGCTTGTGGGTTCACACCCAACTCCAGATGCATCATGGCAAAATTAGTTAAAAGCAATCCTGAAAGAGCGTTGCAATTGTTGCAATTCAGATGTAACATTAGACTCACGTTCTGCCTCCCTGTTAAAGATAAATAGGAACAGGGGCTCTCTGTGGAGGAGTCCGCCCATCAGTGTGCCAGGGTGGAGGGTGTTGCACACAGCAGTCTCATAACATCACAGGTTGTAGCGGTTCATGGACTCCCAGCCCAACTGTTTATTCTGCGACGCTGTGGAGTCCACAGATGACGTATATATTGGTTGTCGGTGATTGCGCTCCCTTTGTACTTAGGTGAAGATTCGTGGTGGTACTTCAGTCCCATGCTCCTGATCTTTGGGCACCTGGTGCAGAGGAGAGTGGGTAGGTCAGCAGATCTCCACATGAGTCTGCTCCTGGGCCTGGCCAGGCTGGACATAAACCGATCCAGGCAGCGGGCCATGGAGGGAGTCACTTTTGCTGATTATCTGCCCCTTTTCTGTGGTTATATTCATGACAGGGCTTCCTTGGAGAAGGAATTCTCTTGATGCCTTTAGAGAGAGGTGGAACCGCAGACCGTATATTGTTTCATCACCCCTTCCAATTACATTTTGATTTAGCCCCTTCCTGATCTCCCTAGCTCTCTCTCACCTTTAATGGTTTAGAACATGGGACTTTACAGCGCAGGAACAGGCCCTTCAGCCCACGATGTTGCACCGAGCATGACACCAAATTAGACTAACCCCTTCTGCCTGCCCTTGGTCCACATCCCTCCGTTCTTTGCTTGTTCGTGTGGTCATCTAGAAGTCCCGAAAACACTCCTACTGCCTGCACCACCAGCTCTAGGAGCGTGTTCCAGATTTCTGCCTGTCTCCGTACAAAAAACTCGCCCCTCACATCTCTTTTGAACTTTCCCCCTCTCTCCTTAAATGTATACCTCCTAGTATTGGTGCTGCCTTTGTATGTAAGTTGGAAAATGTGGTGAAGGTTAACAGATGAAATAATACATGGGCGGTTTCATGACAGGGTAGAAAAAAACATGAATGGGGCAAGAAGTTTTCTGGTAGCACAGTGGTACTGTCCCTAGCTCTGGGTCAGGAGGCCTGGATTCAAGTTCCACCTGTTTCAGAGGTGTGCAACAATATCTTTGATGACCACGCCCCTCCCCCAACCTCGTTGAGACTGTTGTTTCCACTTGGCAATGACTGTAAGCCTAAGGTGTTTCTTGAAGCAAAGGAAGGTAAGAGCAGGTGTTGCCATAACTTGTTAAAAGTAACAAAGCCAACTACCTCAGTTATGTTGATTCTTGGTTGACAAGGGGGAGCACGTTTTAGGATTTGGCAGCAACAGCTGACTAACATTGAAAACTACACATGAGAAATTTTGTGATGGCTTCTTCATTGCTGTAAGTGAAGGATGTATTTTGTCAGGGATTTTTGTCTTACACTCATCAGAAATACCAACGTGCTATTACTGTATTTGTCAAGTGAGCCCAAGTGTGGTAATAACATCCGATTTTCAGTGTGATTGAAATGTGTATACTGCAACATACATATTTTAATGCACACGGTCTTGTTCTTTAAGATGGGAAGAACATGCAAACACACTATGCCTGATTCAACTCCAAAATAAAAAATGCCAAACATTCTCTGGCTCATTTCTCAGGGCAGGGCCTTGATAACTTTGTGCCAATCTGCCTGGCCTAAACAAACCCTGGCAGTTAACTGTCAGTCACTATATAACATGTGCTGTTTGCACGGCAATGTCTATACCCAGAATCCAGTTGCCCAATAATTAGGTTCAATGGGCTGAATGGCCTACACTTGCTACTACTTTCTATGTTTTCAAATATCTCATAGTGTCTTACAGTCAAATAAATTATTTTTACAGTGTAGTCAGTGCATAATATAGGAAACTTTGAAATTTTTAAAATCTGGCAACACAGTCTCTTATCCATCCTGCATCAACAGAGAACTTCCAATTACTGCCAGATTGCACCTTGGGAGCTTCCTCTTCAAGTGTAAAGGGCCCTTTGGCCAAACAATTAATTGCAGTCAGACATAGCACACTGTCAGTCTGCATGTAGTCCTACATATTTTGTGTTGGAACAGGGCCTATTTCCAGTAAGCGTTCAGTGTATGTACAGCTGTAGGATGCAATCTAAACTAGGGCACACAATCATGAGGTAGCCATTAATAAATCCAGGAAGGAATTCATAAGATACACCTTTACTTAGAGAGAGTGAGAACTTTCTACCAGTTGGACTGATTGGGATGTGTGGAGAAGATACAGTTTAAGGGAAAATCAGCTGGGGATGTGAGGCAGAAAGATCTAGATTATACTAATGGAGTGGGTTTGAAGTTTAAGTATAAATATGACAAGCTTGGGCATATTGATAAGCGATGGTGGTGCAGTGGTAACGATTCTAGATCAGTAATCCTGGGGGCTATACATTCAGATCCCACCACAGCTACATTTATCAAAACCTGGAATGTAAAAGTTGCATTGACCTTGATAAATATCATTGACTGTTGCAAACCCATCTGGTTCGGTAATGTCTTTGAGGAAAGGAAATTTTTGAGTCCAGCCCACATGTGACCCACAGTGAATGCAGCTGACTCTTTTCCACCCTCTGAATTAGGCAAACAAGCCACTCAGTCCGAGGGCAATTAAGAATGGCCAATAAATACCAGCCCTGCCAGCAACACCCACATCCCATAATAATAACAGAGAGAGAGAGAACAAAAAAACAACCTGTTATTCTGCTATTAATTCTATGTTCTATAATTAGCCAAATCATGTACAACTCCAGTCATTAAATTGAATGCATAACCTTAGTAAGTGGTCAGAATGCACCATTCTAATATGTAGTCAGAGCATGCATTGTTGTGATAAGTAGCTAGTCAAACTATAGCTAAAAATAGCCTGATAGCTCACAGCTCGAAAACATAGCCAATCCATGAAGCACTCTCATTGATAGTCAGATTAGACATAGCTGTAATAACTAGCCAGACAATGAACATTTTGGAGGAACAGTCAATTAATGCATTGCTCTAAGCAGCCTAGTCTAAGCACGACATATAAAAAGATAAATCATTCTGTGTACAGTACACACAATTATCCAGCTTATTCATGATTTTAATAAATAACAAGTTTAGATACAACTCTACAAAGTAAATGTCGTCAGCAACAAGTGACAAGCAAGATTATGTAGGGTGCTAAAGGACAGTAAAATCAGCAGTCCACGTACGTACAGGTCTGAAACAGCATTAAAGGCAATAAACTAAAGGGAATTCAAATAATGGCTTGAGAGCAAGTAAAGCAGCAGATGAAGATTGTTCTAATGGAGCAGGCTGGAACAAATCACCAATCCTCTGATGAGCCAATCCAAGCAACTGGAAAAACAACATGTCACAGGATATCCAAATGGTGCTTTGACAATGCAGTTACTTCAGCTGTCCAGTTGGTTTACATACTGGCCTTTCCATTGTCTAGCCCTATGGATTCTATACTGACCTTCCTATTGATTATCCCTATAGATTATATCCTGACTTTCTACACATTCTATACTGATATTCCCATTGGTCTAATCCCAAGGATAAAATACTGATCCTCCGACTGAGTATCCTTACGAATTCAGTACTAGTTCTGCCATTGACTATTGTAATGATGACAGGTCAGCACTCCAAATTACTCGAGCTATTTTCAGTTCTGAATTCCAAAATATGTTTTTTAAAAGTGGTGTTGCAGAGCTCATATGGCTGTGTAAAAAAAAAACTTTTGTTTTGGAATAAGAGAGTGTAGCACCGAAGGAAACTTCAGACTGGACCATGAGCTACAAAGACTACAACAATTTAATGATCTCCTTCTCAACAGCAAATCACCTTTTGTGGATTATGTCCCAAACTGTAGATACATTTTGTATCTTTCCCTATGAATAAATCACGAGGGCAGGGTTAAAATCCAGATTCAACTCTGTTGGAATGTGTTAGTGGGAGTGAACACTGTCACGTGTACAAGCTGTGTTTTTGACTGTTAGTGTTGTGAATGTCAAAATTGAAGAACTAGCCTCTAGTTTCCCCTACATTGCAAGCAAAGGTAGACCTTCTTTTACTCTAAGTGTGGCAAGCCAGAAAATAAGGATCAAGAGGCCCCTCTCTCGCCCTTAATGCAGGAATTCAATCATGGTCAAAAGGACTCAGGTCTCGAATCTCAACTTACCTGTAAAACTAAGATTCGGAGATGCCGGTGTTGGATTGGGGTGTACAAAGTTAAAAATCACACAACACCAGGTTATAGTCCGACAGGTTTAATTGGAAGCACACTAGCTTTCGGAGCGACGCTCCTTCATCAGGTGATTGTTGGACTATAATCCAGAATACCAGGTTATAGTCCAACAATCACCTGATGAAGGAGCGTCGCTCCGAAAGCTAGTGTGCTTCCAATTAAACCTGTCGGACTATAACCTGGTATTCTGGATTAGTGGTGCTGGAAGAGCACAGCAGTTCAGGCAGCATCCAAGGAGCTTCGAAATCGACGTTTCGGGCAAAAGCCCTTAACCTGGTATTGTGTGATTTTTAACTCTGTAAAACTAAGGATTGTGAAACAATGTCGACACTATCAATAATGTTCACTGCACTGGCCATGACATTTACCTATCAGCTCTTCACAACCAGTTCAGAGACTAATCCATACAACCCTGCTCTTTAACTTTTATCTAGGAGAACACACCTTTTATTTCTAATCTGCATATTTCTGTGTCGTATTCCTTCCTCCAGATATTCACTCATCAACTCCCCCTTTTGGTTAATCAGGAAAACTAATTATATTGCCTCCATGTGTCTGGGAGAAAGGTGTCCACAAGGCAAGGGATTCCTTTGAAATTAACTTTGTTACAACCGACGAAAGTTATAAAGATAGCCAGTTCATGCCTCCTCACACAGGGCTTAACAGTTTAGGGTAGCAGTTTCAAAATGGAACGAATTGGGGATTTTAGCTTGGGTTCTGGGCGAACATCATTCTGCAGCATGGAGATCCCAGTTGCATTGGGTCAGGTTAGAATAATCCAGATTGAGGGTAAATTAAATTTTTAGAATTAGCTTTGTTGTCGCATGTACTCAAATCAGTACAGTGAATGGTTTACAAGTCACCACTTAATGGCATCATCTTAGGTCAAGGTACCTGAGTACGGATTCTTAGATACAAATTCTTAGGAAAACAAATTGGAAAAATAAACAAAAAAAAGTCCAGAATAACAGTCTTCCAATGCAATCCACTCCAGCATCTAGCCTCTAATCCACGCTAGGCTCCACTTCAAGGTCACAAGTCCATGCTGAGGCCATGCCAGGCCGAGAAATCTATGCTAAGGCATGACAACACCACCCTGGGCCAAGAGGATGCCACACCAAGCTTACAGACCACTACATGGGGCTGCTGAGAGACTACCACACTGGCCAAGAGACTGCCATGCTGGGCTGACAGACTGCCATGCCAGGCTGAGAGACTGCCAGACCTGGTCCATGCTGAGCCTCAATGAGGCTGAATGACCACTTGTCATTGTAACCTCCATTAGGTCCATTCTATCAGACTTTAAACAGACGCACATTTGGAACAAAAATTGGCCGTTCAATCACCTCCAACTTGTTCTGCCATTTGATAATGTCATGGCTGATCCTGATTGCAACCTCAACTCCACTTTCCTGCTTGTCACCCTAAACCCTTTGTCTTAAAACATCTTAAACCTTATTTTTAAACTGTGTCCCTTAGTCTTAGACTCTTCCACAGGAACAGGAAACATCCTGTCAACACCCATCCTGTACAGTCCCATTAGAAATAAAATAAAAGAACTGCAGGTGCTGAAACCTGAAACAGAAACAAAAATTGGTGGAGAAACTCAGCAGATCTGGCAGCTTCTGTGGAAAGAAAGCAGAGTTAATGTTTCAAGTCCAGTGACTTTTCTTCTGAAGAAAGGTCACTGACCCGAAAAATTAACTTTGCTTTCCCTCCGTAGAAGCTGCCAGACCTGCCGAGTTTCTTTAGCACTTTGTTTCAGTCTTCTCATGGTGTTATTTGTTTCAATAAGATCGCCTCTTGTTCGTCTAAACTCAGGCAAAACCTGCTAATCTTTCCTCATCAAATGATCCAGTCAGCCTCAGGCATCAGTGTAGTGAACCTTCTCTGAACTGCTTTTAATGTTACTACATCCTTTCGCAAATGACAGAACCAAAACTATGCCTAGTTGTCCACCAATGCCCAATACAATCATAGCAAAACACTTTTATTCCGTTTTATTTCATAAATATATGCATTTATATTATATTCCATTTCTATAATTTTAAATTCATTTCTTTGCAATATACAACCTCAGTCCATTCACCTTCCTAGTCACTTGCTGCATTTGTGTGCTAACTTTGTGTGATTCGTATACCAAGACATTCAAAGCCCTGTGTATTTCTGTGTCTTGCAGGATATTTTCACTTAAATATAATGTTGCTTTATGATTCTTCCCGCCAATGGACAAGTTTAGGTTTTCTCACATTATACTCCATCTCCCAACCTTTTGCCCATTCAGTTAATCTATCTATATCTCTTTGCAGGCTTTATGTGTCATTATCATTTTCTTACTGTGATGATACCATAGCTTTAAGAGGTGTATTCCTTTTTGTTTTGAAGGGAGAGTTTAAGACAGAGGTGATGAGTTGTCTATGTGAATCCAATAAAGTAAAAAGCTTTAGGTTTATTTTAAAGTTGGAACAGTAGAAGCAACCTGAATGAGTGGGGACAAGCTCCCTCAGAACCAGGAATTTCTTACTTTTAGTTTCTCAGTAGCAGTTGAGGTCCTGAAGCTGCAGTACATCTCTCCCTGCTACTCTTGCTCTCTTCCTCACACATTGAGTTTCCTCTTGATGTTTTTCCTCCCAAAGTAGAGAATTTTCTGTGACACAATCTATTTGACTGAATTTGCCTATGCCAAGGGTGTGTTTATTGGATGTTACTATTGTTGTTGTTTAATGATTAAATAGTCTTTTGTTTCAGTGATTTTCGAGATT
This sequence comes from Chiloscyllium plagiosum, assembly GCF_037043375.1. Taxonomy (NCBI): domain Eukaryota; kingdom Metazoa; phylum Chordata; class Chondrichthyes; order Orectolobiformes; family Hemiscylliidae; genus Chiloscyllium; species Chiloscyllium plagiosum. Next base: position 68,492,668 of record NW_028270157.1, read on the forward strand.
TTGTTCTGTTAAATTTTCCAGTTGAGTTAAGTTATTCCAATTCCTTCTTTCTTTTGTTGTAGTTTAACTATAGTGTATGAGTAAAGTGTGTTTTGCTTCAAGGCTGGTAGTTTGACCAATTGAATTGCATCTGGAACACAATTTCTGGCACTTGTCTTTAAAATAAGAGAAGTTGTGGTTTAGGCTATCTTCTTAATATATTTTGAGGGAGTAACATTACCTAACTATGTTTGTTTCATCTGTAAATTCAGCAACCATACATTCAGATCTTGTATCCTAGTCACTTATATGGAGTGTCCAAGTTAAAAATATTTGAAAGCAATGGCAAAAACAAAACTGGAGTTACTGTAAAAGATTGGATTCTCTGTTTGCAAATTCCGAGCAAAGAGCTTCACTTTTTAGGAGTGTTTATCAGAGATTGCAATTCTGCGGTCCCTCAGCTTAAACATTTTAATTTTAAAATTTATCTGCATGTGCAAGTTGAACAGTGCCAGACTCCAAATAACCTGATTATTTTCAATAGGACAGTCCCTATGGAATACCTCAAAGCTTTCCTAATATTATTATGTAGCATTTATACACAGACGTCCCTAACCCCACTCCATCTCCCTGTATCGTTAAAGCATTTGGAAGCAGTTCCACTCAGCAGTTTCCGAGCAGTGGTTAGGCTCCACTTGCTAATTGTTCAATGGAGAAAGCACTGGAAAATTGATCACATTTCTTTTCACAACAGAGGACCCAAATGGAAATAATTCTGGCATGCAAAAACAGCAAGAACAAAATGACCAAGACCAGACGCAATACAGTCAAGTGTGTATATAACACACCCTTTGCAGACCAAGATCAGCTTTCCAGCATTTTCCAAACATTTATCATATTGTATGTTGTTTTAGCCAGATTACATATGGATAGTCAATGGTTGATTTTTTTTGTTCTCTCTGTTAATTACTTCTATTCCCATTGACACCTACTGAAATAAATATTTCTTTCATAAATTAAGCAATTAAGAAGTGCAATCAATTCATTGAATTATTCATGCATTCATATATACACACAAATAGAAGCCTTTTGTTCATTATTCCCTCCACAACTGACGCTCAGTAGCAGCAGTGTGTACTCTCTACAAGATGCACTGTAGAAATTCACCAAAGATCCTCAGACAGCACCTTCCAAACCCACACACCACTTCGTCCTAGAAGGACAAGGGCAGCAGATATATGGGAACACCAGCACGTTATAGTTCCCTTCTAAGATGCTCAACATCCTGCCTTGGAAATATATAATTGTTCCTTCATTGTTGCTAGATCAAAATCCTGGAATTCCATCCCTAATAGCATTGTAGGTCAAACTTCAACAGGTGGACTGCAGCAGTTCAAGAAGGCAGTTCACCAACACCTTCTCAGTGGCTACTAGGGATGGGGAATAAATACTGGCCAGTCAGCGATGCCAGCATCCCACAAATGAATAAATAAATAAATAAATAAAATTTGTCCAGCTATTGATTGAGTTCTGGGCAACATGAGATTTTGACCCTTATGTTTGATCCCCACTTGCACGAGCTCCATCTGAGCTACTGGGAAAAAACAATCTGCAGTTACCCATGGAGGAGGCAATCGCTGGATCTCAGATATGATGGAAAAGACTTCTTTGGCAGATGACATCGCTTATCCTATGACTGGTTGACCATCAAGATTGCATGTATCAAATATTTCAGTTACCCTACCTGCGTAAGTTGAATTTTCCCCAAGTGTATTTGTATGTACATTTTGGGTGTTGTTCTATAACTGAGCTCATGAAAATAATTACACTTCTTCCCTTTCTTTTTCTTTCCTTTTTATTCCTTTTTTGGTTCCCTTCTATTGTCATGCCTCCTTGAATAGCTCCACTCTCAGGTACAATCCAATACCCAATCGTCCCCATCAGGTTTCCCCAACTTCCTCCTCCTCTACTGGCTTCAGTCCCTGTTAGATAAACTTACAGTTTCCTCCCTGTGTTTCTCTTGGCATTTGCCAAATGGAATGACACTTATTATCAGATCAAACCTCAACTTGGCACCCTAGGCATTTTCTACTCTTTTGAGCACCTCACATTGTTGCACTGTCCTCTCCCACCTTTCACTAAAATCCCTCATTCTCCACTGCTCTCCCAAGTGCAATAACAATTTTCTCACGCAAATCTCTTCATTACTTTCCCCTCTCAGCCTCTGTACTGAATTAATTATCTTCCCTAGTGCATTCAACCTCCACTTCAACTCAGGATGCTCTTGCTCTGAGTTCATTGTCCTTTCTCCTCCTCCCTGTATCTTTCCCTGAATATAAACTCCCCAACAAATATTCAGCATTTCTCCTTAACCGAGTTTTGTTCCTTTGTCATAGATACAGCCGACTCTGCTCACGTCTTTATATACACACTTGTATCCTCTTCCAACTACCAACCCTACTCCCTACTGCATCTGCCTCTGGAAAAACAAATCCCTCAATTCACTTATAACTATACTTCCAAATTTTAAATGGCTATAACATTGAGCCCCCATTCACCATAATACTTCAACAACTTTTGATTTTCTTATTCATAGACTCACCTCCACCCTCGATGTCTTAATCCCTCATTTTTCCCTGTCATCCTGCACAGTCTCCTTCTATCATCTCTCTTAGGTCTGTGATGAAGGTTTGCTAAGATAGAAATATAGGACTTAGGAGCAGGTGGAGGCCATTTTGCCCATCTAACCCACCTTGCCAGTCGGTAAGACTATGTCTGGCTTGGTTGTGGTCTCACCTCCACTTTCTTGTCTGCCACTGTTGATGTCTTTTTAAATCAATTTTAGTAAATTTCTGAGAGACCAAACTCCCTTGTCATCTCCATCTGTAAGTAGCCGTGAGGGAGGGAAGCTTGTTGTTGGTGTACATGGGGAAACATGCGCTGTGATTTTCACTTGGTATTGTTGAGAGATATTGTGTAATTCATAAATAGGAAAAGATCAAAGATAGATCCTTAGACAACGCCATTTTTGTATACAAATGGGATGAAAGATTATCGGTGTGGGCAGGATTTTTAGTTGAAGTTTAAACAAAATTGTCTGTGAGTTTATTGGGTGGTAAAGGAGGCTGAATGTGATAAACTAGATTAACTTCATCAGGCACACCCACGACTGCCGTGGACATCAATAAAACAGGCACAGGGGGTGCACAGTTAAGACAAGAAGAATCACCACAGATGACAGGTTTGTGTGTGTGTGTGTGTGTGAGCGTGTGTGTGTGTGTGTGAGTGCGTGTGTGTGTGTGCATGTGTGTGTGTGTGTATGCGCGTGTCCGTGTGTGTGAGTGCGTGTGTGTGTGAGTGCATGTGTGTATGTGTAAGAGAGTGCGTGTGTGTGCTTGCGTGTTTGTGAGTGTGTGTGTATTCATTGCTGAAAAGTCATGGTTGGACTGTTGCATTTACAATTAGAAAAATCAAGTTTGGAAATTGATTAGAGGTGGCCCTAAGAGGCCAATTAGATAATCAGCTTGTTTACTGAACTGGTATCCTGTACAAACACAGCAGATAAGCAAACTCCTTCTTCCACTGCTCAGCTACAATACTAGGGGGGTGCAGGTTGGGAATTACAGCCAGAGTTTCTCTGATCTGCGAAAGAATCGAGTGGTTTGCAGAAAAAACCTGACAAGTTAGAAGGTCACAGTGCTGTTTCGAAATCTGTGCTAAGATAACTGAGCTCAGTCATTTCATGCAGCTGGAATACTAAATAGAAAGGGATTTGCATTTATGTACAACTGCACGTATGGATATACAAACCGGGAGCAGGAGTCGCTATACCACCCTTCAACTCCATTCAATAAGACCAAAGCTGATCTGATTGTGGCCTGACGCACCACATGTCCACCCACTCCCCTCCGATAAATTCGACTCCCTTGTTGATAAAGAGTGTTCCATCACACTCCTGACTTATGTCTTAAAGATGGGTCATCCGGCTTTGGGGAGTCTGCAGTATTTGCTGCAGTATTCCTATCCTATGACCTGCTCTTATAGCTACTGTCTTTATATGACCAGGCCAGTTCTAGACAGTGTTTACCCATTTGCACCCCACTCCCACAAGTTGATAGTGAAGGCTTCAGTGATGATAATGCTATTGAATGTCAAGGAATGATGGTTAGTTTCTCTCTTATTGGAGACTGTCATCACTTGGCTTTTGTGTGGCGCGAACGTTAATTGCCACTTGTCAGCCCGATTATTGTCCAGAGCTTGTTGCATCTGATCATGGAGTACTTCAGCATCTGAGGAGTTGTGAAGGGTGCTGAGCATAGTGCAGTCTTCAGTGAGCAGATGGAGGGTCGTCTCTGATAAAGCACTGAAGATGGTTGGGCCTTGGATACTACCCTGAGGAACTCCTGCAGCCGACAGATTCCTAATGATTATGCAAGGGTGCCTCACTCCCCCGCTTGCCTGGATGGGTGCAGCTCCAACAACACTGAAGAAGTTTGACATCACCCAGGGCAAAGCAGCCTGCTTGATAGGAACCACACCCAGAACAATCTAATCCCTCCACCATCGATACTCAGTAGCAGCAGTGTGTTTTATTAACAAAATGCACTGCAAAAATTCGCCAAAGATCCTTAGGCAGCACCTTTGAAACTCATGTACACTATCACCTGACCTTTCCTGGTCAGCCACAGTCAATGCCAGGTGGTGTCTCTGGTTTCATATTTCTTTTCTAGTGGTTGATCCACTGAATGGCTTGCTCGGCCACGACACAGTCCTGTGGGTCTGACGTCCAGGTAAGGTTTCCTTGCCTAAAGAGAATTACTGAACCAGATGGTGTTTTACAACAATCAATTCATCATTAGACATTTCATTCCTCATCTTTATTGAATTCAAATTCCACCATCTGCTTCAGATTCAAACTCGAGTCCCCAGAAAATAACCCGAGCCTTCGGTTTACCAGTCGAGTAACAATACTACTCGGCCATAGCCAACCTATTGATTATTCAATCAGATCTCCATTTAAATATGATGCTGCTTTCGTCTTCCTTCTGCCAAACTGAATAGCTCCTACACTATATCCCAGCTGCTAATATTTTGGCCATTCACTTAACCTCTTGTATGGTGTGTAGACTCCTCATGTACTCCTCACAGCCTACTCCAAGTCCTATCACTGTGTCATTAGCAAAACTGGCAACTATTTATTTGGATCCTTCATCCAAAACATTAATAAAAGTTCTAGGTAGAGCAGTGTTCATCACATTGGGACCTGCAAAGCAACTGGACAAGAAATGAATAGTTTTTGAAGTGTTGAAATGTAGCCAGTTTTGCACACAGAAGAGTCCTGTAAACAGAACACAACAATGCCCAGCCAATCCATTTAGTAATGTATAATTCAGGAGTATGTATTTGCCAAAGTACTGGGGAGGCCTTGCTTATTTCTTTGAAATACTGCCATGAGTCAAGTTAGTTTGAAAGGGACTGGTGTATTCCGACTGTTTCCTTTCTGTGCATCAATCCTCATTCACGATGCTACATTACTCTAACCCCACCAGCTTTAATTTTGTGTGATAACTTTGTGCAGTGCCTTTTAAAATTATTTGTGAAAGTCCATATATCCTACATCCACTGGTTTCCCCATTATCCATCCTGTCAGTTACAACCTCAAGAACTTGAGTACATTGATCAAACACAATTTCCTTTTCAATGCCCCAGAATCTAGAAAACATGGTCCTACATTTTTGCACATCAAACTGGCCCTGATTCCACCCAGCTTGAACATTGATCCAGCCATGGCTAAGCTCCTGCACTGATTGTGGGCTGTGCCCATGACTGTTGGAGCCAGGACTCCTTTGACTGACAACGTACCCCCTCCCCCACCCTTGACAGAAGTGTAGACTAGCCCCCACCACCAATCCAACAAGGCCATTTGGTTGAATAATTGTGCTCAGTATAATTGGAACGGGACTTTGGCACCTAGCAACGGGGTGGCTGGTGCGCCGGGCAGAACTCCAGCAGTCAGTGGCATTGTGGCAGCATCAAGGTCCAGAGCAGTCAATGGCAAGGTGGCTGGTGAGTTGGCAGTGTGGAAGAGACCACCGGGGGATGATCGATCCCAATGCAGAGGAGAGTGTGCCCACACGGAGAAGAGTCTGCCCAGTGCGGGAGAGAGACTGAACCCTTGTGGGGAATGGGACCTCTAGTGGGAAAAGCCCAGCATGTGCAGACTCATAGCGAAAGAAGGATTGTGATGCTGAACTTTTAACTTTATTTTTTATTTTTCTATTTATACCAAGAAGAACTGTAATGTTAAATTTTTACTTATTTTTCTACTTTATACCTAAGATTTTGTACTTGGGTATCTTTATACCTAAGATAATGCTAGAGAATGGCAACTTTGTAAACCTTTCACTGGACTTGAGTACATGTGACAATAAACTTAATTCTAATTCTAGGGATAACTGCTGTTCTCTGTAGCTGTGAGTGATAATCCTGGAGGTTGTGTTGCCTGCCAGATGTCAATCCAAATTCAAAAGAAAACTTGCATGAATGCGCTATTCTTTCTAATGTTGCTTTACTCGATTGTGTCAGTGTGTGTGCTTATGTGAATGGGTGCCATAGCATGGGGTTTAGGGGTGATCACTTAAACACACGGCTGTCTTTCTGTATTTAAACTCACAACAAGCTTGCTGCTGGTTTACAAATCATCTGCACAGCTGGAGATTGAAAACATGCATGCACCTTCCTTTCAAAGATTTGCTGGTTGTCTATGATTGAAAAGGGAACAATTATTTTTAGCAAATCTCTCTTCGCAGTCTGTAGCACGAGGTGAATCATAATGGAAGTTAGTGTCAGAATTAATCTGGAAGGCAAATGAAAAGTTGGTGCACAGGGAATGGGATGTAAAAGTTGATGAGTTTTAGTGAACATGAAGATAGGACAGGAAAGACGACATCTGGAGAGTTGTGTAAAGCTTTGGTCTTATTTGGAAAATGATAAAATTAAATTAGAAGGAGTTCAGACAAGACTCACTTAGTTGATCTCAGAAATAAAGGACCAATCCTATGAGGAAAGGTTGAATCATAGAAGCACAGAAAGAGGCGCTGTGAACTTTCTCTGGACTGTCTCCAATGTCTTTCTGTAGATAAGGGGCCCAAACTGTTAACAGCATTCGAGCTGTGTTCTGACTAATACCTTGTCTAGTTTTAGCAAACCCTCCCTACTTTTATATTCCATTCCCTTTGAAATAAACGTCAACAATGCATTTGCCTTCCCTATTAACTTTGATGCTATTGTTTTTGTGATGGGCTCCCAAATTCCTCTGTTCGTTAGCTTTCTGCTGTCTTTCACCATTTCTGTAACATTCAGCTCCTGCCAAAGTGCATAACCCTGAATTTTCCCTGTATTGCATCTGGCAAGTTTCTGCCCACTCACTTTACCTGTCTATATCCCTCTGCAAGGTCTTTGTGTCAAACCCTAATGCATCCTGAGCCCGTGCTTTCACACCTTGTATCATCCACAAACTTGGCTTCATTCCACTAATGTTCCTCATCCAAGTCATTAATATATATTGTATATATTGTATTAATATATTGTAATATATATAATTGTGGCCTCGCACTGATCCCTGTACCCCCTACTCATTACAGGTTGCCATTCTGAAAATAACCCCTTCTCCCAATTCTCTGTTTTCTATTAGTTAGCTAGTTTTCTAACCATTCTAATAGACTACCTGCAACACCATGGGCTCTTATCAAATTAAGGAGCCTAATGACTGTTACTTTAGAGCACAGAACATAGAAAATAGAACATTACAGCACAGTACAGGCCCTTCGGCCCTCGATATTGCAATGACCTGTGGAACCAATCTGAAGTCCATCTATCCGACACTATTCCAATTTCATCCATATGGTTATCCAATTACCTTTTAAATGCCCTTAAAGTTGGTGCATCTACTTCTGTTACAGGCAGTGTGTTCCACATCCTTACTACTCTCTGAGTAAAGAACCTACCTCTGACATCTTTCCTGTATCTGCCACGCTTCAGTTTAAAGTTATATCCCCTCGTGCTCGCCATCCGAGGGAAAAGGCTCTCACTGTCCACCGTGCCTAAGCCTCTGATTATCTCTGAAAATCCAGATGTATTACAGCCCCTGCTTCCCCTCTATCTGTCCGACTTGTCACCTCCTCAAAGAATTCCAGTAAATTTGTTTCCCTTTCATGAAGCCACACTTATTCTGTTCGATTACCCCATGTAGTTCTGAAAGCTCTGCTGTTACATTCTTCATTACAGACTCTAACATTTTCCCAATAACGGATGTTAAGCTAACTGCCATGCAGATACATGTTTTTTTTTGCTGTCCCTCTCCCTTTTTGAATAAAATTGTTACATTGGCAGTTTTCCCGTCCCCTGGGACTTTTGCAGAATGCAAAGATTCTTGGAAAATTACTCCCAACATATTTGCTATCTCTGTTGCATTGAATAGAAACAGACAGACATACACTGCTCTTCACCTCCTGCACTGTTTGTTCTTCAATGTTTTATCGTGTTCACAACATCTGTGTTTGATACAAATTGTCAGCTATAGCTCAGTTGGGAGCACGCTTGTCTCCAAGCTTTAAAGGTTGTGAGCTCAAGTGAAGTACGAATTTGAAACTGTTTGTCTAGTGTAATACTGATTGAGTATTGTTTCCATTCTTTAGACAAGAGTTAAAATGAAGCCCAATCTGCCACCTCGTGTATTTAAAATCACACTTGCTGTTCAGTTTGGAGAATTTCAGTTACTAACTGCCCCTTCCAGAAGAATCTGCTTTCTTTCCCTGTGGACCATCCTTGATGATTCGGATCGCCAAATCATAACCTGTGCCATTACTTTATTATAAGGCAGTCCCTACGACTACGTCAGTCAAAATGGGGATCAGACCTTTTGCTGTTGTTGTTAGCACCAATCAATATGTTCACAATATATCTAACTGAACTAACTGTCCTTGGTCCTTCTGAGTGGTTTGGGCAAAAAAAGATGACAGATGTTTATGTGAAGTGTAAATGCCTTCGAGCCCTATTTGTGCACATGGTTTCGTCCTGCTGATGTCATTGAATGCCACACTAGTTATAGATTACTGCTGAATGATTGTTGAATCAGTCCTCTTTATTCTACACCTCAGTGCCTTCTGTGTGGATGTTTGCAGGGTTCCTGTTTGTTATGACATTACGGGTGGCACAGTGGCTCAGTGGTTAGCAATGATGTCTCACAGTGCCAGGGACCCAAGTTCAATCCCAAGCTCGAGTGACTGTCCATGTGGAGTTAGTACATTCTCCCTGTGTCTGCGTGGGTTTCCTCCCACAATCCAAAGATGTGAAGTTGAGTGTATTGGCCATATAAATTGTCTCACGGTGTCCAAGGATATACAGGGGGATTAGCTATGGGAAATGCAGGGCTACATGGATAGGATAGGATGGCCTTTGAAGGGTTGGTGTGGACTTGATGGGCTGAATAGCCTGCTTCCATGCAGTGGGGATTCTAGGAAAAGATCATCTTTGGACATATTGAACTTTTAATTACTGCATGTATTTTTTAAAAGTGACTAAAAAAAGATTTTGAACACTGTAATTCAGGGACTATCCGAAAGACCTGTGTGGATTTTCCTCTGCCTCAGGGAGACGGTGGAATGTCACACCTGATGGCTGTCAAGGAAGCTTCAAAGAGATGGACTTCAAAAGAGAGATATGCACTACAACCTGAACTGTAATCTCCTGTGAGTTATCTCTGACATGATGGTAAAAGAGAGCAATCTGGGAGAGACATGTTTGCGTTTTTCCCTCTCAAGAATAAAAAAACAAATGGGGCCAAAAGGCTGGTTTAAACCCTAAATGCTAAAGGGTAAAAGTGGAATGCTGTGAGGGTCATAGCTGAGACATCTTAGTTGCCCCTGCGCTTCAGGTAGAAATAAAGAAGATTTTTCTCGCTGCGTTGAAGCCAAAAAAAGGCAAGTGAAAGTACAGTCAATAGGAATCATGGCTAAGGCTTTTCAGCTGATCTGTAAGAGTCAAACATCTCAAAATCAATTACTCACCTACTAACATTAGGGCAGCCAGGATCACACAACGCTGCATTGTCTACACTCCATAGAACTCAGAGTCTGATCTGTACATCATTAACTTTTGGATTCACCTCTCATTTCCAATCTGGTATTGTTTCAACTTGCATCTTATACCCAATAAACTCACCAAGTTGGCTCCTTCTAAAACTTAAATACATTTGCCTGGGAGGAAGGCTTTCATAAAGGATGAGATGGGGGTTAACTTGGTTGCAACCAACTGAGGGGGCTAGCATGAATAAAGAAAGGAAGCTGTACCATTTCTCTCACAGACGCTTGAAAATTTGGTATTGGCAACAATCATGATGGGGTATCCCATCTTCAGCTGGAAGAAACTGGGGAGCTTCTCCCTGGCTCTAGTGTTACCATATTCAGCTGTCAAATTCAGCCATCCACTGTGAAGTGAACTTGGTGTGTGTTTTTATAGGGGTTTCACAAATTGGCCTTTAATGGATCCACAACAGGGACAAAACAGCTTGCTGTTCACTGATATCAGCTAATCTTTTCCCAAAAGTGGGACTCATCAGAGAACCGCAGACAAATTGCGTTTTGCTAATTCCTGACGAAATTCCACACGTTTCACAAACATCCATTGAGGAGTGTGGGGGTGGGGGTGGGGGTTGTGGGGGGAGTGAGAGAAATTCCATTCCTCAGCCAAACTCAGCAGCTGTGAGTTAAATACATCAAAGTCTGATTAAGTCGATACTCAAAACCATGCAACAGGTCATTTGACAGATTAAGCAGCAATAAAACAAAGCCGGTATTGCACATATATTGAAACACTACAAAGTCAGTCCATATCAAGATTGTGAAACGCACTGTAAGGAGGTTTCTTACGTAAAGGGAAAGTGATAGGTATGGAGAGCAGGCACCAACTCACTGTTGATTCTGTCAGAGTAAATCAATCTTAAATGCTCGTCACTGAAGATATCAAAAAGGTATAGAGAAATTTGATGTTGTAGATCTTTTGTCCCCTGTCCAGGTGACATGCTTAGTGCTTGGGAGCCTCCTGTGAAGCGCTTCTGTGATGATTCCTCCGGCATTTATAGTGGTTTGTATAGTGGTTGTAACCAAACCACTATAAATGCCGGAGGAAAGATCACAGAAGCGCTTCACAGGAGGCTCCCAAGAACAGAGGATGTCACCTAGACAGGGGACGAAACGTCTGCAACACAAATGCCCAGCTCGGTGAACAGAACCACAACAACGAGCACCCGAGCTACAAATCTTCTCACAAACTTTGAGGGATAGAGAAAGGCTGACAGTTACATAACAGACATCCCAATTTTAGCAAGTCCCGAACCACTTTTATAATATTGGGAATGTAGCAGCCAATTTTGACACAGCAGGATCCCACAGAGACATTGCGATCGTGATCAAATTGAAATCACTCTCTTGTCATCTTGTTGGGAGGTAAGTATTGAACAGAGCATTATGAAGGCTCCCTCACAAGTCTCTTTTACGAGTGCACCATGGGATCTTTCACATTTGTGTTGACTTGGGCATATAGTTTTTTTATAGAATCTTAGGGTCCTACAGAATAGAGACAGGCCCTTTGGCTCAACATCGACGAGGGTGAGCACCTCGCTAAGACCTTCCCTAAGCCTCCACTGCTCACCTTTAAACAACCATTGAACCACGTTTTGAGAAGATTGGTAGCTCAGGTTGAGGTTCTGGATGTAGGTTTGCTCACTCCAGCTCAGCGAGCAAATTTACATCCAGAACCACCGAATCTTAAACAGATCATTGTTCGCAGCAAACTGCCCGGCTCTCAGGACAACATCAACCACAACACCATACAACCCTGTCACAGCAAGATGTGTCAGAGTGTCAACACGGATACCACCATTACACGTGGGGACACCACACAGCATGTACATGGCAGATACTCATGTGACTTAACCAATGTCGTCTATCTCATACGCTGTAGGCAAGGAAGCTGCAAGGCATGGTACATTGGTGAGACCGGGCAGATGCTATCAGAACAGATGAATGGACACAGCACAACAAGCACCAGACAGGGGTGTTCCCTCCCAGTTGGGAATCACTTCAACAGTCAGGGACATTCGGCCTCGGATTCTTGGGTGACCATCCTCCAAGGCGGACTTCAGGAATTGCAACAATGTAAAGTGGCTGAGCAGAGGCTGATAGTCAAGTTTGGTACCCATGGGGGTGGCCTTAACCGGGACACATGTGACATGTTCATGTCACACTACATGTGACTCCACCTCCCCACACACACACAACCACACATGCAGAACCTCTCTCATACATATGATTCCTCTGAGACACACAAACACTCCCCACACTCACACACACGCTCTCACAGGCTTATACTCCATCACACTCATGCACACACTCTACCAAGCATGCATGCATGTGAACACACTCTCACACACACTCACATGCACATGCACATGCACACACTCAGACTCTCTCCCACACACACAAACACACACACATATTCTCTCTCTCCCCCTTACATGCATGCACACACACATAAGAAGTCAATGGGGTGAATTTGCATTTGCAGATTTGTAATTGCAGATACTTCCTATTTTGTTCAAAAAGCAAACAATCTGCAGGCATTTGATGCAGGCAGTCAATCCATGTAATATTTTATACATTCTCATTTTGGAAATAGAACCAGTCTGGTTCAAAATTGGGATTCAGACCGACTCGAACCTCATATCTTTACTGCATTGTCTGAGCTGAGATGTCACCTTTCTTTAAAAACCTTAAGTTATCTCGAGAAAGTGACTGGAAAGAAGTTCTGGGATTTTTATATTAATGAACCGAAACCTGCAACCCATTCTAAAAGATGGAAGATTTCACAGCAATCTAGGTTTGTTCAATGTATCGTTTCAGTTACATGACACTGAAATCTTTTGCTATAAATTCTGTGTCTTATGATCCTGCTACCTGATGAAGGAGCAATGCTCTGAAAGCTAGTGCTTCCAAATAAACGTGTTGGACTATAACCTGGTGTTGTGTGATTTTTAACTTTGTCCACCCCAGTCCAACACCGGCACCTTTTTTTAGATTTTTTTTTAGATTAGATTACTTACAGTGTGGAAACCGGCCCTTCGGCCCAACAAGTCCACACCGACCCGCCGAAGTGCAACCCACTCATACCCCTACATTTACCCCTTTAACCTAACACTACGGGCAATTTAGCATGGTCAATTCACCTGACCTGCACATCTTTGGACTGTGGGAGGAAACCGGAGCACTCGGAGGAAACCCACACAGACACGGGGAGAACGTGCAAACTCCACACAGTCAGTCGCCTGAGGCGGGAATTGAACCTGGGTCTCTGGTGCTGTGAGGCAGCAGTGCTAACCACTGTGCCACCGTTCCACCTCTAAATAATTTCTTATTCATGAATTTGTCCAAATGCCTTTTAAATGTTGTTAATGTACCCGTCTCAACCACTTCCGCTGGCAGCTCATTCCAAAAATGTACTACCCTCTGTATAAAAACATTGCCCCTCAGGTTCCCTTTTATTTTTTCCCCTCTAACCTTAAACTGATGCCCTCTAGTCCTCGATTCCCCAACCCTGGGAAAAAGACTGAGTGCATTCACCTTATCCATGCCTTTCATGATCTTATGCACCTCTATAAGATCCCCCCCCCACCCTCAGTCTCCTATGCTCTAAAGAAAAAATCCTAGCTTGTCCAACCTCTCTCTATAACCCAGACGCTTGAGTCCTGACAACATCCTTGTAAATTTCTTCTGCACTCTTTCCATTTTAATAACATCCTTCCTTTTGCGACGTGATCAAAACTGAATACAATACTCCAAGTGCGGCCTCGCCAACGTCTATACAACTGCTATATAACTTCCCAACTCCTATACTCAATGCCCTGACTGATGAAGGCCAGTGTGCCACAAGCCTTCTTCACTGCCCTGTCTACCTGTGACTCCACTGTCAAAGAACCATGCACCTGAACTCTAAGGTCTCTCTGTTGCACTACACTCCTTAAGACCCTACCATTCACCATGAAACTTCTATCTTGATTTGACTTTCCATAATGCAAGACCTCACACTTTTCTGTATTAAACTCTATTTGCCATTTCTCAGCCCACTTCCCCAGCTGATCAAGGTCCTGCTGCAATTTTCTGATAATCTTCCTCACTGTCCACAATTTAGTGCCACCTGCAAACCGCCTATTTTAGTTTCATCTTCAAACTTACTAATTATACTTTGTACATTCTCATTCAAATCATTGATATCAATAACAAACAGTAATGGGCCCAGCACTGACCCCTGAGGCACTCCGCTAGTCACAGGCTTCCAGTCCGACAACCATCCTTCCACTGTTACCCTCTGCTTCCTACCATCAAATCAATTATGTATTCAGTTTGCCAGTCGTCCTGGATTCCATGCGATCTAACCTTCCAGAGCAGCCTACCATGTGGAATCTTATCAAAGGCCTTACTGAAATCCATGTAGACTACATCTATTGCCCTGCCCTCATCAACCTTCCTGGTCACTTCATCAAAGAACTGACAAATTTGTGAGGCAGGATCTCCCACACACAAAGCCATGCTGACTACTCCTAATCAAACCCTGTCTTTCCAAATGCATGTAGATCTTATCTTTCAGAATCTTCTCGACTAACTTACCCAGCACAGATGTTAAGCTTACTGGTCTATAGTTCCCAGGCTTTTGTTTGCAGCCTTTCTTGAATAATGGTATAACATTCACTACCCTCCAGTCTTCCAGGATCTCATCCATGGCTAACAATGATGCAAAAATATCAGCCAGGGCCCCTACAATTTCTTCTCCAGCATCTTGCAGTGTTCTTGGATACAATTGGTCAGGACGAAGAGATTTATCCACCTTCATACATCCTAATACATCCAACACCTCCTTTAATGCGATATGGACTGTCCCCAAGATATCACCAAGTTCCCAAATGCGAGGTCTTGCATTTTGGAAAGTCAAATCAAGGTAGAAGTTTTATGGTGATTGGTAAGGCCTTAAGGAGTGTAGTGGAACAGAGGGACCTTGGAGGTCAGGAGCATAATTCTCTGAAATTGGAGTCACAGGTGGACAGGGCAGGGAAGAAAGCTTTTGGTGCACTGGTCTTGGTCATTATCATATTCTCTATAAATACACAAATCATGAAGGTGGCTGGTACAAGGCTCATAGTGGGGTCTTTCACACCAAAACTGGTTACCCATTGGTAATTGCAATGATTTGTTCAGAAAGCCTGAGTTTACAAATGCAAAACCAAATACCCATAACTCTAAGCCTTCTGTTTGCCTTTTATTTGTTTATGGGAGTGGGCAATGCTGGATAGGCCAGTATTTATTCGCCTAATGGCCCCACATGTCGATTAAGAGTCAACCTCATCACAGTGGGTCTGGAGTCACATATTGGCCAAAATTGGTAAGGATGGCAGATTTCCTTCCCTAAAATAGATAGGTGGGT
This sequence comes from Chiloscyllium plagiosum, assembly GCF_037043375.1. Classification (NCBI taxonomy): domain Eukaryota; kingdom Metazoa; phylum Chordata; class Chondrichthyes; order Orectolobiformes; family Hemiscylliidae; genus Chiloscyllium; species Chiloscyllium plagiosum. Next base: position 68,508,178 of record NW_028270157.1, read on the forward strand.
TTTTTTTATGACAATTGACAATTATTATGTTTCAGATTTTTATTGAATTGAAATGTAATCGCCCACTATGGTGGGTTTTGAACCCAAGTCCCCCAGAACATTAGCTTTTAGTTTTAGATTGAGTAACCCAATGGCATTGTAACTACCCAACACCTCCCCCAATATTTTGATCAATTTGTTAAGAGGTAGGCAACTGTGGCAAAGGTGCACCGACCTGAAACAACTCATTGGTAATTCTGTCACACAGCCAGGTATCCGGATTCAATTCCATCCTCAGGAGACTGTGTGGACCTAGCACATTCTCCCCAGGTCTGGGTGATCTGTTTTCCTTCCAGAGTCCAAAGATGTGCAGGCTAGGTGGCTTGGCAATGCTAAATAGCCCATAGTGTCCAGGGATGTTCAGGCTAGGGTGTTGGCTATGGGAAATGCAGGGTTACAGGGATAGGGAAGGGTGGGTGTGGATGGGATGCTCTTTAGAAGGCTGGTACAGATGGAATGTCCAAATGGCCTCTTTGCACAGTGATTCTACATCAACCAAAATCCTCATCACTGAAGACCAGCAAGAGGAGAAAAAGAAAGACTGACAGCATCTATCAAAACCTCAGCAAGTCCTAACTGAAACTTCAGGCCAAGTCAAGTCACCACAGTCTTACCAGACCATTGGGCTGCTCTCTCAATACAGAGAGAGATGACTGACAGTGATTTCGTTTCAGGGCCACCATACCTTAGGTGAGTGGAGAGGTTGAGAAGAATAGTCCTTCATGGTAACCCCAGGCATTGAACCCATACTGCTTCGTCCCCCCAAATGAGCTAAACCAACCCCCACTGAAATGCCATGGTCCCAATCATTAAAAGTGTGCGTATATGCAGTGCACATTGGGCAGTGAGTTTCCATATCACTTTAGAGTGATCTGGCCTTTTCATCACCTCTGCTCTTGTTGGTACCTGTTGAGTATTGAATAATGCACTAAAAAATACGGAAAATAGGCCATGAGTCCAAACAACCTAAGTCCACGAGTGCCCTTCACCACATGAGTAAATAATCCTAATTACATTTTTTCTTTTTCATGCATCCACTATCCAAATGGATTTTGAGTGCTGACAATGTTTTTTGAGAAAATATTTACCTGAGGAATGAGTTTAAATGTCTCACTGTGTGAGGGCCTTTCTCCTGCTCTCTGTTCTCAATCTCTGACATTCAATCCTGGATTTATAGCACTTTATTACTGACCCCCCCTCACAGTGACAATGGCCTGTTTCATTCTTTTGCTGACAGAGCAGTTGATGTTGGATCATTGAATTTATTTGAGGTTCAAATTCCACCATCTAACATAGCAGGAATTGAACCAAGTTCCCCAAAATATTTTCTGGATTAATACCACTAGTCGTTGCCTCACCCACATTATAAGTTGCTTGAATCATAGAATTGCTACAGTGTGGAAACAGGCCATTTGGCCCAACAAGTCCACACCAATCCTCCTAAGAACATCCCACCCAGCCGGATCTTCCCTACCCTATTAAGTGTATAAATCCTGCTAAGATTTGCTTTCCCAAAATGCAGCACATCGCATTTATCTAATTTAAACTCCATTTGCCACTCTTCAGCCCACTGGCCCATCTGATGAAGATCCTGTTGTAATCTGAGGTAACCTTCCTCGCTGTCCACTACACCTCCAATTTTGGTATCATCTGCAAACTTACTAACTATACCTCTTATGCTCACATCCAAATCATTTCGATAAATGACAAAAAGTAGTGGACCGAGCACTGATTCTTGTGTCACTCCACTGATCACAGGCCTCCAGTCTGAAAAACAACCCTCCACTGATCACAGGCCTCCAGTCTGAAAAACAACCCTCCACTGATCACAGGCCTCCAGTCTGAAAAACAACCCTCCACTGATCACAGGCCTCCAGTCTGAAAAACAACCCTCCACTGATCACAGGCCTCCAGTCTGAAAAACAACCCTCCACTGATCACAGGCCTCCAGTCTGAAAAACAACCCTCCACTGATCACAGGCCTCCAGTCTGAAAAACACCCCTCCACTGATCACAGGCCTCCAGTCTGAAAAACACCCCTCCACTGATCACAGGCCTCCAGTCTGAAAAACACCCCTCCACTGATCACAGGCCTCCAGTCTGAAAAACAACCCTCCACTACCACCCTCTGTATTCTACCTTTGAGCCAGTTCTGTATTCAAATGGCTAGTTCTCCCTGTATTCCATGAGATCTAACCTTGCTAACCAGTCTCCCATGGGGAACTTTGTCGAACACCTTACTGAAGTCGATACAGATTATGTCTATTTCTTGGCCCTCATAAATCCTCTTTGTTACTTCTTCAAAAAATTCCATCAAGTTTGTGAGACATGATTTCCCACTCACAAAGCCATGTTGACTATCCCTAATCAGTCCTTGCCTTTCCAAATACATGTACATCCTGTCCCTCAGGATTCCCTCCAACAACTTGCCCACCACCGAGGTCAGGCTCACCAGTCTATAGTTCCCTGGCTTTTCCTTACCACCTTTCTTAAACAGTGGCACCACGTTAGCCAACCTCCAGTCTTCCGGCACCTCACCTGTGACCATCGATGATACAGATATCTCAGCAAGGGGCCCAGCATTCACTTCCCGAGCTTCCCACAGAGTTCTCGGGTACACTGAATATAAGTGGCCCCAGAACATTGATGCTATTGCCCATTTCCAATCTTTCCAAAATTGGCTTATTTGTTGCTTGCACCATTTGAACCAACCTTTAATCCGGTTTGCCCTATCCCATTATTCCAAAACCCTTTCAGCTTTCTCCAATTCGGAGGGTCGGTGTAGACTTGTTGGGCAGGAGGGCTTGATTCCATGCTGTAGGAATCTAATCACCTAATCTAATAACCCCCATGTTTGAGACTTTGTGTGCAGTACATCCACTTATTTGACCCACAAATCTTGTCCTGTTACCCCCTTCAAGAATTCAGTTACTTTCATTAAGAATTTCACTTCTTTCGAAATCCCTCGGGCCACCTCTTGATATTGTGTGAATTTCAGCCTCAATTAGAAGCTGTAAAAGTTTCTTTATCGCAGATGTTAAGCTAACTGCCCTTTAATTACCCAAATTAGCTCTGTGTCCCTTTGCAAAAAATGAGTCCTACATTGGCTGCTCTCCAGTTCTCTGACACAAATCCATAGACAATAAAACCTAAAATATAATTGTGAAGACTACAGCAATTATCTCTCAGCTGGCATCTTGCTTTGCACTTTGTCTTCCTTTAACCTGACTAATTTAGCTAAAACTTTCACTTTATCTAATGCAATATTGCTCATCTGTCTCTCTGAACCATCCAAGGGTTCACCTCCCATTCAGCATGTTAGCCAAACGCTGATGAAGTGCAGAATTTTCCTTTCCACATCTTGAACACCATGTCCAAATTTAATTTCCTTTCTTCATGAAGGGAGTAAATGTACTGAAGGTCACTCAGTGGAGATTTATTCAGATTGATACCTTGAGAGAGTGGGTTGTCTTACATGGATAGTTCGGACAGGGCTGGGCTTGTATCCACAAGAGTTTAGAACAGTGAGTGTTGACGCGATTGAAACATAGAAGATCCTGCAACATTTGACAGGGTGGATTGGAAACAATGGACTGGATTTTCCGAAGAGTAGCAATCTCATGCAATTGGCTACTCCGTCCCATCCCTTTATAAAGGGAGACAGCGCCACGTTCTGACTGTGGTTGCATTCAGGGTTCATTCAGAAATGGGAAACTGAACTTCCATCCTGTTCTGAGGAAGGGTCACCGGACCCGAAACGTTAACTCTGTTTCTCATTCAGCAGATGCTGCCAGACCTGCTGAGTTCCTCCAGCAATTTCTGGCTGTGTTTCCATTCTGACAGTTCTCTCAGAGCATAGAAATGTGTGCATGTGCAGGGATGGGGAGGAAGGAGAGAGGCAGAGAGGGATGGAAACTATGTCCCTTTTTCACATCTGTCAGCTGCTATATCTTGTAATTTTAAGGTTCAGCATCTCTCTCTTTCTCACACACACACACACACGCACACGCACACACACACACAAACAGGCACTTTGACAATTACAGTCCAACAGTAAATACATCAGATCAGTGTGTGGATAGATGCCGGTTGAGTAGGATGCCAGGTGGGTAGACAGTAGGGTAGGTGAGAAATGGTGCAAAGTGGGAAGGTGCTGGGGGAGTGGTGTGATATGGTGTGTGGGTGCAAGGTACGAAGGGGAACAGGCGGGTAGCACCGTGTTTAGGGGAGATTGGGTTGGGTGGGACATATTGGGGTTGCATACAGCAGGGGGATGGTGGGGGTTGGGTCCAGCAGTAGCGAGGGGGTGACGGGATGGGGGATGTGATGGTGATCTGTGGTTGGGAGCCGGAGCAAAGTGGAGGAAGATTGGCTGTTGAAAGTGGGGTACATGTGAGGTGCGAAGGGGTAAGGAGGCAGATCGGGTCCAGAGCGTGAGCAAGGAGTCAGTGGTTTTACAGGGGGAGGTGCTGGGAATGGAGGCAGATCAGGTCCAGGGAGGGTGGGAGGAATGGATTAAGTCTCCAGTTGAGGTGGGGAGAGGGTGCAAAGATCAGGACCAGAGAATGAGCAGTAAGGGCAGAGGGTCTGGATTAGCCGGCGGGGGGACTGTGGGTTCCTTGATTGGTCTTGAAGCAAAGCACACTTCATTCATGCATTATCGTTAAAATGCAACAGAAGAAGGAAGGGATTGGAATAACTTAACACTATTGGAAAACTTAGCAGAACAATAGATTATTTGACTGCTAAACAGTAACTGTCCCAATATAGTAGCATTCCATAAACACACCCTTGGCAAAGGCAAATTCAGCAAAATAGGTTGTCTCACAGGCAATTATCCACTCCAGGAGGAAAAATATCAAGTGAAAACTCAGAGAGAGAGAGTGTAGTAGGGAGAGATGTACTGCAGTTTCCAAACCCAGCTTCATGACCCTAGAAACAAACGCTACTAAAAATCTCAAACTAAAAATCCTGGCTCTGTGGGAGCTTGACTCCACCCATTCAGGCTGCTTCTATTGTTCCAACCTCCAAGGTTTCACAAACTGTTTACTTTATGGGATTGCAATAGACATACCGGTGCCTCTGCCTGAAAAACTCTCTTCAGAAAAAAAAACAGATATGCACCTCTTAAAGACATAGTATCATCACAGTACTGAGCATGAGGGAATGGGATGATGGATCCAGAGGAGGGTGGGAGTGACGCATCCTGGATGAGAGCCAGTGTTGTCAGGTCAGGCTGGAAGTGGCCTGTGGGGAGGTGTAGTTTGTGTGTGAGAGTTGCGTGTGTGGTCAGTTTAACAGTTACTCAGAAGTTCAACTATTCATTTAGTCATCTAACTATACCAGAGTGACTTTTTACGTAGTTTCAGCTGAGTCATTCAAATTTGCTAATTTAACTGGAAATTTTCAGAAAGTTTCACATTCTAGTACACTGACAATTCTGTAGAGTTTCCATGAACAACTCCCATCGACACTGGTATAACAACTGTCTGGCCAATGGAAATTCTTCTTGGTGAGACCACAACGGGGTTGGGGGGGGAGGGGGTCAGTGTTTAACAATAATTCGGGGTCACCTTTTCAGATAGGGATGAGGAGATGTTTCTTTTCTCTGCGGGTTGTGTGACTTTGGAATTCTGCATCAGAAGCAGACAGGAGATATTTTTATTGCTGAAAACTGCACCAGTCATGTTCGGCAGGGTAGCCAAACGTTGCCAAGGGTAGATACAATGTGGGAATTCAAAAGACAAGCACATTTAATTAAATAGCGGCCTACATCTAGTCCGAATTCATACGCTGGTTTCAGAGAATCACAGGTTGGTTACAGCACAAAAGAAAGCCATTCAGTTTATCACGTGAGCTATAATCCACAGGAGCAATTGCCCACTCCCTCCTCTTCTCCCTGCATATTGTCCTGCTTTCAATCATAGTCCACTTCTCTCTTGAATACCTCAGTCGAACCTGCCTCTGCTACACTGTCAGGCAACACAGTCCAGATCCCAACCATTCACTCTGTTTTGCCATTGCTTCTTGTGCCAGTTCTCTTCAATCTCTCAATCCTTCTAGCAGTAAGTATAGGTTTTGTCTACAGGGGAAAGTGAGGACTGCAGATGCTGGAGAGTCAGAGTCAAAAGGTGTGGTGCTGGAAAAGCACAGCAGGTCAGGCAGCATCCAAGGAGTGCAAGACTCAATGTTTCAGGCATAAGCCGTTCATCAGGAATGTCCGAAACGCTGACTCTCGTGCTCCTTGGATGCTGCCTGATCTGCTGTGCTTTTCCAGCATCACACCTTTTGACTTAGGTTTTGTTGAAATACTCAGTGACCCCTAGTGTTTTGAACACCTCTATAAAATCTGATTTGGAGATGCTGGTGTTGGACTGGGGTGCACAAAGTTAAAAATCACACAACACCAGGTTATAGTCCAACAGGTTTAATTGGAAGCACTAGCTTTCGGAGCGACGCTCCTTCATCAGGTGATAGTGGAGGGCTCGATCGTAACACAGAATTTATAGCAAAAATTTGCAGTGTGATGTAACTGAAATTATACATTGAAGAATTGATTGTCTGTTAAGCCTTTCATCTGTTAGAATACAGTGATAGTTTCACTTTTTTCATGTGTAAATCACAAAACCCTTTTTTTTAAAGTTGCGTTCTCGGGTTAGCTGTTAACAATGGTGATAGCTAGACAATATGTTGAAGGTATTAGCCCCCTGTGTTCTCTGTCTATGACCTGATGTTTAGATTGATTCTAATCTAAAAAGTGAGATAACAGAGTTTTACATAAATTCATGCAGCTTTTGAGCTCAGAGTTCTACATGAATGTATGTGGTTTTTGAGCAAAGTGCAATGTAACTCTGAAAGTACCAAAAAAATTCACCACACAAAATACATGTGTGCATGTGGGTCTTTGTCTGTCTGTGTGTGTGTCTGTCTGGGGTGGGGGTTGTGAGTGTGAGAAAGTGTGTGTGTGTGTGTGTATAGTGAGTGCAGAGTGTCTTAAGTCTGTGAGGGGATGCATGTGTGGGAGTCTGTGTGTCTATAAGGGTGTGTGTGGGTGTCTGTGTGCGTGTCTGTGTATATCTGTGTCCGTGTGTATGTGAGAGTGTGTGTGTGTAGGAATATCTGTGTGTGTGTGTGTGTGTGTGTGTGTGTGTGTGTAGTGCAATGGTGATCACCTGTAATGTGACATGAACCCAAGGTCCCGGTTGAGGCCCTCCCTATGGGTACCGAACTTAGCTATCAGCCTCTGCTTGGCCACTTTTCTCTGCTGCCTGTCCCGAAGTCCACCTTGGAGGATGGTCACCCGAAGGTCCGAGGTTGAATGTCCTGGACCACTGAAGTGTTCCCCAACTGGGAGGGAACCCTCCTGTCTGTTGATTGTTGTGCGGTGCCCATTCATCCGTTGCCGTAGCCTTTGCTCGGTTTCCCCAAAGTACCATGCCACCGGGCATCCCAATAAGATAGGGACAAGTACTGAGCAACTGACAGGGTACCCTTCGTTGTTCAGTACTTCCCAGGGGCTGAAAAATTACGCCATGTTCTTCGTGACCTGCAACACATTATCAATGAGGATGAGCACCTCACCAAGACCTTCCCCACACCTCCACTACTTGCCTTTAAACAACCGCCAAACCTCAAACAGATCATTGTTCGTAGCAAACTGCCCGGCTCTCAGGACAACTTCATACAACCCTGTCACGGTGGACGCTGCAAAACGTGTCAGATTGTGGACATAGATACCAATATTATGCGTGGGAACATCTCCCACAGTGTACATGGCAGATACTCATGTGACTCAGCCAACGTTGTCTATCTTATGCGTTGCGGACATTCAGCCTCGGACCTTCGGGTGACCATCCTCCAAGGTGGACTTCGGGACAGACAGCAGAGGAAAGTGGCCGAGCAGAGGCTGATAGCTAAGTTCGGTACCCATAGGGAGGGCCTCAACCGGGACCTTGGGTTCATGTCACATTACAGGTGATCACCATTGCACTACACACACACACACACAGATATTCCTACACACACACACTCTCACATACACACAGACACAGATATACACAGACACGCACACAGACACCCACACACACCCTTATAGACACACAGACTCCCACACATGCACCCCCTCACAGACTTAAGACACTCTGCACTCACTACACACACACACACACACTTTCTCACACTCACAACCCCCACCCCAGACAGACACACACACAGACAGACAAAGACCCACATGCACACATGTATTTTGTGTGGTGAATTTTTTTGGTACTTTCAGAGTTACATTGCACTTTGCTCAAAAACCACATACATTTATGTAGAACTCTGAGCTCAAAAGCTGCATGAATTTATGTAAAACTCTGTTATCTCATTTTTAGATTGGAATCAATCTAAACATCAGGTCATAGACAGAGAACACAGGGGGCTAACACCTTCAACATATTGTCTAGCTATCACCATTGTTAACAGCTAACCTGAGAATGCAACTTTAAAAAAAAGGGTTTTGTGATTTACACATGAAAGAAGTGAAACTATCACTGTATTCTAACAGATGAAAGGCTTAACAGACAATCAATTCTTCAATGTATAATTTCAGTTACATCACACTGTAAATTGTTGCTATAAATTCTGTGTTACGATCGAGCCCTCCACTATCACCTGATGAAGGAGCGTCGCTCCGAAAGCTAGTGCTTCCAATTAAACCTGTTGGACTATAACCTGGTGTGTGATTTTTAACTCTATAAAATCTCCTCTCAAGCTTCTCTTTCCAAGGAAACATTTCCAACTTCTGCAACCTATGCTTGTAGCTGAAGCTCCTCATGCCTGAGATCGTTTGATGAATCTTTTCTATAGTTCTCCAATGCTGTCATGATAGGGCCCAGACTAGGAGGAAATACTGCACTTGAGACTGACCTAGTGTTCGACACATGTTTAATGGAACTTCCGTGTTTTAATATTCAGTGGTCTTCTTATTAAAGTTTGGGTTACTAAATGTTTTATTAATCGCATTCTCAACCTGCCCTGCCACCCTTGAAGGCATATGTACGTACAAACTCAGAGTACATTGCACCCCATGCAACCCCAAATTTGTTTATATTGTCTCTCTATATTCTTCTGACCAAAATGAATCGCTTCACACTTCTCTTCAGTAAATTTCACTTGCCACTTGTTCATCCATTCCAACAATTTGTCCCTTTCCTTTTGAAGTTCTACACCATCTTCCTCACAGTTTGCCATTCTGAGTTTTACTTCATCTGCAAGTTTTGAAATTGTGCCCGGTACACCAAATCCTCGGCCTTTAATATATCTACAGCAGGAAGAGCTGGGTATCAACCTCAAGAAAGATCTGCTTCATCACTTGGATGAAAGCCACTGCAAACCTTCCTCCAGCCAAAAAAAACGTTCAATTCACTATTACTCTGTTTCCTGTCACTAAGCCAATTTTGTATCATGTTGCTATTACCTTATTTATTCGAGGAATGATAGCTTTGTCCACAGATCTGTTTGTGGCACTGTATCAAATGCCTTCTGAAAGTCTAAGTATATCACAACAACAGCAATACCCTGATCAACCTTCACCATCACCCTATCAACGAAACTACAGATGGGTTCACCACAATCTTGCCTCCACAAATCCCTGCTGGATTTCCTTAACATACTGATATTTGCACATGTGGCCATTCATTTTTTTTTCTCTCTAATTATCGTTTCTAGAAGGCCTTCAACCACCAAGTTAAACCAACAGGCCATAGTTGCAGGACTCATCTTTTTTGGACAAATGTGTAACATTTGCAATCCTACAGTCTCAAATGTTTTCTAAGGATCGCTGGAAAATTAGGGTCAATGTCTCCACAATTGCTCAGTCATGTCCCTCAGTTTCATTGGATGCATCCTCTGGATGCCGTATCTACATCAAACGATTTACCAGGTTGTTGCCAGGGTCGGGAGGGTTTGTGCTCTCGGGAGAGGCTAAATAGACTGGGGCTATTTTCCCTGGAGTGTTGAAGGCTGGGGGGTAACTTTATAGAGGTTTATAAAATCATGAGGGGCATGGGTAGGCTGAATAGTCAAGATCCCCAAGTCTCCCAGAGTGGGAGAGCTCATAACAGGAGGGCAGAGGTTTGAGGTGAGAGGGGAAAGATTTAAAAGGGGCCAAAGGGGCAACTTTTTCACGCAGAATATGATGCGTGTATGGAATGGGCTGCAGGAGAAATGGTAGAGCTGGTACATTTGCAACATTTAAAAGACATCTGGATGGGTACATGAATAAGAAGGGTTTGGAGTGATATGGGCCAAATGTTGGGAAAGGAACTACATCAGATTAGGATATCTGGTCAGCATGGATGAGTTAGACTTTGATTTGATTGATTTATTTGTGTATACCGAAATACAGTGAAAGCTTTGTTTACAAGCAGTACAGGCAGATCATAGTAAACACGGACATGCAGATCATAGGATGAAGGAATCCCTTGGACAGAGGTTTACAGGTTATGTTGCACAGGGTGTGCACTAGACAAGATCAACATTAGCAAGATCAGCATTATTTATGTTAAACAGTCCATTCTTCAGTCTCATAATGGCTGAGAAGAAGTTATTCCTGAACCAGCTGGTGTCTGTGTTCATGCTTCTGTATCTTCTGCCTGACAGAAGAAATTTTAGGGGAGCACTACATGGGTGGAAGAGGTCTTTGATGAAGTTGGCAGCCTTTCCGTGGCAATGGGAGGTGTAAATAGAGTCCATGGATGGAAGATTAGCTTCTGTGATGGTCTAGGTTGTGCACAGAACCTTCTGTAGTTTCTTACAGTCCTGGGCACAGCAGTTGCCGTACCAGGCCATTATGCACCTGGACAGGATCCTTTCTCTGGTTAGGGACTTTGTGGGCATGCCAAATCTCCTGAGGCGACTGAGGAACAAAAGGCATTGTTGTTCCTTATTGGCCATCGGATCTACATGGGAAGTCCAGGACACATTGCCAGTTATTGTCACTCCTAGCAACCTGACGTTCTCCACTCTCTCTCTCGAGCTCAACTCCATTAATGTAGATGGGGGCATGTCTTGCTCAACATACTATTCCTTGGTAAAGACAGATGAATACCATACCATAAGCATGCCCCTCCCCAAGGGACCCCTTATGGTACTGTGGTAGTGGTGCTATCCCTGGATTGGGAGGCCTGGATTAAGGCTCCACCTGCTTCAGAGATGTGTAATAACATCTCTGAACAGGTTAGATAATAAAAAGCTTAATAAAATCGTCTTAAAATGGATGCCCGTGTTTTGGTCCTTAATCAGCCCCACACATCCTTCACCTTTTCGAACTCAGTGTGTTTCTAATGGAAGACGATTACATTCCTTTTTATATTAACTGCCAGTTTCTTTTCATGCTTTCCATTTCCTCTTTGTTATTGGCTTTTTCACTTTGCCTCTATATTTAGACTATTTCTCCATTACACTTATCCAATCGAGTGTAATTGTCAAAAGCACACTTTTCCTGTTAGATAGGAAGTGCATGTCCATGTCAAGCTGCATTGCCTATTATATTCAGATAATCATAGAATCCCTATAGTGTGGAAAGAGGCCATTCAACCCATCGAGTCAGCACTGACCCTCTGAACAGCATCCCTCCAGACCCAGCCCACCCCAACACACAGTAGAAACCCACACAGACTCAGGATTAACAAAAGCCAGTTGAACTACAAACTAAATTCCGTGTCTCCCTGTGGGTCTTTTTCAAGAACCGTTGAGTAAAGTGTTTTTAATACATAAACTGGTTAAAATGTTCAAAACACGGACAACAGCTGTTAGTCTAAGGTAAATACCCGATAAGTGTCAACTCGCCTTCCCATAGGGCTTTTACCCGAAACGTCGATTTTGCCTGTCCTCGGATGCTGCCTGAATTGCTGTGCTCTTCCAGCACCACTGATCCATTCCCATATCACAGCCAACTCTCACTCAGTAAAGCCTTGCCCCGGTGTGGAGCTGACCAGCTTTGACCATTAAGCCCATGACTCCAGAATACTTGACTGATGAATGTTGTTTATCTCTGAGTAACATAGTTTCTTTATAAAAGATTATTGAAAGATCCTTGTAGACTTTTAGAGATTTTTGCTTAAGAAGGCTTCCAAGAAATCACATGACTGGTGATAACTGCATTGACTTTACCTTTACCGTACATCCAACTGGGACTGTTTCCAAAATGACTGGCTTGGAGATATTCTGGTTTTATGTGGTTTATTTGGAGGAAATCCCGCTAAGAACATGCTGCCAAGCTAATCTCTCTGATTTCTGAAAGAAAGACCCCCTGTTGAGCTCAGGGTGAAATCCATTTGTTCTTTTGATAGTGTGAGTGAAGGAACATTTCAACATTGTATTTCCTAAGCAAGCTGCATTTCTAAGATTCTAGAAACAACCGAGTATAGTTACTAACTTGACCGCATGCACACCAGGACCCCAAAGAAATAGGCTCTGGAACAATGCACATTTTATTCAATTGCCTTCAAGAATTGCTCAAAGTGCGATTTCTTTTGCAGTAAGCCAGTCTCTGCAAAGAAAATCAGTTTTGTTCCCTCTTTTCTTTCAGAGACAGACAGAGAGAGTGAAGAGTGTGTGTGTCTGTGTGTGTGTGTGTATACTGACCATGTATGTTAACAGATTATTGCATATTTAGTCAATATTTTTTGCTTTGAAACTAAATCAATAATTGTGTTGGTTAAGAAACCTGGTTAACCATTGAGATTAAAAGTTGATATGGATATTTAATTGGCCATGTTGGTAACTGGATAAACTATTTTTATGTTAAGTTGTGAGCTGTGGAGTATTTGGACGAGAGTGACAGTGCACTCTACCAGCATTGATCATTACAATTAGTTATTACTTATTAAATAGTGCAGGAGAGGTCTGATCCAGTGATTGGGGATAGTTCACACATAACAGCGATGAATCAACACTTGATAACAAAGAATCAGTGACAATGCTCAGGAATCTAGTTCCTTTCCCCATCTTAAATCACAGGAGCCTGCCGACAACTGCTAATTAATTATGAATAATTTACAGCTTCCTCTCCTAATCAGATTGAGCGTGCATCCGTGTTCATCAAAAAAACCAAAGAGATGTCAAGGATGTGAGCATCTCAGGAAGAAAGTAGTGTTTGACACAGGCACCTGCTTAATATGGTCCCTTTAATGTAGTAATTAGATTAGATTAGATTAGATTAGATTAGATTAGATTAGATTAGATTAGATTAGATTACTTACAATGTGGAAACAGGCCCTTCGGCCCAACAAGTCCACACCGCCCCGCCGAAGCACAACCCACCCAGACCCATTCCCCTACATTTACCCCTTCACCTAACACTACTGGCAATTTAGCATGGTCAATTCACCTGACCTGCACATTTTTGGACTGTGGGAGGAAACCGGAGCACCCGGAGGAAACCCACGTAGACACGGGGAGAATGTACAAACTCCACACAGTCAGTCGCCTGAGGCGGGAATTGAACCCGGGTCTCGGGCACTGTGAGGCAGCAGTGCTAACTGCTGTGCCACCGTGCTGCCCACAAGTAAAGGATCATTATCAGACAACGTTCTCAAGAGGAGTGACGTTGGCTTTGAAATGTTGACTGTTTTTCTCCCTCTACAGATGCTGCCAGATCTGCTGAGTTTCTGAGTTTCAGATATCCAGCACCCGTAATATTTTGGTTTTATTCAAAATTATACACAGAGCTACACATGGAGGTATTTAGGCAGATGACCAAAAGCTTGGCCAAAGAGGTAAACTTAAAAGGTCTAAAGAGAGGGGTCAATCAGTCAAAGTGTCCATTCCCTTTGTCCCATTAAATGAGCTTTGCTGGGTGAGTGCATGTGACAATGGACATTCGCTGTCCTGGCATATTGGGCGGCACGATGGCACAGTGGTCAGCACTGCTGCCTCACAGTGCGAGAGACCCGGGTTCATTTCCCGCCTCAGGTGACTGTGTGGAGTTTGCACATTCTCCCCGTGTCTGCATGGGTTTCCTCCGGGTGCTCCGGTTTCCTCCCACAGTCCAAAGACGTGCAGGTTAGGTGAATTGGCCATGCTAAATTGCCCATAGTGTTAGGTGCATTAGTCAGAGGGAAATAGGTCTGGGTGGGTTACCCTTCGGAGAGTTGGTGTGGACTGGTTGGGCTGAAGGGCCTGGTTCCATACTGTAAGTAATCTAATCATATCGAGTAAGCTTTATGCAGTGATGGACTGAGAGGACGGGCACACCAGCTCTTTCAGCTTCAGAGTGGGATATTTATGAGGGGAGTTATTACGGGCAGAATTTTCCTCTGAACAACATGTGCTTTGGGCGGCACAGTGACTCGGTGTTTAGCACTGCTGCCTTACAGCGCCAGGGACCCAGGTTCGATTCCACCCTCAGGTGACTGACTGTGTGGAGTTTGCACATTCTCCCCGTGTCTGCGTGGGTTTCCTCCGGGTGCTCCGGTTTCCTCCCACAATCCAAAAATGTGCAGGTTAGGTGGATTGGCAATGCCAAAATTGCCCATTGTGCCCTTGGAATGTGCAAGTTTGGTGGATTAGCCATGGGAAATGCAAGGTTACAGGGATAGGGTATGGAGGGGGGGGGGGGGGTTGGGTCTGGGTGGGCTGGGCTGCTGTTTGGAGGGTCAGTGTAGATTTGATGGGCCAAAAAGCCTGCCCCCACACTGTAGGGATTCTATGATTCCATTGGGTAAAAGGGGGGAGCTCAGCAGAAATGTGATTCTCAACATTAAGTCACAATAAAAGTCTGTTTCTCCAATAAGTTTTGAACATTGAGATGAGAATCTAACCAAAGAGCAGTGAGAGTGCCAATGTCACATATTCTGATTCACCTACAAAAGGCAGGAAAGTGGAGTTGAGGATTCTTAGATCAGCCATGTTTTTTGCATTCATTCACAGGATGAGGCCTCTCTCTCAGACAGCATTTATTGCCCATCCCTAATTACCCAGGGGGCAGTTAAGAGTCAACCACATTCTTATGGGTCTGGAATCACATATAGGTCAGACCAGGTAAGGATGGCATTTTCCTTCCCTAAAGGACATTAGTGCACGAGATGGACTTTTCTGACAATCAATTCATCAGCATCATCAGCATCATCAGACACTTATTTCTAGATTTGATGTGGTGCGACTTGAACCCAGGTCCCTAGAACCTTAATTGGGTCTTTGGATTAACAGTCCAACGCTAATACTACTAGGCCATCACCTTCTCCCGTAACCCCATTATTCACAGTCAATGATCTCATTGAATGGCAGAGCAGACTTGATGGGCTGAATGGCCTGTTCCTGGTCTTTTGCCTTATGGTCTCATGGTCTTCATTGCTGTATTTTGGAGTGTCATTGCAATATTGCTGTCTGGACAGTTTGTGCACAGGATAAAGCATCCTACTCCAGGTTACACCACAAACAATTGATTTAGATTAGATTACTTACAGTGTGGAAACAGGCCCTTCGGCCCAACAAGTCCACACTGACCCGCCGAAGCGTAACCCACCCAGACCCATTCTCCTACATTTACCCCTTCACCTAACACTACGGGCAATTTAGCATGGCCAATTCACCTAACCCCTGCACATTTTTCGATTGTGGGAGGAAACCGGAGCACCCGGAGGAAACCCACGCAGACACGGGGAGAATGTGCAAACTCCACACAGAGAGTCGCCTGAGGCGGGAACCTTTTAAGGCTCCTCGCTTGTTCTATTAGGATTCATTTACATAGCACCTGTTTGGATAATTTAATCAGGTGGGCTTGGCATCATAAGTGAGGTCTGCTATCAGCTCAAGGCTCAGGCACAGTCAGTCAGCCGCTTGGTGAGGTCAGGGTCAAGGGTCTTTATTTCTACAGTCCAGGAGGTGGACCACAGTCAGTCCTGCGGGTCAGGTACAACCTGTGTAGGAAATGGTGGTGAATTGGTCAGGGAGCTGCATGTACGTCGATCAGCATTCTGGTCACCCATCAGTCAGAGCTGTCCATTCAATTCATTCAGTGATATGAGCCACGGTCAGTCCTGAGGGTCAGATTGATGAAGATCAAAGCAGTCTGGGTAGTCATTGCAGCAGTAAGGATAACCTGCCTGGGGATTGCAGGCATTATGCTGGGGGGGGGGGGGGGCAGGTTGGCAAAGGGGAAACTCAAGATATAACAGGAAGAGCAAGGCAGGGTTCGGTGATATTCACAACCAACTATGCTATTTTGGGGTACAATGCACTATGATGTCTAAGCTGTAGGCCACAGTGAGAAGGACAGTACTCTCTGAGACAAGGTTTTAAGATGGAATGATGCCAACGTCAGGGAACTTGTGGAATTGAGCACTTAAAAATCAATAGGTTTATGAATGTGCACTTGTATTTGCAATGACGTCCTGAGGAGCATTTTCTTTCGCTTCTTTCCCACCACGTGCACAATGAAGGGCCATTCCTGACTCCAGTGGCTAACCTGGTGCACAGCTGGGCTTTGAACATGATGCTGGGAAACTCAGGAGATCCCAATTCCCAAAATACTTCAACCTCTGTTGGAAGGGACGATAGGGCAAGCAAGGTGCCTTGGGCCGACGGCGAACGGGTCTTGAGGTGAGTTTCTGAGTGTGAGAAATCTCGCTCGGGATCATGGAGAGAAAAACCATGAAACACACTAAAACTGCCACTTGGTCGATTTCTGGTCAAAGTAAACCTGATGAGTTTCCAGCACAGGTTAGTCCCACACATGCCCATGTTTATGTTCAACATAGGTATCAGATACTTCTGGTTCTTACTCCTTCTTTGTATCATATTTTCCAATACCACAGCCACCAGGGTGAGGTACTCTGGTCTGGCTCCTCTTTGCTCTATCTTGAGTCTAGGATCTGTCTAATTCTGAAGGTTAGAGGGCAGACCACTATTGAGTCAAAAAAGAAGAGGCACTTATGTTAGACAGCAAAGTCGTTTATTGCATACTAGCAACACGCACAATTTATGTTCATCTTGTTCGGTGTGATTACCAAGAACTTTCAGAAGCTGTAGAGAATACATTTGCTCTCTTTTGCTCTTGTCTTCTCCACCTAAATATTTTGGCCAACATTAAATTGGAGCTCAATATTACAGGAACACTCATTCCTTCAGAAACATTACCTTGGACGACAAAGCCTGGAGTCCGGTTACTAGTGGTGTGCCACAACGATCTGTTTTGGGACCACAGCTGTTTGCCATTTTTATAAATGACTTAGACGCTGACATAGGTGGATGGATTAGTAAATTTGCAGACGACACTAAAGTGGACAGTGTGGAAGAATGTTACAGGTTGCAGGGGGACTTGGATAAAATTCAGAATTGGGCTGAGAGTTGGCAATGCAGCTAAATGTGAGGTGATGCACTTTGGGAAGAATAACAGGAAGGCAGAGTACTGGGTCAATGGAAAGATTCTTGGTAGTGTGGATGTGCAGAGGGATCTTGGAGTTCATGTGCATAGATCTCTGAAAGTTGCCACCCAGGTGGATAGTGCTGTTAAGAAGGCATACGGTGTGTTAGGGTTCATTGGTAGAGGGATTGAGTTCCGGAGCCACAATATCATGCTGCAACTATACAAAACACTGCTGCGGCCACACTTGGAATATCATGTACAGTTCTGGTCCCCATATTTCGGGAAGGATGTGGAAGCATTGGAAAAGGTGCAGAGGAGATTTACCAGGATGTTGCCTGGTCTGGAGGGAAGGTCTTATGAGGAAAGGCTGAGAGACTTGAACCTGTTCTCATTGGAAAGAAGAAGGATAAGGGGCGATTTGATAGAGACATACAAGATGATCAGAGGATTAGATAGGGTAGACAGTGAAAGTCTTTTTCCTAGGATGATGACGTCAGCTTGTACGAGAGGGCATAACTACAAATTGAGGGGTGATAGATTTAGGACTGATGTCAGAGGCAGGTTCTTTATTGAGAGAGCGGTAAGGGCGTGGAATACCCAACCTGCTAATGTCATCAACTCAGCCACATTAGGGAGATTTAAACAATCCTTAGATAAGCTCATGGATGATTTTGGGATAGTGTAGGGGAACGAGCTGAGAATAGTTCACAGATCGGTGCAACATCGAGGACCGAAGGGCCTGTTCGACGCTGTATTGTTCTATGTTCTATGTTCTATATATAGCCTTTGTTTCTTCCCTATACCTTCATGGGCTGTGGACATCACTGGCTGGGCCAACATTTACTGCCCCTCCCTAGTTGTCCTTGAGCAGGTGGTGGTGAGCTGCCTTCTTGAACCGCTGCAGTCTGTTAAATGTGTGTAAACACATTCAATTCAACAACATTGATGACTGTGTATTCACCACGCTCTTTTCACCAGTCTCTGGGTGGATTTCCAGCTGGATTTATAAGTGGCTATTTTATAATGTTGGCCCCTAATTCTTGTCTCACTCACAATCAGGAATAACTCATTCCAGATAGCTTTCCCATCATTCGTTTGTGGGATTTGGGCATCAATAACAAAGCCAGAAATATTTACCTTTCCCTTGAACTGATTGGCTTTCTAAGCCACTTCAAAGCGCAGTTAAGAGTCAGCCACATTATTGTGGGTCTGGAGTCACATATAGGCCAGACCAGTCAAAGATGGCAGATTTCCTTCCCCAAAAGCCATTAATGAACCAGATGAGTTTTAATGTCAATCGATGGTTGTTGTTATGACCACCATCACTGAGACAGTTGTATTTGAATTTAACAACTGTCAGCTACTAGTGTAGTAGGATTGGCACTCAGGTCCCCCAGAACTTTAACCAAACCTGCGGGTTACTAAAATAAAACAAAGAACTGTGGATGTTAGAAATCAGAAACAAAAACAGAAATTGGTGGAGAAACCGGGTCACGCTGCAGTTTTCCTACTGCAGTTCTAATTAATTAGTTTACAAGTTTTAAGAGGAATTGGAATACTGTGGAGGAGACACAAGAATGTATTTTTGTCAATTGATGGTGATGTGTCCACCTTAGTCAGAGAAACAATGATATTGTATCACAGGGCGTATAAAGATACCCTTTGGCACATCATAGTTCATTATCGTCTCCCACGATAATCCTCAACACCAGTGCCCTGCAAGGCTCTGAACTCCATCCCTACATTACTCCTTATACACTTATGACTGTTTGGCCAAATTCTGCCCGAACTCCATTTACAAGTTTGCTGATGACACTGCTGTTATAGGTCAGATCTCTAACAATGACAAGACAGAGTACAGAAAAGAGATTGAGTGCTTAGTGGCATGGTTTAAAGACAACAATCTCTCCTTCACCATCAGCAAAATGAAGGAGCTGGTCATTGACTTCAGGAAGCAGAGTGGAGGGCACACCCCTGTCTGCATCAGTGGTGCTGAGGTAGAGATGATTGAGAGCGTCAAGATCCTGGGAGTGACAATCACCAACAATCTATCCTAGTCCACCCACATTGGCTTGATGGTCAAGAATACACGGCATTGCCTCTACCTCCTCTGGAGACTGAGGAAATTCAGCATGTCCTCAATTACTTACCAATTTTTATAGATGCACCATAGAAAGCATCCTACCTGGATGCATCACAGATTGTCATAGCAACTGTTCTGCCCAAAACTGCAAGAAACTGTAGAGAGTGATGAACACAGCCCAGTTCATCAGGCAAACTAGCCTTTCATCCATTGAATCCATCTACACTTCCGGCTGCCTCGGGAAAGCAGTCAACATCATCGAAGACCCCTCCCATCCCGGTTATACTCTCTTCAACCATCTTCCTTTGGGCCAAAGGTAGAAAGGTTTATCTGCACATACTCAAGAACAGCTTCTTCCCCATTTTGAATGGACCTCTTTAAATGTTAACGTTGATCTCTCTCTGCACCTTGTTATGACATGTAAAGCGCCCCTGCTAATTAAACCTGCAATTCAGAAAAGACGCAACCCATGATGAAATCTGTTAAAATTCAAGAGGCAAGGAACTATTCTTAAAAGTCACTATTTAAAGTAAAAATTAACAACTTTAATTTTTAAAGTCCAGCAGAGTATAATTAATTAACAACAAGTTTTGGAAAGAATTCAGAGGGATAGGATTTATGACTATTTCGCGAAGCATAGCGTGATTAAAGGCAGTCAGTATGGCTTTGTGAGGGGCATCACAAATCTTATTGAGTTCTTCGAGGAGGTGACACAACAGGTTGATGAAGGTCGAGCAGTGGATGTGGTGTACAAGGACTTCAGCAAGGCATTTGATAAGGTTCCCCATGGTAGGCTCATTCATAAAGTCAGGAAGTATGGGATACAGGGAGATTTGGCTATCTGGATTCAGAATTGGTTGGCTGACAGAAGGCAGAGAGTGGTTGTAGATGGAAAGTATTCTGCCTGGAGGCCAGTGTTGAGTGGGATCCCGCAGGGCTCTGTTCTTGGGCCTCTGCTCTTTGTAGTTTTTATGAATGACTTGGACGAGGAAGTTGAGGGGTGGGTTAGTTAATTTGCAGATGACACAAAGGTTGGAGGTGTCGTCGATAGTATAGAGGGCTACTGCAGGCTGCAGCTTAACATAGACAGGATGCAGAGCTGGGCTGAGAAATAGCAGATGGAGTTCAACCTGGATAAATGCGAAGTGATGCATTTTGGAAGGTCGAACGCGAATGCTGAATATAGGATTAAAGACAGGATTCTTGGCAGTGTGGAGGAACAGAGGGATCTGGGTGTGCAAGTACATAGATCCCTCAAAGTTGCCACCCAAGTGGATAGGGTTGTTAAGAAAGCAGATGGTGTTTTGGCTTTCATTAACAGGGGGATCGAGTTTAAGAACCACAAGGTTTTGCTACAGCTCTACAAGTCCCTGGTGAGACCACACTTGGAATATTGTGTCCAGTTCTGGTCGCCCTACTATAGGAAAGATAGTAGGGCTTTGGAGAGGGTGCAAAGAATGTTTACCAGGATGCTGCCTGGACTGGAGGGCTTGCCTTATGAAGAAAGGTTGAAAAAGCTTGGACCTTTCTGTCTGGAGAGAAGGAGGAAGAGAGGAGACCTGATCGAGGTGTACAAAATAATGAGAGGAATGGATAGCAGTCAATAGACAGAGACTTTTCCCCAGGGCAGGATTGACGGGTACGAGGGGTCATAGATTTAAGATATTAGGAGAAAGCTATAGAGGGGACATCAGAGGTAGGTTCCTTACGCAGAGAGTTATGAATTCATGGAATGCGTTGCCAGCAGTGATGGTGGACGTAGAGTCATTAGAGACTGCTGGACATGCACATGGAGAGCAGTGAGTTGAGGGGTGAATCGATTAAGTTATTATATTTTACATTAGGATTAAACCTCGGCACAACATTGTGGGCCAAAGGGCCTGTTCTGTGCTGCACCTTTCTATGTTCTGTGCTCTAACTACTTACAACCCCTTTCTCTGACCTATCGTTTACTTTCCCACTACAATACTGGTCCAATAAATCCCCCGAATAAGATTTACAGAAAAATTCAAATTTCAAAATCAAATTTCAAAACCAGCCAGCAGTTGAATCTTCTCTTGGTATCTTCCTCTGTAGATTTGCTCTCCAGGTCAGTGTTGATGTTTTTCCTCTGTGCAAACTCCTTCTCCAGACAGGTACCTCTCAGAGAGTTCTCACAAGCAGCCTATCTTTGTTGGCCTTTTGGCAGTTCTCCTCCAACTGTTCTATTTTTTTTTTCAATTTTATACCCCAAAGCGTCAGATTGTTTCACTTGTTTTAATATTGTCAAAATACCAAATTCAAACTTGATTGGAGTTTAGTATCTTGGGGCATAATTTAAACTGATTGGCTAAATTTGGATTTGGTTTTGTCTCATAGCAACCCAGGTACTTCTAGCTGTTGGTCCAAATGTGGCATTGTAAATTCTCAAGTACTCTGTGTGCTTGCTAAGTCCTTTAACTCTCTTAAAGATACAGTACCCCTTACACCTTCAGAACAACCTTCTCAGCAGCGGTAACACTGTGTCCTGCACTCTGCTCCATTGCCTTGGTTCTAATATAACACAATGGCGCCGTTCTTGCGCGATCATGTGTTATAAGAAAATCGTGCAATAGCCGCACCATTTAATCTAATGGGGTCAGAACTGCATTATAGCCAATGCAGGTAAGGAAAGTTCATGTTCAACAAATAACGGCCTAAATTCTTCAATCATGTTAAAGCCAATTCACGTTGAAGAAACAGATGTTATAACAGAACCGACTGTATGGTACAATCTGTCTATAAAGCATAGAGACAATGCTTTTCACTGTACCTCGGTACACATAATAGTAATAAGTCAAATCAAATCAAATTCTGCCTCATTTAATTATTCCCAATGACTCCAATGTTCTTGGCTCTACTCCCTTAGCTGAAGGATCTCGGAATGCTGTTCACTCTTTATATGAGAAAGAAACTCTCCTTCACGTCTGCTCCAACCTTTCCTTTTGCCTGTTTTAATCTATTTCATTGCTGTTCCAAAGCCCGAATGAAACTTATAAGGGTAGAATTTCCTCTTCCCAGAAGGTGGTGGGACAGACTGTGGGAAGGGGCAATGGTCAAATGGTTCACACTGCCAGGATACCTTGCTCCTTCTCACCTGCTTGTGAAGACAGTAGCATGTTGGTAACTTCAGTGGCCTAGTCAGAATAATACTCTAGAAGCCTAGGTTCAAATCTCATCATGGCAACTGGTGGGATTTGAATTATGTTAATAAATCTAGAATACATACTTAACTTCAGTGATGGTGATCACAGAACTATCATTGATTGCTGTATAAAAGTCATTAGCAGAGTAGACACGTTTGTATCCTTTTCCTTACATCGCTATCTTCCCTTCACCATCATTAGCAATACCTTTGTCTATTACTCTGAGCAGCCTTGCCATCTGCTCCATTTTCTCCTCCTCCCACTCAGTTTACAATATTAAAAAGAACATACTTTTCCAGCCCCTTTTGTTTCTGAAGAACAGTCACATCAGACCTGAAACATTAACTCTGCCTTAATCTCCAATGATACTGTCAGGCCTGCTGAGTTTCTATAGCTCTTTCTGCTTTAATTTCAGATCTCCAGCATCCAAAGTATTTAGAATTAGAATTAGAACTAGAATTAGAATTAGAAATACACTTTATTGTCATGTGCACTCAAGTGCACAGATATAAGAGAACAATGGAAAGTGTAAACATTTGCTATTCCCAGCACCATCTTAAGTACAAAGGTACCTAAGTATAAAGTCTTAGGTGTAAATGAGAAAAATAAAGAAATAAAGTTAAAAGTTCAGTATCATTTCACTTTTATCCATCTGATTCATTAATGTCCTTTGGGGAAGGAAATCTGTTGTCCTTACCCAGTCTGGCCAACATGTGACTGCAAATTTGTTGATTGTTAATTGCCCTCTGAAGTGTCTTAGCAAACCACTTAGCTCAAGGGCAATTAGGGATAACGAATAAATGCTGCCCTTGCCAATGACACCACATCATATGAAGGAAATGTGAAGTCCAGGGTTGACCTTCCTGACCTGCCATCAATTAAGACCCTGAAGTGGTGACTAAATGCCCACTTATGGGCCTCAACCCATCACTAGCTGATTTCCCATCTTTCCAGCAGGCAGAAAAAAATGGCTGCTTTCCCAAAAGTGAAACCAGGGCAATCTGCCCAATGGGTTTGCAATGACTGTCGATGGGAAATTTGGGGCGTAGTTGGAAGGTCGGTTGGAGAAATCCACTCCAGTGCCCTTGCTTCCTGTCCCTTCTGCCAAGTGCACTCACAATGCTGGAGGGAAAGAAACACTGACCGTCCTCATTGGTCCAGTTCCTTCATTCCGTGCTCTCTAAATTCCCAGTGACTGATGATTGGGTAGCAGCTTCTGGCAAGGTCAGTATCAAGTCTCTTGATAGGCTGAGAGGTGTCTGATCAGAGCTTGAATGGTTAGGCATTCTGGTATGTGTGGGCAGGGGCAGGGGGCTGTATTGGTTCATCTGAAGACATCTGCCCATCTGCTCTTACTTCAGGAAAGATCCTGTCTATTTCACTTTGACAGGATCAAAGAACCATATTACAACAGAGAGAGGCCATTTGGCCCATGGTAACCATCTGGCTGCTACAATCAAGCAGCAGCTCCCCTCTTTTTAACCCCCTCGTGGTTGTTCACAGCAAATGTTATGATTTCTTTTGAGCATACAGCCAACACACTTCAAATAAAACATAGTTCATTCAAAAATGAAGGAGCCAATTGCCAAGATATCGTTGAGTAAAGGAATAAAGACTTTTATGACCTGCTAACTCTGAAAACAAGTAATACACTCTCATGAGTATAGATAACACATTTAAATGGGACAAGAAAAATTGCAAAGTTGCAACACCTTCTAAGTGCTTCAGGTATTAGGTTCTTAACCAGGGACCACAGTTACTTAATGATTGCCAGGTATCCTTGTAACTTGTTTATTTTCCCAATTTGCTTTTTCACTAAAAGGTTTATTCCAAGGTAAGGAGAGAAAGACACACAGAAACAGAAAGTGTTGTCCTTCTTGTTTAGGACTTTTTCCCTTGTCTCTGATCTTCTGCTCAAAAATCGGCTGCTGAAATATAGTTCGCTGAGCATTCCTGAGTTTAGCTCCATTGGTTTTCTGAGCTGGCTAATTGGCAGGTGAACCTTTCATCTCCCAAATTGTGAAACCACCACCTGAAGCAAAAGCTGCAAATTTCTTGATGCTAATTCAATTGGTTGGTTTTGATAACTTTCAATAAAAATAGCAGTGCCAGCGTAGACGACTTTGTTTACTGCATATGGGTCTTTTAGTACTTGTCTCAATCTGTGATGAGGTGACCACTGCAGCCATTTTAGTTCCATTTCTGTTCCTTTTCAAAAACAATTTTGAAATAACTCCACAGAGACTGGTATCCTGTCACCAAAGCATCCTTTATTTACATGTGGACAATCTTTAACACTAATTCGGCTCCCTTAGAGCCAGCTCTCAGAGTGAACAGAACCTCTGACATTTCTGGGGTTTTTTTCTTTTCTCTTTGAAGAACAAGTGCCGTAAATCTTTATTTATATTCCACCACCAGCAAGAAAGGAAACACCACAGTGGCCAGTGACAAGCAGTGCCCTTCACATCAAAGGGCAGTGCTGTGTGATCAAACAGTGAAGGGGAGAGCAGGGATTAAATCAAAATAGAGTTGGAGGGGGAAATAATGCACTCCACTCCCTGCGGCGCCCACCTCTCCCTGAACAACTCCAGGGTGTTGGTGGACACCGCATGCTCCTTCTCCAAGGACACCCGAGCCCTAACGTAACCGTGGAAGAGGGGCAGGCAGTCAGCCCTAACGATCAGGGTGTCTTTTTTTTTCTTTTAAACCCCCACACTACCACCTAACTGAAGTAGTGCTTATTCTCCCCAGCACCCATGGTGTGTGTGTGCAGGTGTAAGACACAGTGAGAGACACAAGGTGTACGAATCTTTATTCAATTTCCACCACCAGGAAGAAAGGAAACACCCGGGTGGCTAGTGACAAGCAGTGCCGTTCACTTCAAAGGGCAGTGCTGTGTGATCAAACAGTAAAGGGGATGGTAGGGACTAAATCAAAATAGAGTTGGAGGGGGAAATAATACACTCCACTCCCTGCGGCGCCCACCTCTTCCTGAACAGCTCAAGGGTGTTGGTGGACACCGCATGTGCCTTCTTTAGGGACACCTGGGCTCGACACTGCTGTTTTGTTTTTAGCTCAGACACTTCAGTTTTTTTTTCCTCTGACACTCCTTTTTTTTGTTTTTTTTCCCAGCACCCATGGTGTGTGTGTGCAGGTGTGAGACACAGTGAGAGACACAAGGTGCACGAATCTTTTATTCAATTTCCACCACCAGGAAGATAGGAAAACACCCGAGTGGCCAGTGACAAACACTGCCCTTCCCATCAAAGGGCAGTGCTGTGTGATCAAACAGTGAAGGGAGGGCAGGGATTAAATCAAAATAGAGTTGGAGGGGGAAATAATACACTCCACTCCCTGTGGTGCGCACCTCTCCCTGAACAGCTCAAGGGTGTTGGTGGACACTGCGTGTTCCTTCTAGGGACACCTGGGCTCAACACTGCTGTTTTTTTTTAAATTTTACAATAGGGAAAACACCCAAGTGGCCAGTGACAAGCAGTGCTCTTCACAAAAGGGCAATGCTGTGTGATCAACAGTCCTTTTTTTTTATTTTATGAAAGGGCAATGATCTTCTGGTTATTTTTTTTTTCTTTTTTTTCTTTTTTTTCTTCTTTTTTATTAAACCCCCACACTACCGCCTAACTGCGGTAGTGCTTATTATTCCCCAGCACCCATGGTGTGTGTGTGTGCAGGTGTGAGACACAGTGAAAGACACAAAGTGAACGAATCTTTATTCAATTTCCACCACCAGGAAGATAGGAAAACACCCGAGTGGCCAGTGACAATCAGTGCCCTTCACATCAAAGGACAGTGCTGTGTGATCAAACAGTGAAGGGGAGGGTAGGGACTAAATCAAAATAGAGTTGGAGGGGGAAATAATGCACTCCACTCCCTGTGGCGCCCACCTCTCCCTGAACAGTTCAAGGGTGGACACCGCGTGTTCCTTCTGTAGGGACACCTGGGCTCGACACTGCTGTTTATATCTGTCAGCCAGGGCTCCCTGATCGGACCAGATTAACAGCCCAAATCAGGGAACTGATATTCTATGAGGTCTACCTGGTTGACCCTGTTACAATCACTGCTAATTTAGTCAGTGAAATATCTCAGTGTTGGAATTAAATGATGGAGGTTAAAATTCGATGGCTGGGAATTACCATTATCATAACTTGGATCTTTGGGAGAACTCCAATTAGTCTAAGACCCCCAGCACTTCCTCTCAAATTGAATGATTTATTGTCACATGCATTTCAAAAAACAAATATATTGAAAAGTGTTAAGTGTCACCTTGCTCTGGCACCATTTTGAATCACTGAATATATTGAAAGACATTACAAAAGTAGAGTTTATCTTTCTCTCCCCTTCTTGTTCCTCCCCCGTTTGACATCAGCTGGATACTTAACATTCACCTGTACCTGTGTTTTTGTTTTTGCCGCTGTTTACCTATTATTTATTTATCTATGCTACTTAACTCTGTGATCTGTCTGTATTGCTCGCAAGATAAATCTTTGCACTGTACCTCGGTACACGTGACAATAAATTCAATTCAATTCAATTCAATTCAATTCAATTCAATTCAATTCAATTCAGTCTCAGTAATGGCCTCTTGATATCGGTTACAGGCCTCTGTTGTGGCCACTTCAGTGACTGCTGCGTCTGAGCTGGAGTGTGGGCCAATTCTCATAGCTTTGGAGACCCAACCAGTGTCCATCCAGACAATGCCACCAGACCTCAGTTGCAGTGGTCCTGTAGACCAGTGAGCCTGATGTCGGTGGTGGGCAAGTAGTTGGAGGGAATCCTGAGGACAGGATGTACATGTATTTGGAAAGGCAAGGACTGATTAGGAATAGTCAACATGGCTTTATGTGTAGGAAAAAGTGAGGTCTGCAGATGCTGGAGATCAGAGCTGAAAATGTGTTGCTGGAAAAGCGCAGCAGGTCAGGCAGCATCCAGGGAACAGGAGAATCGACGTTTCAGGCATAAGCCCTTCTTCAGGAAGGGCTTATGTGTAGGAAATCATGTCTCACAAACTTGATTGAGTTTTTTGAAGAATAAACAAAGTGGATTGATGAGGGCAGAGCAGTAGATGTGATCTATATGGACTTCAGTAAGGCATTTGACAAGGTCCCCCATTGCAGACTGGTGAGCAAGGTTAGATCACATGGAATACAGGGAGAACTCACCATTTCGATAGAACTGGCTCAAAGGTAGAAGACAAGAGGGTGGTGGTGAAGGGTTGTTTTTCAGACTGGAGGTTTGTGACCAGTGGAATGCTACAAGGATTGGTGCTGGGTCCACTACTTTTTGTCATTTACATAAATGATTTGGATGGAGCATTAGAGGTATAGTTAGTAAGTTTGCAGATGACACCAAAATTAGAGGTGTCGTGGACAGCGAAGAGGGTTACCTCAGATTACAACAGGATCTTGATCAAATGGGCCAATGGGCTGAGAAGTGGCAAATGGAGTTTAAATTAGATAAATGCAATATGGACTTATACACTTAATGCTAATGTCGTAGGGAGTGTTGCTGAACAAAGAAACCTTGGAGTGCAGGTTCATAGCTGCTTGAAAGTGGAGTCGCAGGTAGATAAGATAGTGAAGAAGGCATTTGGTATGCTTTCCTTTATTGGTCAGAGTATTGAGTACAGGAGTTGGGAGGTAATGTTGCGGCTGTACAGGACATTGGTTAGGCCACAGTTGGAATATTGCGTGCAATTCTGGTCTCCTTCCTATCGGAAAGATGTTGTGAAACTTGAAAGGGTTCAGAAAAGATTTACAAGGATATTGCCAGGTTTGGAGGATTTGAGCTATAGGGAGAGGTTGAATAGGCTAGGGCTGTTTTTCCTGGAGTGTCAGAGGCCGAGGGGTGACCTTATAGAGGTTTACAAAATTATGAGGGGCATGGATAGGGTAAATAGGCAAAGTCTTTTCCCTGGGGTGAGAGAGTCCAGAACTAGAGGGCATAGGTTTAGGGTGAGAGGGGAAAGATATAAAAGAGACCTGAGGGGCAACTTTTTCACTCAGAGGGTGGTACATGTTTGGAATGAGCTGCCAGAGGAAGTGGTGGAGGCTGGTACAATTGCAACATTCAAAAGGCATTTGAATGCGTATATGAGTAGGAAGGATTTGGAGAGATATGGGCCGTGTGTTGGCAGGTGGGACTAGATTGGGTTGGGATATCTGGTCAGCATGGATGAGTTTGACCAAAGGGCCTGTTTCCATGCTGTACATCTCTATGACTCTATGACAATGACACTGACGCTGACACCCGTTCAGGTGCCCAGGCCTAGCTGCTGACGTAAAGCCTTGGCTCAGCCTGCAAGTCTGGGCTGAGTGATTCAACCCGAGACCTATTCCTTACCTGGGGAGAGTGCCTAAGCTGGGGTGGAGCTGTATTCGCCTCATCACTGCCGCTGGCCACCTTCTCCTTTACCTTTCACTCAGCCTTGACCACCTCCTCTCTCCTTGCTGCCCTCTTACTTGGCCATCTTTTCTACAACATGCTGTCCCCTCCCCCACACCCAGGTGGGAATTGGAGGTGGTGGTGGGGGCGGGGAGTTTACCGAAGTGTCTCTGTACCCTGCCAAGAATATTTCTATTTCTTGGCTTTTGGTACCCTTTAAGGGTGATCAAGGATGAAATTCTTTGATATCAGAGATCAAACCCTCAGAATAAATGAAGCTCAGCCATCTAAAAATGCTAACTATTCCTTCACCATTTATGCATTCAAATGAAGGTGCCGAACTCTCTCTCTCTTCCCCTCTCTGTCTCTCTCTCTTTCTCTCTCTCCTTTGGCTGTCAAATTATGTGATAACTGACTATTGATCAAGTGTAATTTCCAATTGGTCAAGATCAACCCATGAATGCTAATAAGACTACAGGGATTAATCTAACTGCAGGTCCTAATTAGCTAGTTTTAATCCTATTGTCGTTTATCTCTCCTCGGGAAGTTTATGCTTATTAAGGAAAGGGATATTAACCGTGTGTTTTCTGATTCAGATTTCCAAGAGGTGTATCAATCACTGCCAGATGAGGGATAATGAAAAGTCAAGCTCCCTCCCAAAAATTCCACTGGGTTATCAAAGGTTTTATGATCCAGGGAGGAGACTTCGCCTGTGGGGAGAGTGTCTACGGTGACCGCTTCCCTGATGAAAACTTCAAGCTGAAACACTATGGTCCAGGCTGGGTCAGCATGGCCAATGCTGGCAAAGACACCAATGGCTCCCAGTTCTTCATCACAACCGCCAAGACAAGTTGTCTCAATGGGAAACATGTGGTCTTTGGAAAACTGATCGAAGGATTGTTGACAAAGTTGAGCAATTATTGACAAACGACTGAGACAAACCACTGCAGGATGTAGTCATTGCAGATTGTGGCAAGGTTGAGGTGGAGAAACCCTTCGCTGTTGCCAAAGAGTGAGCTGCAGCCACTTGGCTTACAGCTGGGAGAATCCTGTTTACTATTATCCTGATCCCGAGCTTCCAGGCTGTGTAGATATCCAAACATTCCAGGCTCTCCGGTTCTTCTTCGGTTTGTAAAAAGTACACAGCATTAATAAACATGGTTGGTTTTCTAGTGAAAAAAAAATCAACTAGCTGCCCCTGGGCATGATAGATCGGACCCCTAACTGCTCTCTGTCTGATGATGGCCGAGTGATCATGAGGGGCATGGATAAGGTAAATAGACAAGGTCTTTTCTCTAGGGTAGGGGAGTCCAAAACTAGAACATATAGATTTAGGGTGAGATGGGAAAGATTTAAAAGGGTCATAAGGGGCAACCTTTTCACGAAGAGGGTGGTGCATATATCAAATGAGCTGCCAGAAGAAATGTTGGAGGTTGGTACAATTGCAACGTTTAAAAGGCATCTGGATTGGTATATGAATAAGAAGGGTTTGGAGGGATAGGGGCCAAGTGCTGGCAAATGGAACTAGATCAGTTCAGGATATCTGGTCAGCATGAATGAGTTGGATTGAAGTTTTCTGTTTCATTGCTGTACAGCTCTATGACTCCATGAGTGCCCTGACGACTGGCACTATAGGACTGACTGCTACTCAGTCACCGCACTGATAACCCCCTGATCGTGAGTGTTCCAAGCTGGCAATTGGCAGTGTCCAAGTCCCTAGTCTGTGTGAGGACCGTGCCCCTGACTAATGGTACCTGGACCCCCTGAGTGAATGGACTGAAGACTCGCCCAAACTCAGATTCAGACATGGCCGCTTGATTCAATGAGGTTGTGGTATGTTTGCCACACAGGCAGTTGGATTGTGGTTGGATTGACGTGTTGCATGGGTTGGATTGACATCTTGGCGTGGCGCACAGCAAGGTAGCCTATTCCCTACCGCCACCCGGGACAGATCTGTTCTGACCAGCAGCCTGTCTGTGTGTCTGAGCAATATGGCTAAAGCACCAACAGAGGGACAGGTGTGGCGCAGCAAGCCAGAAGAGAGTCTGCAAGCATGCCCCCAGGTGCCAGTCCATCTTCATGAAAGGTTCCTGCTGCAGCCTTTCAATTCTAGTCATCAGTGTGCTGTGTGAGAGTTTCCAGTGCACCAGGGCAGTGCAGCTGAGCATTGGGATAATGGTCATTAAGAGTTGGCCGATGCTGGATGCCAATATCCGTGGACAAAGGGCACATGTGGCTGGAGCCCATTTGGTGCTGAGCAAAATGGAAACTCCTCACAGTCGGATAACCGCTCTGACTTCCACATCGAGAATTCTCAATGTCTTGTTTGTTTGACACACTCAGCAAGGTCAGAAGCTGAGTAATAATGAGGTGAATCGTGGCATTGATAAGGCACTTAACACGCTGTGAACAGCCTCCATTGACAACTCACGAGAAAGTTAAAAATCACACAACACTAGGTGATAGTCCAACCGGTTTATTTGTGAGCACTAACTTTCAGAGCACTGCTCCTTCATCAGGTGGCTGTCCTGCACTTCACAACTCACTAGAAACTCACCCTCACATTTAGCGAATGGATAAAAGATGAAGTGAGATGCGCCCCACGTTTACATGGTCTGGCCACACCTCTCATCCAGCTCCGTCACAACTTTCTCCCTAGGCCACGCCCCTATAGTTAAAAATCATACAACACCAGGTGATAGTCCAATAAGTTTATTTGGAAGCAATAGTTTTCGGAGTGCTGCTCCTTCATCACAACCACCTGATGAAGGAGCAGCGCTCCGAAAGCTAGTGTTTCCAAGTAAACCTGTTGGACTATCACCTGATGGTGTGTGAATTTTAACTTTACACGCCCCAATCCAACACCGGCATCTCCAAATCAATCCCAGTTTCAGCTTTGTGGCCTTGTGGGAAAATGAAAACATTTTGAGCAAATGAATGAGGGAGGTAAAGGAGCAAAAGGGAAGGTCTGTGATGACATGCAGGGCAGAAGGCATTAAATGACAAAAGGTTTTGTGGTGTAAAATGGAGAAGTAATGAGCAGACGTGGAGGAGGTGTGAATGGTCGACTCCTGAATAGCTGCAGTCTGAAAGCAGAGGATAGAAAATAAGAGCTGCCATAAGGGCAAAGGATTCTGAACCAAACTAGAGGCGGTCTGATTCAAAATTGTTGAGCTCACTGTTGATTAAAGTACCCAGTTTGCAGATGAGGTGATGTTCCTTCCAACAACCTTAATATCACTTTGTCCTCCCCATTTTGCTGTGTCAGCTGAGAAGCTAAAGTTCTGGATACAGGAAGAGATTTAAACTTTAATGTACTGTTAACAAATGTGTTGTTCAAAAATTCGCGTCACAAACGTGATTAATAAAGACAGCCAGGGCTTTCTTTACTATTTCCAGTGCACCAGGGCAGTGCAGCTGAGCATTGGGATAATGGTCATGAAGAGTTGGCCGATGCTGGATGCCAATATCCGTGGACAAAGGGCACATGTGGCTGGAGCCCATTTGGTGCTGAGCAAAATGGAAACTCCTCACTGTCGGATAACCGCTCTGACTTCCACATTGAGAATTCTCGATGTCTTGTTTGTTTGACTGCTCCTGGTAAAAAGAGCCAACAATAGCAGTCAGCCTGAAACGTCGATTCTTCAGTTCCTCGGATGCCGCCTGACCTGCTGTGCTTTTCCAGCAACATACTCTCAATAGTGATTTGCAGATTGCCTGCACACCTTCTCTGGCTTCCATCATGCCTGGGTGTCCAAAGAGAAGGAACATGCGGTCTCCCCTAATACCCTCAAAGCTTTTTAGAGAGAGGTGGGTACTGCTAGGGCTGGTGAGCAGCATTATCTCCCCCCTCCAACCCCATTTCCCCCTCCCTGGTTTTCACTTGCTTTATTTTTCCTTGTTATTGCACTGGGTGGGGGTGGGGAAATTATTTCAGTCAATGATCTAATGATGGGTTTACAACAAAAATAGACAACGAGGTGACTTTGAATGTGCAACAAACGTCCACAGATTTCACAGTTGTTATGAGAATTAAACGATTGTGTTTCTTGCAGCAATGGTCAGGGGTTAAAGTTCAAACAACATTTTATTGTTAAACATGAAAAAATTGTATTCCTGTGAAAATGACCAGATTTACCCAACAAAACCTAAAAGCACAACTTAACAACACTGTCTTCTGCTTTTTTTTCGCTTTGGGAAAATATTAGAGTAATTTAAATGTGCTTTTAAGCAACAGAATATTCAGGACTTGAGGAGCTTCTTAACACTCCAAGGGATTCATCCTAGTATATTTCATGAATCTCTTAAAACTTGGCGACACTCTATCAGTTGCTATCCGCAAGCTAGTTGCAAACAGAAGCTTGTAAAGAAGTTAATCAGCTGCACAAAAGTCCTCATTGTTTCCCTTGCAATCCAGACTAGTCCCTGGAGGGACACGGCTGCTGTCAGCAGACACACACGCTCATGTGCACACAGTATTGAGAGGGGAAGCTCATCTGAGGATGCTGCAGAAAGCTGTTTTCGGGCAATTTGCCAGCAACCTAACAGAGCGCGCAGCAGGTAATGACTTGATTCGTAGCTCAGGAGAGAAATGTTGCACTATCCGTAGAATGGGAATGGAAATTTTCAACATTATAACAGTAAATATGGAGGTTGACGATGGAAATCCAGGATGGCTCGGGGGGCACTGAAAGAAATGAGTGGCCTCAGCACGCCTGAGGCAGTCAGGTGATGGAACGTTTGAAGCACTCAGTCATAAAGTCATAGAGATGTACAGCATGGAAACAGATCCTTCAGACCAACTCATCAATGATGACCAGATATCCTAAATTAATCTAGTCCCATTTGCCAGCATTTGGCCCATATCCCTCTAAACCCTTCCTATTCATGTACCCATCCAGATGCCTTTTAAATGATGCCTTCACCATCTCCTCTGGCAGCTCATTCCATACACGCACCACCCTCTGCATGAAAAAGTTGTCCCTTTTAAATCTTTTCCCTCCCATTTTAAATTTCTGCCCTCTAGTTTTTGACTCCTCTTTCCTGGGAAAAAGACTTTGTCTATTCACCCTATCCATGCCCCTCATATTTTTATAAACCTCTATAAGGTCAACCTTCAGCCTCCGACACTCCAGGGAAAACAGCCCCAGCCTATTCAGCCTCTCCCTCGAGCTCAAATCCTCTAACCCTGGCAACATCCTTGTAAATCTTTTCTGAACCCTTTCAAGTTTCACAACATCTTTCTTATAAATGTAGGAGGAGAAGTAGGCCATTCAGCCCATCGTGCCTGCTCCACCATTCAATCAGATTATGGCTGATCTAATAATCCTCAACTCCACTTTCCTGCCTGTTCCTCCTCACTGTAACCCACCTCGACTCCCTTCCTGATTAAAAATCTGTCTGTCTTAACCTTGAATAGATTGAAAGACCCTCTTTGTGGTAAAGAATTCCACAGGTTCACTACCCTCTGAGAGAAATAAATTCCTCCTAATTTCTGCCTTTAATGAGCTCCTACTTATTTTGAGATTATACTCTCTGGTGTTAGACTGTACCACAAGGAGAAACAACTTCTCTGTATCTCTCAGTGAGGGATGTCATAGAGGAGAGCACATGATTCAAGAGGTGAGTTTGATAAGACCAAGTGAGGAAATCCAAATTGTTGAAGAAAATCTTTCCTCTCAATCTGCACATACGTCTGGGTTGATGGTTAAAGTTTTTTATTTGAAGGAGTTGATTTTGTTAGGCATTTTCACTTGCCCTCTGAACTTGTTTGACTGGAGAACTAGACTTGTTCACAGCCTTGCTGTGATTCTCCCTGGATTTACCAGTCCGTGGGTAGAAAGGGTGGCTCAGCTCTGATTAAGGTAAGTTTCCTCTGTGCGAGTAACAGACTCCCTTCACAGGTAAGAGAGGGTGCTTCAGGATTGAAGGGAAAACTGCAGCTGAAGCTGAGCAAGTTGGAAAGGTCTGCCAGGAGGCCTAGGCCTCAGGCCTAGTTGCGACCTCCAGGCAGCTAGTCCCTTCTCTGCCATCACCTAGGTGACCGGAATACCAACTGGAAAATCCAAATATCTGCAACAACAGGCCTTGAACTGAAATGGCCATCAGCTGTTTAAAGACAGTACCAAGGACACAGCGTGAGTCAATGATGTCACTTTCTGAGACAGGTGACTACGTTCAGCCCTCTGTCAGAAATGCCAGCAGTAGCTGGGGAACTGCCCTCCGGCAATTGTCTTCATACCTGGTTACACACGTTCTGGACTTTTCTGTCACCATGATGTAATTTCCCAATCCCTCAAACCTGCCATTGGTCACTGTCTTGCCCATTCTCATGGTGGGCCAAATTCACAAGGTGAACAGAAGGTCCCATTGACTGTCAGAGCAGCAACTAGTTTCCCACCTCGAATACTCATACAATGAATTCACGGGCATGTTGAAAGAAGCTCATGCTGTCTTCCGGTCTATCTTCCCAGACTCCTGCAAAGTAACATCCAAGAGATAAGCCTTCAATTCCTGGGCCAACCACTGTTACTCCTGCCCAACAGGGAGGCTGTGATCTGAAAAGAATCATAGAGTTGTACATCATGTCCTTCAGTCCAGCTCATCTATGCCGATCAAATGTCCTGGTCCCATTTTCCAACAGTTAGCCCACATTGTTCTAAATCTTTCCTATTCATATACCCATCCAGATGCCTTTTAAATGTTGTAACTGTACCAGCCTTCACCACTTCCTCTGGCAGCTCATACACGCACCACCCTCTGCATGAAAAAGATGGCCCTTAGGTCCCTTTTATATCTTTCCCCTCTCATCCTAAACCTATGCCTCTCTAGTTCTGGACTCCCCTAGCCTGAGAAAAAATCCTTGGATAATTACCCTGTCCATGCCCCTAATGATTTCATAAACCTCTATAAGGTCACCCCTCAGCCTCTGATGCTCCAGGGAAAATAGCCCCAGCCTATTCAGCCTCTCGCTGTAGCTCCAACCCTGGCAACACCCTTGTAAATCTTATCTGGACCCTTTCAAGTTTCACTACATCTTTCTGATAGGAAGGAGAGCAGAATTGAACACAATGTTCCAAGTGTGGCCTAACCAATGTCCTGTACAGCTGCAACATGACCTCCCAACTCCTGTACTCAATGCATTGACCAATGAAGGCAAGCATATCAAATGTCTTCTTCGCTATCCTGTCTACCTGTGACTCCACTTTCAAGGAACTGGCAACCTGCATCCCAAGGTGTCTTTGTTCAGCAACATTCCCCAGGACCTTACTATTAAGTGTATAAGTCATGCCCTGATTTGCCTGTCTAAAATGCAGTACCTCAAATTTATCTAAAGTAAACTCCATCTTGTAACCTTCTTCGCTGTCCACTACACCTTCAATTTTTGTGTCATCTGCAAACTTACTAACTATACCTCTTATGTTCACATCCAAATCATTAAATAAATGATAAAAAGCAGTGGACCCAGCACCGATCCTTATGGCACTCCATTGGTCACAGGCCTCTAGTCCGAGAAACAACCTTCCACCAACATCCTCTGTCAATCACGGAAGGAAATTTGGCTCAAACACGATGAGGATAATAATGGAAAAAAGATTGAGTGCACTAAAGCCAATCTATGAATTGATTCTCTGGCCAATGCTGCAAGTGTTTTACTTACATTTACACTGGTAACAATTTGCTGTGTGACTGGACGTGTTTTCAGTGGGCTGATTTGCAGATTAGTCTTAAGCAAAGTGGTTGCGTTCAGTGAAGGGAATGACTTTAATCGGAATGAAGGAAATCAATTGGAATAGTCTGCCAGAAAATGTAAAGTTCTTCTGCATGTTGGAATGTTGCTGTCTCTGTTCAACAAAACTTAAAAGAATTGAGTGTCACTGTATTAGGCACATTTCCCCCACATCCCGACTTTCTCCCCTTCTCTTCTGAAAGGGATGATACCCATTACAATATAGTTCTACGGATTTCCACACATACCAATAAAGAATCATAGAGTCATACAGCTCGGAAACAGACCCTTCAGTCCAACCAATCCATGCTGACCATAATCCCATACTACACTAGAGCAACCTGCCTGCTCCTGGCCCATATCCCTCCAAACATTCCCTATTCACATACTTATCCAAATGTCTTTCAAAATGTACTCTCATCCATCACTTTCTCTGGCAGTTCATTCCACACACGAACCACTCTCTATGTTAAAAATAATTGCCCATCATGCCTTTCTAAAATCTTTCTCCTCTCACCTTAAAAGTGTCATGAAATCCCCCACCCTAGGGAAAAGTCACCCGCCATTCACCTTATCGAAACCCCTCATCATTTTATAAAACCTCTATAAGGTCGCCCCTTAGCCTCCTATCCTCCAGCGATGGAAGTCTCAGACTATTCAGTCTCTCCTTATAACTCAAACCTTCTATTTCCCTGACAGCATCCTGGTAAATGTCTTCCAAACCCTCTCCAGCTTAATAATATACAGCCTATAACATGGCAATCAGAACTGGAAACTGTATTTCAGAAGAGGCCTCACTAAAGTCCTATACAACCTCAACATGACGTCCCAACGTCTGTACTGAATGGTTCGAGCATTGAAGGCAGGCGTGCTAATGAAAAGACCTATCTTCATACATACTTAAGGACCTAAGCTGCTTCATGATTGAAAATCAAGCAGGAATAGCCATCAAATCAGTCAGGACATGGTGCCTCAGTGGTTAACACTTCTACTTAACAGCATCAGCGACCGAAGATCGATTCTATCCTCAGGCAATTATTTGTGTGGAGTTTGCACATTCTCCCCGTGTCTGTGTGGGTTTTCTCTGAGTGCTCCAGTTTCCTCCCACAATCCAATGATATGCAGGTTAGATGGATTGGCTATGGGATGTGTGGAGTTATGGGGATAGAGTAGAGAGGTAGGTCTGGGTGGAATGCCCTTTAGAGGCTCCCTGTGGACTTGATGGGCTGAATGTCCAGCTTGCACATTGTAGGGATTCTACAATTCTGTAACTGACTTGAGGAAGATTAGAAAGATGGAGGAAGGAGTGGAGAGCCAGGGCTTGTGTGGTGGGGGAGCACTGCAGCTTTAGAATCTGCAGCCCACGCCAGAAAGCTACAAGGAGATGGTGATGTATACAGGAGACCAATAGACATGGCAGGATACACAGGGGGAGTGTGGGGCAAAGCCAGAGATGGATATGAAAATAAAGGCAAAGATTGTAAATTTGATACCCTGGAGACAGAAAAATGCTTAAAACATTAATAAGTACAGGGTAGGAGGATGACTAAAAGTTAATGTGGCAGTTCTCCATTTTCTAACAAGTTGAAATTGGTTGTCTGTTCCAGCTACCACCCTGCTGCCTCTCTGTTAGGGGTGTGTAAATACATAGGCATCTGAGCAACAGGTCATCTGACTCAACATAGATTAGATTCCCTACAGTATGGAAACAAGCCCTTCGGCCCAACAAGTCCACACCGACCCTCCAAAGACTAACCCACCCAGACCTATTCCCCTATCCTATATTAACCCCTGACGGATGCACCTAATATTATGGGCAATTTAGCATGGCCAATTCACCTGACCTGCACATCTTTGGATCGTGGGAAGAGACACGGGGAGAATGTGCAAACTCCACACAGACGGGCGCCTAAGGTGGGAATCAAAACCGGGTCCCTGGTGCTGTGAGGCAGCAGTGCTAACCACTGAGCCACCGTGCTGCCCCAGGGTGGAACAGGACATATCCAGGGATGGTGATGATGGTGACTGGGATGTTGTCTGTAAGCATGACTCTGTGAGCATGACTATATCAGGCTGGTGTTGAACCAGTCTGTGAGAGAGCTCTCTCAGTTTTGTCACCAACCCCCAGATGTTAGGAAGGAGGACTGTGCAGGGCTGCTTCTGTCATTGTCCTTTCTGGTGTCTAGGTCGAGGCCAGCTGATCCATCCAGTTTCATTTCTTTGTTGAGACATGGTTGTGGTTGATGTGACTAAGTGGCTTGCTAGGTTATTTCAGAGGGCAGTTGAAAGCCAATGTTGTGGGTCTGTGTAGCCAGACTGGATAAGGATGGCAGATTTCCCTTCCTTCATTGAACACTGAAGTGATAAGTTAAACACTGTTTAAAGGACAGAGGGGATTTTTGTTGGCCTCTTTATGCCAATTCTCGCAACTAGATCAGCCGTTCTTATGCAGGATTGGAATTTATGAGACAAAGATGAGTTAAATTGATTAGATACTGATATAATCAAGGAAGAAGTAAAATATGTAAAATCATAGCATGGCATTCTATCCTAATGAACAATGTGTAGAGTATTGCGTAGCCAGTATAACACAGTGCCAGACTGATCCTAACCTGCCTGTATTTGTTTATCCTCTCTACAAGGAGTCTCGCTAATCCAGATTTTCACACATCTATCAGTTCCTTTCTCTTCAGCTGCTTAAAGAATCAGCAAAAGGCCAATCCTGAGGGAATTGAGCATTTATGCCAAGCAACACGAGTTGGAAAATGTGATGATGGTCTCTAAAACAGTCTTGGAGGATAACTCTGACAGTCTGAGCTTGACATTGGAAGTTTTAACAATGATTTAAAGAATCCCGAAAGACAACACGATGAAGGAAATTTGAGAAGAAGGAGTCAGCTTGACTTTATAGATCTTGCTCGACAAATTTTCTGGAACTCCTTGACAATTTAATGGAGTGAGTTGATGAGACGCACTTAGATTGAATATGCTGTGACTTCAGCAAGGCTTTATGACAAGAGGAGCAGGTAGTAATTTGTTTTACAAGGTGTGGAGTAGCTGAAATGGTTTTCAAGTGGACAATTAACTGAATGAGTCAATGGACGTTAATGGGTAGTTATCAAGGGAAGCATCTATTTGGAAAGAGGTCATTAGCAGGTATCACATGGACTGGTTCCCAGAATGCTGTATTTTCAATGCAATTTAATGACCAGGGAAGGAACAGACAAAAATAGAGCTTCCTGATTTGCTTACGATACCAAATTGGGAATGGACACAAATGATAATAAAACAGCAGACCCATTGTAATAGGATACATTAGATTACTTACAGTGTGGAAATAGGCCCTTCAGCCCAACAAGTCCACACCAACCCTCCGAAGAGCAACCCACCCAGACCCATTCCCCTAACACTACAGGCAATTCAGCATAGCCAATTCACCTAACCTGCACATCTTTGGACTGTGGGAAGAAACTAGAGCACCCAGAGGAAGCCCACGCAGAGAATGTGCAAACTCTACACAGATAGTTGCCCTAGGCAGGAATTGAACTCAGATCTCTGGTGCTGTGAGGCAGCAGCGCTAACCACTGTGCCACCGTGCCACCAATAGGGACATACTGGGAGACTGGGACAAAACATGGGTGAAAAGTGCTGTCATGAATCTGGGGAAAGCAACAAACTATAGGGGCCCAAACTGAATGAGATCCAGCCAACAGCAAACACCACTGGACCGAGATCTCTGAGTTCTTATGGATATATTCATTAAATCATCCAGGTCAATAGGATTTAGTGATGCGTAGTCATAGGGAGAGAGGCCAAATGCTAGGAAAGTCATTTATTCATAGCAAATAATCGTCCATATCGAGTTCAGTTCACCATATGGATGGAAAATGGGAGGTGGGAATGCTGAGAGGCTACAAAGGGTCTCTTTTGAAATGGTCGCAAGGTTTTCTTCAGAGACATTGACTCTGCACTCCATTAAATCTTATGGCTCCATGTTAAACAAGGGCAAGGAAACTTCCTGCTGATTACCACGGAACGTTCTCCTTCAGCTGATGACTCAGTACTTCTTCATGGTGAACAACATGGTGGCAAGGTGGCAAGGTGGCAAGGCCTCCTGAAGGTGGCAAGGGTATAGAATGCACTCTGGGTGAGGGATTTCAATGTACACCACCAAGAGTGGTTTGGCAGCAGCACTGCTGATAGAGCTGGTTAGGTCCTAAAGGACATAGCTGCTAGATTGAGTCTGCAGCAGGTGGTGAGGGAACCAACAAGAGGGAAAAATATACTTGACCTCACTCTTACCAATCTGTCAGCTGTAGATGAATCTGTCCATGACAGTATTGGTTAGAGCGATAACTACATAGTGCTTGTGGAGACAGAATACTGCCTTTATGTGGTGTGGTACTATCTCTGCACTAAATGAGGCAGACTTTGAACAGGTGTAGCATCTCAAGACTGGGCATCCATGAGGCGCTGGGGGGGCATCACCAGCAGCAGAATTGTACCTCAGCACAATCTGTAGCATCATGGCCTGGCATATCCCCTATTCAACTATTACCATCAAATCAGGGGATCAACTCTGGTTCAGTGGAGCTTGCAGGAGGGCATGCCAGGGGCAGCACCAGGCAGACCTGAAACTGAGGTATCAACCTGGTAAAGCTACCAAACAGGGCTACTTGCATGCCAAACAGCATAAGCAGCAGATGACAGACAGTGCTAAGTGATTTCAATGGATCTGATCTAAACTTTGTCATATCCAGTCACGAATGATGGTGGATAGTTAAACAACTCACTGGTGAAGGAGGCTCCACAAATATCCCAATCCTCAGTAGTGGGGGAGCCAGGACATTAGTGCAAGAGAGAAGGCTGAAGCTTTTGCAGCAATCTTCAGCCAAAGGTGCTGAGTGGATGATCCATCTTGGCCTCCTGAAGAGGTCCCCCAGCATCACAGAGAAATCACATGTCTCAAAGGATTCAGAATCTGCGGAATTCACTACCTAGAGTAAACTTAAGGTGAGACAGATAGATTTTTAATGTGTAATGGGTGGAATGGCTATGGAGAGTGGGCATGAAAGTGGAGTTGAGGCCAAGGTGAGGTCAGCCGTGATCATATCCAATGACAGAGCAGGCTTGAGGGGCTGAATGGCCTACTCCTGCTCCTAGTTCTTTTTCGGATACTAGTCTTCTGCCAGTTTGATTCACTCCACGTAGTATCATGTAATAGCTCAAGGCACTAGAAGCTGCAAAGGCAACAGGTTCTGACAAAACATTCT
Source organism: Chiloscyllium plagiosum (assembly GCF_037043375.1). Lineage (NCBI taxonomy): Eukaryota > Metazoa > Chordata > Chondrichthyes > Orectolobiformes > Hemiscylliidae > Chiloscyllium > Chiloscyllium plagiosum. Next base: position 68,550,218 of record NW_028270157.1, read on the forward strand.
GGAAATAGTACTGAAGGCTTGTGCTCCATAATTTGCCGCTGCCCCAGCCAAGCTGTTCCAGTACAGCTACAACACTGGCACCCACCTGACAGGGTGGAAAATTGCCCAGGAAAGACCTGTACACACAAAACAGGCCAAATCCAACCCAACTCATCACTCGACTCTCGATCATCAGTAAAGTGATGGAAGGTGACCCCAACAATACTATCAAGCAACACCTACTCAGCAATAACCTGCTCAGTGACACCCAGCTTGCATTCTGCCAGGGCCGCTCAGCTCCTGACCTCATTCCAGCCTTGGTTCAAACATGGACTAAAGGGCTGAATCCCAGAGGGGAGGTGAGACTGACAGCTTCTGACATCAAGGTTGCATTTGACCGAGTGTGGCATCAAAGAGCTGTACCACTGATTAAAATTCTTGTTGATGACAGCATGCAGATTTGCCATTAAATGGTACTCAGATAAGATGCTGTAAGGTACACTCTGTGCTTTATACAGGGTCCCCTGATCCAGTTCGTTTGCACATGTGAGTGAAATTCTGGTTCGATTTGGCCTGCTTTGTGTGTACGGGTTTTTAGAGTAGATTCTTTAAAGTGTGGAAACAGGCCCTTCGGCCCAACAAGTCCACACCGACCCTCTGAAGAGTAACCCACCCAGACCCATTTCCCTCTGACTAATGCACCTAACATTATGGGCAATTTAGCATGGCCAATTCACCTGACCTGCGCATCTTTGGATTGTGGGAGGAAACTGGAGCACCCGGACAAAACCCACTGTATCCTGGGCAATTTTCCACCCTGTCGGGTGGGTGCCAGTGTTGTAGCTGTACTGGAACAGCTTGGCTAGGGCAGCGGCAAATTCTGGAGCACAAGTTTTCAGTACTACTTAAACAGAATTTAAAGATGTGACATTTTATTCCTTCAGCTTGAGATGTGACATTTCTAATATTTAGCAACCACACTTCAGAAGTGTTTAATTACCTGCAAGTTTGTTTTGGATATCCTGAGGTTATAAAAGGTGCTATAGAATTGGAAGTTTTTATTCTTTGTAATGCTCTGATTCAGTGGAAATCTGTTTCTACTCTTTAATTTGAATTGAGGTAAATGCTTCCTCATTATTATCGTTCCTCAAGAAAGGGATATTTTCAAATTTGTTCTTTGGGAACTTTGAATGTCCATGATATAGATGTGTAAATGGCCATCTACAAAGGTTGGATCATTTCCAAATCCTAATTAAACTATACTAGGTTGCTAGATGGAGCATCACATCAGGATAGCTTAGTCCACTCGGTCATGAAGTAGTCTGTGTCTCAAGCTGACTGATGGTGACAGCACTCCCAATAAGTGACTCATAGAAAGAGATATAAAAGATTTATCTTTTCTATGAGTGGAGGGCTGTTAGAGAGCTCAAAGAAATATCTGATCAGAAGCCTTGTGGAGACTGGGAGAATCTGATTCAGGCTTGTTAACAGACTCTCAACAGCTCCATCTGTGGGCCACATAGGACAGGCATGGGAAAAATTGAGGCCCAGTATTTGAATAAAGTTAGAGAATCCCTGAAAACAGGCTATTTGGCCCATTCAGTCCACCCCGCCCGACTGAAGAGCTTCCGATTCAGACCTAGCCCATCCCCACAACCTTGCATTTCCCATGGCTAACCCATCCCGTCTGCACATCCCTGGACAGTATGGGTAATTTAGCATGGCCAATCCACCTAACCTGCACAGCTTTGGGCTGTGGGAGGAAATCCACGCAGACAGAAAGAGAAATAGCAAACTCCGGACAGACATTCGAGCGTACAATCGAATCCGCATCGTGGTGAGGCAGCAGTGGCTGAGATACAGGCAAAAGTGAAGACTGCAGATGCTGGAGATCAGAGACTATATCAATTTTTCAGGCAATGTCGATTTTCTTGCTCCTCGGATGCTGCCTGACCTGCTGTGCTTTTCCTGCACCACTCTAATCTAGTAGTTGAGATATGACTCAACATGGCTTAGGAAGTCCAACCCATGTTGGGCTGGGAATAGCGGTGGGTGAAAAGCCTTCGTTAGTCGGACAATATGGTGATAACTCCAGTATTACCGGCACATAGACCAACACAATAAGCAACTCCTTTTAAGGTACCAATCAGATACAAACGAAGTAATGTTGGTCTAATCAAACTGAAAGCTCAGTAGAAGCTGTACGATTCTGAAATCAAGGTTCATGTTCCATTCAACTCCACCAAATCTGATGGTATCACACTGTCTTTGGGTTCCTGGAGATAGCTGCGATCTGTACAAACACCAGAGCTGATGTATTCTGCACAGCTCCTTACAGCCATAGGTAATTGTGCCTAGTAGGTTAATGCAAGCTGTACCTATTGCTACAATGCAATAAGCTACCTTGTTACATCAGACAACTGCCTCCTCTGTTGAGACTCATCTATGGTCTATCATCCATCGTTGATAATTAGACTGGCCTTAGACTCAGCATACAATACAAACAATGCAAACCACATGGTCATCATCAGCGGACACATAGAATCCATTTGACTCAAAAGAAAGACAATAGAGCAATTGAAGAAAGTTGAGTTTGTCACTTTAAGTAGACCATAGGCAGCACCATGGCTCAGCGGTTAGCACTGCTGCCTCCCAGCATCAATGATCCGGGTTCAATTCCACCCTCAGGCAGCTATTTTTGTTGAGTTTGCACATTCTCCATGTATCTGTGTGGGTTTCTGCAGGCTGCTCTGGTTTCCTCCCACAGTCCAAAGACATGCAGGTTAGGTGGATTGACTATGTTAAATTGCCCATAGTGCCTAGGGATGTGCAGGTTAGCTTGGTTAACCATGGGAAATGCAGGGATACATGGATAGGGTGGGGGTGTGAGTTTGGGCCAAAGGCTCTTCAGAGGGTCACAGTGGATTTGTTGGGCTGAATGGCCTGTTTCTACACTATAGGGATTCTATGAAGACACACAAAAAGCCAGTGGCTAAAATGCCAAGAATCAGGAGCAGCAAAGAGTGAGTCCACTAATCAAAAGACAAACCTTCACCCTGAGCTTGGTAAGAGGCACAGGGAGAATTGGGTGGACTTGGTAAAGAGAAAATAAACAGAAATGCTGAGTAAGAAATGATGGCCTCAGCAAACGAGATTCTGTGGGAAATGAACGAAGACTTTAGGATTAAAGATCTGTGAGGGAAAGTGGACGGCAGGGAGAATACTTCTTGCAAACAGCACAACGGTCAAAAGGGGAAATTACAGAAGTAAAACAGACAGCTCTCATCTCAGAAAAGCTAAGCTGCCATTGTGAATAGGTTCATCAGGCACAGCTGCAAAGCACCTGAAAGGGTCAGAAATGTAACTTTTCGCAGAGCTCTCTAACAGGAGGTGAGGGCTCAGAATTAATTTCATTCAGACAAGAATAAATTCAGGGACAGATTCGAGAGAAGGAAAGCCAGGAGAACCTCAAGACTTCAGAGGACAAGGACTGAGTAATTAAACCATTTTGACAGGACAATTTATAAATATTACAGTCAGAGAACTTCATTTTTTAAAACGTTGTGCTGAAAAGGTGTACTTTGTGCTTGGACTATGAAAGGTGAGGAAATGTCTATTTCTTTTATTCTGGCCCCAGCATTTATTGGCCATCCCTAGTTGCCCTTGAGAAGGTGGTGGTAAGCTGTCTTCGTGAACCACGACAACCCATGTGCTGCAATTAAACCCACAATGCCCTGGGGGAGGGAATTCAGGATTTTAATCCAAATCAGGATTGTGAGTGACTTGGACGGAACGTGCAGCTGATGGTGTTCCTATGTATCTTTGTCATTCCAGTTGGGAGTTGGTTGTGGGTTTGGAAGGTGCTGTCTGTTGATCATAGAATCCCTACAGTGTGGAAACAGGCCATTTGGTCCAACAAGTCCACACTGATCCTCCAAAGAGTATCCCACCCAGTCCCATTCCCCTACCCTATTCATTTACATACCCCCGACTAATGCACCTAACCTATATTTCCCTGAACACTGTGGGCAATTTAGCATGGCCATTTCACCTGACCTGCACATCTTTGTGACTGTGGGAGGAAACCGGAGCACCCGGAGGAAACCCACGCAGACACATAAAAACAGAAGGTGCTGGAGAAACTCAGTAGATCTGGCAGCATCCATGGAGAAGGAGACAGACAGTTACACTTTGACTCCAATATGATTCTTCTTCAGGGCTGAAAACAGCTGGAAAATAGTGATTTTTATGCTGCTGTCAGAGAGTCAGAGAAGCAAGGGGAAGAGATAGCGTGGGTCTCCAGAGCAGGAGACAAAGGGAGACCTCCTTCCCTCTTCGTCCTCTAAGACCCCAAACACACCATCTTGGTGAAGCAAGGTTTACTCCACGCAGACACGGGGAGAATGTGCAGACTCCACACAGACAGTTTCCCGAGGCGGGAATCGAACCTGGGTCCCTGGCGCTCAGTGCTACCCACTGAACCACCTTGATTGAAAGAAGAACAAAGTTAACCTTGCTTCACCAAGATGGTGTGTTTGGGGTCTTAGAGGACGAAGAGGGAAGGAGGTCTCCCTTCGTCTCCTGCTCTGGAGACCCACGCTATCTCTTCCCCTTGCTTCTCTGACTCTCTGACAGCAGCATAAAAATCACTGTTTTCCAGCTGTTTTCAGCCCTGAAGAAGAATCATATTGGAGTCAAAGTGTAACTGTCTGTCTCCTTCTCCATGGATGCTGCCAGATCTACTGAGTTTCTCCAGCACCTTCTGTTTTTATGTCACTCATTTCTCCTTCTGATTCAGTTGAATGTTCTAATTACCGATCTCGAACAGTAAATATGGCAACTTCCACCTCACTGTCAACAAGGACCTGATTAGGTGTACCCTAGAACTCTGTGGAAAGTGATTGCTGGGCCTCTTGCTGAGATATTTGTATCATCGATAGTCACAGGTGAGGTGCCGGAAGACTGGAGGTTGGCTAACGTGGTGCCGCTTTAAAGAAGGGTGGTAAGGACAAGCCAGGGAACTATAGACCAGTGAGCCTGACGGTGGTGGTGGGCATGTTGTTGGAGGGAATCCTGAGGGACAGGATGTACATGCATTTGGAAAGGAAAGGACTGATTTGGGATAGTTAACATGGCTTTGTGCGTGGGAAATCATGTCTCACAAAATTGATTGAGTTTTTTGAGGAAGTAACAAAGAGGATTGATGAGGGCAGAGCAGTAGATGTGATCTATGTGGACTTCAGCAAGCTGTCCAACAAGGTTCCCTATGGGAGACTGATTAGCAAGGTTAGATCTCATTGAATACAGGGAGAACTAGCCATTTGGATACAGAACTGGCTCAAAGTAGAAGACAGAGGGTGGTGGTGGAGGGTTGTGTTTCAGACTGGAGGCCTGTGACCAGTGGAGTGTCACAAGGATCAGTGCTGGGTCCTGTACTTTTTGTCATTTACATAAATGATTTAGATGCGAGCATAAGAGGTACAGTTAGTAAGTTTTCAGATGACATCAAAATTGGAGGTGTAGTGGACAGCGAAGAAGGTTACCTCAGATTACAACAGGACCTGGACCAGATGGGCCAATGGGCTGAGAAGTGGCAGATGGAGTTTAATTCAGATAAATGTGAGGTGCTGCATTTTGGGAAATCAAATCTTAGCAGGACTTATACACTTAATGGTAAGGTCCTAGGGAGTGTTGCTGAACAAAGAGACCTTGGACTGCAGGTTCATAGCTCCTTGAAAGTGGAGTTGCAGGTAGATAGGGTAGTGAAGAAGGCATTTGGTATGCTTTATTGGTCAGAGTATTGAGTACAGGAGTTGGGAGGTCATGTTGCAGCTGTACAGGACATTGGTTAGGCCACTGTTGGAATATTGCGTGCAATTCTGGTCTCCTTCCTATCAGAAAGATGTTGTGAAACTTGAAAGGGTTCAGGAAAAATCTATAAGGATGTTGCCAGGGTTAGAGGATCTGAGCTACAGGGAGAGGCTGAACAGGCTTGGGCTGTTTTACCTGAAGCGTTGGAGGTTGAGGAGTGACTTTATAGAGGTTTACAAAATTATGAGGGGCATGGATAGGGTAAATAGGCAAAGTCCTTTCCCTGGGATCGGGGAGTCCAGAACTAGAGGGCATAGGTTTAGAGTGAGAGGGGAAAGATATAAAAGAGACCTAAGGGTCAGAGGGTGGTACGTGTATGGAATGAGCTGCCAGAGGAAGTGGTGGAGGCTGGTACAATTGTAACATTTAAGAGGCATTTGGATGGGTATATGAATGGGAAGGGTTTGGAGAGATATGGGCCGGGTGCTGGCAGGTTGGACTAGATTGGGTTAGGATATCAGGTCGGCATGGACGGGCTGGACTGAAGGGTTTGTTTCCATGCTGTACATCTCGATGACTCTATGACTCTAAATCCTAGTCTGTGAGAGCTGGACACACCCATCCAGGTGGCTTCTATTGTTCCAACTTTTAAAGAAAACCCAAGACCTCCCAAACTGTTTATGTTACCACAGACTGCTCCCACCTCTCGTTCAGATGAAATACACCTCTTACAGCCACAGCATCATCACTCTAGGCGTCGGAAGCAAACAGGAACAGCACTCATAAAGGTGAAATGAATGAAGCACATCCGGGGGCACAAGCTACACTGGCTGGACCCCACGATTAATCAGACTGTGTTTCAGTCTGCTCTCTGTTGCAAAGAGGGAGATTGCATTTATATAAAGAGTGTTTGATAGAGCGTCCCTCTGACCGCATTTCTCCAGTTTATGTGAGGACACTGGAACAAAGCTTTCTGACTCGATTCTGACTCTGGATGCCAGAGGGAATGCTGCTAAACAAACCAAGCTACCATTCAAACACTCCGAGAAGTCCCCTGGATGAATAACATTGACAGCAAAAAGGTGCAAGAAATATAGAAAGAGAAAAGCATTGGGTGGAGATGTGAGAGACGCATTAACAATGTAGACACACCTCCTGGTGCTAACCAATAATATGTTCCTCCCTGAGATCTCCCTGGTGATTGTGTCCGCCATTGATATTTTCAAGAGAACAGTCACATAGGAACAATGTCCAATCACACTAACTATAAATGAAGAAATGGCTGAACTCCCTGGTTACAGTGGTGGCTATAGATCCTATCAACAATGTTCCAGCTCGCCTATTAAGGACTCATGCTCTAGATCTAGCTAAAATCCATGCCAAGCTGTTCTCATATAACACTGACATTTACTGACAGTCCATCTCGAAGGACAAGGGCAGCAGATACATTACACCACCTGTAATTCCCTTCCAAGCCACACACTACCTCCCCCCTACCCCGACTTGGAAATTGACTTTCCTTTACTGTCGCTGGGTCAAAATCCTGGAATTCCGTCCCCAACAGCATTGTGGTTGTCCCTACATGACATGCGCTTCAGCTGCTCCAGGCGAAAGGAATTTTGAGAAACGTTTGTATCAATTTGAATTTGAATTTAGCCTTTAATCATCATACATGTGAACTGATTTAAGGTGTAAAAGAAATTTGGATAAATGATTGTTTTGTAAACTAAGGCTAACTTTTTATCTGTTTAAAGCTTTAGAAAACCATTTGTAAAGCCCTATTTACCATTCCTATTAAATCCTTTGATTCTGATTAAAGTTGTCTCTTTCACTAAGTGCAGGCACCTTACTGAAAACTAATCTGCAAAACTAATCAAAGCACGATTTGTGTAATCAAACCACACATTATTACCAGTGTCAATGTACTACCTTCACCAGGGAAAGGGGAAATGTTGGCTCTGCCAATTCAAAACCCCAACAATGCAAGAGATTTTCTAATTCAACTGGGGAAAGCAGAACTGGTGGTGGCAGAGATGACGCAGGGTTATACGAGGGATGAATGTTAATCGTTTTCGAAATTATGTGAAAATTGAACAGCATATGCACATTTTGCAATATTTCAACAATTTAATATTTACATACTGGGCGAAAGAAATGAAATATTAATGTTTCCAAACTCAAAAAGATGTTAATTATGCACCGAGAGGATGCGAGCACATGTTGTGAATGCTGCGGCTCTCCTGGGTTATGTGTTTGTGATGGTGATATTGTTGCTGCTGTATTTGTTACTGCCGTGATACAATGAGGAGTATTGAATGCTGAAGCATCTCAATGGAGGGCTTAAGGTGCTGTGAGGCTGCACGCACTACCCTTCAGGCTTGCCTCACATGCCCCGTAGCCCAATGGGATAAAGCAAGCCTTTGTCAAGATGAGGAGAAAGTGAGGTCTGCAGATGCTGGAGATCAAAGTTGAAACTTTATTGCTGGAACAGCACAGCAGGTCAGGCAGCATCCAGGGAACAGGAGATTCGACGTTTCGGGCACAGGCCCTTCTTCAGGAATGTCAAGATGAGGAATGGAACAAACCTTTTGAGTTATCATGAACTGAGTCTCAAGTGGATGGCTGACCGTTCAATGCAGAATTTGACAGTGTTGAACTTGCTCAGAGAGGCTGGGCGGAAATAGCTGGTGTTGAGATGTCACACAAGTAAGTTGTGTTAAACTGTCCTGATGTTTAATAGAAAAGGAAAAGTTTAATTTGTGTCGAGCCTTTCATAACATGTGCACGGCATGGCCATGATCATAACTCCAGATTACCCATGGATAAATCACGCTTTCATTCCCATAGGTTAGAAGGCTAAACTGGATGTAAATTCAGTGGCTCTTTGGAGAGAAGGAAGAGAGTGAGAGATCCTAGAATGTCACACTTGATGAAGAGGAATTCAAAGTGATGGACATAAAATGGATTAATATACAACAAAATGAACTATAATCTTTTGGGAGCTTTCCCTGACTATAAACACAATGGGAGAAAGTAGGCAGTCTGAAAGCAAAAGATGTGTTGTGTCTTCTCCTTTTATGGATGCACAGCAGCAGGAGTTAGCCCTGCTCTGCGAGTTCTTTTTAAGGAAGGTGAGTCTAGTGATCTGAAGTACTTATGCGTAGTAGCCAAGGTTCAAGCATTAGTTGCTGTGAAATTCACAGCTGAAGAACCAGATATGGGTTAACCCCTGCATTGCAGGTGAAGAAATATTTGACTCTGAGTGGTAGAAGCCAACCAGAGAAGATCATCTGCTTTTCTTGATATTGCTCAAGGGTTACATATTGGCCAGAGCACCGGAGTAGGAGCCTATATCTTCACACTTGCGCTGTGGCACGTTATGCACTTGCCTGGGGAAGGGTGGAGGAGAGACTGGACCTCAGTTTGTTGTCCTTCCTGAAAAGGTAGCTCCTACAACAGTGCAGCATTTCAGTGGCATTGCACTGGAGTGTCGGCCTAGACACTTGTGTACAAGCGACAACATCCTGATTTCCAAGCAGAAGTGCTCCCAGGCAAGCCACAGCTGCCCGGTATTGAGACCAGAGCCTCATAATGGAGGACCATGAAATCAGCTTCAATACGCAGCTAACCTGAGAGCTTTTCACATTGAAGAAGGGTCAGTGGACTCGAAACATTAACTCTGTTTTCTGCCTGTGATTGCTGAGTTTCTCCAGCAATTTCTGTCAGTGTTTCACACTGATATTAGGATCTGGCACCACTTGTAGGCACAATGCCGACAACCAGAGGCACTTCTGGTCTTACTCACTACAGGTCTGTGGTCCCAGAGGATATTCTTCACATGCATTGCTACCACACCAGTCTTCACTGGTACCACCCAACTTCACCACAGGCATCACCCTGCCCTGTCTATGCCCATGGAAGTCATAACTGCCCTGAGTTTTCAGACATAGACTCATTCCAAACAAGTTCTTTTGGTTCACACAAGTGCACACGATTTTAATGAGAGCTAAGGTTTACACTACCAGTAGCTGCTGGAGGATGGAGTGCTGTGCATCCACAGCTAATCTCCCATTTCTCTTTGCTATTATGGGCTGTCTTGTTTCGACAGCAATTAATTTTGAAAACTGCGAGACGCTATAGAAATCTGATAATTGCATCTAATTCCATGATTGAAATGTTGACAAGCAATTGCACTGAGTAATCAGGATTTCCATTTGAGGCGATTAGCCGAATAACTGTTTGTAAACATATCAGTAAAAGAGACTTATGGGTGAAAGCTGCCAATGTAGAGGGCACTATATTGTCTTGCGGGTTCACTCTTTCAATGGTTCAGCAGACGAAAGCAAATCTGGTTTGTACTTGACAAGTAGGGCTGGTTGAGAAAAGCTGTGGGTGACCTTGCGTAATTTTGCTACTGGGGCATGGTTATACTCCATGCCCATCTTCTGCTGTCATGCCACGATGATCGTCTTCCTGCCCTTCTTCAAAGCAGTGCCATGGGACCTGGGCAAAGAGGTGAGGTGAGGTGTCAGTTTAATCATGCAATAAGAAGACGGCACCCCCAACAATGTAACACACCCCACTACGGCATGGAAATGTCACTATAATATGAGTCTCTGACTATGACTCTATGACTATAAAGTTTTTCTTATGGTCACACCCTGAAATAGGACCTGAACCCACAACATTATGACACAAAGGCAAGGAGGTGACCAACTGAGACCTAGCTGACATGGCTAAAAGAACAATTATGAGTACCACTTTCCAATGTGAGGTGCTAGGAGCTGACACAGCAGAGTAATCCCCTCTGTGTGAAAGCTCAATGTGAATGGGGAGGCAATTATTCCACTGTTGTTTACAAGCCCTTCAGACTAACCACTGAGTCAAGAAAAGCAATGGCACGCTTGCCTAGATTGGTCAGAGCACTGAATACAGAAGTGGAGGTGTCACGTTACAGCTGTACAGGACATTGGTCAGGCCACATTTGGAATATTGCATGCAATTCCCGGCTCATCCTACTATAGCAGGAATGTTGTCAAACTGGAAACAGTGCAGAAAAGTGAATTGTCCATGCTAAATTGCCCACTGTGTTCAGGGATGGGTAGGTTAGGAGCATTAGTCAGGGGTAAATGTAGAGTAATAGGGGAATGGCTCTGGGTGGGTTACTCTTTGGAGGGTCAGTGTGAACATGTTGGGCCAATGGCCTGTTACCACACTGTAGCATTCTATGATTCTATGAGAACTGGCTGTTCAACAAATCGTTAAACAGTACAGCTTGAAGAAGGCCATTCAGTCTTACACAACTGTAGTGGCAATTCAATTTATCCCATATAACATTCAGAATTATAAAATCCCTACAGCATGGAAACAGGCCATTTGGCCCATCAGATTCCTGATGAAGGGCTTTTGCCCAAAACATCGATTTTCCTGCTCCACAGATGCTGCCTGACCTGCTGTGCTTTTCCAGCACCACTCTGATCTAAACATTTGCCCCATCAAGTCAACACCAACCCTCCAAATAGAACCTCACCCAGATCCACTCCATCCCTGTAATCCTGCATTTCCCATGACCAATCCACCTAACCTGTACATTAATGACTTGGAAGAGGGAGTCAAAGGGTGGGTCAGTAAATTTGCAGATGATACGAAGATTGGTGGAGTTGTGGATAGTGAGGAGGGCTGTTGTCGGCTGCAAAGGGACTTAGATATGATGCAGAGCTGGGCTGAGGAGTGGCAGATGGAGTTTAACCCTGCCAAGTGTGAGGTTGTCCATTTTGGAAGGACAAATAAGAATGCGGAATACAGGGTTAATGGTAGGGTTCTTAGTAAGGTGGAGGAACAGAGGGATCTTGGGGTCTATGTTCATAGATCTTTGAAAGTTGCCACTCAGGTGGATAGAGCTTGTAAGAAGGCCTGTGGTGTATTAGCGTTCATTAGCAGAGGGATTGAATTCAAGAGTCGTGAAGTGATGTTACAGCTGTACAGGACTTTGGTTAGGCCACATTTGGAGTACTGTGTGCAGTTCTGGTCGCCTCACTTTAGGAAAGATGTGGAAGCTTTGGAGAGGGTGCAGAGAAGATTTACCAGGATGTTGCCTGGAATGGAGAATAGGTCGTACGAGGATAGGTTGAGCGTGCTAGGCCTTTTCTCATTGGAACGGAGAAGGATGAGGGGTGACTTGATAGAGGTGTATAAGATGATCAGGGGAATAGATAGAGTAGACAATCAGAAACTTTTTCCCCGGGTACAACAGAGTGTTACAAGGGGACATAAATTTAAGGTGAAGGGTGGAAGGTATAGGGGAGATGTCAGGGGTAGGTTCTTTACCCAGAGAGTGGTGGGGGCATGGAATGCGCTGCCTGTGGGAGTGGCAGAGTCAGAATCATTGGCGACCTTTAAGCGGCAGTGGGATAGGTACATGGATGGGTGCTTAAGCTAGGACAAATGTTCGGCACAACATCGTGGGCCGAAGGGCCTGTTCTGTGCTGTATTGTTCTATGTTCTATCTTTGGACTGTGGGAAGAAACCGGAGCACCCAGAGGAAACCCACACAGAGATGGAGAGAACTTGCAAACTCCACAGAGAACAGTGGCACGCTGGTGGAATCGAACCCAGTGCTGTAAGAAGCAGTGCTAAACACTGAGCTGCCCCACTCTTAGTAAACCCTCTGAAAGGTTTCACTTTTCAAGTATTTGTAAATTATTGTGAAATCTATTTGTCTTGAGCTATTACTTTTGAAATATGTCCCTTCAAGATTGCAAAATGCAAGTGAGCCAAGTAACTGATATTATCACATGATCACTGGCTCCAGGCTCTGTTCACTATAGCTGTGTCTCAAGATTATTCTGTGTTGTATAAATTAGTTTAGCTGTAAATAACGTGGTCGACGGTGCCCTCCACCGCATCTCCTCCACTTCCCGCTCCTCCGCCCTTGAGCCCCGCCCCTCCAACCGCCACCAGGACAGAACCCCACTGGTCCTCACCTACCACCCCACCAATCTCCATGTACAGCGCATCATCCGCCGTCACTTCCGCCACCTCCAAACAGACCCCAGCACCAAGGATATATTTCCCTCCCCTCCCCTATCAGCTTTCCGTAGAGACCACTCCCTCCGCGACTCCCTTGTCAGATCCACACCCCCCATCGACCCAACCTCCATTCCCGGCACCTTCCATTGCAACCGCAGGAGGTGCAACACTTGCGCCCACACCTCCCCCCTCACTTCTCTCCAAGGCCCCAAAGGAAACTTCCATATCCGCCACAGATTCACCTGCACCTCCACCCACATCATCTACTGCATCCGCTGCAGCCGGTGTGGCCTCCTCTATATTGGGGAGACAGGCCGCCTACTTGCGGAGCGATTCAGAGAGCACCTCTGGGCCACCCAGACGAACCAACCCAACCACCCTGTAGCACAGCATTTCAACTCCCCCTCCCACTCCACTGAGGATATGCAGGTCATTGGACTCATCCACCACCAAACCACAACAACGCGACGGTCGGAGGAGGAGCGTCTTATCTTCCGACTGGGAACCCTCCAACCACAGGGGATGAACTTGGACTTCACCAGTTTCTTCATCCCCCCTCCCCCCACCTTGTCTCAGCCGAATCCCTCCAGCCCGGCACCGCCTTCCTGACCTGCAGTCTTCTTCTTGACCTCTCTGCCTCCATCCTACTCCGACCTATCACCCTCACCTTGACCTCTTTCCACCTATCACATTTCCAACGCCCCTCCTCCAAGTCCCTCCTCCCTATCTTTTATCTTCTCCTGCTGAACACTCTCTGCTCATTCCTGAAGAAGGGCCTGTGCCCGAAACGTCGAATCTCCTGTTCCCTGGATGCTGCCTGACCTGCTGTGCTGTTCCAGCAATAAAGTTTCAACTAGCTGTAAATAAACCCAACATAGATCTTCAATTCACTGGAATCCACAAACTTCCTTTATGTTACAATTAGAAACCACCAGAATATTATTATAGCTTTCACAAAGTACATTACAGATCACGACATCTTCTTGAGGTTTCCCATTAAAAAGCAAAATTCTCCACAAAGTCAAATACCTGATGTTGTGGCCAGCTCTCTGCTCTCTGCTATTGATACCTTATGCTTTCCTGGTGTCTTTGTTTCTTTTTGTGATCCCCTTCCTGGCCACTAAATCTCTCACAGCTGAGCTTGGAACTGTGAAAGACATCAAAGGCCAGCTCAGTCCTCTTTTCCTTCTGAAATTACGACTATCCAACTGACCCATCAGTTAGTAAAACGCCTACCATCCTCTAGTTTGTGAGTTAACCCTCCATTGCCAGTGAGAGTCAAGTCTCAACTCATATGGCTCCGTTACCCACCGAATAAACACACAATAAGGGCACTTGCTAATTAATTTGTGCACAGATGTATATTAATAGGGCCAAGGTGCCATTTAAATATCTAATTATTTTTAAAACAAGAAGAGTCTGAACTTCCACTATAACTCATTATAATGGCGAATGGACTTTGTTGTCTGAATTAATATTTCCTGTGCGATTCCCAGTATTATGGAGAACATAACCATGCAAAATGCTGAACTCACAAAGAGCTTGTTATAATGACGATGTACTGCACTTCTTTAATGCTTCATTACGTGAAACGAAGACATCAGAAAAGTGAAAGGGGACTAATAGCAGAGACCTGGCTGCAACATCAGGTATTTGACATTATGGAGAAATTTGGGTTTATAATCTTAATGGAAAGCCTCAAAAAGATGTTATAATCTGTAACGTACTTGATGAAGGAATAGTGCTCTGAAAGCTTGCACTCTCAAATAAACCTGTTGGACTATAACCTGGTGTTGTGTGATTTTTTAACTCATTACATGAAGGGAGAAATGGTTGTTAAAGAAACTTTGAACAGCTGGTAATCAGCTGTCCCAATGATCCCTAATGTCAATCAATGCATTTTCCCTAGTTTCTGGAATAAAATCCAGACACAGAGTTCTTAATCATTAGCATGTGCAGGGCTTTCACTGTTAAAAAAGGTTCCTCCTGCTGGTGATCAGAGGACCAAAGCCTCCTGTTCTACAACTGCTGAACTTTTAGCTATCTTTTCCTTGTGTTGGAATTTTCATTACCCACGGTTAACCTCCCATTCAGTCATTCATATTCTTACAAGCTCGGTTTGCACGTTTGTGTGTGAGTTATGGAAGCCTTATTTTGATTTTAAAATTTTTACCTGGATGGGTTTTAGCACAAGAAAACTAACAGCTGACTTGTTTAAATCAAGGAAATTCACCTGGCTAACTCTTTCTACTCACCCGCACATGGTCAAGAGCACACTGAATTGGCAACACATTCTGGTGAAATTTATAAGTTTGGCTTTAATGGAACAAGGGATGGGACAATAGAGGAATCACCCCACCCTCCTCACCTGGTCGAACTATTTGAGATTTTATTTGATGTACAATACTGCGTCAGCCTTTTCTCATGGAAAAGCGCTGGGACCCGGGTTCAATTCCCACCTCGGGCAACTGTCTGTGTGGAGTTTGCATATTCTCCCTGTGTCTGCGTGGGTTTCCTCCAGGTGCTCCGGTTTCCTCCCTCAGTCCAAAAATGTGCAGGTTAGGTGAATTGTTCACGCTAAATTGCCCATAGTGTTAGGTGCAAAGGTAAATGTAAGGGAATGGGTCTGGGTGGGTTGCTCTTTGGAGGATCCGTGTGGAGTTGTTGGGCCAAAGGGCCTGTTTCCACACTGTAGGGAATCTAATCTAGTCGAAATTGTGTAATTGCAATATTGAAAGTTTATGTCTTGTCTCCAATTTTAATTCTTGTATCTACAAACCGACTCATATGAGTTTTTGCTCTCTGGTAGAAGGATTGAATTTCAGAACCATGAGATCATGCTGCAGCTGTATAAAACTCTGGTGCGGCTGCACTTGGAGTTTTGTGTACGGTTCTGGTCACCACATTACAGGAAGGTTTGGAAAGGGTTCAGAGGAGATTTACTCGGATGTTGCCTGGTATGGAGGGAAGGTCTTCTGAGGAAAGGCTGAGGGACTTGAGGCTGTTTTTGTTAGAGAGAAGAAGGTTGAGAGGTGACTTAATTGGGACATATAAGATAATCAGAGGGTGAGATAGGTTGGACAGTGAGAGCCTTTTTCTCGGATGGTGACAGCTAGCACAAGGGGACATAGCTTTAAGTTGAGGGATGATAGATATAGGACAGATGTCAGAGGAAATTCCTTTACTCAGAGAGTAATAAGGGCCTGGAACGCGCTGCCTGCAACAGTAGTAGACTCACCAACTTTAAGGGCATTTAAATGACCATTGGATAGCCATATGGACAAGAATGGAATAGTGTAGGTTAGATGGGCTTCAGATTGGTTCCATAGGTCAGCATAACATTGAGGGCCGAAGGGCCTGTACTGCACTGTATTATTCTATGGTGTATGTTCTCTGCACAGGTTGAATAATTGCAGCATCAGTACACAGCCTTTCTTCACTGGACACATATCTGATTGTGGTCGAAAAGTGTGGCGCTGGAAAAGCACAGCAAATCAGGCAGCATCTAAGGAATAAACCTTTCATCAGGAATGTGGGGGGTGGGGAAGTGGGCTGAGAGATAAACAGGAGGGTGTGGATGGGATGGGGGAAGGTTACTGGGAAGGCTATAGGTACATGGGGGTGATGGTGATAGGTCAGAGGGGAGGGTGGAGTGGATAGATAGGAAGGAAGGTGGACAGGTAGGACAGTTCAAGAGGAGGGTGCTGAGCTGGAAGGTTGGATCTGGGATGAGGTGGGAGGAGGGGAGATGAGGAAACTGGTGAAATTGACATTCATAAATGACGATGCTCTCCAGCATCTGCAGTCCCCATTTCCCATATATCTGATTGTGGTCTAATGCTCGCTATTTGGTCCCCATGTAGACTCTGGATGAAGCTCACACCTTTACTGTCAATGTCACATTTTAGCAACATGTCAACTAACTTTTGGCAATAAACATGATTGAATGTTTTTTCATGGTCTGCGAAGCTTATGTTCTTATCTACTTCCCAATATTTATTGGAGATGGTACTTTGGTTCCATTCAAGCCTAAATCCAGATTGCAATTCACTAATTCCTGCTTCAAATGTGGCATTTCGTTTTGTAATGAATTTCAATATTACTTTAATGAGATGACTCATTAACCTTACATATTGCTTTAACTTCTAATGAATGCCTCAAGTCACTTTGGTATGTATTTGGTTTCAAATTTCTGGTTTTGCTCCTAAGTTGGTTTCTTCAAATACTTTTAACTGTTCTGCTCCTATTTCATCTCTATCCTAAATTGGGCCTGCACTCATCAATTTGAAATATTCTTTGTGTCTGACAGCATAATGTTTGGTTCATTGTTTGCCTCTATACCTTGAGATCTTTCATGATTTAGATAATCATTCTGATTTTTTAACAATCCTATTCAACTGCATTCTTTTCAATTGCAGTATTTTCCCAGTTATCTCATTTAAGTGTTGTTATCCTGTTCTTCCTATCAGTCAAAGATTTCACCGTCTCATGCATCATTCTCATTTTGCAATTCATTTCCAGCTCCAACACTCCATCACATCTCCTGATATGTTATGATCCAATTAAATCCACTGATGTGCTAATTGTAATGGGCAAATTCAATGGTAAACTCGATGAAGAAAGATTAGGAACATGTCGATCAAAACAGCCTTGATCGTGAAATGAAAGAGCAGAGAACCTGATACAATTTTAAAATTCTAACAGGAGCAAATAAGGTAAACACAGGAAAGATGCTCCTGATGAGTCAAGAACCAGTCTAAGGATAGAGGATAGGCTATTTAGGACTGAGGTGGGGCGAACTGAACAGGATAGAGTCATCGAGTCATACACCATAGAAACAGACCCTTCCGTCTAACCAGTCTGTGATTTCTGATTAAACTTGTCCCACCTGCTTGCGCTTGGCCCATATGCTTCCAAACCTTTCCTATTCATGTACTTATCCAAATGTCTTTGAAATGTTGTAACTGTACCTGCATCAACTATTTCCTCTGGAATTGTGTTGCTGGAAAAGCACAGCAGATCAGGCAGCATCCGAGGAGCAGGAAAATCGATGTCTCGGGCCGGGGTCCTTCATCCTGATGAAGGGCTCCGGCCCGAAATGTCGATTTTCCTGCTCCTCGGATTGCTGCCTGACCTGCTGTGATTTTCCAGCAACATAAACTCAACTCTGATATCCGACACCTGTAGACCTCACCGTCACCTATTTCCTCTGGAAGTCCATTCCAAACACGAACCACTCTTTGTGTAAAAGGTTTGCCCCATGTCTTTTTTAAGTCTTTCTCTTCTCACCTTAAAAATATACCCACTAGTGTTGAAATCCCCCACTCCAGGGATAAGACACCTGTTATTCACCTCACCTATCTCCCTCATGACTTTATAAACCTCCATGAGGTTGTCACTCAATCTTCGACGTTCCAGTGAAAAAAGTCCCAGCCGAGACCAGCCTCTTTGTATTCCTGGCAATATCCTGGTAAATCTTTCCTGAACCCTCTTCAGTTTAATAATATCCTCCCTATAACAAGGCAAAGAGAAAGCAAGGACTACAGATGCTGGAGATCAAAGTTGAAGAGTGTGGTGCTGGAAAAGCACAGCTGGTCAGGCAGCGTCCAAGGTGCAGGAGAGTCGACGTTTCGAGCATAACCACCTGATGTGATTTTCCAGCACCACACTTTTCAACTATAACCGGGTGACCAGAACTGGACACAGTATTCTAGGAAAGGCCTCACCAGCAACCTTCTGTACAACGTGAACATGATGTCCCACCTCCTATACTCCATGCACTGACCAGTGTACCAATGCCTTCTTCACTACCCTATATACCTGTAACTCCACCTTCAAGGAACTATGAACCTGTACCTCAAGATCCCTTTGTTCGGCAACACTCCCCAGGATCCTACCATTAATATATTAATTCAGCCCTGGTTTGCATTACAAAGATGAAACACCTCACATTTATCTAAATTAAGCTCCATCTGCCACACCTCGGCCTCTTGTTGTCACACCTTTGAAAGCCTCACAATTCTCAGATGTCCCATTACCTCCACTCTACCCCAACGAACTTCTGAAAGTTCTTATGTCATACCATTACAATTAGCCTTGCTCAATTAAAAACTTTAACTTTTGTTGCTGTAGTCAAATCAAAGGGGGGGCTGAGAAGCCAGTTAGACCAGGCACGCTTGCAATCTGTGAATTTGCATCTCGGAACAGCTCGGGCAGAGAAGCTGGCATCTGAGATACACACACAACTCTCGTAGTCTGGCTGCAAATCACGCAGTATCGTCTGGCTTGCAGCATTGCCAGCTCATTAGCCTTGTTACACTTCAGTATATTTAATTCGCTCCTTTTAATTAAGAGTCTACATGCTGAGCTTTAAATGCAATATTAATGGGCACTGATACATTGTAAAGGTCGGCATTTCCAAAATCTGAGTGATTTCAAACCCCAATCCCTGGTCTCCCTTTGTTGAAACTGCTGGCAAGAATCCTGAGGACCCTGGGTACAAAATGAGATGAATTGCTCAGGTCATCCGTTCTAGCATGGGTATGATGAGGCAAAAGGCCTCCCTGTATACCGTAAATTTCCAACATTCTATTTAAACAGGGCTCTCCTCTGATGCCTCGAGATGCTGATTGGGAGTGATCTCCCCTGCTTTGCTAACTCGGTCCGGGGAGGTCGGCACTTTTCCGAAAGCGAGAAGGGAGAAGTTCACACATGAGAAGATTAAGGCCTTTGCTACATTCCAAGCCATAGGATGTACAGCGGTGTCGATGGAGAAACAGTCTCCAAGCTCTGAGAGCTATCTGACAAGATTGACAAAAGGTACAACTCAAAGATGTGAATGAGCCATCCAGTCAATAAAGGTGTAGTGTTGGTAGTGAGGTCAGCTAAGCAGACCTCATAGAGCGCGAGTTCCCTGATTGGGGCTGTTAACCTGGTCCAATCAGGGAGTCCTGGCTGACAGATATAAAGAAGAGTGTTGTCTTTCACTGTAAAAAAAAAGAAAAAAAAAAGAAAAAAAAATAAAGAAGAGTGTAAGGGGTTCTGTTCACTCTCAGAGTTGGCTCTGAGGGAGTTGGATCAGTGTCAGCATGTACAGATAAATGGTGACTTGGTGACAGGATACTGGCGTTTGTTGTGTTATTTCAAAATGCTCCATGCCTTTTTTTTGTAAGACCAAAGTGATTTTTTTTCTGTCTGATTGTTTTGAAACCGACTGAAAACGACGTGGCAGCTCGAAAAACTGAATGCCCTGCTGGCACTCGGTCTCATGTCATCGGTTGACCCAAGTAATCCTCTATGAAAAAGAAGCTGAATAAAATATTCAAAAACCAAGGGCACCACTGTGCCACTGAGCATTACGTTAGTGTGAGAAGAAAGAGGTTAAATTTGAGGATTTGTTGGAACGTATATCATGAAAATGCCTGCCTTAAAAAGCATAGAATTCCTGAATATCCTCGTGTTCTATTCAATGAGCAGGAAAATGACTCTTACACCATGAAGTTAAAAGAGTTTTGCTGCACACGTAGAAAATATGGACTTAATTTTGTAGTAAGTATTGCACTGGAGGTATTTTCTGTTTCTTAAATATTATTGTTTTCTTCATATCTGCAGAATAAGTCAATTCACTTCAAGTTGAATAATGAAACAAATGGGTGTTGCTATGGATTATATTCAAGAGAGCTAATCATGTATGTACCTTCAAATGCAGTGCAGCAGCAGGGGTTTGAAAACTCAATGCTCCTTCACTTTCTGTTTGGCAGGGAAAGATCCATTTGACTAAAATGACACTGTGCGTCCCAGTCAGCAACTCACAGCAGATCCTTGGGATTTGCTCCTCTTGGCTTTGGCATTCAAGTAGGTAAGACTCAACCCTTCAGCTTAAATGATGAGGCACAAAGTTTCTGGAACCTGATTTGCAAGAAGTGAGTGAGCTTTCCCTCTCTCCCTCCCTCTCTTTGAGGACTTTGACGTACTTTGGCACTCCGTTATCAAGGCCAACTGAGCAGCTGAAAAGGGGCCTTCGGTTTTTTTTAAAGCCCATTCAACACTGTCAGGATTTCTCAAAGTGCTCCAGCAGCAGTGAGGTACTTTATTAAAGTATTTTATCTCAAAATGTTATAATGTAAATCACAAATGTTGGGGATCAATTTACAGGATGCAAGGGAGAGACCAGGCCTTGGATTGTGGACGGTGAGGGGGTGGGGAAGCTGGGTTGCTAGGAAATGTGAAAGTTGGAAGCACAGTTTGCAAAGAGTTTGAGGAGATTAATTTGCGCCCATCATTCTTGCCTGCTCTAGTTGTCACATTTTACCAATATGGTGGCAATGTGCTTCTGAATGGAAATATTCAAGCATTCGGTCTTTCATATTCGGGCAGATCAGGAACATGTTCCATTATGTGGCAACAGGGAACAAAATGGCTTTTAGAGTCGTGGAGTTGTACAGCAACATCGGTCCAACCCATCCATGCTGACCAGATATCCTAAATTAATCTAATTTCATTTGTAGCATTTGCCCATATATCTCTAAAGCCTTCCTAACTTTAAAAACCCATCCTATCTCTTTAAACCCTTCCTATTTATATACCCATCCAAATGCCTTTTAAATATTGCAATTGTACCAGCCTCCACCATGTCCTCTGGCAGCTCATTCCATACACACATCACCCTGTGTGTGAAAAGGTTGCCCTTTAGGTCTCTTTTATATCTTTCCCCTCTCACATTAAACCTTATACTCTTGGACTCTCTTACGCTGGGGAAAAGACCTCGACTATTCACTTTATCCATGCCCCTTATAAATCTCTGTAAGGCTACCCCCTCAGCCTCCGACGCTCCAGGGAAAATAGTCCCAGCCTCTGTCTATAACACTCCCCCTCCAACCTTGGCAACATCCTTGTAAATCGTTTCTGCACCCTTTCAAGTTTAAACATTGTTCCTGTAGCAGTGAGACCAGAATTGAACATAGTTTTCAAAGAGAGGCCTAGCCAATGTCCTGTATAATTGCAACATGTTGTGAGGCTGAAGGAAGCCACGAACCGTTATGCTTTAAACACTTCAGCAACTAGGGGGGTGGTCTTGGTTGAAGAAGGTCCTTGCAATGATCTTCACTGTCGCAGATAGCCAGAGGACTCCTCTGTAGCTGTCTCAGTCGGGCCTATGGCCCTCTGTGAAAATAGTTACAATGACAGTACCCCTCAAATGCTCTGTCATGTTCTCCTCTTACCAGCTGAGGGATACAGGGTTGTGTAGCAATGCCAGGCGTGTATCATCACTCTGTCTCAGATGTTTGTTGGATTCTGTTTGCTCAGGAAGATTCGTTGAACTTCAGTTATTGAATGGTTTTTACAACTTTGCTCTGGATTTAGCAAACAGCACGGATGAGCTGTGCAGGCTGTTGAGGAATGGGATTGAGGATGTTAATTCAGAAGACAGAGTCTCAGTTGAGGAGTTCTTCAAAGTATTCTGCCTGAGTACTGACTAACCCACCCTGTCCTCAATGGGCTCCCTTCCATGCCTATCTCTCAGTGAGGCCAGCCATTCAACCCACCGAGGGTCACGCCAACAATAAAAACTGCACAAAATTTCAGTATTTTCGAGTTTTCCAGTGTTTTCTCTATCCGTTGTTTGTTGTTTATGTCAGAGGTTTTAATGGTGTAGTGTGCGTTACTTTGAGGTAGGGTGAAATGTCCAGTCTGAGAAATCTTCGTGCTTATGTTTGTTAGGTCCTGTATCTTTTGGTCATTAATGTAGCATCGGTCAGACTGTTGCCAAGGAGAAAGGCCAAGGAGCCTCTTTGCAGGTTATTCTTATGGTGGACTTCAAGATCCACCGGGTGCTAAGGACCGGCAGTAAGTACTAAGAGGGTGGAATTTGAGAGATTGGCAGAGAGGAACAAATTGAGATTGTCCGCCTCGGTGGGATCTTTGAGCCCTTCAATGTTAATGTTCCTCACCACCACTGTTGAGGGAGATGATAGGTTAGGTGCGTTGGCCTTTGGTCAAGCAGCCATTGGTCATTATCATGCCAATTCCTCATTCGGGTGAGACAGGCAGTCATGGAGTCATTAATCAGAAAGTCAACTCTTGTGGAGATTTTTGTATTACCATCCAGAAATATACAAGGACAGGGATTTGAAAGCCAGTTTCAACTCTACTGGAGTGGACTTGTGGGGACTGCATGTTTTTGGCTGTGCCAGGTTTGGTTTGAATGATAGCATGCTGTGAAGATCACAGTTGAAGAACTATCCCTATTTTTGAATGTCTGCAAGCACATTGGGCCTTTCTGTTTGGATATTTTGGGACCAGTGACCATAGTTCTATCAATTTTAAAACAGTTATGGGGAGGGATAAAACTGGTCCACAGGTTCAAGTTCTAAACTGGGGCAAGGTGGATTTTGATGGAATTAGACAGGAGTTTGCAGGGGTTGATTGGATTTGTTTGTTTGCAGGCAAAGGGACCTCTGGCAAGTGGGAGGCCTTTAAAAGTGAGATAGCTGGAGTTCAAGGTCTATATGTTCCCGTGAGGGTGAAGGGCAAGGTTGGCAGGAATATGAAACCCTGGATGACAAGAGATATTGAGGCTTTCACCAGAGAAAAGGAGGAGGCATGGCTCAGGTACAGGGAGCTGGGCTCACTGGAATCCCTAGTACTGAAGGAGGAAATCAGGAGGGTGAAAAGATAGGAGTGCGAGATAGCTTTGCCCGAGAAGGTCAGGGTGAATCCAAAGAGGTTCTTTAAGTACATTATAAGAAAAAGAATTACGAGAGAGAATAGGGGCCTTCAAGGACCAAAGTAGACATGTATGTGCAGAACACCGGGAGATGGTGAGGTTCTCAATGAATATTTCTCCTCCGTGTTTAACTGTGGAGAAAGACATGAAGACTTGGAACTAGGGGAAGCTAGTGGTAATATCTTGGAGACAGTCCATATCACAGTAGAAAGGATGTTGGATGATGTTAGAATATATCAAGGTGGATAAATCTCCTGGTCCTGACCAGATATATCCAAGAACACTACAAGAGGCTACAGAAGAAATTGCAGAGACCCTGGCTGATATTTTTGCATCATCATTAGCCAGAGGTGAGGTCCCAGAAGCCTGGAGGGTAGTGAATGTTGTACTATTACTCAAGAAAGGCTGCAAAGAAAAGCCTGGGGACTATAGCCCAGGAAGCTTAACATCTGTGGTGGGTAAGTTACTTGAGAAGATTCTGAGAGAATAAGATCTACGTGCATTTGGAAAGACAGCATTTGATTAGGAGTAGTCAGCATGGCTTTGTGTGTGGGAGATCATGCCTCACAAATTTGTTAAGAGTTCTTTGGTGAAGTGACCAGGAAGATTGACAAGGGCAGGGCATTAGACGTAGTCTGTATGAATTTCAGTAAGGCCTTTGATAAGCTCCACATGGTAGGCTGCTCTGAATAGTTTGATCACATGGAATCCAGGGGGAGCTGGCAAATTGGACACAAAATATGCTTGGTAGGAAGCAGAGGGTAATAGTGGAAGGATCCTTGTTGGACTGGAGGCCTGTGACGAGTGGAGCGCCTCAGGGGTCAGTGCTGGGCCCATTGCTGTTTGTTATCTATATCAATGATTTGGATCAGGATGTACAAGGCATGAGAGTTTCGAGAAAGTGAGGACTGCAGATGCTGGAGATCAGAGCTGAAAAATGTGTTGCTGGAAAAGCGCAGCAGGTCAGGCAGCATCAAAGGAGCAGGAGAATCGACGTTTTGGGCATAAGCCCTTCTTGGGGCTTATGCCCGAAACGTCGATTCTCCTGCTCCTTTGATGCTGCCTGACCTGCTGCGCTTTTCCAGCAGATGACACAAAAATGGACGGTATCGTGGACAGTGAGGAAGGTTATCAGATATTGCAGCAGGACCTTGATCAGCTGGGGAAGTGAGCCAAGAAATGGCAAATGGAGTTTAATACAGATGTGTGTAAGGTCTTGCATTTTGGAAAGTCAAATTAAGGTCGGAGTTTCCTGGTGAATGGTAGGGCCTTATAGAGTATAGTGGAACAGAGGGATCATGGTGGTCAGGTGCACGGTTCTCTGCAAGTGGACTCACAGGTAGACAGGGTAGTGAAGATGGCTTTTGACACACTGACCTTCATCAGTCAGCATTGAGTATAGGAGTTGGGAAATTATGTTGCAGTTATACAGGATGTTGGTGAAGCCAGACTTAGAGAATTGTATTCAGTTTTGGTCACCTTACGATAGGAAGGATGTTATTAAACTGGAAAGAGTGCAGAAGAAATTTACAAGGATGTTGCCAGGACTCAATGGTCTGAGTTATAGGGAGAGGTTGGACAAGCAGGACTTTTTCTTTAGAGTGTAGGAGACTGAGGGGGTACATTTTAGAAGTGTATAAGATCATGAGAGACATGGATAGGGTGAATGCAGTTAGTCTTTCTCCCAGGGCTGGAGAATCGAGGACTAGAGGGCATCAGTTTAAGGTTAGAGGGGAATCAGTAAAAGGGAACCTGAGGGGCAACTTTTTTACACAGAGGGTGGTATGTATATGGAATGAGTTACCAGTGGAAGTGGTTGAGGCAGGTACATTAACAACATTTAAAAGCCATTTGAACAAATACATGGATAGGAAAGGATTAGAAGGATATTAGAAGGGCCAAATGCAGGGAAATTGGGTCAGTGTAGATGGACATTTTTGGTTGGCACAGTCCATTTGGGGCCAAAGGGCCTGTCTCTGTGCTGTAGGACTCTATGACTCTATGTCCATATATTCATAGCTTCGAAAAAACTGCAAGTAAGCCACACCGCAAACTTGATTGCGAATCTGAAATCTGATGGTTTTCTGGCTTGTTCCATGAAGCAGTATCCTTTGGATAACCAGCAAGTTTACAAATGAGAAACAACAAAACTCAAGCTTTAGAAAGCTGGCTTGCACAAAGATTTAAATCTCCCATGGCACAACTCCCAGACTTGTTACATTTTATTGTCTTTTGATGTGCCATTTATGACCAATAACATTAATGTCTCATCTCTGCACTTCCCAAATTCCCAAATCAAGGCATGGCTCCTCATGTAATTTTGGTAGATATATAAGGTTAACTCATTGTGCCTCCTAATAACTAATCCTATAAAATGGTATGATGAATGAGGTTAGTTTCCTTCAAAGGAAAATAACATACTTGCATTTATATAACTCTTTCCACAATTCTACGACAACTGCAATCAATTAAAAACTTTTGAAGTGTACTCACTATTGCAAAGTAGCAACTGCAGCAGCCAGTTTGTGTTCAGCAAGCTCCAGTAGTGACAATGACAAAATTTATTGGCATTGGTTGAGGTACAAATAATGCCCAAGGCACCAACATTGCGAAGGTGTCTTTAACTTGCATCTCTCGGAATAGATTGGACCTCAGTTTTACAGAATTCCAGGTTTGTACTACATGTTTTATGAAGAAGTTTTGCTGAACCACTCAAATGGCTAAGTTTAATCTTTAAGGTTATTACCCCCTTGTAGTAGATCCTTCCAACGGGGAGTTTACATATTTCTACTTTATCAAAAACGTTCAATCATTTTAAACACTTCGATTAGATCACTTCAAAAACACCCGGGTGGATTCACACAGCATGGAGTCAGACTCTTTGGTCCAACTCATCCATGCTGTCCAGACATCCCAATCTGACCTAGTCCCATTGGCCAGCACAAGGTCCATATCCCTCTCAATCTTTCTACTCATTTAAATGCCATTAAAATGTTGCAACTGTACAAGCTTCCACCACTTCCTCTGGCAGCTTATTCTGTACGCACCTTATCCTCTGCGTGAAAAAGATAGTTTTCAGGTTTCCCCTCTCACCTTAAACCTATACCCTCTTGTTTTGGATTCACCTTCCCCAGCAAAAAAGACCAAGGCTATTCACCCTATCTATGCCCTTCATGATTTTATAAGCCTGGATAAGGACACCATGCAAAGGGATACAAGCAACCTGTCCTCATAATGTAACCTTTTTAGCCCCAGTACCTGTCTGTATTCATTCCCCTCAAGATCAATGTAGCCAGTGTCCTGAGGACTCAGCCCAGACCTGACCTGAAATTCCAAATAAGGTCTGACCAAATCTCTGTCAATCCATGCCATCACTTGCAACCTTTTGCATGCCATGAAATGTCCCCAAGTCAAGAGAGTAAAACAAAGGTACTTTCTGAGCTATTTTGCTTTCACTGATTCAAATGATTTTTAAGGACACTAAGGGCCATGCCAAGATTTCCGTTAAATGAATTCCTCAATTCTGGCCCTTCAGCAGCAGCGCTATTTTGTGAATTTGGAGTAAACTGCAGAAGACCAGAAGAGGTAATTATTTTACCAGTGTCTAATTGCAAAATGCAATCACCTTGATGAAGCTGCATGAAGCTCTATTCCCAGTTGGTTTGAGAAGGTGGCGATAAGCAATCTCCGAGAGAGGCAGCTCCAATGAAGAGTCATCTAGACTCGAAACATTCGCTTGCTTTCTCTCCATGCATGCTGCCTGACCCCTCTGTGATCTCCAGCATTTTCTGTTTTCAGTCCTAGATTCAGATTGATCCCTGAGGGTGATGGTTCTTCTACAGTGACATTAGAAATGGAGCTCCATGGTTTTCACCATGATAACGGATTTATGTGTTTAATCCGATGTGTGGATCATTGATTACTGTGCTGTGCAATCTTACCCTGATTGGAGCTGGAGCACTTACTTGACAGTTGAGTGACCACTTCAGACGGTGTTAGGATTAGGATTAGTGCAGGTGACAGATTCCCTCCTGTGAAGAACATTAGTGAACCATTTGAGCCAGCCCAATAGACTTGATAATTGCTGTCTCATACTTTTCAACTTCAAAGGAGTTGATCATCGGATGTTCACTTCATCGATCATCAGTACAGGAGAAGGGGCAGTGATATTATAGATCTTTAATTTCATGATTATTGCCAAAACGCATTTCCACAAATGCCAACTTAAATGGAATTGTCATTGTATTAATTATGTATGCTATTGTCCTCAGCAGCACCTTGTTTCTTTTTGGATTTATTAGCGACCATCTTTATATTTATGGTGGCAAGGCACACTCTCCCTTCAAAGCTTGAGAACTTAAAATGTCAATCTAAGATTATTGGTAGCATTGCATCTCTCAGTCAGAAGGCTGTGAGTTCAAGTTCTTGATACTCGCATATGTAGCCTTGGCTGACAATCTGCTGTGACACTGTCAGAGGTGTGAGATCCCTCACTGACTCGCAAAATACCCCATGGCACTATCGAAATCGGTGTAAAGGAGTTGTCCCAGACTCCGCCCAGGTTCCTTCAGCCGAAAACATAACACTTGGTTCTTTATCTAAATGCCAAAAAAACCTTTGCAATAGGATGAATGAGCTCATGGCCAAAATAAAAATGGAATTACTCTTGTGGGTACATAGCTACAAGATGGCCAAGCTTGCAAAATTAATATTCTAGGTTTCATCACCTTTTTTGAAAAAGAAGACCAAATGGAAAAGGAGGAAGAGTATCACAGGTGGTGAAGGATGCCATAAGGACAAAACTAGTGGCATAACAGACAGCGAAGATGGTTCCGCAAGATCACAAAAGGATCATGATCATTTGGGACAATGGGCTGAGGAGTGGCAGATGGAATTTAATTTGGATAAAGGTGAGGTATTGTAATTTGGCAAAATAAACAAGGACAGGACTTATACAATTAAAAGTGTGGCCTTGGGTAATGCTGTGGAACAGAGAGACCTAGAGGTTCATGTACATAATTCTTTGACATCACATACAGACAGTGTGGTTAAGTAGATGTACAGCACGAAAACAGATCCTTCAGTCCAATTTGTCCATGCTGACCAGATAGCCCAACCCAATCTAGCCCCACCTGCCAGCACCTGGCCCATATCCCTCCAAACCCTCCCTATTCATATACCCATCCAAATGCCTCTTAAATCTTGCCTCTGCCAGTTCCTCTGGCAGCTCATTCCATACACTCACCACTCTCTGTGTGAAAAAGTTGCCCCTTTGGTCACTTTTATATCTTTCCCCTCTCACCCTAAACCTATGTCCTCTAGTTCTGGGCTCCCCCACCCCAGAGAATAGACTTTGTCAATTTATCCTATCCATGCCCCTCATGATTTTATAAACCTCTATAATGTCACCCCTCAGCCTCCGTTGCTCCAGGGAAAAAAGCCCCAGCCTGTTCAACCTCTCCCTGTAGCTCAAATCCTCCAATGCTGGCAACACCCTTAGAAATCTTTTCTGGACCCTTTCAAGTTTCATACATCCTTCCGATAGGAAGGAGACCAGAATTGCACACAATATTCCAACTGTGGTCTAACCAATGTCCTGTACAGCCGCAATATGACCTCCCAACTCCTGTACTCAATAGTCTGACCAACAAAGACAAGCATACCAAACGCCTTCTTCACTATCCTATCTACTGG
This sequence comes from Chiloscyllium plagiosum, assembly GCF_037043375.1. NCBI lineage: Eukaryota > Metazoa > Chordata > Chondrichthyes > Orectolobiformes > Hemiscylliidae > Chiloscyllium > Chiloscyllium plagiosum. The sequence goes on from NW_028270157.1 coordinate 68,579,457, forward strand.
AAATTCCACGTTCAAGGAGCTATGAATCTGGACTCCAAGGTTTCTTTGTTCAACAAGTCTCCCTAGGACTTTACCACTAAGTGTATAAGTCCTGGTAAGATTTGCTTTCCCAAAATGCAGCACCTCGCATTTATCTAAATTAAACTCAATCTACCACTCCTCAGCCCATTGGCTCCTCAGATCAAGATCTCGTTGTAATCCGAGGTACTGTGTACAGTTTTGGTTGCCCTTATATGAAGGATATTATTAAGCTAGAAAGAATTCAGAAAAGATTTACAATGTTGTCAGGAATGGAGGGATTGGGTTATAGGGAGAGGCTGGATAATTTGGGACTTTTTTCACTGGAGAGTAGGAGGTTGAAGGGGGACCTCACGGAAGTTTATAAAGTCCTGATAAGGTGAATTATTGATAAGGTTAATGGCACCTAGGGTTGGGGATTTCAAGACGAGGGCATATTGTTAAGATGAGAGGAGAAAGATTTAAAAAGTCATGAGGGGCAACGTTTTCACACAGAGAGTGGTTCGTGTGGGGAATGAACTTCCAAAGGAAGTGGTGGATGCGGGCCACGTTACAACTTTGAAAATACATTTGGGTATATACAGGAATAAGAAATGTTTGGAGGGATTTGGGTTAAGCACAGGCAGGTGGGGCTAGTTTAGTTTGGGATTATAGTCAGCATGAATTGGTTGGACCAAAGAGACTGTTTCTGAACTGTATGACTCTACAAGTCTGTGGCAGTAGTGAGACAGGACCTTGACTTAGATGATCATGAAATACATGTAGTATGGATGAAGATTAGAAACGATCAGAAAAGATTAAAACATGGGTCAGAAAATGCTCAAGAATAATTTGTTGGAGTCCAAACAGTAATTATACAGTTTATACAGTATAGTTACACATTAATACAACAGGGTATTTTAACAAGAAATGATGGAGTTCACAACAAAGACAATAATAATTGTGGAGGATATTAATCTTCTTATTGACTGGACCACTCAAATTAGGAGAGGTGATCTGGAAGGTGAGTTGTGTTTTCTGGAACAATATGTAGTGAACCAACTAAGGATAAAGACATTTGCGATCTAAAATAATGCAATGAGACAGGGTTAATTTGTAATCTCTTAGTAAAAGGTCCACTGGAAAAAAAGTGATCATAATGCAATGAATTTGATATTATGTTTGAAATTGATATCCTCCAATCGAGAAAAATTCTCAATTTAATCAAAGCCAATTGCATAAATAAGAGCAGAGAGCTGACTACAACCGATTGTGGGGGTAGATTAAAATGTTTGGGGAACATTGGAAACATTTAAAGAAACAATTCAAAACATTCAACAAAAATACATTCCATTAAATACTCCTCTGCATACTCTAGAAGTTAAGTATAGCATTGGGTTCAAAATGAATAGTTTATAACATAATAAAGAATAATACTGAGGCTGAGGATAAGGACTATTTACAAAGCACCCACCAAGAGGTTGATACAAAGGGAAAAAAGGAATATATGAATAAACTAGTCAGGAGTATAAAAACAGATTGTAAGAATTGTATAAGTATGTAGAAAAGAGGATACTTAAATACTAGTCCCTTAGAGACAGAGACAGGAGAAATTACCATGAGAATGGGGAAAAGCAAAGACTTTGAACATTTAATGTTTGTTTATAACATCACAGTAGAAAATGGGCTGGCATGGTGGCTCATTGGTAGCATGCTGCTTCACAGTACCAGGAACCTGGGTTTGATTCCACTGTCAGTTCACTGTGTGGAGTTTGCACATTCCCTCTGTGTCTCCAGGTACTCCAGATCCCCCCCATAGTGTAAAGATGTCCAGGTAAGATGGATTGGCCATGTTAAATTGCCCATAGTCTCCAGGGATATGCAGGCCAGGGGGGTTAGCCATGGGAAAGGCAGGGATAGGGTTGGTGTGGATGAGCCAAATGGCCTGGTTCCCCACTATTGGGATTCTCTGATCCCTGAAAATACAAATTAACAAACTAGAAGTAAGCAAGGAACAGATAAGAGTGAGGAACAAAAGCTAATTATTTTCAATTGAGAAAAAAATTATTGGAAGAACTTCAAGGACTAAAGTCTAACAAATCCCCAGGACCTGATGGCCAACATCCGAAGATTCTGAAAGATGTGGTCACAGAGATAGTGAATACACTGGTTACGAGTTTCCAATTTCCCCAGATTGTAGAATAGTCCAAGCAGATTGGAAGCTGGAAAATCTAACTCTGTGAATCAAAAAAAAGGATGGAAAATGAAAGCAAGCAACTGCAGGCTGGTTGGCTTCTCAACAGCCATTAGGAACAGACTGTAAACATTCATTCAGTAAGTTTTAAGACAGTACTCAGAAATTGTAGGATGGTCAGACAAAATCAAGATGGCTTTATGAAAGGGAAATGGTGTTTGACAAATTTATTTTTGTATGTTTTGAAAATGCGTAGGTGATGAAGAACGAGTTGGGGTAATTTATGAGAATGATTTTGCATGATTTCTGTTAACAGACAGGAAGGAAAGAATAGGAATAAATAGGACATTTTTCAGGTTGGCAGGTTGTGACCATAGAGTGCTACAATGATCAGGGCTGGGGCTTTAGCTATATATAATCTGCATAAATGATGTACAGTTCATTTTGCTATAACATGCGTTTCGTTAATGCAAATTTGCTGTGACGCAATTGACAAATTGGAGCCAATGTTTCTAAAGCACAAATTTTAGAAACGTGTGTTGGCTGTGACGTGATTACATTGCCAACACTTTAAGCACTGTTTCTAAAGCATGGTCTTTCTATAATGTGGGCTTGCACAAGAACGCAACCATCACATTATAGAAGAACTGACTGTATAGAAAAACGAGACCCTGAGTAATGTTGCTAAGTTTGATGATGATACTGAGCTGGGTGGAAATGTAAGCCGTAAGAAAGACACAAAAAGACTTCAAAGAGACAGGCAGGTTAATTAAGTGGGCAACAAGGTGGCCAGTAGAGTAATGTGGGGGTGGTGTGAATTCACTTTGATCATAAGAATAAAAAAGACTTGTTTTAAAGACATTAAACTAGTAACTGTCAATGTTCAGAAGCATGCTTGTGCAAGGAACACAGAGAGTATGATCAGAAAGCAATTAGGAAGGCAGATGGTATATTGGCCTTTTATCACAAGGGCAATGTAATCCCTGTGTTGAACTTTACTCTTCAGGTAGACTGGATTTAGCAAACTGAAAAAAGATGGTCAGACAGAGGAGTACATAGAAAACGTTCATGACTACTTCCTAGAACAACACATTGAGAAATCAATTGGGGGTAAAGCTTTTTGAGAACTAGTGTTTTGGAAGGAGACAGGGTTAATGAGTAATCTCACAGTAAGCGATCTACCGAGGGACAAGTGCAAGAATAAGGGAGCCTTGGTACAGGTGCACCTGGTTTTAGTGAGACCACATGCAGAATACTGTGTATAGTTTTGGTTTCATATTTCAGGAAGGATATACTTACTTATACTGATCAATATGGGGAAATAAATATACATATATACCTGGAGACAGTAGAGTGAAGGTTTCCTAGATTAGTGCCCTGGGATGGGACAAGATGATAATCTGTGAATATTGGTCCTGTGTTTTCTGGGGCTTGGTAGAGTGAGACGAGGATCCCACTGAAGCATAAAAGACTTTGAAGTAACTTGGAAGGCTGGGCTCTGAGAGTCTTTATCTCTTGGCTGGGGAATTTAAAACCCAGGGGTCACAATATGCAGTTTATTATTTAGAGTAATTTATCTCCTCAGAGAGTTGTGGAATTCTTTGCAAATCTCTATATCACTGATGCTCCATCTTTGAATATACTGAAGACTGTCAGTACATCAGGAGAAATGAGTGTGGGCAACAGGTCTTGTCCAGGCTGATGAGCACATTGAATGCTGGAGTAGACTGGAGGGCCAATAGGGGCCAGGTTGGAAGGTCCATATGCTCTTGTCCTGATTTTATGTTCTTAATTTTTAAAATGCTGAGTGCAGAAGCTTCCATTGTGCTATTTCAGTCATCATGTTTTCCCCAAAACAACAGAGACTACACTTCATAACCTGAGGCATCTGAAGGAATGAACACACATTCTGTCTCTTCTATCAGTGATTTGCCCCTTGGCATTATAGTAACTGGGTTACCTCTGGCAGCCGTCTGACTCTCGTCAAAGCAGAATAGTACATTTTGATGACTGATTCCTTTTGGAATACTTCACCATGTATTTGGAACTTATTTGATTAAAGCTTTATTGTCACATGTATCCAAGTGTACTCAGGTACAGGAGTACAGTGAAAAGTGTACAATGTGGCCAATCACTGCAAAATCTTGGATACAAAGATACCTAGATACAAAACCTAGGTACAAGGAGTAACATCGAGAAGCAAAGTTAAAAGTAAAGCATTAGTGTTGTTCTTAGTATCAGTAAAAAAAAGGAAATAAAGTTGGAAGTTAATATTTCAGTCCTTCCTAGGACTAAGTGGAAAGTAAGGTCTCAAGGTAAAAGGTCAACAGTCTTTCTGAATTACCCTCGATCTCCTCCACTTTGACCTGCTGTCCAGAAACTATTGGGCTTCCTATGTCAATGCCACAGATGCTAGGAGACCAACATCCCAGGGCTCACTCTGGGCTCAGGCCTACAGCCACTTCCCCACACCTGACCTCCAGCCAACACTGCTCCAGGCCTACAGCCACTTCCCCACACCTGACCTCCAGCCAACACTGCTCCAGGCCCACAGTCACTTCTCCAAACCTGACCTCCAGCCAACACTGCTCCGGCCTTCAGCCACTTCCCCACACCTGACCTCCAGCCAACACTGCTCCGGTCTTCAGCCACTTCCCCACACCTGACCTCCAGCCAACACTGCTCCGGTCTTCAGCCACTTCCCCACAACTGACCTCCAGCCAACACTGCTCCGGTCTTCAGCCACTTTCTCACACCTGACCTCCAGCTAACACTGCTCCAGGCCCACAGCTACTTCCCCACATCTGACCTCCAGCCAACACCGCTCTGGCCCCACAGCCACATCCCCACACCTGATCACCAGGCAACACAGCTCCAACCCTACAGCCATTTCCCCACACCTGACCTCCAGCCAACCCTGCTACGGGCCTATAGTCACTTTCCCACACCTGACCTCCAGCCAACACCGCTCTGGGGCCACAGCCACTTCCTCACAACTGACCTCCAGCCAACACCGCTCCGGACCCATGGCCACTTCTCCATACCTGACCACCAGCCAACACTGCTCCGGCCTTCAGCCACTTCCCCACACCTGACCTCCAGCCAACACTGCTCTGGGGCCACAGCCACTTCCTCACAACTGACCTCCAGCCAACACCGCTCCGGACCCACGGCCACTTCTCCATACCTGACCACCAGCCAACACTGTTCCGGCCTTCAGCCACTTCCCCACATCTGACCTCCAGCCAACACTGCTCCGGGCCTATCCTCACTTACCCGCACCTGACCTCCAGCCAACACTGCTCTAGGCCCTCAGCCACTTACTCACATCTGACCTCCAGCCAACACTGCTCTAGGCCCTCAGTCACTTCCCCACACCTAACCTCCAGCCAATACCGCTCTGGACCCACAGCCACATCCCCATACCAGACCTACCGCCAACACCGCTCCAGGCCTACAGTCACATCTCCACACCTTACCTCCAGCCAACACTGCTCCAGACCTGCAGCCACTTCCTCACACCAGACCACCAGCCAACACTGCTCTAGGCCCACAGCTGCTTCCATATACTGGATCTCCAGCCAATACCACTCTGGGGCCCACAGCCACTGCCATGCTCCCTACAATGTCATCAACTCTGCTGCACTGTCTCCAGAACTCCAGAAAGAAAGTTAAAAAAGATGAGAAGGTGACAGAACAAAGGAAGAATGAGGCCTGGAGCAAAGGGGCCTATGGTACTGATATCACCATCGAGATGACTGTAATAGATGGCTAGATTGGATTTGATTGATTCTGTGGTGATGCTGTCACTTTAATAAGGCTATTTTGTCCATGGTTTTTTAAAGAAAGATCATAAAAGCAGAAGTGCCGATGGGTCTAGGAAATGGTGAGTTTAACAATGGCAGGGAAGTGGCCAGTTCTCCCAGTTCAGGTTAATTCTAGTTTGGTTTGACTGTGGCTCCAAGATATTGGAGTCCGGGAAGGTTGCAAGCTCCAGCAGATGATTCCCGACTGACTTTCTTTCTGAAATTTCTTTGCAAGATGCTCCCACCTGCTTGTATGAACCTGTGTTTCAATTTACCTTTCTGCCAATGGGTGTGTCTCTGGGATGTTACTAGATTGGCCAGCTCCTCAGCTGAGTTGCTGTATTAGGTCAGTTAAGTTTTCCAATAGTTAAGGTATTCTAAATTCCTCTGTTTTACTTAAAACTGAGTAGTTTGACCAGCTGCATCACACCTGGAATATCCACCTTACATCTGCCTTTAAAATAAGAAAAGGTTGGGGTCTAGCATACCTTCTAAAATATCTTGATGGGAGCTGGCCTGGTTCATAACAATACAACTAATTTGCAAATGGAATTCTATAAACCAGGGTTTAATTTCTTGCAACAAATAACAAAAAGATGGAGTGTACATAAACAGTTTCATGAAACACTTTCTGGTCATGTAGAGTGGGCTATATGAGGTAGACAAAGCTCAGGCTTACCTCTGTTTCCATTGATAGTTTTGCCTGTAATGAGGGCTGCATGGTGGCTCAGTGGTTAGCACTGCTGCCTCACAGGGCCAGGGACCCAGGTTCGACTCCAGCCTCGGGTGATGGTCTTTGTGGAGTTTGCACATTCTCCCCACGTTTGTGTGGGTTTCCTCCCACAATCCAAAGATGTGTAGATTAGGTGAATTGGCCATGTGAAATTGCCCATAGTATTCAGGGATGCATGGGTTAGGCACATTACTCAAAGGTAAATGTAGAGTAATAGGGGAATGGGTCTGGGTGGGTTAGTCTTCGGAGGGTCGGTATGGACTTGTTGGGCCAGATAGCCTGTTTTCATACTGGAGGGATTCGATTTGATTCTATTCTATTCTATTCTAAGCTGCTGTTTTCCACCAGAGGCAATAACTTGAGGGGCACAACTCTGCCAAGCAAGGCTAACAAGGAGTTGCTCTGCTGTTCTTACAACTGTACCAGAAGGGGTTAGAGGTTAATATTCATCCAACAAGCAACACTTCCTTGTCTGCCGAGTCCTGGAGTGGGGCTTGAATCCAGAGCTGCTGCCTTAAAGACACCCACTATGGCACAAGCTCTCTGCTTTCACCACTTCTTCCAACTCTGAGATGACAGCATGTCCTCCTTTCAGCTCTCAGCATTCCCAGGAGAATTCCGGAACAAAGCTCAAAGGCTAGAGTCACAACATAACCATTGCTCCTGATTTAGAAGATGGACTGTGACAACCAGCTTGGATTCTAGAAATTTCTAACCATTCTGCAGATGGGTAGCGATACGAGTCACTGTGCAGCATAAGGTGAAAATGTGACAAGATCAACAGCACATGGTTCAGGAAATCTCAAGAACTCGCTCTGTTTGGTAGATAATCAAAGCTTCTCATTGCATGTTCACACACACACACACCCAGACACACACACAGATATACACACACAGACACAGACATACGCACACACACACACGCACACATGCACATAAACACACACTGCATGTGCAGGCTAAAATCAGTTTGCAGACTTAACTATAAGGAGTAAAGAAGGTGGCTAGTTTAATAAATCCAGCAATCAAAATCAAGATTCTAAAATTCTTGACTAAACTAGAGATGATCTGACTGAGAGATGTATTACAATGGAGATGGTGGCATAGTGAAACTATGACTGAATTAGTAATCCAGAGGCCTAGGTTAATGAGCTGGGATAATCATTCCCCCATGGCTGCTGGTAGAACTTAATTCGGAGATGCTGGTGTTGGACTAGGGTGTACAAAGTTAAAAATCACACAACACCAGGTTATAGTCCAACAGGTTTAATTGGAAGCACACTAGCTTTCGGAGCGACGCTCCTTCATCAAGTGATTGTGGAGGGCTCGATCGTAAGCCCTCCACAATCACCTGAATTGAAAAGTAGTCTCAGTGAAGGTGACAATGATAACTATTGCTAATATCCTTCAGGAAAGGAAATCTGTTGTCTGTACCTGGTCCGGCTTTCACGTCACTCCAGACCTGCAGCAATGCAGCTAACTCTTAACTGTCCCTCTGAAACTGTCCCTCTGAAACTGTCCCTCTGAAACTGCCCCTCTGAAACTGTCCCTCTGAAACTGCCCCTCTGAAACTGCCCCTCTGAAACTGTCCCTCTGAAACTGCCCCTCTGAAAGAGCAAGCCACTCAGTCTCAAACCACTCAGTTTATTAGCAGTTAAGGATGGGGCAACAAATGCTGCTTTGCCATTGATGCTCACATCCAAAAGAAAAGGTTTTGTTGAATGTGGGACATGATATCTAACAATATTTGATTCGGCCCCAAAACAGGTGTGAGTAACAAAAAAAAAGGTAATAAGACAAATGTTACAGTCAAAACCTGAAGAAAATGGCAGCTGAATTGAACTCATGCTTTGGCTCTGTCTTCACAAAAGAAGACATAAAAAGCCTCCAAGAAATGTTAGAGAACCAAGGATCTAGTGAGCGGGAGGCATTGAAGGAAATCAGCATCAGTGAGAAAAGGGTGCTGAGGAAATTAATGAGGTTAAAAGCTGACAAATCACCAGGGCCTGATAATCCACATTTCAGAATCTTAAAGGAGTGGCTCTGGAAATATTAGATGCATCAGTGAACATGTTCCTAAATTCTACAGACTTTGGAGCATTCTGACAGATTGGAGAGTGGTGAATATAACCCCACTATGTAAATGATAGAAAAAGGCAGAGAATTACAGACCAGTTATCCTAACACCAGCAGTGTAGAAAATGCTAGAGTCTACGATAAAAGACGTGATATCAAAATATGTGGAAACCATTAATGGGCAAAAGCACCATGATTTGTGAAAGACTAATCATTCTTAACAAATATGGGGAGTTTGTTGAAGCTGTAACTTGTAGAATAGATAAAGGAGAACCAGTGAATGTGCTACATTTGGATTTTCAGAATGTGTTTGATAAGGTCCCTCATAAAAGGTTAATAGGCAAATGCACATATAATAAGGGATCATATATGGCTCATGAATTGAAAGGAACTAGAGAGTGGGTCTTTTTCCAAGTGTCAGGCAGTGACTAATGGACACCATAGAGGATTATGGCCTACTTTACATACTTTAATGACCTGGAGGAGGGAATACAGGTAACATTTCCACATTTGCTGACAAAACACAACTGGGGGGGGGGATTGTGAGTTATGAGAAGGATGCAAGGTGGCTTCAAGATGATTTAAACACAATTGTGTGCATGGGCAATACACTTAGTATAATGTAGCTAAGTGTGAAGTCCTGTACTTTGGAGCGAAATGTACAAAGGGATCTGAGCGTCGTTGTCACCAGTCAATGAAAGTAAACAAACAGGAAAGCAAGTGGTGTATTGGTTTTCATTGCAGGAGGACTTGAGTTCCAAATATAGTTTTTTTTACAGCTGTTATAGAGGTGAGATGACACCTGGAGGATTGCGTGCAGTTTTGGTCTTCCTAGGATATACTTTCCAAAGACCAGATGCTGATACCAAGGATGGTAGTACTGTCCTAAGAGCAATGATTAGCTCAACTGAGTCTGTATTCAACTAGAGTTTTGAAGGATGGAAGGAGATCTGACTGAAATGTATAAAATTCTAACCCAGCTGGACAGACTAGACACAGAGAGGATATTTTCCCTGATTGGGGAATCTAGAACCAGGGGACACAATTTCAGGGTATGGAGTAAGCTATTTAAGACTGAGCTGAGGAAAACTTTCTTCACTCAAAGTATAACGAACCTAAGGAATTCTCTACCACAAAACCAAGTCACTGAATATATTCAAGAAAAAGATAAATTAATGTTTAGCTAATAAAGGCATCAAAGGGTACAAGGAGAAAGCAGGGATATGGCATTTAGATAGAGGATCGGCCATGAGCAGATTGAATAGTGGAGCAGACTCAAAGGGCCAACTGGCCTATGTTTCTTCATGCGTGGATTTTTGTGAGGAATTGTGGCTGAGGAATTGTACATTTTCCATTTCAGGCAATGGAGCCTTGATCAAACACTCTCTGCCCAGGTTACAGAACGGATGAAATGCCAAGGAGGACATTCCTCACTGCCCTGTGTAACCCATACCAAGGCCAGTTTTCTTTTCTCTTCCAGCGTGACTGTGCCTGATCTTCACGACAACTGCCCAATGTTATACATGTGTCAGATTTCCAGCTCAGTGCTGAATCAGTACTGACCGTGAGGAGAGTTTGCTGCTTTGCAGAGTGGGCCATTCAACCAGTTCCATCATTCTAGCATTTGGCTCACCTGCAGACGCCATCTTACCACCTGTTAGAACATTGATTGACAGCTGACCATTTCGCTGCCAAGACCTGCTGTCAACGGCAACGCAAAAACAACCTTTCTTAATGAATGAGGTTACATTCAGGATCATTCTTTGGACCAAACTATGAAGAACTGGGCTCTTACAAATAACAGAGCACAATAATCAATAACTCTGTGGAAGAGCTAGAGGCTAAGGACATTAAGAACTGGTCATGTGACATCAGCGAGCTGGATCAATGAAATCAGAGGGGCCTATTTGTATGTCAAGTGAAACAGACGGCAGAAAGATAGAGCACCCCCCCTTCCAAATACAAAAACTCGTGAGACCTTCGGAAACCCATTGCCATGACGACGCACTAAAGGCCTAATCTGATCACCTTAAACTTCTGGAGGAAACTCTGCTGCATTTCCTGTTTGCAATTTAAAATAGCGCTGTAAATGGTGATATAAGTCTTTATAGTGAGTACACATTAACTTTAGGTGTTTAAAGCAACTCACATAAGGATGCAGCAGGATTAACAACCTATTTTTACAACATTAACCATTAGCGAAAAAGAATCTGATTTCACACCGTTTGTTCCATTTTGCTTGTGACTATTACCAACTTTAGGGGCAGCTATCATTTCCATTAGCAATGATATTGCATTAAAATTTAGATTCAGTGCAGCAATTCACTAAGTTAATTCAACAATAGGGCTGCATGGTGGCTCGGTGGTTAGCACTGCTGCCTCACAGCGCCAGGGACCTGGGTTTGACTCCAACTTCAGGCGACTGTCTGTGTGGAGTTTGCACATTCTCTCCTTGTCCGTGCAGATTTCCTCCGGATGCTCCAGTTTCCTCCCACAATCCAAAGATGTGCAGGTGAGGTGAATTGGCTTGCTATATTGCCCATAGTGTTCAGGGATGTGTAGGCTAGGTGCATTAGTCAGCGTAAAGATAGAGTACAGCAGTAGAGTAGGGGAATGGGTCTAGGTGGGTTACTCTTTGGTGTGGACTTGTTGGGCCAAATGGCCTGTTTCCACACTGTGGGGATTCTATGATTCTATGAATATCCTTTCTCTCTGATTACTGCAGTGACTTCTCTGTCCCTGTATGTTACGAAGCATATCCATAAGGGGCTATGTCACATGACTAGGAACTGAGGCCTGATGGGAGATGACACTGGTGACGTCCTTCTCTATCTTAGCTCAAAGCTAATAAGTGCCATTAGTTTGCACCAGTATTGCACTCTGTCCTCATCAGCCCCACGCTACCTGAATTAATCAATTCATCCCACTAAAGTCTCCCTCAATCTGAGTCTCTCCCTGGCTCAATATTCTGGAACTCTTGGTGAAACAACCTCCCCCATGGGTAGCTACACGACATTCTGTGATTCAAGGCAACCAATTTCTCCAGAGAACTGAGGGATGGGAATTAAAAATACTACCTTGCACACATTTAAGGAAAAGATGTTGGTGTCAGGGCAATTTCAACGTTTCCCTGGTACTGAAGCTGATAACAGAGGGCATGAAGCGATGCTTCACTTAACCTATTCTGAATCCTAAGCCATGTCTTATCTCATTATTTCCATTGCTGGTGTGTTCCAACATTTCTCACGACATGAACGCGAACTTGTTTGCATAATTACCTGCAACAGCACATTAATCATAAGACCTTCCTTATTCAACACGACAGAAACTAGTTATTAATTCACTGATACAGAAATTAATTCAAAGTAAACAGCCTACTTGGCTTCCAATTCAGAATTGATGACGGCGCTGGAATAATGAGCTCAGCTCAGCCATGGGATGAGTGCGGCAAGAAAGAGTCAACTTTACAAAAACTGTGAGGTTTTTATTCGGTCAGATAGCGCAAAATGACAGGGCTCAGCTCAAGCATCCTGTTATCTCTCTGCTCCCAGCCCTTGACACAGCCTCATGTGTTTACACACTGTCAGACATCTTCTGCTGGAATATGCCTTTGCAGTGGCTTGTGCTGAGGCTTGTCCCGAGCAGCTCTGTGACGCACGACTCTGTGCTCTACAGTCTGTTCCTTGGGACGCACACCGAGACAAACATCGACTGTGCCTGGAGGACCATCAACTCAGTGAAAGACGCTCTTTGGTCTGCCCAAAACCTGTTGGTTTTCCAGAACAAGGAGTTGACCCTGACTGAGTCTTGCAGAGTGGCACATCCCAAAATGTCCTGGACTATGTGTTGAGGGACGTGCTGAAGCTTGGGGCAGCTGTCGCCAAGGCACAGTGAGGAAAGAGCATTGTCTGAGGTCTTTCTGCTGAAGGCAAATGAGGATCCAATCAATTATCGGGCCCTGCCAATGCCTCTTATATATGTGCAAATATAATCATGTAAAAGTAAGAAATGCTTTGGGGTTTGTTGTTGGACAGAGTCAAACTCCATTTTTTTTTTCATATGCTACTGTCCAGAACCGTAGTAGGCTTGCTACTGTCCAGTAGCAAGCCTACTACTGCTGCAGGCAGTGCATTCCACACCCCTACTCCTCTCTGAGTAAAGAACATCTATCCTATATCTTTCACCCCTCAATTTAAAGCTATGTCCCCTCGTGCTACTAGCACCATCCACGGCTTTCACTGTCCAACCTATCTAACCCTCTGATTATCTGATATTCTTTTCTTATCAAGCTTAACTTGTAAGTTTGATACGCAGGCCTATCAAACTTACAAATTAACTCAAAGATTGGATTGTCACTCAGCATACACTGCCTCTATGCAACAGGCTGAGAAACCAGCTAGGATAGGTATGAAGGAAAGACTGGCATCTACATAGCGCCTCTCGGATGCTTCGTGACCACTTTTGAAATGCAATCGCCGCTGTAGTGCGAAAATTGCAGCAGCTAATTGACGCATGGCAAGATTCCACAAACAGCAAATGCGATAAATGAGCAAATTACTCAAAATGAATGCTGGCCAGGGGCACCACTGCTCTTTGTCAAAGTGGGAGTTCTGTATCCACCTCTGAGAGAAGGGGTTCCCTAGTCTAACACCAGAAATGGAAGACAGGGCCTCAAAGAGAGTGGATGGGAATGTCATTATTACAGATAACTCTCTGAAGTCAGACTTGAACCCATAACCTTCGAGGAGAAAGTGAGGGCTGCAGATGCTGGAGATCAGAGCTGAAAATGTGTTGCTGGAAAAGCGCAGCAGGTCAGGCAGCATCCAAGGAGCAGGAGAATCGACGTTTCGGGCATAAGCCCTTCTTCAGGATTCGTCCGAAACGTCGATTCTCCTGTTCCTTGGATGCTGCCTGACCTGCTGCGCTTTTCCAGCAACACATTTTCAGCTTTGAACCCATAACCTTCTGATTCAGTGGTAAGCTTGTTACTAAGAGAGCTATGGCAGGAGGCAGGTAGACAATAGGATTGGCTTTACATTTCTTTGACATTAAACCAACATAGACACGTAATAAGATAAATGAGGTTAGATCCTGTTTTGCACTAAAGCTAGAGAAGTAATAAGGAAGTATTACAGGAAAGAAGATTCAACATTGAAATATCATCTTCTGTTTTGTTCTCAGTATGATACATGTGCGACAGTTAATTAAACACGGTCAATTATATGATTTTTTTTGGGGGGGGTTGATATTATTGAATTTACAGAAGTTAGAGATATCAAACTAGATTTCAGAAAGGTAACGAGTTCCACTGTTCAGTACTTTGTTTGCAAAGACCATATAACCTTCTTGTTGCACTTTCATGTTAAGAATATAAAATTATTTCAAATTGGCCATGCTCTCCCCGTGCCTACCATAATGGTAACTCCTACCTGGTGCTGAGAAGTGTGGAAGCAGTTGCCAAGAAGGAAATGGAGGCAGCAAATGGCCAAAACTAAGCTGATTGGATATGAATCCTGTCATGGTCATTCATGGGATCTGAAATGCTAAAAGTGAACGCGTTTGATTTTGGTGCATAATTAAGATTATTTAACTGTCACCCAGTAATAGCATTTTCTGGTGAAATTAGTCATCGATTTGGAGACACTCAAATTCCACTCCAGCGTTCAGTGTTTGGTGGATATGTGATGTCAATTGTAGTGTTCAATAGTTTGATTGATCTGTGTTTGATTTTGTTAGTTCTCTGATCCCAGTAATTCTACTTGGTTGTTAAACCGACATTTGAAGCTAGACAACAGCTTAAACACATGCTAAGACCATGTATGTGCACAGCAAATCACAGGGGCTCTGAGATACTTTAAAGTATTGCAAAGAAATGGTTGAAATTTGGATCTGGTGCCATCTGTGTGTAGTTCTGAGGTAAATCTGATCCATGTAGAAGATTGCTGAATACTTAACAAAATGTCTGGTCAGGCTCTGGGTGGGGGTGAAGGTGTTGGATCCTGGGAGGCTGATGACTTCAGATCTAGAGTCAGTGTGGGAGTAGGGGATTTAGGCCCCGGGAGGGGGTAAGGGATCTGGAGGAAGTGTAGCTGGGGTGGGTGTGGTGCAATTCAGTATAAATAATTAGGTAGTTACTCAGGGGTTAATCATGTATTTGACAGTCTAACATTTCCTGACCCTCTATTGACTTTATTCCATTGGAATCTCTGAGTTCTGTGATTTAGCTGGACAACTCCAAATGGTACTGACCAGATTGGCACTGGATCTACAGGGCTAACTGTGACCCACTGTCTGGACTGCAAAGGCACCGATTCCTGAACCATAATCGCTCTCCCATCAGTGGATTGACCATGCCTAAGCTCCAGGACTAATATGGGAGGCTACCATTTACTCACAGAGTTTTAGTCATGCAGCACGGAAACAAACCAGTCCATGCTGACCATAATCCGAAACTGCGTCCAACATGTCTGCACTTGGTCCACATCCCTCCAAGCATTTCTTATATATGTACTTGTCCAAATGTTTTTTTAAGTGTTGTAACTGTACCTGTATCCACCACTTCCTCTGGGGTTCATTCCACATGAACTACCCTCTGTGTATTCAAGAGTCCCTCATATCTTCTTTAAATCTTTCTCCACTCAGCTTAAAAAACGTGCCCCCTAGTGTTGAAATTCCCCCTTGCTAGGGAAACGATGCCTGCCATTCACCTTCTCTATATCCTTCATAATTTTATAAACTTCTATAAGGTCACGCCAAACCTATCTAACTACTCAGAATAATTCAAACCTTCTATTCCCAGCAACATCCTAGTAAATCTTTTCTGAACCATTTCCAGCTTCACAATACCCTTCCTACAGCAGGCTGACCAGAACGGGACACAGTATTCTGGAAGAGACCTCACCAACATCCTGTATAACCTCAACATGACATCCCAATGAAGGCAAGTGTGTTTAAGTTCTTCTTAACCATCCTGTCTACTTGTGATGCAATCTTCAAAGAATTAAGGGCCTGAACCCTTAGGTCTTCCCTGTTCTACAACACTCCCAAAGAACAAAGAATAAAGAACAAAGAAAATTACAGCACAGGAACAGGCCCTTCAGCCCTCCAAGCCTGTGCCAATCCAGATCCTCTCTCTAAACCTGTCACCTATTTTCTAAGGATCTGTATCCCTCTGCTCCCTGCCTATTCATGTTTCTGTCTAGATACATCCTAAATGACACTATTGTGCCCACCGCTACTACCTCCACTGGCAATGTGTTCCAGGCACCTACCATCCTCTGCATAAAGAACTTTCCACACATATCTCTCCTAAACCTTTCCCCTCTCACCTTGAACTTGTGACCCCTAGTAACTGAGTCCCCCACTCTGGGAAAAAAGCTTCTTGCTATCCACCCTGTAAATACCCCTCATGATTTTGTAAACCTCAATCAGGTCCCCCCCTCAACCTCCATTTTTCTAATGAAAATAATTCTAATCGACTCAACCTCTCGTCATAGCTAGTGCCCCCATACCAGGCAATATCCTAGTGAACTTCCTCTGCACCCTCTCTAAAGCATCTACATCCTTTTGGTAATGTGGCGAGCAGAACTGTATGCAGTATTCCAAATGTGGCCGAACCAAAGTCTTATACAACTGTAACATGACCTGCCAACTCTTGTACTCAATACCCCGTCTGGTGCCGTGTGCCTTCTTTACCACTCTATCGACCTGTGTTGCCACCTTCAGGGTACAATGGACCCGAACACCCAGATCTCTCTCTACATCCATTTTCCCCAGGGCTTTTCCATTCACCGTACAGTTCACTCTTCAATTGAATCTTCCAAAATGCATCACCTCGCGTTTGCCCAGATTGAACTTCATCTGCCATTTCTCTGCCCAACTCTCCAATCTATCTATATTCTGTTGCATTCTCTGACAGTCCCCTTCACTATCTGCTACTCCGCTAATCTTAGTATCATCTGCAAACTTGCTAAACAGACCACCTATACCTTCCTCCAGGTCATTTATGTAAATCACAAACAAAAATGTTCCCAGCACAGATCCCTGTGGAACCCCACTGGTCGCTGGTGTCCACTCCTTTCCACTACTACTCTCTGTCCCCTATTGCCCAGCCAGTTCTCTATCCATCCAGCTAGTCCACCCTGGACCCAATGCTACTTCACTTTTTCATCAGCCTACCCTGGGGAACCTTATCAATCACCTTACTGAAGTCCATGCACATCTACAGCCCTTCTCTCATCCATCAACTTTGTCGCTTCCTCAAAGAATTCTATTAAGTTGGTAAGACATGACCTTCGCTGCACAAATCCATGTTGCCTATCACTGATAAGCCTATTTTGTTCCAAAAGGGAATAGATCTTATCCCTTGGTATCTACTCTAGCAGCCTCCCTACCAGCTAACAGCCTCTACTTTTAATTGTGTAAGTGCTGCACTTGCTTGTTTCACCAAAATGCAATATCTCACTTTTATCCAAAAAAATTCCATTTGCCAACCCTCAGCCCACTGACCCAATAGATCAAGATCAAGATCAAGATCAAGAGCAAACTTACATCTCTTTGTAATCTTAGAAAATCTTCTTTACTGTTCATTTTACCACTACTTTACGTATCACCTACTAACCCCTAACTAAATCGATCTCACTGAACTTGTTTGAGGGCTTCTTCCCTTAGACTTTGAGACATGGCTGTTTGCTTGGTGTGTTTGGTGTGTACAGACTAATGTGGCAGGTTTGAGATCGACATACCACAGAACCACACAGCAGTAATTCCACCTCCTTCATTGATGAGGGCTGGCAAACATGGCAAGCCAACTGGCTTTTGGCTGAGGGAGGAAAGCACTAAACAGCAAGGTAAGGTAGTGTAAGTGGAAGCATCCAGATTGGCGCTCAGATGGTGAACCATAAGACGACAAAGGAACATCCCAGAATGCCAACCTCATCCATTCTATGAGCTAGGGTACCCACTCCTGTGTGCCCAGTGTTCTTGCAGCAGCTTTTCAATGAAAGTGCCAATCAAAGTACAAAATGCAGCATGGTCGTGCCGAAATAGATTGCAATTGAATTAGAATTAGATTTGGATTTTATTGAAAAGTATGGTCAAGTATTGGAATACACGGGTATGGTGAAAAGTGTACAAATTCGCCATTCTCCAGTGACATTTTGGTTACAAAACCAGAATAACAAAGAAAAAAACAACAGCAGAAATAAAAGAAAACCAAAAAATAAGAAAAATGTCCAAATCTCAAAGTCCAAGACTTATTTCCAAACAGATGTTTGAAACCACTGATGCAGGTACTCAGGTCTAGTCATGGCCTGGAGTCTCGGTCAGCCTGCGATTCTCGCATCGATCACTGGGAGAAGCCACATTCGTGGTGCCATTGACACTGCCGCCTCCAATCACTGGAGGATCAGGGATGTGCCATGATGATACAAGGAAGCTAACACATGTCAGATGCTCATGGAGTCCACCCCCAGTCATAGGCTGCAGGTACCCAAGATGGAAGTCCAGAAGAACAAACAGCAAGAGGGAGTTTCCAAGTACACGTTCTGATTGATCATGTGGGGAATTCTCAGGGTCTGCCTTCACTAAGGTGAGATGAAATAATAATGAGGGTGATAATGAAAGATAATCCCTGTTCAGAGGTCGCTCACTGCTCACGAGTGACAAACGTATCTTGACAATTGGAAACTACTTAGAAAATGCAACTTGTTGATGATAACGTTGAGGAGGACCTGCTTTGATTCTTAGGTGACTCTCCCAAATTTACTGGCTTATTCTGGATCTGGGGAGATTCCAGCCATGGTATTAAATCACTCTATGATCTGTGTAACTGTAACCTGATTGCTTAAGTCCATGGGGTAGAGCAGAGAGAGGCGATTCAGCAAATCAATCAACACCAACCCTCTGAAGGGCATCTTATACAGACCTACAACCCTGCATTTCCCACAGCTAACACAGCGTTTGGACTGTGGGAGGAAACCCACACAGGAACATGCAAATTCCACACAGGCAGTTGCCTGAGCTTGGAATCGAACCTGGGTCCCGAGTACTATGAGGCAGCAGTGTTAACCACTGAGCCATCATGTTGCCGCAAGCTAGGGAGTGCATTAAGCAAAAGAGCTTCTCGAGAAGATCTAGGCTGAGACCAAGTCTGTGGAAAATCCTTGAAGTTCTGAGATATGTTAAAGTTTAGTAAATGAACTGTTATAGACTTGGAACCCGAGCCAACTCTGTTTTTTTCGAGATTAAAGTAGTTTTATACAATGTACAGGCAAATCAGCAAATGGATGGTATTAACATTCACATTGAAAAGCTAGAGGAAGCAAGCAATAGTGCTTTGATGTCTGGTGGCTGAGGGTGGTGGGAGATGGAGAAGAGGAACCAGAGTTAGAAGGGAAATGGTGGGTAGAGAGAGTTCTGGATGGGGTGATTTAATGGAATGATGGCTGAATTGCCAGAGAGATTAAACAAGGGCAAAGCAAGGCAGAGGGCCATCTTTTAAAGGCTGCAATTTGAGAATAGCACTGTCAGGCTCATGAAAGAAATGGATGGTTAAGAAGCACCGATATTCAAGAAAAATCAATTGAAAGGAAAGAGCCTTTTAAATTCTAAGCATTTTGGAGCCAAGCACTAAAAGTGAAGAGCCTGAGAATAGTTGCATTTTATAAAATTGCTGATACTTATTGGACAGAAATCAGCCACTGCTGATATCTGCCATCAAGCTGACTTCAGAAACATAGAGGCTTTACAACATAGAATTCTTTGTAACAAATAGTTCAGTTTATGTGTTATAGTTGACTGCAATAATATCTCCAGTGATAAAGCAAGCATAAATTCAATGGATGTGATTAAATGTGTGATTAAAAGCAAGATTAATTGCAATTAAAATCTTTAACTGAATCATTAATTATGATTCTTTTTTTAATGGTTTGACAGTTCTAATTATATTATTGCTGATACATGCTTATAATCTGGGCTGACCCCAGTACATTCATGAGGGTGTACCGCACTGCCGGAGAAACTGTCATAAAGATGAGGCATTAAACTGAAGCGTATTTGATCATGTGCATGTCACCCATTCCCCAGTGTGAATAGAACAGAGCAAGTCATAATCACAGCACAGAAACAAACTCTTTAGTCTAAACCATCCATGCCCACCAGACATCCTAAATTAATCTAGCCCCATCTGCCAGCATTTGGAGCATATCCCTCTAAACTCTTCCTGCTCCAATCCAGATGCCTTTTAAATGTTGTAGTTATATCAGCCTCCATCACTTCCACTGACAGCTCATTCCAAACGCGTACCACCCTCTGCGTGAAAATGTTGCCCCTCAGTTAAAATAACTCCTTGAAGGCTGGTATCCCTTCACCAATTTGTCCTTTATTTACATGTGTGTAGTACATGATGCTGACCCAGCTCTCTGAGAGCTGGCTCTTCGAGTTAACAGACACTCCTGTTTTTTTTTTAAATTTTATTAAACAATTACAAAAGAGTTTACAGAAAAACAGTTAACATTTACAGCTGTATATAACAGCAATTTTACAAGGGAGACGAGCAGCAAAGCCAGGCTCCAAACCCTACCGTTCAACCAGTTTACAGGGAAATGAGGACAAACCCCAAATCCCAGTTTACACTCCTGTTTATTTTATTTATTTATTTTTTTTTAACCTGTTTTTTTTTCTATTTTTTTTCTTTTTCTTTTTCTTTTTTTTTCTTTAGAGTTGGAGGGAGAACCACTCCTGTTTTTTTTTTCTTTTAACCCCCACACTACCACCTAAGTGCGGTAGTGCTTATTTTATCCCCAGCACCCATGGTGTGTGTGCAGGTGTGAGACACAGTGAAAGACACAAAGTGCACGAATGTTTTATTCAATTTCCACCACTGGGAAGATAGGAAAACACCCGGTTGGCCAGTGACAAGCAGTGCCCTTCACATCAAAGGGCAGTGCTGTGTGATCAAAACAGTGAGGGGGAGGGTAGGGACTAAATCAAAATAGAGTTGGAGGGAGAAATGATGCACTCCACTCCCTGCGGCGCCCACCTCTCCCTGAACAACTCCAGGGTGTTGGTGGACACCGCGTGCTCCTTCTCCAAGGACACCCGGGCTCTAACGTAACCGCGGAAGAGGGGCAGGCAGTCGGCCCTAACGACCCCCTCCACGGCCCGCTGCCTGGACCTGTTAATGGCCAGTTTGGCCAGGCCCAGGAGCAGACCCACGAGGAGGTCTTCAGACCTGCCCTCCCTCCTCCGTACCGGGCGCCCAAAGATCAGGAGCGTGGGACTGAAGTGCAGCCAAAAACAGAGGAGAAGGTTTTTAAGAAAATCAAAAAGGGAGTGCAAACGCCCACACCCAATATACACGTGGTCCACGGACTCCACAGCGCCACAGAACAAGCAGTTGGGCTGGGAGTCCGTGAACCACCGCAATCTGCGGTTACATTCCTGTTTATTTTTTTAAAACTTTTTTCCCCAGCACCCATAACACTCCTGTTTTTTTTTATTTTTTTTATTTTTTTACCCACACTACCACCTAAGTGCGGTAGTGCTTATTTTATCCACAGCACCCATGGTGTGTGTGTGCAGGTGGGAGACACAGTGAAACATTCCTGTTTATATCTGTCAGTTAGGTCTCCCTGATTGGACCAGATTAACAGCCCCAATCAGGGAACTCATATTCTATGAGATCCACCTGGCTGACATCATTCCAATCATTGCGCTCCCCTCTAAGTCCTGGAGCGGACATTATCCTGCAGCTTCTTCTTTGGCGTTTTCACACCAGCTCCGGTTCCTCCAACTCTGCCTCGGATGATGTGTCAGGCTAATGCTCGGACCCCAACCAACCAACGCTACCAACTACCTGGTTCTGTATCTCAACTACTGGCTGTGGGATCTTGCTGTGCGTATGTTGGCTGCTTCACTTGTTACACAGTGGTGACTGAACTTTTGGTTGTTGGCAAACACTTGGGGTGTCTTGATCATTGTGATAAGGTGCTTACTGAATGAAAGATGATCCACTGACAAGTGCTTCGAATCAATGTTTGCACAGATTAGGATACATTGCTTTTATTGTAGAAGACATAGAGATCATCAAATTGAAGTATTGAAGGGGAGCCCAGGAACTGATGATTGGTTTTGTTTTTTCACATTCATGGGGCACTGGTATCATTGGCTGAGCCATCTCTAAATGATTTGAGAAGGTGGTGAGCTGCCCTCTTGACCTTAGAACATAGAATATAGAACAATACAGCGCAGAACAGGCCATTTGGCCTTTGATGTTGCGCCAACCTGTGAACTAACCTAAGGCCATCCCCCTACACTATCCATCATCATTCTTGCGCTTATCCAAGAATTGTTTAAATGCCTCTAATGTGGCTGAGTTAACAACATTGGCAGACAGAGCATTCCATGCCCTTACCACTCTCTGAGTAAAGAACCTGCCTCTGACATCTGTCTTAAATCTATCACCCCTCAAATGTGTAGCTATGCCCCCTCGCACAAGCTGACGTCATCATCCTAGGAAAAAGACTCTCACTCTCTACCCTATCTAATCCTCTGATCATCTTGAATGTCTCTGTCAAAACCCCCCTTAGCCTTCTTCTCTGCAATGAGAACAGACCCAAGTCTCTCAGCCTTTCCTCATAAGACCTTCCCTCCAGATCAGGCAACATCCTGGTAAATCTCCTCTGCACCTTTTCCAATGCTTCCACATTCTTCCTGTGGGGCGACGAGAACTGTACACAATATTCCAAGTGCGGCCGCACTAGCATGACATTACAGCTCTGGAACTCAATCCCTCTACCAATAAAACCTAACACACTGTATGCCTTCTTAACAGCACTATAAACCTGGGTGGCAACTTTAAAGTTCAGTCACCACTGTGTAACAAGTGAAGCGGCCAAAGTACGCACAGCAAGATCCCACAGCCAGTAGTTGAGATACAGAACCAGGTAGTTGGTAGCGTTGGTTGGTTGGCCTGACACATCATCCGAGGCAGAGTTGGAGGAACCGGAGCTGGCGTACATGGACTCCAAGATCCCTCTGGACATCCACACTACCAAGAATCTTTCCATTGACCCAGTATTCTGCCTTCCTGTTATTCTTCCCATAGTGAATCACCTCACATTTATCTGCATTGAACTCCATTTGCCACTTCTCAGCCCAATTCTGCAGTTTATCCAAATCCCCCTGCAACCTGTAACATTCTTCCACACTATCCACAATTCCACTGACTTTAGTGTCATCTGCAAACTTACTAATCCATCCACCTATGCCAGCGTCTAAGTCATTTATAAAAATGGCAAACAGCTGTGGTCCCAAAACAGATCCTTGTGACACACCACTAGTAACCAGACTCCAGGCTGAATATTTTCCATTAACCACCACTCACTGCCTTCTTACAGAAAGCCAGTTTCTAATCCAAACTGCTAAATCACCCTCAATCCCATGCTTGTGTATTTTCTCCAACAGCCTACCATGTGGAACTTTATCAAGGGCTTTACTGAAGTCCATGTATACCACAGCAACTGCCCTACCCTCATCCACATGCTTCGTCACCTTTTCAAAAAACTCAATGAGGTTTGTGAGATAGGACCTGCCCTTGACGAAACAATGTTGACTATTTGAATTCAAATTGTTCCTTGCTAGATGAATATAACTGCTGACAATGTGCAGTTGGGCACCCACAATGCTATTACAGAGGGAATTCCTAGATTTTGATCAAACGATGCTGTAGGATGATGTATGGTTTGGAAGGGAACGCATGGGTGATGATGTTCCCTTGCATCTCCATCTCTTCCCTCCTTGTGTTGGAGGTTGTGGGTTTGGAAGGTGTTGCCCAAGGAACCATCGTAGGTTCCTGCAGTGCATCTTGTAGATAGTTGAAACTTTATTGCTGGAACAGCACAGCAGGTCAGGCAGCATCCAGGGAACAGGAGATTCGACGTTTCGGGCACAGGCCCTTCTTCAGGAATTCCTGAAGAAGGGCCTGTGCCCGAAACGTCGAATCTCCTGTTCCCTGGATGCTGCCTGACCTGCTGTGCTGTTCCAGCAATAAAGTTTCAACTTTGATCTCCAGCATCTGCAGACCTCACTTTCTCCATCTTGTAGATAGTCCACACTGCTGCTGTCATGTGTTGGTGGTGGAGGGAATAGATGTTGAAAGTGGTGGACCAAGCAGGCTGTTTAGTCTTGGATGGTGTCACACTTCTTGAGTGTTGTTGGAACTGCATCCATCCAGTCAGTTAGGGTGTATTCCATCACACTGTCATGCTGACAGGGCTATAGTTTCCAGGGTTATACTTGGCCCTTTTCTTAAACAATGGCGTCACATTTGCAATCCTCTAGTTCCCTGAGACTAAACCTGTGTTCAGAAAGACCTCAGAAATGTCTGCCAATGACTCCATAATTTGCTCCTTTAACTCTTTCAGCAATCTCAGATGCGCCCATCCTGGACTGGCAACAACTCTACCTGGAGTGCTGCCAGTCTTTTTAGAACGTAGGACATAGAGCAGAGAGCAAATCAGCTCAATGCAGGCCCTTCGGCCCACGATTTTGTGCCGAGAATTTATCTTTATCTAAGATCAACCTTAAAAATCACACACACCAGGTTATAGTCCAACAGGTTTGATTGGAAACACTAGCTTTCTGAGCGCTGCTCCTTCATCAGGCGGTTAAGGAGCGATGCTCTGAAAGCTAGCGCTTCCAAGTAAACCTGTGTTGCATGATTTTTACCTTTGTCCACCCCAGTCCAACACCAGCATCTCCAAATTGTAAGATCAACCTAACCTACACACCCTTCAATTTACCATGTGTTTATCCAGCAGCCACTCGAATGTCCCTACTGCCTCGGACTCTACTATCACCGCTGGCAGTGCATTCCACGCACCCACCACTCCCTGCGTAAAGAACCTTTAACACCTCTTCTTTATCTATCAGTACACCCGTGTTCTTCAACCACGGCATTCTCACTGTCTTCTAACTTGGTAAAGACCGAAGCAAAATATTCACTTAGTACCCCTTCGATATCCATTCATTCAGTGGACAGCTTACTCTGCTTGATTCTTAAAACCCAAATCTATTCTTCAGTAATCTTTCACTGTTGGAACAACTTTTTACAGTTGGTTTTAGTGCAGCCTGCCAACTTTTCCCCATGCCTCCTCTTAGCATTCCTTATTCCAACCTTAGCCTTTCTCCTGCAATTGAGACACTCTCCCTGGTTTCTATTGTTATTCTTATTCTACTATGCATCATTTGCTTCCTTTTTCTTCCTTACTTTGTCATCAATATCCACAGTCATACAGGATATTCTAGCTTTATATGCCCTGTATTTATTTCTCATAGCTGTTCTTAACATGGTGAATCATTCTCATGGTACCCAGCTTGCTTATTCTATTTATAACTCTTTAGAAATTCTCCCATTGTTCATGCACTGTTCCATCTACAAAAATGCCTTTCCAACCAATCTGCTCTAGTTCAACTCTTAAATCCCTGAATTCTGCCCTTTTCCAGAATGGAATCTTAATCATTGTCTGATTTTTATCCTTTTCCAACTTAATATTGAACCTTATTACATTATGATTGCTATTTCCCAATGCTCTCCTACTCTGACATTCTCCAAATTTTCTATGACCAGATCCACCATTATTCCATCCCTGGTAGGACTGGAAATGTACTGTGCCAGAAAGATCTCTGCACACATTATAGGTATTTCATCCCCCCCATGCCTCATATCCTTTCTCCTCTACTCCAGGGTAATTGAAATCACCAATTAGCTGGCCTGAAGATTTCCATAATCTGCCAACAAACACCTTCTTCTACTTGCTCCCCATTATTTGGAGCGTTGTAATAAATACCCAATAAATTCACCACTCCCTTCCTGTTTCTCACCTCCAACAATATAGATTTTAATTCAGGAACTGCATCTTGTTCAAGGAAAATGATAACCAAGACTGTGACAGGTCCTCCCTTTTCACCCACCCTATAAGCTTTATAACCTGGGATGTTAAGTACCCAGTCCTGTTCGGGCTTGAGCCACATTTCTGTCAATGCTGCTATGCCATATTCCCCTATGGCAATAATAGTTCATCTCTTATTGGAGATGGTCATTGCCAGACCAAAACACCAACCTTAAAATTAAAACTAGGCCATTTTAGGATGACCACAGAAAATACTTTGTCAGCCAAATGGGAGGAAATCTGAAACTCTTGCCCGCAAGAAACTGTTGAAATTGCAAGTCATTTGGAAATGTCAAAAAGGATTTCGAGGTGTTTTTGCTCTGAAATGCTTTGAAGGATTGCAGAGTTAAGGAGTGGTACAGAGCAATCATCATCTGATCAAAACTGCAGAAGAAGCTCAAAGGGTGAAGAACAACTTTCTGTTCCAATGTTCTTTCGGGTGGGCTCACAATTACAAGCTGTCCCCTCTCTCCAGTGGGTCCCAGAAGATCAAAGTGCAGCAGTGGGAGGGACACACTGGTTGGGAAAGTGCTGAGTAAATGCTAGAACTTTGTGTGATTTTGATCCCCTTCTGGTTTAGGAGCAGCAGAAATGGGAAATTGCAACTCCGTCCATTCCTGATGATAGCTCAAAAACTTTCTTTCCACCACTGAGTATATACCTGCCCATGCCAGCCAATACCAACACAGTGACCCTGCTTGAAAGAGGATTGGGTGCTAATATTGGAAGGTGCCACACCCCCTGGGCTCTCACAATACTAACAGGCTCATCTTCTCCTCCTCTAAATACTGGGGCCATGATGTTGGGATTTAGCCCAGATGATAGGGAGCCTGTCCCAGTGAATCTACGTTACAGGAAGATGAGATCACTGCAGGTTAGATCTTGCTGGTGTAACAATTCCAGATGAACCCTCTGTGTTGCCTGTTGCTTTTTTGCTTTCTGAGAAAATTACATCCATTAAATTAAAAGGCAATCATAACCATGATTAAAGATTTAAATAGCATTCTTCAGGATACCCCATAAAATATTTTATGCATCATTAACCAGAAGGAGATACAACTTAGGGTCTTCTGTGGTTGTTGCTTAGATTGGGATTAAGATTCAGATTTTCTTATTGTCATGCGATCTCAAGTACAGAAAAACAGGAGGACAGTGGAATGTGGGATATGGGCCGAGTGCTGGCAGGTGGGACTAGATTGGGTTGGGATATCTGGTCGGCATGGACGGGTTGGACCAAAGGGTCTGTTTCCATGCTGTACATCTCTATAGCTCTAACTTCGGTACAACGGTACCTGGGTACAAAAAACTTAGGTACAAAGTAGTAAGAGAAACAGAGTTTCAAAATTGAGCATTACCTTCTTTGGATAAGTAGAAATAAAAGACAGTAACAATTGTTTTTCTAACTCTTGCCAGAAGACACACTGGTGTCTCAGCTGTGACAGTGTATCTTACTGCTTAAGAATATTGGTCTAGTTTTAATATTAAGGTTGGTGTTTTGGTCTGGCAATGACCGGCTGGTTAATTGTTGCTCTCCCCGTCTCCTGGATAGTTAGGAGTCATGCATTTATTTGGAATGAAGGATGGGAGGGCTGCAGCACAAAGGTGTACACCCAGCAAGAGGTGAAAAATATCCAAAGGAAAGAGGTCACATTCCCTCCAAGTGAAATGCAACTTGCTGTTTGGATTCTGGATGTAGGTCTGGGGACAATGTTCACAAAACCGGTCAGAATTAAGAGGCAATAGAGTCTCCATTTATTATTCTGCCATTAACACTCCCTGTTTCACCAATACTTTGTTCCTTCATATCAACGACTTCCAATCCCTTTGCATTTCTTTCTCTGACTTCTTCATATCTGACACTAACACGATTTAATCTCACTTGCCCTCAGCCCTATCCCAGACGCTTCCTCTGTCCTTCCTTCCCTTCTTTTCAAAACAAAGTCCATTATGAGTGGCTCAGTGGTTAGCACTGCTGCCTCACAGCACTCAGGACCCAGGTTCAATTCCACCTTTGGGCAAATGAGTAGAGTTTGCCTGTGTCTAAATGAGTTTCCTCCAGGTGGCCCAGTTTCATCCCACAGTGCAAAGATACACAGGTTAGGTGGATTGGCCGTGGGAGATGTAGGGTTACAGGGAAAGGGTAGTGGCTGGGTCTGGGTGGGATGTTCTGTGGATGGTTGGTGTAACTGTGATGGGCCAAATGGCCCGCTCCTACACTGCAGGAATTCTATGATTCGAATTGCCTTTTAACTGAGTGCATTTCTTCATTCATTTCTAGTTCAGTCCAGAAGAGAATATATAGAAAATACAAGTGGGCCATTTGGCCCCTCGCGCCTGCTTTCCCCATTCAATATGAGCATGGCTGCTCATCCAATTCAGTGCCCTGTTCCTGCATTCTCCCCATACCCTTTGATTCTTTTAGCCATAAGAACTCAATCTAACTCGTTCTTGAAGACATTCAATGTTTTGGCCCCAACTGCTTTCTGTGGCAGAGAAATCCATAAGCTCACCACTGTCTGGGGTGAAGACATTTATTCTCATCTCAGTCCTAAATCAGGTATCGCCCCGTCCCCTTCCCCCCAAATCCGTATAAATTCCAGTGAATATCATTCTAACTGAAACAATCTCTCTACATATGTCAGTCCTGCCATCCTAGGAGTCAGTCTGGTAAACCTTTGTTGCCCTCCCTCCTTAGCTAGAGCATCCTTCCTCAGATCAGGAGATCAAAACTTCACCCAATACTTCAGGTGTGATTTCAACTTTTGCAGTAAGACATCCCCGCTCCTGTACTCAAATTCTCTCACAACAAAGGCCAACATACCTTTAGCTTCTTCAACTGCCTGCTGCATCTGCATGCCTACTTTCAGCGATTGGTGCACAAGGATGAGAATCTGCCTCCTTGCTTTTACCAGCAAAATGGTTAGCCTCACATTCATTCACATCATATTGCATCTGCCTCGCATTTG
This sequence comes from Chiloscyllium plagiosum, assembly GCF_037043375.1. Lineage (NCBI taxonomy): Eukaryota > Metazoa > Chordata > Chondrichthyes > Orectolobiformes > Hemiscylliidae > Chiloscyllium > Chiloscyllium plagiosum. Next base: position 68,608,181 of record NW_028270157.1, read on the forward strand.
CCCACTCACACGATTTAGGCTGATGCAGGAAAGGATTGACATGGGTATGGAGGTCATGGGCTAAAATTGTTGAATGCAATATTGCACTCAGAAGACACTTAAATGTCTTGTTGCAAGATGAGATGCTTGTCCTTCAGCTTGTGTTGAGTTACACTGGGACATTGCAGCAACCTGAGGACTGAAATTGGAGGGCAAAGCTTGTGTCATGCTTGCTGATATTTCAGTTAGTCATTTTACAAGCTCCTCGGAGCAATGCTGAATTCAACAATTTCAGACCATGAACTCTTCCCCCATTGCTCCCTCCCCAACCCTCTTCCATGTTGTATCATTTTCTTTGCAATGTCTGGTTTCTATGGTGTTTTTCCTTTCAGACAGAACAGTCAGGAGTAGGCACCAGAGTGGGTACCTGGCAGTTTCAGCTCTCCTGTTGCCCAACCTTCTCTGAGCACAGCGTTTTGAGTCATAGAGATGTACAGCACGGAAACAAACCCTTCAGTCCAACTCATCCATACTGACCAGGTATCCTAAATTAATCTAGTCACATTTGCCAACACTTGGCCCCTATCCCTCTAAATTCTTCCTATTCATGTACCCATCCAGATGCCTTTTAAATGTTGTAATTGTACCAGCCTCCACCACTTCCTCTGGCAGCTCATTCCATCCACGCACTACCGTCTGCTTGAAAAAGTTAACCCTCAAGTCCTTTTTAAATCTTTCCCCTCTCACTTGAAACCTATAGACTTGAAAGCTTTAGACTCCCCTACCCTGGAAAAAGACCTGGGCTACTCACCTTATCCATGCCCGTGAGGATTTTATAAACTTCTATAAGGTCAACCCTCTGCCTCTGATGCTCCTGGGTAAAATGCCCCAGCCTATTCAGCCTCTCTCTATAGCTGAAATCCTCCAACCCTGGCAACATCCTTGGAAATTTTTTCTGCAATGTCCCATGTTTAACATCACCTTTTCTATAGTGGGGGGCCCAGAATTGTTTCTATAGGTTGAATCTCACAGGGGCCTGAGTGACATGGGCTAGGATGAGATTTGTGGCAGCACAGGATGTGAAGTCCATTCAGGCCCATCTCAATATCAAGATCTTCCTGCTCCTTCCAATACATATTTCACAAGCGGTATGCCAAGATTGTAGACAGACCGCAGGAGGTGGTCAATTTATGCATGCCTTAAGCTCCTTGATGATGACCCAATTGCCTTTTCAAATGTCTCCTACATGTACCAAATGCGTCCAACAAACTAACTCTTGGGAAAAAGTCAGTTGTGAGCATCAGTGTGGATGCCTGGCAGTTTCAGCTCTCCTGTTGCCACTGACCAAACCGCAGCTACGGGCACGAGACCGGGCCACTAACTGCATGTAGCTTCCCTCCACGGATATAGGAACCCAATATTAAGCAAACCATCACCACCATCCTGGCACTGCTATAGAGAGTTGGGCATGGATTTGATGGGTTGAGTGGCCTCCATAACCTTATGCAACTGGCAGCAGTAGGAGTTGATAACCCGATGTGGGAGGCCAATGGTCCACCAGTTTGAATTTTCATCCAGTTAAAACCGACTGTGGAAATTGAGAAGCTGAGCATTTAAAAACATTCGCTCATTCAAGCCTTGAGTGGATGGTCCAATTGTAAAGCCACTGTTTTGGAGCTGGCTGTGGAACCAGGTCTCCCAAACCTTTGCAATGCTTTCTGCGCAGAAAAGTGACACGGGGTGGGGGTTGGAGTCCCTGAAAGACGAGAAGGTCATGTGATTAGTGGTTAATGCCCTGTTCTAATGCAGAATGAACTAAAGCAAGTAGGCAACGGCTTTAGCCCGAGGCAATTTGTCAAAACTACATAGAATCCCTACAGTGTGGCAGCAGGCCAGTCAGCCCATCAAGTACACACCAACCTTCCAAAGAACAAAACACCCAGACCCACCCTATAACATTGCATTCCCCACGGCTAACCCACCTAGCTTGCACATACCTGGGCAATTTAGCATGGCCAATCCACCTACTGGATACATCTTTGGATTGTGGGAGGAAATCAGAGCAACCAGAGGAAACCCATACAGACACGGGGAGAACGTGCAAACTCCACACAGACAGTGTCGGGTCCCTGGCACTATAAGGCTGCAGTACGAACCACTGAGCCACTGTGCCACCCATTAATGTTGGCAGATGTGGCTGGTCACATTCAGAATGAAGTCTGGGGGGGGCCTTCCAATGAGCCACATTCCTTGAATAATTCATGTATTAACAAAACTCCAAGAAGAAGCTTTTGTCATGCTCATTAATTGCGTTGATAAACAGAAGAACAAAATACTTCAAATTAAGCAGCTTCTCTTCAAACTTCAGACTGAAGAATTCCACAGCTCATAAAATACCTTTGTAGGAAAGTCACTGCTGCAGTGAAGGAACTGCAGTGGTCAATTCACAAAAGATAATCGCCCACAAACAGCACGTTGGTGCTGGTTAGGGTGGTAGGTCCAAAGTGTCTGGGAGAGCTCCTATACTCTTGTGGATTATTTTCCATCCACTTGAGATGCAGCCTTAAGGGTTTAAGCGTATCTTCCTTAATGGCAGGGTAGCACTCCTGCAGTGCTGTGCTGGTAGGCTCAGCGTGGATTTGGAGCTCAAGTCATTTACTTGCGACTAGGAGACACAATATCCCAGTTCAGAGGCAAGCTGAACATTGGCCAATTTAACCGAACAATAAAAATGCCATCAGCAAAAGAAACAAAGAAAAGGTGAGGTAAAGCTGTTTCACTTTGCAAGTCTTTACGATATGGAATACACTACCTGGAAAGTGTAGTAAAGGCAAGGTTCAACTGAAGCATTCGAGAGAGCATTTGGATAAAAATAATGTGCATGGGCATAGAGATATGACAGGAGCCTGGCACTAAGTAATGATACTCATTTAATAGGTCAGAACAGACTTGGTGGGCTGAATGGCCTTCTGTACCGAACAGGTTCTGTGATTCTTTGATTCGGTGATAACAAGGAGTATGAACATGGAAAACGTGGAAAAATTCCAACATCTTTGGAATTGCAATTGGCAGGACGGAGATTTCAAAGGAGGTGGCTGTGGAGGGCAAAGTAAGTAATAATGTCACTAATGTTGTCAGCATATCATTCTGACCATGACAGAAGCAACACTGTATAACTAGAGAGACTTGATTTGTTTTTATTCCTTCACCAGGATGTGGGCATCACTAACACCAGCACTCACTGCCCATTCTTAATGGCCCAATTAATTGCTTTGGGTCTGGAGTCACACGTAGGCCAGATCATGTAAAGAGGGCAGTTTCCTTCTCTGAAGGACATTGGTGGACCAGATGGGTTTTTCCAACAATCGACAATGGACTCATGTTCATTATTAGACTCCAAATTCAAATTCCACCATCTGCCATGACAGGATTTAAATCTGGGTCCGCAGAACTTGCCTCGGTCTCCGGATTAACAGTCTAGCAATAACACCACAAAGTTGTTGCCTCCCAGGCAATACTTACCTGAAGATAAGGGTCTAGGCTATCGTCTTAATATATTTTGAGAGGGTTTGAGCTGCCAATAACACTAGACAGACCATAAACCTTTGGCCAGCCTCTTAAATGCTCAACAAGTTGTCACCACGATGACAATGTTTTAAGGTCATGCATTACAAATTGACAATGAAGCATGTTCCAGGAAAGACTCCAAATGAGTACAGATAGTCTGCTCATAGCGGGAACTCACAAAAGGGGGTGAGGCAGATAAGGAGGAAAGGATTAAAGTTAATGGGACGAGGATGTCGTTGATCTGAGCACCATTCTGAACAAGAGACTGAGAAATGTACAGCATGGAAACAGACCCTTTGTTCCAACTCATCCATGCTGACCAGATATCCTAAATTAGTCTAGTTCCATTTGCCAGCATTTGGCTCATATACCTCTAACCCTTCCTATTCATGTACCCATCCAGATGCCTTTTCAATGACATGATTATACTCTCCACCATCACTTCCTCTGGCAGCTCGTTCCATACATGCACTTCCACTTGCTCCCTTCAACTTGTAACTCTTCTCACTCCGTCATTCTCTTCATCTCTCTCTTCCACATCAAATGCTCGAGAGACAGAGAGAGGAAAACTGCAGTGAGTGGAAGGGTCCAGCAGGTAAAAACAAAGAGTAGGTGTGAAGAATTAGTGGGAATGTTTGGGTTAGTTAGGTTAAAGGAAAGCAATACATTGTCACTATAAAGATCACATTTCAAGAATATCAGGAAGAATGGCTTCAGCTGGTATTTCTTTTTAGGAACACATATATAGTGTGAATAAAGAGTTGGAATTATTTTTATGTGCTAAAGTCCAGATTACTGAGAGAGTATTAGTCTGCTACATTCCCAACACTAAGAGAACCAGAATGAACCAAATCAGATCCGTCACTCCTGAAAAGGCTGGTTTTTCTTAACTTCTTGTTATAATAAGGGGACCTTAGCTTCCCAGGAGTTGTATTTGGTCACAAAGTTAGAAGATGCTTCATTAAGAACAAGGTAAGCAGGGAAGGTGAGAGCATTTCATATTACTCAGTGTTTTAGAGCAATGGGATGCACACACTCATCCAACCCTCGATTACATCAGGATTGCAGGGAGGAAACAGCATTCTCTGAGGACCACAGAACCTGATGGAGTACTGCACTGTCAATCCAGGGACCCAGGTACTGTCCTGGGATCTGGGTTTGAATCCTATCATAGCAGATGGTGGAATTTGAATTCAATAAGAATCTGGAATTAAGAGTCTAATAATGACAATGAAACTGTTGCCAATTGTCAGGGAAGACCCATCTAGGTCATTAATGCCCTTTCGGGAAGGAAACTGCCATCCTTACTTGGTCTGGCCTACACATGACTCCAGACCCACAGCAATGTGGTTGACTCTTAACTGCCCCCTGGGCAATTAGGAATGGGCAATAAACTCTGGCCTAGATCAGAGATGCCCTCATCCTGTGAATCAATGAAAAAAGGCAATCTTGACATGCAGGGCTACTATCAATGTTACTCTAGCATTGCTGTATTAGAACAGTTGGAGGCATTCTAAGATTGAATCTCAAGAGAAAATTGATATGTATACGTGACTCCACAATATACAGTCAATATGTTAATAATCTTGATTCTTCTTTTAAAAATGTTCCTTGCCTTCAATGTATAGATGATTCCACTCCCCGCTCCCCCTCCCCCCACTCAGTGCTACAACGTGTGCTTTAATGAGGATTTACTTGGTAACAAGCTGAGAGAGGACTATGGGGATGATGAAGAGGCGACTACTTAATGACAAAGCTGTCTCAAGTTACAGAACTTCAACCACAACCTCAGTGGACGAGGAAACATGAAGCCACTGGATTTACATGGTAAAAAATGCCCCATTATTAGATACCTCAGGTTTTCACTGAACACAGGGAGCTGGCTCCACGCCATTGAGATAAGAAGAGTGAGAGGGAAATGAAATCTAAAACCACCTTGAACTTAGTTCACTTGCAAGCCGATAAACTGCAACGTCCACAGAGCAGGAAGAAACATTCATATAGTGTGTACTGAGGAAGTGACTGCTTTGGAAAAGGTAAAGTCAGCTTTCCTAGTACAGAGTGCACAAGCTGGCCAGACACTTGTATAGTGTAAGGCAGTGAACGAAGAAGTGCTAATTGATCATATGATCCTTGTGGGAGTGAACACCTTGTACTTTGGGGAATGGCTAATGTCGATAATTGTGCAGTCTGGTCTGATCGATGGTTGCCAGGGAGCCATATGCTTTCCACTGGGAACTGACTTTCAGTGATTTGGTGGAGAAAATCCCTGTGGGTTACTGCTGCATAGGTGTGAAGTAAGAACAAAAATGAATAGTAAACATAAATTATTGTTATTTCACATTCATTCGGAGTAGTGCATAGAGCTAGGAGACCTGCCTTTTGGCTTGTCAATGTGGGAAGGAGAGTGGGGACAGTTATTGATAAGGACCAGCATGTTCAGTGCTTCTGTCTGACTCATGGCATGTCTGATCTAAGTCAAACTTACCATACCTTCACTGTGTCATCCTCGAACAGTACATCCTCTCCGGCAGAGAGTGCCAGCTGGATGCCAACATTAGAAACAGCTGCCAGGAGGAGCGTAAAGACCCTGGTTGATAATTACGTTCACTGCATGGGCCCATTAATGAGGAATGAATGGTATTTTTAGAGCCTGAACACAGGATCGATTGCTGTCTCCTAAACGCCTCCAGCTGTTGGAGTAAACATAAAGTTGCTGTCGAGTGAATCCACTCTCCAACAGCAGCGGTCTCATCAGCTTGTCTCCAATTGCTACCAGAGCTGTGAGAGAACCTCAGGGCAGAGTTTTCCCCAAGCCCTGAATGACGTGTGCAATGGGGAGGCAGCTTGGAAAAGACACCAGCACTGAAACAAATACATAGCAGCTGTACAAAACTCTGACCTTAGAGGAAGGGTGTGGAACCATTGGAAAGGGTCAGAGGAGATTTACTCGGATGTTGCCTGGTATGGAGGGAAGGTCTTATGAGGAAAGGCTGAGGGACTTGAGGTTGTTTTTGTTAGAGTAGAAGGTCGAGAGGTGACTTAATTGAGACATATAAGATAATTAGAGGGTTAGATAGGGTGGATAGTGAGAGCCTTTTTCCTCAGATCCATTCCCCTACATTTAACCCCTGACTAATGCACCCAACTTACACATCCCTGAACACTACGGGCAATTTAGCATGGCCAACTCACCCAAACCTGCACAACTTTGGACTGTGGGAGGAAACCAGAGTACCAGGAGGAAACCCATGCAGACACGGGGAGAATGTACAGACTCCACATAGAGGTAGCACAAAGGGACATAGCTTTAAATTGAGAGGTAATAGAAAAAGGACAGATGTCAGAGGTAGTTACTTTACTCGGAGAGTAGTAGGGGCGTGGAATGCACTGCCTGCAACAGTAATAGAGTCGCCAACTTTAAGGGCATTTAAATGGTCATTGGATAGGCATATGGATGAAAGTGGAATAGTGTAGGATAGATGGGTTTCAGAATGGTTCCACAGGTCAGTGCATCATTAAGGGCCGAAGGGCCTGTGCTGTGCTGTAATGTTCTATGTTCTATGTACATTCTTGACGTCGAGAGGAAGAAACCCCCTTCAATTTGCCGTTCTCAATGTCTCGCTGAGAATGGCACTGGTGAATGGTGAGTAGCATCCTGTAACATCCCATTATTTCTTCATTCCTCCTCATTTATGAGCAGCCTGTTCGATTCCCAAGCCGAAATCCGAGTGGCTACCTGCTCTAGCTTGTCACTTAATCCTCCGGGCCTCCATCTTGGCCAGTATCTTCCCACATCTCAGGACATACTCCATGAGCAGCGCCTACCTGAATTTGGCATCGGCAAATCACCAGCCTCTCTGTAACAACTTATAACATGGTTCGCTACTTCAAAACTGAGTGTTGGAGCGCATTAATATTGTAAAGTAGTGAGGCTGCTTTATGTGTAGGCCCAGGCACTCGTTTCGTGCATCAGAACAGGATGGATCTCTGGGCTTTTGGCCTGCTTACTAATTTTGGTCCTCAGTTGAAAGGTCAGAGCAGGCTCTGTCTTGCCTTTCATTGTGCATTGCCACTTTGTTCATAACTTATAGGTTCACCCTATCTCTGTTTTCCCTTTTAGTGCAGTCACAGAGCCAGGCAGTTTGTCATGGTTCACTGCAAAAAACAGTGTGGGAGGAGTGAACACTGTGCCACATCGATCTCTCACCCACACTGTGTCCCCGCAGCTCAGGCAGCAAATGCACCGAATCTTCAGCTAAATAGCCATGTCTGAATTAAGATTAGAAGTAGATTTAGATTTCATTGTCACATGATCTGAAACTAGCCACATGAGTAGATAGGGTGGTAAAGAGGGTGTATGGCATGCTGCCTTTCTTGGTCAGGACCTTGAGGATGAGAGTTAGGGTTGGCGCTTTATAAAACTTCAGTCAGGCCACACTTGGAGTACAGTGTACAATTCTGGTCGCCACATTGCAGGAAGGATGTGGAAGCTTTGGAGAGGGTGCAGAAGAGGTTCACCAGGATGCTGCCTGGATTAGAGGGCATGAGCTACAAAGACAGGCTAGACAAACTTGGGTCATTTTCTCAAGTGGCAGAGGCTGAGGGGAGACTTGATAATAGTCTATAAAACTTTGAGAGGCAGAGATAGGGTTGACAGTCAGAATCTTTTTCCCAGAGTTGACATTTCCAATACTCGGGGACATGCATTTAAGGTGAGAGGGGGCAAGTTCAAAGGAGCTGTGAGGGGCAAGTGTTTTACACAAAGAGTGGTAGGAGTTAGGAAAACACACTCTTGGGTGGTGATGGTGGCAGATATAACAGTGGCATTTAAGGTGCTTTTAGATATGCAAGGAATGGAGGGATATGAACCAAGAGCAGGCAGAAAGGATTTATTTAATTTGGCACAACATTGCGGGCTGAAGGGTCTGTTCATGTGCTGTACAGTTCTATGTTCTATGTTTACTCAAGTACAGGACTATAGGAGTACAACGAAAAGTGTACAATATGATAAACCTCAATAAGGTAACCCTTCAACATCCTAGGCAAGTGACAAAAAGTCTCAATCTTTCTCTATTTTTATATCTCAATCCCTCCATTCCCAGCAACACCCTGGTAAATCTTTTCTGAACCCTCTCCAGTTTAATAATGCCCTTCCTGTAAACAGGGCGACCAGACCTGCACATAGTATTCCAGAAGAGGCCTCACCAACATCCTGCACAACCTCAACATGTCATCTAACTGTCTCTAACTCCACACTGACTGTTTGGAATCAATGCATTAAGACAAAGTAGCACTAGCTGCAGCAGGAGTGAGGCACTGGAGGGAGAGGAAATGGAGGCAAATGAGGAAGGTAAGAGGAATGAGCAAAGTGATGTGGTTGCAGAGCCTGAGTTGAATATGGTGGTGACATGGATGAAGAGGTGGGGAGAGTGAGAGATCTTAACTTGATTTATTGTTGTCACATGTAACTTGGTACAGTGCAAAGTTTTGTTTTGCATGCAGTATGGGCAGATCACACCACGCAAAGTGCATTAGGGTAATGGAACAGAGCGAGAAAGATAATGTTACGGTTGCAAAGAAGGTGCATACAGAGTGAGGCTAACATTAAGTTTAAAATTTGAGAGGTCCATTCAGAAGGCCGTGTGCTGGCAGGTGGGACTAGATTGGGTTGGGATATCTGGTCGGCATGGAAGAGTTGGGCCGAAGGGCCTATTTCCATGCTGTACATTTTTATGACTATAACTAAGTCTGATAACAGCAGGCAAGGAGCTGTTCTTGAATCTGTTGGAAGGTGTGTTTAAGCTTTTGTATCTTCTGCCTGACAGAAGAGGGTGGATGAGATTATAACTGGGGTGGAGGGGGGGGGGCATTGATGATGATGGCTGCCTTCCCCAGGCACCCAGAAGCGTAGCTGGAGTCAATGGATGGAAGGCTAGTTTGCATGATGGACTGGGCTGTGTATACAACATTTTCTAGTTTCTTAGAGTTCCGAAGCAGAGCAGTTTCCACATCAAGCTTTGATGCCGAGAGTGCTTTCTATGGTGCATCAATGAAAAATCGGTAAGAGTCTTTATGGACATGCTAAATTACGCTAGCCTCCTGAGGAAGGAGAGAAGTTGTTGTGCTCTCTTGACTATAGCATGGGTGGACCAGGACAGAGTGTTGGTGATCATTGAGAGGTGAGGTGTGAAAGATATGTGCAGAGAGTGAGCAGGGTGAACTGGACGAGGCAGGTGAGGAGAGTGAACATGGGGAGATAGTATCAAGACACCCGTCCATCTCTGAACCATCTGAGAATCTGAGTGCTTTCTCACTCAGTCATGATGCTTGCTGTTGTGTGCAAACCCACAGGGTTTTTCAGTCTCAGTGCAAGTTTGCCTGACGATACATGTTGAGTGCTATACTGTAACTCCAAGCCTGTACACATTTTGGTAACCAGCAGATAGGATCCAAAATCCAGACTTGCAAACAGACCGGTCTTATCAGGACAGCATCTATTCAATAAATGATTTCACCATTTGGGCAAAATAACCCATCTATTTTTATCCTCACTGCACTGATTTCCTGGTCTGAATGATATATTAGTGCATTCGGAGGTGCCTCTATCCAACTATTTAATGTTAGCTGAATGTTTAAGGATTGGTATGACGTGTGTTGTCATTTACACTCCAGTGGGCAACAGCAGCTGCAGCAGCACATCCCGACAATGTAGTGTAGCCACCATTCATCAGAGAACTGCAACACAGCAAGTGTGATATGATGGATAGTAAAGGAGATTTTAATAATTATGGATTTTGTTTCTTCCGAATTATTAAACACTAGATTGTGAGCCAAATGAGAATGAAGGCAAACAATGAGCAAAGAACAGATAGGAAGAATGATCAACAATAGTGTTAGAAATAGAACTCACTATCAGTCATATTTGAAAGGTAAATATTCATCAAACTGAATGACCTGTCTCTCTGGGGAAATTAAATGAAATGGCTTTTAAATGCACCTATTTGACCAATAATTATCAACCTACTGTTGAAAGAGCCAGTGAAAATCTGAAAGTGCTTATAATGCAGTGTAACAAGAAGGTTACACACACACTCACGCAGACACACACACACACACAAACATTCGTGAACATACACGTGCACATCCATTACACGACAGACAGCACAGCCAAACAAACGCACATATACATGGCAGCTAACCCATCGACAAGTGAAGATAACACATGAACAAGCATACCTGTGATACATGGCCACATGCAACACACATACAAACAACATATGGCAGCAACATAGTCACTCACTGGCTGGCACTCCTGCCTCACAGCGCCAGGGTCCCAGGTTCAATTCCTGCCTCAAGCAACTGTTTGTGTGGAGTTTGCACATTCTCCCCGTGTCTGTGTGGGTTTCCTCCGGGTGCTCCGATTTCCTCCCGCAGTTCAAATATGTGCAGGTTAGGTGAATTAGTTGGGGGTAAATATAGGGTAGGAGAATGGGTCTGGGTAGATGACTCTCGGAAGGTCGGTGTGGACTTGTGGGGCTAAATGGCCTGTTTCTCTACTGTAGGGAATCTAATATATAGGATATGCCACTCAGATGATAAACAACACAAAAAGAAAAAGTGTACAACACAGACACCACAAATGCAGCATACACTAAGCACGATTCACAACACACATGCACCACACAACACCCAAAATTGACCCAGTATTACCAACTTCTTCAAGTAATTAGATACTGGGATTTCACTATTTGGATGTATCTTTGAAGCATTACACAGAATCAGTACGTTACAGATGAATGCTCAGCAAGCCCTAAATAATCTCAAAACCACTTTATTAAAATCTCTTTTTTTTGATGGACCAAGAAACGGATGATCAATCAAAGCAATTAGTTATAAATTATGAAACTAACCAGGGTTTGAAGTTTAGTGAGGTCATGCTTTCAGGACATCACTGCACTTTCATCTGCAAAGAAATATTCACCATACGCAGAAAGCTGCTCATATCAGTGGAATGATGAAAAGCAGATGTCTCTTTGTCATTGTAATGAGCCGACCAAATGCTCTCTCTTATTATCAAAAGCTAATCTTCAGGATGCCAGATTTGCAGCAGGCTCTGGCTTGCATTTGACAGAGATTATGGGGAGTCTTACAGACTGGCTGGAGACCATTGGGCGCCATGCATGGGAAGGGTCTCTATGGTAAGAATTCGGTGCCATTTAAAGACACAAAACTACACAGCTGTGGGACTTCCTTGTAGAAAGGACTTTCCTGGGACAGAAAACCTGCCCTTGGAAAGAGTCTGGCCAATCAGAGAGCAGCAGTTCCATTGAACAGCAGCACCACCAGTGAGGCAGTGGCTGCTACTGGTATGACACCCAGTCAAAGCTCAGTCTTGTTGCTCGATGCAAGGATACAGGGAATTGTTGGTGGGATTGGATGAAGGTTTTCAGCAACAATGGTGCTTGGGGCTGTCCCTTTGACTTGTTCAAAATATGTAAGTTCCTTTCTGCACAGATAAGTCACACAAAAATCAACAAGGTAATCACTGGATAACTTGGTGTAGCACAGTAGTTGAGAGACATACATTAGTGAAGACACATGCAGGATTTCTCTGATCTTTTTCAGGGTCCACATCCTATGGCCTGGGATTAATGTCTCTTCTGAAAGATAGTGCCTCATAGAGCAGCACTCCCTCAGGTTATGTCAGTCTAAATTCAGATTGGCTAGGACCCTTGACTTTCTGATTTGAAGGAAAGGACAGTCGAGATTGATAGACCATTGAATAAAGTTGCAGAAGACTCCAGAAACAATTCTGGCTTTGGAAAGAAGTGGAGGAACAATAAGAAAGTCGAGGAAGGAATGGAGCCACCCACCTCTGGTTGAAGAGTAACTTGATAGTGAGAGGCACTCTGTTAATAACAAGCAGGAATGAAGACTTTAAATTTTAAACAGGGTCCTTCGTTGAAATGTCAAATAGCTTTTAGTTTACACTGGTGCGAAGATAATCTTTATGAGTTAATGATATAGTCTTAAGTCGTTTATAAAGAATTAGGGAATCCTTACAGAGCAAAAGAGGCCATTCAGCCCATCAAGTCTGCACCTACTCTCCAAAGAGCATCCCACCCAGACCCAGCCCTTCCCCATAACCCTGCATTCGGTTTTTACTATGGCCAATCCACCTGACCTGCACATTCCTGGATACTACAGGGCTATTTACCATGGCTAACCCAACTAACCAGCAAACTACTGGGCAACTTAACACAGCCAATTCAAACAGCCAGCACATCTTTGTTAGGAAACAGGAGGAAACCCACACAGAGACGGGGAGAACGTGCAAACTCCACACAATCGCCTAAGGCTGAATTGAACCTGGGTCCCAGGCGCTGTGAGGCAGCTGCATACAGCTTTAATTGTGTTATAATGACAGCACTATCTACAGCAGAACTGAGATGCTATTAAGTCGGGCTGGAACTTAAAATAGCACCACAGCAATAAAGGGTAACCCTCATCATGCCGTCTAATAAAGAAATGGAAGAGGCCATCATCCAACCAAATGAGCCCAGAGAATATCCTGTCCGAAAAGGAGAGAAAATCTTTTACATAAAGATCAGTGTGGGAGCCCCAGGGTACCTCACCTTGATGGATTGGTGGACAAATAGCATCATCATAGAGTGTCTGTCCCAACGCAGTGGCAGAAACAGGGTCGTGAAGATAACCCAAATAAATGGCAGCACTGTTAGTCTGGACTGATTGTTGCTGCATCTAGACTTCTGACTAGTATCTCAAACAAATTCCCATTTCAGGTCTCTCCTGTGGATCATGAGCTCTGGTAACCCCAATCACGGAAGATAGGGACGTGCCTCCCATAATAAAAACCTCCATCTCAGGATAAAGGATCAAACAACTGACAGGAGACAAGATACAAAATGAACGGACTCAACACTTTGTGATCCAAATGTTCGTGCTGATGTTCAGAGTTTTAATGTTTGTTTAGAAGGAGCCTTAGGAGCTTTGGATCAAATCCCCCCTCAAGCGGTGACACTTCAGCGATAATACACTTGTACCTTCATCATAACAAAGTATTCAGGCTTTGTGCCGGGATCATTTGAAAGCTTAAGGACACTGTATTAAAAATGTAACAGCAAGCACCCAGAAGCTTGAAATGATGAGCAAAGAAAAAGTACCAATATTTATCCTACATCATTGACATTTTAAAGCTCTTCAAGACAGTTTGAAGTGTAGTGGTTCTCTTAATATGAGGAATATAATCATTAATTTCACAAGAAATTATGTTGGCCGAAGGAGGACTATTTGCTAAGAGACCCAATGAAACCACCTTGCTCTACTTTCCAATGAGAGTCATACAGCTTGGAAACAGGCCCTTCAGCCCAACTCACTCATGCCATCCAGGAGTTCTAAACTGAACTAGTCCCATTTGCCTCTGTTTGGCTCATGTCCCTCTGAACCTTTCCTATCCATGTACTGGTCTCAATTTCATCATGGTATCTTTTGTATTTACCCAAGAGGTTAGGCATTTGAGAGTTGGCACTTTAGACACTGGAGATGAAATGAAGTGTGTCTGATCCAGTAGTAGCCCCTGCCTTCATAGCCTGGTTCAATTGGTCTCATCTTCCTGTATATGAACTTCCGTTCCAAGCTCATTTTGAACCAACAATTTCCATTATAAACTGCTGTGATTATATTTATATGAAGGGATGACATATTGCAGCTGTACAGGACATTTGTTAGGCCACTTTGGAATACTGTGTTCAATTCACATCTCCCTATTAAAGGAAGGATGTTAAAAGGGTGCAGAAAAGATTTACAAAGGTGTTACTAGGGTTGGAACTATTGGGAGAGGTTGAATATTTTTCCTGGAGCATCAGAGGCTGATGGGCAACCTATTTTATAGAAGAATCCCTACAGTGTGGAAACTAGTTCTTCAATCTAACAAGTCCACAATGAACCTCTGAAGAGTAACCCACCCAGACCCATTCCCTGTATTTACCCCTGACTAATAACCTACACTATGGCAGCTTAGCATGGCCAATTCACCTGACTGGCACTTCTTTGGATTGTGGAAGGAAACCCACACACACATGGGGAGAATGTGCAAACTCCACACAGACAGTGACCCAAGGATGGCATTGAACCTGGCGCCCTGGCACTGTGAGGCTGCAGTGATAACCACTGAGCTACTGCGCCTCTGAGCCACTGAGCCACCAAACCTTATAGAGGTTTATAAAATCATGAAGGGGGGACATGGATAGGGTGAATAACCAAGGTCTTTTTCCCAGGGTAGGGCATTGGTTTAAGGTGAGAGGGGAAAGATTTAAAGGAGACCTAAGCGGCAGCTTTTTCATGCAGAAGGTGGTGCGTTTATGGAATGAACTTCCAGAGGAAGAGGTAGAGGCTGGTACAATTACAGCATTGAAAAGTCATCTGTATGGGTACATAAAATCGAAAGGGTTGAGACAGATACAGGCCAAATGCTGGCAAATGGGACTCGATTACGTTAGTGTACCTGGTCGGCAATGGACAAGTTGGACCGGAGGGTTTGTTTCCGTGTTGTATAACTCTCTGACTCGATGTAACACTGTAATGAGGTCCTCCTACCAGTGATGGGCTCATAATGTCACCGTTTGGCACCTTCCAACTTCTTGTTTAGTATTGCAAAAAAAGCTCTATACTCAGACCAACATTATTTCTGTTTACCGTATAATTTTAAAATATCAAACCAAACATTGTTACAAGAACGAGAATGTATGTCATTAAATTGGAGATTACATTCGGCTTATATTTCCTCTGACAATTAACTCCAGGCTGATGATGATCTACCTCCTCTGCTAACACTGCGTGCTGATCCCTTTACCAGGATGGCCTCCTGCATAAGTTCAATCAGACATTTGGACAGAGACATGAATAGAAAGGGTTTAGAGGGATGTTGAACAAATGCAGGCAATTGGGACTAGTTGAATTTGGGAAACTTGGTTGGCATGGATTAGATGGAGCTGAAAATGTGTTGCTGGAAAAGCGCAGCAGGTCAGGCAGCATCCAAGGAACAGGAGAATCGATGGTTCAGGCATAAGCCCTTCTTTCCTGAAGAAGGGATTACGCCCGAAACGTCGATTCTCCTGTTCCTTGGATGCTGCCTGACCTGCTGCGCTTTTCCAGCAATACATTTTCAGCTCTGATCTCCAGCATCTGCAGTCCTCACTTTCTCCATGGACTAGATGGACCAAACAGTCTGTTTCCATGCTGGACATCTCCATGATTGTATGTTATCTCAATCCAACATCTACTCAGCAATGTGGAAAATTGCCTAGGGATGTCCTGTCCACACACAGCAGGACAAATCCAGTCTGGTTAAATATCACCACATCATCCATTCTCAATCAGCTGTAAAGTGATGGAAGGTGTCATAAACTGTGCTACCTAGCAGCACTTGAAAGGAATAATGTTCAGCTTGGGTTCTGCCAGGACCACTCAGCTCCTGACCTAAAGTACTAACGGTACTGAAGGTGTGGTCAATAAATTTACTGCTGACACAAATAGAGATTGATAAGTAAATTGTAAAGAGAACATAAGGTTACAAAGGAATTTAGGTAGATTAAGTGGTTGGGCAAAGATCTGGAAAATGAGTATAATGCAGGAAAATGTGAAATTGTTTTGGCAGGAAGAATAAAAAAAAGCTCATTATGTAAATGGAGAGAGATTATGAAGTAGACGGATCTGTGTGTTATAGAGCATGGATCGTAAAGTCTGCAGGTACATCCGGAAATTAGGAAAGCTAATAGAATGTTATTGTTTATTGTGTGGGAAATTGAATACTAAAGAAGGGAGCTGAAAATGTGTTGCTGGAACAGCGCAGCAGGTCAGACAGCATCCAGGGAACAGGAGAATCGACATTTCGGGCATAAGCCCTTCCCACTAAAGAAGGGAGGCTATGGTTCATTTCTACAGGATATTGAGACCATATTTGGAGCAAAGTGCACTGTATTGTCCTCCTTATTTGAGCAAGGATGCAAATGTGCTGCAAGTACTTGAGGCTAGCTGGCTAGACTAATACCTGGAATGAGTGGGTTGGCTTATAAGGAAAGGTTTCGCAGGCTAGACTTGTATCCAGTGGAGATTAAACATGTAAGAGCTGGCTCCATTGAAGCATACGAGATTGCAAGTGGCCTCGACAGGGTAACTATGGAAAGAATGCTTTGTGGGAAAATCGAGCAGTAGAGGTCTCCCACTTAGAGAGAGATGAGGCAATTCTTTATTTTTTTTATCCCAGACAGTCGTAAGCATCTGGAAGGCTTTTCAACAAAAAGTTATGGAAGGACAGTCCTTGACTATTTTGAAGGTGGATAGATTTTTGGTAAGTAAGAGGCGAAGGATCATCAAGGATAGGTGAGAATGTGGAGCTGAGGTTACAATCAGGTCAACCATGAGCTCATTAAATGATGCAGCAGACTCAGGGGCTAGAAGAAGCCTACCTCCACATCTAAAGTTCATATGCTACAACTGACTCACTGGCATAACTCCACAGAGGCTGGTATCCCATCACCAACTCACCCTTTATTTACACGCACAAAAGTACTTCACACTGGTCTGGCTTCCTCTGACCCAGTTCTCAGAGTGAGCAGAACTCCTGATAGACTTGTTGATGTTTGTCAACCAGGGAGCTTCCTGATTGGACCAGATTAACAACCCCAAATCAGGGAGCTCATATTCTATGAGGTCCAGCTAGCTGACCTCATTACAATCACTACAGCCATAAATGACTGTGTCAGATAATAGGGATCTCAATCATGGTAGAGAATGATATCTTATCATATCATATCGATCATGGAGTGGCATGGTGGCTCAGTGGTTAGCCCTGCTGCCTCACAGCACCAGGGTCCCAGGTTCAATTCCAGCCTTGGACTGACTGTGTGGAGTTTGCACATTCTCCCCAAGTCTGTGTAGGACTCCCCCCCCCAGTCCAAAGCTGTGCAGGTTAGGTGAAGTGGCCATGCTAAATTTCCGATAGTGTTAGGTGCATTAGTCAGAAGGAAATGGGTCTGGAATGGGTTACTCTTCGGAGGGTCAATGTGGGCTGATTGGACTGAAGGATAGGCATATGGAAGTTAGTACAATGGGGTGGCACAGTGGCTCAGTGGTTAGCACTGTAGCCTCACAGCACTAGGTTCCCAGGTTCAATTCCAGCCTTGGGTGACTGTGTGGAGTTTGCACATTCTCCCCGTGTCTGCGTGGGTTTCCTCTGGGTGCTCCGGTTTCCTCCCACAATCCAAGGATGTGCAGGTTAGGTGAATTGAATTGGCCATGCTAATTATGTGCATTAGTCAATGGGGAAATGAGTCTGGGTGTGTTACTCTTTGGAGGGTCGGTGTGGACTGGTTGGACCAAAGGGCCTGTTTCCACAAAGTAGGTAATCTAATCTTAAGATGTTCAGGTACTAAAGGCAGCTCTCTGAAAAGAAGGGTCAAAAGTTTTCCACCGTTTTATTTCTGTCATCTGACTACATGCTAAAGCTGCTATTGAAGTATTTGCTTCTTTCTCTAAGAAATGGCCTGTTACCAAGACAACATCAGTTCCAAACAATACCATGTCTTAAATTTAAGCATATTTTGTACTGTAACTTTATAATGGGACTGGGCTCTAAACAAGGAGGATCTAGACGCAACTTCAGTTAAAGTGACAAAAGTGATCCCATCCTGAAAGGATCCCAAATCTTGCACACCTTCCAGCTCCTGATGTTACTGAAAAATGTCACTGCTTCAAAGTTAAAGACTCACGAAACTGCGCCTATACTCCGCAACCCATTCAGATCGTCTGCTATATGCTTATTTTACACAGCTGACCCAGTCTACTGACATATTGTATTTTCATATCAGTATGTCAGTGTCAGATTTGTCACATGATAATTCACCTGATCCTACAGCGAAAGCAATGCAGCCCCACCCTGGTTGAAGGATATCATGACAGCGTGAATGGTTTCCATGGCCTTTCCCCAGGTAAACAAGAACAGAGAGCTTATAATGTGAATGTGAGGACAAAAATCTATGTCTTTAAAATGATGACTAAATAACATTTGTGTGCCCTGACCCAATAGCATTCCATGCCCTCTTGTCCTGGGTAACATCGTCTTGAATTGATCAAGATGGCGGCAGAGTAAGTCTTGTGAGCCGTCGCTCTGACCACTTTCCTTTGTTTTGTTAATTTCTTGGTTTTTTTTTCTTTACTTTACTTGTATATTTTACTTACTTACTTAATTTCCTCATGTCCTGAGCTCAGGCAACATTGGCAGTGGTGAGGAATCCCAGTGCAGAGTCGAATGAGCCCAATGTGGACCTTGAGGCGTTGCGAGTGAGTGATCCCAGTGCAAGCTCGAGTGAGCCCCTACTTATGTTCCTGGAGCGAGCATAGGACCTGGCATCAGAATTGGCAGCTGTTACATTGGTAGAGGCAATGTCAGCGAGTTAGGCTGAGTGGCAAAAGATGGCACCTGAGGATGGGTGACTTGGTTTGGTCCGGTGCTGGTGGTGATGAAGTGATGACAGAAGGGCATCATAATGACATCAAGGTGGGCCCAGCAGTGAGAGACTTTGACATTGGTTCGGGTCTGGTGTAGATGACAGTGGAGGAGGGATGGCAGGACATGCACTGTTGTTGATAAGCTGGCTTTGTACTGATGGACTCTCGTTAAGCTGTACCTTTCTATTTGTTCTTACTCACAAACTATTCAAAATGGCGCTGGATTGTGGAGACAGTGGAAAAGCTTTTCACTGTATTTAATTGTTGTTCTCGCTGTGAAATACACATGACGATAAAATCATTCATTCACTCACTTGCATGTGGAAAGCCAAGGATGCTCAACTACACAATAAATGAAAACTCTTACTTCTATATGCACTCATTTTTGCAAACCCTTCCTTGTGCCAGTCCTTTTTCTTTAGATTACTTACAGTGTGGAAACAGGCCCGTCGGCCCAATTAGTCCATACCGACCCGCCCAGACCCATTCCCCTGCATTTACCCCTTCACCGAACACTACGGGCAATTTAACATGGCCAATTCACCTAACCTGCACAATTTTGGACTGTGGGAGGAAATCCACGCAGACACGGGGAGAATGTGCAAACTCCACACAGACAGTTGCCTGAGACAGGAATTGAGCCTGGGTCTCTGGCGCTGAGGTAGCAGTGCTAACCACTTGCCACCGTGCCACCCCATATTTATACTAGAGTCGAGAGCATGGTGCTGAAAAAGTATAGCAGGTCAGGCAGCATCCGAGGAGCAGAAGAATGGATGTTTCGGGCAAAAGGTCTTCATCAGGAGTAAACTTCTCTCGACTCTAATCTCCAGCACCTGCAGTCCTCACTTTCGCAATACTTATATTGGAGATTGTTCATGGAAACATGTTCTGCTGTTATTTAGTCCTCCTACCAATGGTGGCGGCATACACTTCAGGATATCAGCTTCCAATTATTCTCTACTCCAGAAAATTTTCCACATCCCACCAATACTATTTCTCTGCTTTTGGGAATTGCATAAGGTTTACTATTGAACTGCAAAATAATAAACCAAGTATTCTTGCACAGAGGTGAAGTGTATGTCATTCCATTAAGAGATTGACCACAGAATTCCTACAATGTGGAAACAGGGCCTTTGACCCAACAAGTCCACACTGACCCTCCAAAGAGTACCCCGCCCTACCCATTCTCCTACCTTATATTTAACCCTGACCTAACTTATACATCCCCAAACACCATAGTCAATTGACCTAATTTGCACCTTTTGGATTGTGGGAGGAAACCAGAGCACCCAGAAGAAACGCATGCAGACATGGAGAGAATGTGCAAACTCCACACAGACAGTCGCCCAAGGCAGAATCAAACCCAGCTCCCTGGAGCCATGAGGTAACACGGCTAACACTGAGCCAATGTGCCCATATGCTTTGATCCAGTTATGCCTATGCTAAATCTTTTCCCTTATACTTATTCCAAGTAAATCTATGTCTCAGAAGAAGAGAAAGTGAAATCACACTAGGGATTTCATCCTGAGTTTTGACTGTCAATCTCTACAGCAAGTAATCCCTAATTAACATAAGATGAAGTGATGATCGAATAAGGTTTGTAAGGTTAGGAAAGCGATTGATATAGGTAGATGTGATGGAGATATCTCCGCTTGTGGGGAATCGAACTAGAGGTTCATAAATAATAGATAGTCATTGATATATCCAACTAGGAATTCAGAAAAAAAAGTCAATTTATTCAGTCAGCTGATTGAATATAGAACCTGGCAGAAACAAATAGAATGGATAGTTTTCAGGGGAAGCTGGGAAAAGTACCTGAAGGAGAAAGGATAGAAAGTAAGCTGGGAGGAGGCACATGTGAAAATTCAGAGTGTTTTAGTCACTTACAGAATGAGAGCATCATTGACTAGGCCAGCATTGCTCAGAAGGTAGCTGAGAGTCCACCACATTGCTGTGGGCCTGGAGTCACGTGGAAGACAGAACAGGTGAGGATGGCAGCTTTGCTCCCTAAAGGATATTAGTGAATAAGACAGGTTTTTCCCCAACAATTGCCAAAGGATTCATGGCCATCATTAGACTCATAATTCCAGACTTTTGTTTTTATTGAATTCAAATTCCATCATCTGCCATTTGAACCTAAGTCCCAGAGGATTACGTGGGGCTCTATATTAGAAGCCAAGCAATAATACCACAAGGCCACTGCCTCCCCATAGACCGGCCAGCCTGAATGGCCGGTTCCTATGTTGTCAATTCTATGAACGAGTGTTTGGATTCCCTGTGTGGGTGGCCTGGGAGATTGGGTGCCACCTGGGGAGTGGGGATGGGGCATACCTGAGCCACGTCAATGAGGATCCCCCGCAAGCAGCCCACTTAGTGCTGGAGGGAGAAGCTGCATGACCCCACGTCCTGGGGACTTTCAGATTGTGCAAGTGTTTTTGTGACACTTCAATGACGCTGTTTTCTTTAGAGCAAAGAAGACTGAGGGGGGACATGATCAAAGTGTAAAGGATTATGAGGGGTATGGACAGAGTGAATAGAGAGCAGCTATTCCCTTGATTAAGGGGTCAATCACGAGGGGACATATTTTTGGAGTAAGTGATAGGAGATTCAGAAGGGAATTGGGAAATAATCTTTCTCCTTCAGTGGATGTTGGGAATCTGGAATGTACTGCCT
Source organism: Chiloscyllium plagiosum (assembly GCF_037043375.1). Classification (NCBI taxonomy): domain Eukaryota; kingdom Metazoa; phylum Chordata; class Chondrichthyes; order Orectolobiformes; family Hemiscylliidae; genus Chiloscyllium; species Chiloscyllium plagiosum. The sequence goes on from NW_028270157.1 coordinate 68,629,931, forward strand.
ACGAAGTTGATTGCAGCTGGAGATCTTTAAAAAGTATTTGGATGAGTACTTTCAGTGAAGGATCCGGGACAAGTGTAGGAAATTGGGATCAGCGCAGTTTTAGTGGTCATTATATTAGTGCAGACTCAATAGGCCGAAGGGCCTTTTCTATGCTGTTTGAATCCATGAACTTTGCTATCAAGTTTAATTAGACTCAAATTTACTCAAAGTCAATTTCTAGCAACTGTGTGTCCAAATATGAATTTACTATTGAGCTACTCCTTAACTTTAAACCAATGTATATCACTCTTCAAATCTCTCCCTTGCCTTCAATCTTAAACTCACTTCTCCATCTCCCATGGAGACTGTCTCCTTGCTGCAATAACACCTTTGCTTATTTTCACAAAAAAAATGTTTTTCAGATTCTGTGCTGACTACAAATGTTTGGATTAAATTTGCCAGTGTGTGGAGGATGTGTCGACCCGTAGGAGTAACTAACGCAGTCGCTAACAACAAACCCCTTTCACTCCCAGGCAGCTTGAGAGAGACAGAATGCTGCCATCATTTAGCAAAACAATGAGATGCTGGCCTTGCTGGAACACTGTGGCAGTAAAGCTGCTCTTTACACACTAGCAGCAGCATCAATCTGTCAATCACATGTTAAAGTCTCATTTATAACGGTCACTGTATGTTCTGCCAACCTTTCCATTCACATCTGGATATCGCTGGGGATCATGGTCGAATCTTAGGCATCAACTATCTAGCACTGAGGTCAGAAGAAATGTCTCCACTTAGAGGATGGTGAATCGTTACAATTCTCTGTCCCAGAAGGCTGTGGGAATTCAATCCTTGAGGATATTCAAGGCAGGGGTCAAGATTTTTAGTTTGCATCAGCAATGCAGGGGTTTGGGGTTTGTGTTTTAGATTTAGGTTTTATTGTCACATGCACTCGAGTACAGGATACGAGGACACAGTGAAATGTGAATGATGTTGCCACACATGACACCATCTTAGATACAAAATACCTAGTTACAAAATCTTAGTTACAGAAATAGAAAAATAAAGGAAAGTGTTCAGCACTGCAATCTTCTCAGCATAAAAGTAGAAAAACAAATAAATAAATACAAATTTTAAAAAGGTCTTGCTGCAGTTATACAGGGCCTTGGTAAGGCCAAACCTTGAGTATTGTGGGCAGTCTTGGTCTCCTAGTCTGAGAAGGACATTCTTGCTATTGAGGGAGTCCAGTGAATGGTCACCCGACTGATTCCTGGGATGGCAGGACTGACAGATGAAGAAAGACTGGATTGACTGGGTACAACTCCCTGCAATTTAGAAGAATGAGGGGGGGCATCTCATAGAAACATATAGAATCCTGATGGGACTGGACAGACTAGACGTGGGGAGGCTGCTCCTGATGTTGGCGAGGTCCAGAACGAGGGGTCACAGTCTAAGAATAAGGGATAAGCCGTTCAGCATCGAGATGAGGAAGAATTGTTTTTCACTTGGAGAGCTGTGACCCTGTGGGATTCTCTATGTCAGACAGTTGTTGAGCCAGTTCATTAGAAATATTCAAGAGGGAGCTGGACGATTCACACCCTTGATGCCTTGCGGCTGAAGGGATCAAGGGTGTGGGGAGAAAATGGGAGTGGGATATTAAGATTGTATGATTAGCCATGATCATATTGAATGGTGGTGCAGGTTCGAAGGGTGGAATGGCCTACTCCTGCACCTATTTTCCGCGTTTCTAGGTTGACATGTCAAACATTCAGTCCTTTCTTGAGCTACGGGCCTGCAGATGCTTCAAACTGGGATTGCCCCAAAAGGGCTCACTCTCCCCCATGCTGGGCATGCTTTCACCCGCACTGAGCTATGACCTGCCCAGACATGCCAGGCTTCGGTGCTGCTCGCAAGGCTTCAGGCTTGATCATCGTATCACCATTGATTGCCACTGCCACCATCTTTCACCAATCAGCTGTAATTGTATTGACTGGCAGAGCAGGAATAAATGGCTGAATGACCAATTCCTGTTCCATGGTCTTCATCTTGCTTCCTATAATGACTAGAACATAGAACATAGAACAGTACAGCACACTACTGGCCCTTTGCCCCTTGATGTTGTGCCGGCCTTTTATCCTACTCTAAGGTCAGAATAACCTACATACCCTACATTGTACAAATTTCCATATGCCTACCCAAGAGTTGCTTAAGTGTCCCTAATGTATCTGGCTTGACTACCACTGCATTCTGCACATTCACCACTCTCTTTGAGTCAAGAATCTACCTCTGACATCACCCCTAAACCTTCCTCCAACACCTTAAAATTATGCCCCCTCATGATAGACGTTTCCACCATGGGAAAACATCTCTGGCTATCCAGTCTATCTATGCCTCTCATCATCTTGTACACCTCTATAGAGTCACTCTCATCCTTTTATGCTCCAATGAGAAAAGCCCTAGATCCCTCAACCTTTCTTCATAAGACCTGCCCTCCAGTCCAAGCAGCATCCTGGCAAATCTCCTCTGCACCCTCTCTAAAACTTCCACATCCTTCCTAGCAACTAGAACTGAACACAATATTGCAAGTGTGGTCTAACCAGGGCTTTATAAAGCTGCAGCATAATCTCGTGGCTCTTAAACTCAATCCCCCTGCTAATGAAAGCCAACACACCATACACCTTCTTAACAACCCTATCAACTTGGGTATCAACTTTGAGAGATCTATGGACATGGACCCCAAGATCCCTCTCTTCCTCCACACTGCCAAGAATCCTGCCTTTAACCCTGTATTCTGCATTCAAATCTGACCTTCCAAAGTGAATGACTTCAGACTTTTCCAGGTTGAACTCCATCTGCCACTTATCAGCCCAGTTCTGCATCTTGTCAATGTCCAGTTGTAACCTACAACAGTCCTCCACACTATCCCCAACTCCACCAACCTTCGTGTCATTGGCAAAATTACAAACCCATCCTTCCATTTCCTCATCCAAATCATTTATAAAAATCACAAAGAGCAGAGGTCCCAGAACAGATCCCTATGGAACACCACTGGTCACCAAGCTCCAGGCTGAATACCTTCCGCCTATTATCACCCTCTGTCTTCTATGGGTCAGCCAATTCTGTATTCAGACAGACAGATTTCCCTGTAGCCCATACCTCCTTACTTTCAGAATAAGCCTACCATGGGGAACCTTATCATACGTTTTGCTGAAATCCATACACCATATCCACTGGTCTACCTTCATCAACCTGCTTTGTCATATCCTCAAAGAATTCAATAAGGTTTGTGAGGCATGACCTGCCCCTCACAAAGCCATGCTGACTATCTCTAATCAAACTATGATTTTCCAAGTAATCATAAATCCTGTCTCTCAGAATCCTCTCCAGTGCTTTGCCCACCACTAACGTAAGACTGACTGATCTGTAATTCCTCGGATTATCACTAATCCCTTTCTTGAATAAGGGAATAACATTTGCCACCCTCCAATCATCTGGTACTACTCCAGTGAACAGTGAGGATGCAAAGATCATCACCAAAGATGCAGCAATCTCTTCCCTCGCTTCCTGTCATAACCTAGGGGATATCCTGTCTGGCTCTGGGGATTTATCTAAATTTTTCAACATTTTCAGCACATCCTCTTTCCTAACATCAACCTGTTCTAGCATATCGATCTGTTTCATGCTGTCCTCAGAAATGTCAAGGTCCCTCTCACTAATGAATACTGAAGCAAAGTATTCATTAAGGACCTGTCCTACCTCCTTTGACTCCAGGCACAAGTTCCCTCCACTATCCCTGATCGGCCCTACCCTCACTCTGGCCATCCTCCTGTTCCTCACATAAGTGTTGAACGCTTTAGGGTTTTGCTTAATCCTACCCACTAAGTCTTTTTCATGCCCTCTTCTAGCTCTCCTAAGTCCATTCTTCAGTTCCTTCCTGGCTTCCTTGTAACCCTCTAAAGCCCTGTCTGAACCTTGCCTCCTCAACCTTAAATAAGCTTCCTTCTTCCTCTTGACTAGACATTCCATATACTTTGTCAGCATTAGGTTCTTTCAACCTACCATGCCTTCCTTGCCTCAGTGGGACAAATCTGTCCAGCACTACCAGCAAGTCCTCCCGAAACAACCTCCACATTTCCATCGTGCATTTCCCTGAGAACATCTGTTCCCAGTTTAGGAGCCTCAGTTCCTGCTGAATACCACTGTCATTCCCCCCCCCCCAATTAAATACTTTCCTCTATCATCTGCTTCTGTCCCTCTCCATGAGTGTCGTAATGCTCAGGGAGTTGTGATAACTATCTCTACTCACTTCTGATTGGCTCATTTCTCCTCACGGCTTATTTTAAGGGCAATCCTCTTCTCCAGTAACTCTGTATATTCTCTCTCTCTCTCTCTCTCTCTCCCTCCCTCTCTCTGTGTAATCCAGTACTATGTCACATTCCATTCCTCTCCTGAGCAGCACAGGGTTCAAATCCCTTTCCATGACAGTTCATATTCTGTTTTGCAAAACAGATTATAACAAGGATATCGAATGTTATGTGGCACAGAATCCATTTCACTTGGTTAAGCCCATTACAGCATCACAGTTGGAACCTGCTCAAGGATTCAGTTTAAATGATAAGCATTTCTGTTCACTGAATTGAGTTTGAATAATGGATCTTTGGGACTGATTACAAGGCAATGCCATAATTCAGGAGTCAGATGACACCATTAGTTGTGAGGGTGCACTTTGAGCACTTTATAGCTGTCACCCTCTCTCAGATAAAGGCTTCCTGCTGCATTGAATGTCTGTTTATGGTTATTGTGTGTTCAGCATTGCTGGCCAGTGCTGACACTCCTATTGAAGAAACGACTTGAATGATTACTGCAATGTTGTCTCCCCCTTTCTTCTCACCCTTCCCATGTTGTTCTCACCTACTCTTACTTTGCTTGGTTTTGCCTTTGCTGGCATTTATGATATCCTGTCAATGCGACCATCCATCACGAGTGATCATTGACAACTTGGTAGACACAGACATATCAACTAGAGACTAAAATAAGCCGTGAGGAGAAATGAGCCAATCAGAAGTGAGTAGAGATAGTTATCACAACTCCCTGAGCATTACGACTTCTTCAAAGACCTATATTTGAGAAAGGTAGCCATCAAGAGCGAGAACCCTAGTTGATCCTATGCCCTCCTCCATTGCCAACATTAGCTCAATAATTACACCCTGGTTTGCATTATATCAGTTGCATCAGTGAAAACAGGGGAACAAAAAGCTTGCACTTATATCATAATTTTCTCAATTTCAGGATGTTCCGGTGTGTTGTACCGCCAATGAATTACTTTCCGAAGTGTCTTCACGCAATCACGTCAAATCAGCCCACAATCAATCCCTCCAAATAGCAGTGGGATAAACAGCTACGTAATTTATTTTAATCTTGATGGTTAAGGGAACTCAGACCAATTATTTGAGAATGGCACCTATTTCATTTGCAACCACAAGTCCTACCCCTGCTGCCAGTCTCCGGGGCTGGCAGTTGTTATGTAGGCTATGTGGTTCCTTTTATTTAGCACTCGCACTCCTCCCCATTTAAACAGCCTAAGCCCCCTGCACCAAGAGAGCTATAACTGACACTGACCAGTTCTTTGCCATTCTCTTCCCCTCTTCCCCTGACTGTCAACGGAGGTCAGAAACTTGGCCTCAGTTCTTGAGGAAATAGCTAACAACAACAGTGCAGAGGTGGTAGCCATTTCTACAGTCCGCAAAACACATTGGCCTTAATTACCTACAGCCGAGAAAGGGGGCACTTGTGCCCTTATTGGCTCCGAATGTTGCACCTATATTCCCGACTCCACTGAGAACATTACCAACCTTGCCAATTACATCCGAAAGTCTGCCTTCAAGCTCCAGGACACCAGCTCCCCTTGGGATGTGTGGAACCAGATGGATGGATGGTTCGGTCCCTTAGTAGAGGCCCTCCTGCAGACTCTCGTTATACTTGTTGCCATTTTCGTTGTCATTTCAGTTCTTATCATTCTCCTTAAGCAGTGTTGTGCACGCTTTGCCTTACTATTACTACACTCAGTCCCATTAACTTCCCAGTTGGTCAAAATGCCCCTTGCTGAAATCCCTCACCCTGATACAGATGAGTACTACTTTGATTCCAAATCTTCATCACCGGATATCTCCCTAGGCTCCAGCTACATCCCTCCTTTTGCAGGTAATCTAGACCTGCTGCTTTGATCTTATGGTCAAAAAGCAGGGATTGTGGAAGCTGGTTTCGCTGGACTGCTTCTACAGCCATTTTAGTCAGTCATGATGTTGCGATTGAGTGGCTTGACCCTTTGCCCTGGGTGACCCTAGCTTGCTAGGGCATTCTGTAATGACCACATAACTTCTCCTTTTATCATATAATTCATGAACTGTTTATCTGTACAAAGCACAACTCAACCAAACTTTATCAACGGTTGATTGTAAGAGTGTGCATTGACTCAAGGCTTGAGGACAATAGCTCGTTATGTATAGTTATGTTATAGTCTTGGCAAGGATGATCTCTGTCTTGTGTATGTTCATGTAGGCCATCTAGTGACTAACTTGTGGTTCTGTGCTTGATTTATTAACTATCAGCTCGGACCTTTACTTGATCAATCATGAATTGCAGAAGGGAATTGTGGGACCATAATAAACATGTTTAGGAGGAGGCAGTTTGGCCCCTCAAGCCTGCTTGACCACTCAATAGGATCATAGCTGATCCAACCTTCTTCATGTCCACTTTCCTGCCCTTTCCCCGCTAACCTTGATTCCACAACAAGCATCCTTAAATATACACAAGGACTCTGCCCTACAGCTCTCTGTGGAAAGGAGTTCCAAAGACTCTCAACTCTCTAAGAGAAGAAATTCCACCTCATCTCAATCTTAAATTGTTGACTCTTTATTCTGAGATGGTCACTTCTGGTCCTAGACTCTCCCAAGAGGGGAAACATTCTCTCAGCATTTACCCTGTCAAGTCCCTTAAGAAGCCAACATGTTTCAGTGATAACACCTCTCATTCTTCTCAACTCCATTGAGCAGAGTCCCAACCTGTTTAAATGTTGGTAATTAGACAATCCCTCCATACCAGGCATCATCCGAATGAATTTGCTCTGAACTGCCTCCAATGAAATTAATCTATTCTTAAATAATGGGACCAAAGCTGCTCACAGTATTTCAGATGTGGTCTCACCAGCACCTTATTTGGTTGCAGTAAGACTTCCCTACGCTTATAATCCAACCCCGTTGAAATAAGAGCCAACATTCCATTAGCCTTCCTGATCCCCTCTGTGCTAACTTTCTGCATCTTGTTCATAAGTCTCTTGGTGTTGCAGTTTCTTTGGTTTTTCTCCGTTTTTAAAGAAATTCCCCTGTTCTTTCATTCTCCCTTCCACAATGAACAACCTGAGGGGATGAAAATTGCAGGCGCTACAGGGAAAAGAATGAGGAATTGGGACTAACTTAGTTCTAAAGAACACTCATACCAGATTTGAAACGTTAACTCTGTTTCTCTCTCCACAGGTGCTGCCAGACCTGTTGAGTTTCTCTGAGCTTTCTGAGCTTGTTCCAAGGCTGTAAATGTTCTTTGTCTCTTTTGTTCCTTTGTTCTTTGTTCATACAGAAACATGGCTCATCAAAGCCTTTTGGAACTTATGGCATTGTGCTCCATTTCAACCTAGAACCGAGTTTACAGCAGTCATTGTCTTTTGTCCCTTTTGTTTCTTTTAAGGGCCTATAATTTTAAACTAAACGAGTCTCCTTTCGAGGGACAGTCATTACTTTAGCAAAGGAACATCACGTGACATGTTACAGTAAGGGAAACCTCCCAATTGAGTCATGGAGGAGATCTTGTGTAGGACTTGGGCTGAAATAATTTGTCAGCGAATGCAAACCACTCCAGTGTACTCAGCAGCTAGATCCCGCAAATCTCTACAACTGCAGCCTGTTCACCCTGGACTAACCACAGTTAATTAAACCATTTGCTTGCTAGCTGACAACTGCACATTCAAATTTTATGCCCGTTGCTGGTTGAAGTTTTATGCAAATCATGAGCTGGTCGAAAGGTCTATTTAGAACCATAATTGTGCAGCAAATTTGCATGCTTTTAGTAATCGTAGGGGTGGCGGTCGGATTGCTACAGATGGTTCTTCCCCTGGAACAGTGGGGACTGATCTACCTATTCTCACTATTAGAAATCCTCATGGTGTTGCAGTCTTTTGACAGCACAAGATAAAATAATACATTTTTCCAACCAATTCAGTCCATTCCTTTTTAATTATCACCTATCCGGTTCGGGATAATGACTGAGAAATGCTTTAAGAAAAACATTTGCACAATAAAAATGTACATTCCTGATCATACTCCATTTTTGATAATCTCTGCCATTCAGCAATTAATTAGCAAGTTGAAAGCTGCTGGTAAGGGTGTCAGTATGCTCAAATCAAACATTACTGCAGCATTCTCCCATACCAAGTGACATGTTTGCATTTATATTTGCTGAATCATCACCTTGAGACTAGGTTCTTTTTTGTTGTTTGCCATAGCAGGTACGTGCATTTCTGTTCATCCAGTTATAGGACGGAGATTATTAAGCAGAAGAGGGCTGAGAAGAGATTTATCAGGTTGCTGCCGGGAATGGCGCATTTGAGTTATAAGGAGAGGCTGGATTTCTGTGACTATTTTCACTGGAGCGTAGTGAGGTACTGAGGTTTATAAAATCATGAGGGGTAAAGATAAGTTAACGGCTGGTGCCTTTTCCCTAGGGTGGGGGGGTTCAAGACTAGGGGACATATTTTTAAGGTGAGAGGAGAATGATTTAGAAAAGAGAAGGCAACTCACAGAGAGTAGTCCGTGTGTGAAATGAACTTCCACATGAAGTGGTGGGTGTGAGTACAGTTACAATGTTTAAAAGACATCTGGATAAGTACATGAATAAGAAATGTTTGGAAGGATATGGGCCAAGCGCAAGCAGGTGGGACTAGTTTAATTTGGGATAAGGGTTGGCATGGGCCAGTTGGACTGAAGGGTCTGTTTGCATGCTTTGTGACTGTATGACGCTAAATGTCAAATGCCTTCTGCACAACTTGGGAGTCACATTTGGCTACAGTCGTCATAACGTTTTTGTAATAGCTTTGAACTTCCAGTTATTAGCTGAAAGGATGACCTCATGTGCTGAACTGTTTGCTGCAAAATATCACTAGAAACATTATTGACTAAACACCTTTTTTTTTGGACGATTGATACTTTCACATACAGAAAGTGATATTTCCCTTTAACACTTTTCACCCATGGCAGTCCGGTGGAATTATGGTCCTTCCAGCAAACAGTGCCCACTTTACCGAGCAGTAAAACTAAGTGACTGTTTTCAGGTTCCTTCCTCAGTTTTCAGGATTTCGTACATCCAAATTATTCTTCTGCCTGCTCAATTTCCCAGGATCCTTAGAGGGCTGTAGGATGCGTTTCTCCAACTAGAGGCTCACTTCCTCCTGCATCTGTCTGGCAGCTTGGAAGACCCAGCAGCCTTTTATCTCTTTGGCCGCTCTCTCAATTCTCTCTCATTTCTCTCTCACACATAAAGCCCTGGAGACAACAACACTACACTCTGTAGTACAGCTACTCTGGCTTTCTGGGTGTAAGGATAGGTACCAAGAGCAGCTAAAACAGGCTTGTTTTCAAGTTGCGTTCTGACCTGCTCACATGATATCCCAGTTCACCCAAATTAAACAGGCAAATTAAAACAGAACAATCTCATAAACCTCAATAATTTATAACAGTGTCGAGTGCATCTTCATTTAAGCTGACACCAGAATGGGTAGAGTTTATGGATGTTATAGTGATTGATTATTACAGAAGCAATATAAATGAGGTGAGTTCATATTACAAATTGAGGATAGCAATCAATAGGAATAATTGAGCTTAACACAGTGTCCAACGAGACATCAGTGTTAACTACATCTGTAATAATAACAGTGCAACATTGGTCTCCATTGTGCTGCTACAGTTGGTGTTACAAAAACCCCTAAGCCAAGACAATGGTGCCACCCACACATTCAGCCTTCCCATGTTGGCAAGGGCACTGGCAAGAATGAAGCAGGCTGGCATCAGAAAATCAGGACTGGTCCAGTAATGACCTGTAAAGATCCACAGATGCCTACGTTATTCAATCTCAGCTCATTAAAGCACCAACCCTTGGGAGAAGTGTTTTGAATAACTTTACTGTAAAGACTGTGTTTATGAAAGTACCGCGTTGTGGGTATTTTTGGTGAGTTAGGCCTCACTCTGGTCTTTCATTGCTCCCCACCCCCCAATGAGGGGTGGCATCATGTCCAATCTCCCAGTCCTGGGTACAGCTCTGTGACTCACCAACTCTACAGCAACCACAGAGAAAGATGCGGTGCTGGTACCTGAGCTGGGGACTGTGAGAGTCACATCCAATGAATGCTGCTTCCTCATCACTGTCATAGTGATGCTCTCTCCCTTTTCCTCCCTGACACTACCACAGCTAGAACAGGCAGTGGTTGCTGACTTTGTGAGAGTTGAAGATCCATGGTCACACCATCAACAACTTGCACTTCATGCCAGACAACAGAATGCGGGTGAAAAGTGGGTGGGAAAAGGGCTAAAGGCAGGAACACCCTGTCATCCTGATAATGTTAAGTGTTGCCCTATTGCTAAGGGCTCCATCACAATCAACCCCATGACATGGAACACCAAATTCTTTCTAAGACCTATCCCCTGCTGTTTCCCATCTGCTCCTGTAACAGCTGCCTTGCCCCCTGTAATAGTGATGAGCAATATCAGTGATTGTGATGATGTCTTCATCCTCCTTAATCACCCACGGGGCCACAGTACTCTGTGGTTAGCACAACTGCCTCACAGCATCAGGAACCTGGGGTTCAATTCCAACCTCGGGCAACTGTCTGTGTGGAGTTTGCACACTCTCCCAGTGTCTGCTTGAGTTTCCTCCGGGTGCTCCGGTCTCCTCCCACAGTCCAAGGATGTGCAGATTGGGTGGATTGGCCATGCTAAATTGCCCATAGTGTTCAGGGATGTGCAGTCTGAGTGGGTAAGCCATCAGAAATTCAGGGTGTGGGAAGGTTGGATCTGGGTTGGATTCTCTTCGGAGGATAGGTATGGATACAATGGGCTGAATGGCCTGCTTCCATACTGTAGTCCAGGCAGCATCCTGGTAAATCTCTTCCACATCCTCCCTAAAGCTTCCACATCCTTCCTAGTGACCAGAACTGAACACAATATTCCAAGTGTGGTCTAACCACGGCTTTATAGAGCTGCAGCATAACACCAAGGCTCTTAAACCCAATTCCCCCTGCTAATGAAAGCCAGCACACCATACACTCTCTTAATAACTCTATCAATGTGGGTGTCAACTTTGAGGGATCTCTGGACATGGACCCCAAGAACCCCCTGTTCCTCCACAATGCCATGATTCCTGGCTTTACCCCCAAAATGAATAACTTCAGACTTTCCCAGATTAAACTCCATCTGCCACATATTAGCCCAGTTTTCCATCCTGTCAATGTCCCATTGCAACTGACAACAGCCCTCCGTACTATCTACAACTCCACCAAACTTCATGTCATTGGCAAACTTACTAACCCACCCTTCCACTTCTTCATTCAAGTTAAAGTCAGAGAGTCATAGAGATGTACAGCATGGAAGCAAACCCTTTAGTCCAACTCGTTCATGCTGATCAGATATCCCAACTTAATTTAGTCCCATTTGGCAGCACTTGGCACATATCCTTCTAAACTTTTCCTATTCATATACCCATCCAAATGCCACTTAAATGTTACAATTTTACCAGCCTCCACCACTTCCTCTGGTAGCTCATTCCATACACACACCACCCTTTGAGCAAAAAAGTTGCCCCTTAGGTCTCTTTTATATCTTTCCCCTCTCAACTCAAACCTATGCCCTCTAGTTCTGGACTCCCCGACCTCAGGGAAAAGACCTTGTGTATTTATCCTATCCATGCCCCTCATGATTTTATAAACCTCTATAAGCTCACCTCTCAGCCTCTGACATTCCAGGGAAAAAAGCCCCAGCCTATTCAGCCTCTCTCTATAGCTCAACTCCTCCAACCTTGGCAACATCCTTGTAAATCTTTTCTGAACCCTTTCAAGTTTCACAACATCCTTCCGATCGGAAGGTGACCAGAATTGCACACAATATTACAAAAGTGGCCTAACTAACGCCTTGTACAGCCGCAACATGACCTCCCAACTCCTGTACTCAATGTTCTCACCAATAAAAGAAAGCATACCAAATGCCTTCTTCACTATCCTATCTATTAGTTATTTATAAAAATCACAAAGAGCAGAGGTCCCAGAACAGATCCATGTGGGACACCATTGGTCACTGAGCTTAAGGCTGAATACTTTGCATCCACTACCACCCTCAACACCACATTCATGATGACCTTCTTGCAACTTTTAGGCTGCAATTTGGTAAACAGTGTACAAGTGTCAAATCCTTAATGTGAGGGTATGAGATGTTTGCATATATCTGAAGAGTTTAGTTTGGCTAAAATCAGAAGCAATTCATAAGGTTAATGTGTATATGTCACATGCCCCGCAGGATGAAACCAATATGCCTCCTCTTTCAAACCTCTCTCCCCATCTATCTTTTCTCCCATTTATTGTCCTTCTGTCGTGCCTGGATGAAGGATTTCTGAATATTTCCTGTTACAGATGGGTAGCTGTGAAGGTACAGGAATCTGAATCATCGAGTGGAAGGCTGTCATTATGAAGGAGAAAGTGGGGACTGCAGATGCTGGAGATCAGAGTCAAGAGTGTGGCGCTGGAAAAGCACAGCAGGTCAGGCAGCATGCGAGGAACAGGAGAGTCGATGTTTCAAGCATAAGCCCTTCATCAGGAATTTGAAAGCCTAATGGGTTTGAGCTGCATTTTCTCTTTCACATGGCAATAGTTGGCTTTGTTACTCTTGCAATTTCTGTTTTATTGACAAAGCCGTGAACCCAGAGGAAACTTTGTCTGTACTTAAACCTTGACAAAACTCCTATAAACTATTAGCCCAGAGGTAGGACTCAGAAACAATTGAAGAAAAGCCGTTAAGTAAAAACTGAAAGAGCTGCAGATGCTGTAAAGCAGAAACAAAAACAGAAGTTGCTGGAAAGGCTCAGCAGGTCTGGCAGCATCTGTGAAGAGAAATCAGAGATGACATCTTAGGTCCGGTGACGTTTCTTCAGGACTATTAAGTGGTGGAATCCCACTTTTATCTTTTCTTTCATTCATGGGATCGTAGAATCCATACAGTGTGGGGGCAGGTCATTTAGACCATCGAGTCCACACTGACCCTCCAGAGAGCGTCCCACCCAGACCCACTCCATCTCTGTAACCCCCTTGGTTATCCACTTAGCCTGCACAGCCCTGAACACTACAGGCAATTTAGCATGGCCAATCCATCAAACGTGCATAACTTGGAATGTGGGAGGAAACCGGAGCACCCGGAGGAAACCCACGGGGAAAATGTGCTAACTCCACCACCGACACTCGACCGAGGGTGAATGGAACCCAGGTCGGTCGCACTCTGAGGCAGTAGTGCTAACCATTGAACACACTGTCAGGATTCAATACATTGCCGGAGGAATAGTTTCCAAACGGATTCGCAGCACAGCGCAGGTAGCCAGTGGGAAATCCGGCACAGTCTCTTTTGGAGCCTTTATGAGAGGGCCTTGCAGCTCAGCAGCAGTCATACATGGGTACACTCTCATTTGAACCGACCCTCCAGATCCAGTTAATGGATGCCCAGCACTGAGGAGGGAGACCCTGAGTCAACAGCCTCCAGGGCCCCTGGCAAATTCACAAGTTGGTGAGTTTAAAAGGGAGAGCCAAGAGTGTACATCAAAAAGGGGGAGGGAGAATGGAGTCTTCATTGTAACCAGTCACCAAATGGGAATCAGGCCTGGCAGGCGCTAGCACATACCTCTTCCCTCCTCCCAGTTGGCCCTCTATTGAAGTCCATTCATTGTGTGTTGAATAAAAAGCATTTAACCCAATCTCACATTGTTCCTTCTGCAGAGCTACTGAATCAAAGAATCACTCGAGTGCAGAAGCAGGCCACTCGGCCCATCGAGTCCACATCATCTCTCAAAATTCAAAACTCCGGTGCTGGAAAAGCATAGCAGGTCAGACAGCATCCGGAGACCAGGAAAGTCGACGTTTCAAGCATAGCTCTTCATTCCTGATGAAGAGTTTATGCTTGAAATGTTGACTCTCCTGCTCCGCGGATGCTGCCTGACCCGCTGTGCTTTTCCAGCACCAACACTTTTTGACTCTAATCTCCAGCATCTGCAGTCCTCACTTTCTCTGACCCTCAAGAGGTCAGCCCACCCTCTTTCCTTATAACACTGCATTTCTCATGGCCAATCCACCAAACCTGCACTTCTTTGGACAGTGGGAGGAAACCGGAGCACCCGGAGGAAACCCACGCAGACACGGGGAGAATGTACAAACTCCACATGGACATCACCTGAGGCTGGAATCAAACCCAGATCCCTGGCGCTGTGAGACAGTAGTGCTAAGCACTGAGCCACTGTGTCACCCAAGCTAGGGCAAGAGAAAAGAAAGAGTGAGAAATAATTCAGAACATTATCCTGGTAGTGCAGGAAAAAATAGATTGAAGGCAATGGTTAGGCCTAGCTAATGCTAACAACCAGTTACTTCAGGTTTTGTTGAGAGGTATGTTCCTCAAGTCACCAGTTGTAGTTAGAAATCTTACACAGACGATTTTTATTCCTCAACCTCGACAGTTCTGCTTGTCAGGCAACTTCACAAAAACCAGTTAATTGGCTTTTTCACAACAACAGGGAATAAATATAATGAAGTGTAAGTATATTTTTTATCCACTTCCAAATCAGATAACACACTTTCAGCAAAGAGACTGGGGAAGGACGAAGAACGATGTGGGCTCCAGGCTCACACAGGATAGCTTTGAAGATACCACTTGCCCAAAGTATCAGCGCCTATTAGCAGCCATCGTTCTTCGAGGTGAGCTTAACACTGCCGCATTGTAAATACTTTTGATTCTTCGGATCAAATGTGCGACAGAAACTCTCCCTGATCACTGCCACCCCCTCCAGGAAAATAAATCTCGAGTCAGGACGGAGTTGTTGGAGGTTTATAGTGGTGCCAATTAAAGGTGTACAATCTCCTCAGCTCTTTCAAAGACAGGTTATAACCATTTTTGCCTCATACAGCATTAATTCAAGGTCAGGCAGAATTCTGGGAGATGCATGGCTTCCCATTAAGACAACTGTCACAAGGAGCTGAAAGGGAAAGTAATCTGAGGCGAAGAAACTATCACATTTTGTCAGCTGTGCATTTTTATTTTTGCTTAGCTGTGGCAGAATGGGAAGCATTTATAAATGTTAGTTTTCAGGTTTCAGTTGATACATCAAGTTAAGGCAACGTACAGGAGTCGCTGATCCTCTGCAGACCTTACTCTCTATTATTCTTGATTAGTTGAAACTAAAATTAAAAGATCTTCAAACTATTCACAACAAATAATGGGAGCAGGAAATTTATCACGCATTGTGTGAAGCTACATGCAGCAAAACTGAGGGAGAACTCAGGAGAAATGTCTTTACTGTAAGAGGGGAGAGAATGGGGAACAAAAATAGAAATTTCTGGGAAACCCATTCTGAAGAAGAGTCCCTGGACCTGAAACCTTAACTCTAATTTCTTTTCACAGGTTCTGCCAGACCTGCTGAGCATTTCCATCATTGTCTCTTTTTGTTTCTGATTTACAGCATGCACAGTTTTTTTCATTTTTTTTTTAATTTAGTGAGACTGGGGAATTGTAGCATACAATTAAGGTAAGTCAGCCAACCACAAGGAGCTTGACTTTAGCAAGGTGAGATTGTGTCAGAATTTCTTGAAGCAATGTGAACTCACGATCGCTGTCAACATCCTGGGAGTTACCATTGACCCAGGAACTTCCACCCAGGAACTCCCTGGGCTAGCCAGATAAATACGGGATCCTAGATGCATAGGCTTTCAATTTTTAATGACAAAAATTGCTGAAGAAAGATGAGAAGATGGATTTGCATTTATATGGCCCCTTGCTCATTGATGGAATGTCCATTAAAGAGATGTTTGAGGTGTGGTCCTGCTTTAAAGTGGGAAATAAGGCAGACACAAGCACCAACAAGTGTGTAGTGTAGTGTATTGTCTCTGAAATGGGAGCTTTAGAGGCTGCTGGCTTTAACTAGCATTGACCATCTCTGTGAGACAACAGGAAACAATAACAGAATGGAGACATTTAGAGCTCTATATGCCTAATTAATTTATTAAGCACTGAAGATACACGCCTTTAACTACTAGAGATATCTCAACCATTGTCCTATTACCTGGGAGAATTGGTAGCTGGCCAGGCTGGAACTCTTCTCGGTGTCTTCACCTCGCCTCCTGACCTTGGGTATTTCATCATAGTCTCTGAAGTCACTGCTGAAATCAGGGATTCTTCAGGCTGCTTATATACAGTTCAGGCCTGCCAAGTTGGCATTCTGGATTCCTTACTTGCAACTGCTTAGATTAGATTACTTACAGTGTGGAAACAGGCCCTTCGACCCAACAAGTCCACACTGACCTGCCGAAGCGCACCCACCCAGACCCATTCCCCTACATTTACCCCTGCCCCTAACACTACGGGCAATTTAGCATGGCCAATTCATCTAACCTGCACATTTTTGGACTGTGGGAGGAAACCGGAGCACCCAGAGGAAACCCACGCAGACACGGGGAGAATGTGCAAACTCCACACAGTCAGTTGCCTGAGGCAGGAATTGAGCCCAGGTCTCTGGCGCTGTGTGAGGCAGCAGTGCTAACCATTGTGAAACTTGTCCAATTCCAAATAGTGTTACCATATATAATATTCCAATTGCCCCATTCCAGCTAGCCTTGTCAAACCCCTTAGTTTCTGCAAATCCTTCTCCCTTTTATGGTCTCAGTCATAAGTTAGCCCCAAGTTGGTCTTCAGTCATTCTTCCTAACTGTAGCTGCAATGTCATTCTGTTAAGCTTCAGGGTGAAACTTGGGTGCAGTAACCTATTTACCTTTGAGCCAGTTATTGGGTAACCGCTTTCTACAGTGCCTTCTCTCTGGCTTGCAGCTAACTTGTTCCACTCTACTGTACAGTCTCATATCTTCAGCCTTATCCAACACAAGGAGAAAGTGAGGACTCATTTTCATTCCTGATCAAGGGCTTATGCCCGAAACGTCCATTCACCTGCTCCTGGGATGCTGCCTGACCTGCTGTGCTTTTCCAGCACTACACTCTCGACTCTTATCCAACACCCGCCTATCCTTCCTCCTGGTGTCTGCTATACCTAGATTTCCCTTATTCTAGTGTAAGGCTCTCTGACTCTCTACTGTAACCTGCTCTATATAAATGTATGGAGTACATGTTAATGAATACAGTGATGTAGTGCAGTGTCTGAGACCTTGTCCTTATAGACTTCTTCTCATCGCTTGACTTGTTCTGCCTGCACTGTTGATGCTGCATCATTTGCATATTCTAACATTCTACTCTGCTCCACCTTCCTCTCTTCCTTGGATTATTTAATTCCAGAAATTTGTTTTTAACTATTTACAATATCATTATCATTTATATTATTATCACCATTTCCACCTGCTCTAACTCACCCAAAGTCCAAATCTCACTGTTGAGGCAATCTTGATCTCAGGCTGGATTCCCCAAACTGAGTAGATTCATTTTCACATGAGAGTAGTAGCTTTCAACCATTCCTGGGACTGCTGAACATTTAATACAAAATATTACATAGTACGGTTTTAACTGCCCCTGTGATAATAACACATGGTCTCATATTTTAGCTCAGGCAAAATAAATGCCTTCCTGTTTCTTCTGAACATTCAGTCAGGTATATAGACCACAAAGGAGCTCAGGTGAAAGTGGGTACTGCAGACGCTGGAGATTAGGGTCAAGATTAGTGTGGTGCTGGAAAAGCACAGCAGGTCAGGCAGCATCAGAGGGGCAAGAAAATTGACCTTTTGGGTAAAAGCCTATGAGCTCAGTTTTCCTTTTTTCACAAAGGACTGTGCCCTTTACTTATCCATCCGTTATCCAGACTTTCTGACCTGATGTGAAAATGTGTTGCTGGAAAAGCGCAGCAGGTCAGGCCGCATCCAAGGAGCAGGAGAATCGACGTTTCGGGCATGAGCCCTTCTTCAGGAATCCTGAAGAAGGGCTCATGCCTGAAACATCGATTTTCCTGTTCCTTGGATTCTGCCTGACCTGCTGCGCTTTTCCAGCAACACATTTTCATCTCTGATCTCCAGCATCTGCAGTCCTCGCTTTCTCCTTTCTGTCCTGATGCCAAAGTCATCATTGTTTCTGCCCCATGTCTGGTTTCTTGGTCATAGTGTTGTACAGCATGGAAACAGACTCTTAAGTCCAACTCTTCCATGCTGACCAGATATCCTAAATTAATCCAGTCCCATATTTATTGCCCATCCCTAATTGCCCAGAGGGCAGATAAGAGTCAATCACATTGCTCTGGATCTGGAATCACATGCAGACCACACTAGGTAAGGATGGTAGTTTCCTTCCCTGAAGGAAATTAATGAATCAGATGAGTTTTTCAAACAATCAGCAATAGATTCATGGTCATCTTTAGATTCTTAGTTTCAGAGCTCTTTTTATTGAACTCAAATTCCAACATCTGTCACGACATTCCAAACTCAGGTCCCTAGAACAACAGCTCAGTTTCTGGATTAATAGTTGAGCAATAATACCACTAGGCAATCACCTCCCCACCTCATGCATCTCAGACATTTACACAAGATGCTCTTGTGCTGACAATGCCACCTATTTTATGCCTCTTATTTATATTGTGACCCATGCTTGCTTAGTGATGACTGACTTTAGCATTGAGATACTTGCCAGCCTTTGAGGTTGACTCTGCATAGAAGTGTAGAGGTTGGAGTCAGGCAGTCTGTGATAGCGAGGAACACTGAACAGTCAGAGAGTGAGTGGTCATCTTGCTGTATGCCACTGTGCTTTGTCAATGTCAGAGCCGGGCACATACCAACAGCCTATACAGCATGTGCTCCAATTAAATGACCATGTCTGAAAGTCAAAGGGAATCTAAAAGGAAGACTATAGGGTGGTACTGTGGTTCAGTGGTCAGCACTGCTGCCTCAGCAGCACCAGTGATCTGTGTTCAGTTCAACCTTCGGGTGACTGTGTGGAGTTTGTACATTCTCCCTGTGTCTATGTGGGTTTTCTCTGGGTGCTCTATTTTCCACCCTCAGTCCAAAGATGTGCAGATTAGGTGGATTGGCCAAGCTAAATTGCCCATAGTGCCCAGGGATGTGCAGGTGAGGTGGATTATGGGGACGGGGTTAATGGGATGCAGAGGATTGATGCAGACTTGATGGGCTGAACGGCCTCCTTCTGCACTGTGGGATTCTATGACATATAGAATAGGATGAACTGAGGATTATTCAAGAGGCTGAGAGGGTGATAGATAGAAGCTACAGGGACATAGCTACGCCAGAGAACAGAGGTAGCTGGGTAACACTTAGAGGTGGGAAGGGGAGGAAGCAGGCAGTGCAGGGATCCACTGTGGTCGTTGCCCTCAACAATAAGTATACCGCTTTGTATACTGTTGGAGGGGACGGCCTAGCAGGGGTAAGCTGCAGTGACCGGGTCTGTGGCGCGAGGTCTGGCTCTGAGACTCAGAAGGGAAAGGGGGAGAGGAGGAGAGCGCTAGTTATAGGAGACTCTCTAGTTAGAGGGACGGACAGGCGGTTCTATGGACATGGGCGAGACTCTCGGATGGTTTGTTGCCTCCCGGGTGCCAGGGTCCGAGACGTCTCGGACCGTGTCTTCAGAATCCTTAAGGGGGATGGTGTGCAGCCAGAAGTCGTGGTGCATGTTGGCACCAACGACATAGGTAGGAAGAGGGGTGGGGAGGTCATTCAGGAGCTCAGGGAGTTAGGCTGGAAGCTAAAAGCTATGACAGACAGAGTCGTCATCACTGGGTTGTTGCCGGTGCCACGTGACAGTGAGGCAAGGAATAGGGAGAGAGTGCAGTTGAACACGTGGCTGCAAGGATGGTGCAGGAGGGAGGGCTTCAGGTATTTGGACAATTGGACTGCATTCTGGGGAAGGTGGGACCTGTACAATTAGGATGGGTTGCACCTGAACCAGAAGGGCACCAATATCCTGGGGGGTAGGTTTGCTAGCACTCTTTGGGGGGGTTTAAACTAATTTGGCAGGGGGATGGGATCCGGACTTGTAGTCCAGCAAGTAGGCTAGCTGTTTGTCAGGATGTCCAAGAATGTAGGGAGGCTGTGAAGAAGGTAGCACTGACAGGGAATACTTGTGGACACAGAGATGGGCTCAAGTGCATATACTTCAACGCAAGGAGTATCAGAAATAAGGTGGGTGAACTTAAGGTGTGGATCGGTACCTGGGACTACGATGTTGTCGCCATCACGGAAACGTGGATAGAAGAGGGACAGGAATGGTTGTTGGAGGTTCCTGGTTACAGATGTTTCAGTAAGATTAGGGAGGGTGGTAAAAAAGGAGGGGGGGGGTGGCGTTGCTAATTAGAAATGGTATAACGGCTGCAGAAAGGCAGTTCGAGGGGGATCTGCCTTTGGAGGTAGTATGGGCTGAAGTCAGAAATAGGAAAGGAGCAGTCACCTTGTTGGGTGTTTACTATAGGCCCCCCAATAGCAGCAGAAATGTGGAGAAACAGATTGGGAAACAGATTTTGGAAAGGTGCAGAAGCCACAGGATAGTAGTCATGGGCGATTTCAACTTCCAAAATATTGATTGGAAGCTCTTTAGATCAAGTAGATTGGATGGGGCGGTGTTTGCGCAGTGTGTCCAGGAAGCTTTTCTAACTCAGTATGTAGATTGTCCGACCAGAGGGGAGGCCATATTGGATTTGGTACTCGGTAATGAACCGGGACAAGTGATGGGCTTATTAGTGGGTGAACATTTTGGTGATGGTGACCACAATTCTGTGACTTTCACCTTGGTTATGGAGAGAGATAGGTGCGTGCAACAGGGTAGGTTTTACAATTGGGGGAAGGGTAATTACAATGCTGTAAGACAGGATCTGAGGAGCATAAGTTGGGAGCATAGGCTGTCAGGGAAGGATGTCATGGAAATGTGGAACTTTTTCAAGGAACAGATACGACGTGTCCTTGATATGTATGTACCTGTCAGGCAGGAAAGAAATGGTCGTGTGAGGGAACCTTGGTTGACGAGGGAGGTTGAATGTCTTGTAAAGAGGAAGAAGAAGGCTTACATAAGGTTGAGGAAACAGGGTTCAGACAGAGCAGTGGAGGGCTACAGGATAGCCAGAAGGGAGCTGAAGAAAGGGATTAGGAGAGCTAAGAGAGGGCATGAAAAATCTTTGGCGGGTAGGATCAAGGATAACCCAAAGGCATTTTATGCGTATGTGAGAAACATGAGAATGACGAGAACGAGGGTCGGTCCGATCAAGGACAATAGTGGGAGACTGTGTATTGAGTCGGAAGAGATAGGAGAGGTCTTGAATGAGTACTTTTCTTCAGTATTTACGAACGAGAGAGACCGTATTGTTGAAGAGGAGAGTGTGAAACGGACTGGTAAGCTAGAGGAGATACTTGTTAGGAAGGAAGATGTGTTGGACTTTTTGAACAACTTGAGGATAGACAAGTCCCCCGGGCCTGACGGGATATATCCTAGGATTATGTGGGAAGCAAGAGAGGAAATTGCAGAGCCGTTGGCAATGATATTTTCGTCTTCACTGTCAACGGGGGTGGTACCAGGGGACTGGAGAGTGGCGAATGTTGTGCCCCTGTTCAAAAAAGGGAATAGGGATAACCCCGGGAATTACAGGTCAGTTAGTCTTACTTCGGTGGTAGGCAAACTAATGGAAAGGCTACTGAGGGATAGGATTTATGAGTATCTGGAAAGACACTGCTTGATTAGGGACAGCCAGCACGGATTTGTGAAGGGTAGGTCTTGCCTTACAAGTCTTATTGAATTCTTTGAAGAGGTGACCAAGCATGTGGATGAGGGTAGAGCAGTGGATTTAGTATACTTGGATTTTAGTAAGGCATTTGATAAGGTTCCCTACGTTAGGCTTATGCGGAAAGTCAGGAGACATGGGATAGAGGGAAATTTGGCCAATTGGATAGAAATCTGGCTAACGGTGGAAGTCAGAGAGTGGTGGTAGATGGTAAATATTCAGCCTGGAGCCCAGTTACAAGTGAAGTTCTGCAGGGATCACTTCTGGGTCCTCTGCTGTTTGTAATTTTTATTAATGACTTGGATGAGGGAGTCGAAGGGTGGGTCAGTAAATTTGCAGGCGATACGAAGATTGGTGGAGTTGTGGATAGTGAGGAGGGCTGTTGTCGGCTGCAAAGGGACTTAGATATGATGCAGAGCTGGGCTGAGGAGTGGCAGATGGAGTTCAACCCTGCCAAGTGTGAGGTTGTCCATTTTGGAAAGACAAATAAGAATGCGGAATACAGGGTTAACGGTAGGGTTCTTAGTGAGGTGGAGGAACAGAGGGATCTTGGGGTCTATGTTCATAGATCTTTGAAAGTTGCCACTCAGGTGGATAGAGCTTGTAAGAAGGCCTATGGTGTATTACCGTTCATTAGCAGAGGGATTGAATTCAAGAGTTGTGAAGTGATGTTGCAGCTGTACAGGACCTTGGTTAGGCCACATTTGGAGTACTGTGTGCAGTTCTGGTCTCCTCACTTTAGGAAAGATGTGGAAGCTTTGGAGAGGGTGCAGAGAAGATTTACCAGGATGTTGCCTGGAATGGAGAAAAGGTCGTACGAGGATAGGTTGAGAGTTCTAGGCCTTTTCTCGTTGGAACAGCGAAGGATGAGGGGTGACTTGATAGAGGTTTATAAGATGATCAGAGGAATAGATAGAGTAGACAGTCAGAAACTTTTTCCCCGGGTACAACAGAGTGTTACAAGGGGACATAAATTTAAGGTGAAGGGTGGAAGGTATAGGGGAGATGTCAGGGGTGGGTTCTTTACCCAGAGAGTGGTGGGGGCATGGAATGCGCTGCCTGTGGGAGTGGTAGAGTCAGAATCTTTGGTGACCTTTAAGCGGCAATTGGATAGATACATGGATGGGTGCTTAAGCTCGGACAAATGTTCGGCACAACATCGTGGGCCGAAGGGCCTGTTCTGTGCTGTATTGTTCTATGTTCTATGTTCTATATGAACATCTGATTTACAAACGAGGTAACTTTCAAATGCAGTCTCATATAGGGGTGTAATTTTAAAGCTCTGTCATTAAAAACAGTTTCTGTACAAAAAGCTCCTTTACATTGTCCTGCATTGTGGTCTGACTTGTGTACAAATCAACTTACAAATAGACCCAAGAACAGAACCTGGGATCTGCCAGTGGAGTTAACCAGGAGGTACCACGACAGTTAATCAAGGGGACTGTCTATTTTATACTGTGAGAGTTGCCACAGTCAATCCTGAAGCTCACGTCCATGCCGTCTGGGGATTAAAGAACAGCAGTCTATGTAGTGAGCTACATTTTCCCACAATAAGACATAGAGAGGGATTGAGTATGACCAAAGGGGGTTTAAGAGCATGAAGGGGTGATGCAGGTGCAGGAGAGATGGTGAGGTGTGCCCAGTAAACAACACGTCCCTGTAGCGATTGTAACAAGGTCAGTCAGGGAGATCTCAGAATTTGAGTTCCCTGAGTGGACCAGTTTAACAGACCCACTCAGGGAGCCCTGGCCGACAGATATTAACAGGAGTGTCAGAGGTTCTGTTCATGCTGAGAACTAACCCTGAGGACGCAGGAGCAGTGTCATGTACTTGGCATGTGTAAATAAAGGGTGACTTGGTGACAGAATACCAGCCTCTGTGGAGTTATTTCATTTCCCATAAATATTTATTCCAATGCACAGACCTCTGGGTCAGGCACAGCAGCAATGTCCACATGTGGAAATCAATACGCTGGATGGCATACATGGGGCCTCGAAGTATCTGAGCATCCGTTCGGTTTAGAGGGAGCAAGCAAGTGGGAAGTGCAGAGGACATGAAGGGTTAATAGTCTAGGAGGACAAGATGAGTGAGGGACATGATACTTGCAATCGTGAGAGTTGTGGCTCATGCTGAACCTTGAGTAGACATTGAAACATAGAAACATAGAAGGTAGGAGCAGGAGGAGGCCATCCGACCCTTCAAGCCTGCTCCACCATTCATCACGATCATGGTTGATTGTCCACGCTCAGCCTAATCATGCTTTCTCCCCATGACCTTTGGTCCCATTCACCCTTACCCCCTGAGTTTGAAGTGGCAGAGTGGCCCTTACCCTTCGGGAGGGAAGAAGATCATTGGCATTCTTTATGGCATTACTGGGCATTATCTTTGGGTCTGGGCACAGCTGACTGTCCGGTCAGCAGGAGAAAGGATTGCCCTTCACTCCGTCACCTCTGTCCGTCAGCACCTCCAGCCCTCTGCCCCTTGGAGGCAGGCAGTGAGCTTGATTTCCTGCAGTGACAAGTTCCCAGTGTCAAGTTTGAGAGGTGCAGTTTGAGAGGGCGTTCTTAGCTTACGGCACCTCAAGTGGTGTAAGCCGGAAGGTCCGGGCAGTTGTGAGAGCTTCCTCCATCAGTGCCCACACAATTCTTTGGGAAATACACTCTGTTCCATAACTAATGAAGTGGAAAGCTGACAGAAAGCAGTGAGAAAACTCACCCTGGGCAAAGGTGGACTGGTCAGCAGCGACATCATTCCTCATCACTCTCTCACTGAAAATGTGAAAATTCCACCCAAAACCCCAACTGAGGCCTAACGATTGTTTGATAAATGTTCGACCAGCCTTTTGAGGTCCTCCATGTGTCTCTCTGTTCTAAATCATGACGGTCTCTTTTTTTTAATTCTCTCCTGGGATTTGGGCATTACTAGCTGGTACAGCCTCTATTGCCCTTCCCAGTTGCCTTTGACAAGGTGGCACTGCTGAACATGTGTTGTAATTGGATCCATGAAGAGAGTGCAACTACATGATGGCCATTTACAAATCAAGAGGAGCTTATGCTGGTGCAGAATGTCCCAGGCAACTCACAGGAGTCCGTTCACTGATTGTGGTCAGGTGACCTGCAGCAGAAATGGCTTTGACATTAGTTAAAAGCTACAAGCAAGGATGCTGGGAATTTTAGTCAAGCTAATCTAAAATATGATTTCTGGTTAAAACTGCAGCCAGGACATGTTGCGATCTGTGACCTAAGACCCGCAGTTTCCTGTGTTGAGTAAGGCAGGTTATGTGGTGGTCTGCTAGACAGACAGACTTCCACAGAGCATGAAATGTGGCTATTTGTCATTTGGCATAAATAACCATTAAACTCCATTGGCTGGGATTGAACATTGTGACCAGAGCTCGGTGAATTCATTGGCTGAGTGCCAGAGAAGTTTCCGAATGAATTATCCCATTTTGTGATATACGTTAGCAGCACAAAGGACTTTTCAGGAGTGAAGCTTTGAGACCAACATTTGAGAAGTACACACCCTGAAGTCATAGTCATGGAGTCATAGAGTCATATAGCACGGAAACAGACCTTCAGTCCAACCAGTCCATGCCAAACATAATCCCAAACCAAACTAGTCCCACCTGCCTATGCTTGACCCAAATCCCTCCAAACATTTCTTTTTCATGTACTTATCCAAATGTCTTTTAAAGGTTGTTTCAGTACCTGCAACCGTCACTTGTTCTGAAATGTCATTCCACACACGGCCACTTTCTTGTATAAAAAAATTGTCCCTCATGTCTTTTTTAAATCTTTCTCCCCTCACCTTAAAAATATGCTCCCTTGTCTTGAAATCTCCCATCGTAGGGAAAAGACATTTGCCATTTACCCTATCCATGCCCTTCATGATTTTGTAAACCTCAAACTCTATCAGTCTCCTACATTCCAGTGATAAAATTGCCAGTCTTTCCAGCCTTTCTTTATAACTCAAACATTCCATACTTGGCAACACCCTGGTAAATCTTTTCTGAACCCTTTCCAGTTTATTAATACCCTTCCTATAATAGAACGACCAGAACTGCACACATTACTCCAGAGGTGGCTTCACCAACATCCTGCACAACCTCAACATGACATCCCAACTCCTATACTCAAAGGTCTCAGCAATGAAGGCAAGCGTGCTAAACAACTTCTTTACCATCCTGTCTAGATGTGATCCAAACTTTAAAGAATTATGTACTTGAGCCCCAAGGCCTCTCTGTTCTACAATAACCAAGGTCCTACTTGACAAAGAACCATGATGCAAGACCTACACTGAAAGCAAAGTTGGCCACTTCACTTAAATTGGTTTAATATTTATTGCAAGCTAAACTTATTAAGTCAGAGCACAGGGTAAATGTGGGTTAAATTGAAGGTAAAGTGAAGTTAAATGAAGTGAGTTAACATTGTATTTGTTAGATTAAGTCAGATGTAGATGTTGAAAAAAATATATGTTTTATATTTAGTAGTGTTGCCAAAAGAGGACATTCAGATCGCTGCTGTCAGCTTCCCTTTCTGGGCCGTGTCTTCATGATGACAGTCAAATGCTGCAGTGTGAGGGACAGTTCTTGGTTTACTGAAGAGCTTTAAATGTGGTGCCAGGGGGCCCGAACATCGCACGATCCTGGCAGCAGTGAGTACGTTAGCTCTCCGATGTGCGATTCCATGATACGGAGCTGAAGGGACCACTTACATAATTAATGAGATGAGAAATGGAAGATCGCACAAGAAATGTCAATGCGGATCACAGAGGACTGGACGTTCGGAATCTCACTTGAAAAAACATGACATCCAGAAATGAGAACATTGAGCCCGTGGAGTTCTACTCTAGTGTTCAGAGGGAACAGGACGGGATGGTGCCTCAGTGGTTAGCACTGCTGCCTCTCAGCGCCAAGGACCTGGGCTCGATTCCAGCCTTGGGTGAATGTCTGCGTGGAGTTTGCACATTCTCTCGTGTCTGCGTGGGTTTGCTCTGATTTCCTCCCACAATCCAAAGATGTGCAGGTTACACGGATTGGCTGTGCTCAATTACCCATAGTCCACAGGGATGTACAGGCAAGGTGGATTAGCTGTAGGAAATGCAGTGTTACAGGGATAGGATAGGAGTAAAAGCTGGGCAGGATGCTATTTGGCGGGTCAGTGTGGACTTAATGAGCCTGCTTCCACCCTGTAGTGATACTTTGACTCTGTACCAGCACTTTAAGGTTCTAGTGACCAATCATGCAATAGATCTTCTTGTTACCAAACAACAACAGATCTTCTGTAGATATAGCACTGTATACTGTACCCTTAATGGCTAGATGGACTCAAGATGAAGAAAAGATGTAGGAGGCTTGGGTACCTTGGACAGCAATTACCCAGTCGAGGTAATGGTAGCAAACGTGAGGAGTGACCATTTAGGAAAACACACTCCTTGAATATAAAATAAAATCAGAAAATGTATAATTTATGATGGTATCATGGTTTACTCCTGCTTCTCAATTCATTTGTCCCTCCTTCCTTAAGCTCCTCCTTTAAAAAGAAATCCTTTTAAAGGCCGATTCCATTTTCCAATGCTTCTTCCAACCCTTCCCATTATAATTTGATATCTGTTCCCATTATTCATCTGTTATAGTCCTCTCAGTATACAGTTTGAGACAATTATTGCATTGAAGCCACAATCTAATTTAATGTTGTTGTCATTTTCAAAATCTGCACTTCCGAGCCTACTTAGTGAACTTTTTGACATGATTGTAACAACTGAGTGTTGATTCATGCTCATTGGTTTATTCAAGGCTCAACCAACCTCTTATGGACATGTATTCCCAACATTGTCATTAGCTTGGCACCTTAACAATAAAGCCAGGAAATATTAGAAAACATTTGTGGAGGAGTGCTTCAAGCCAGGAAAACTGAGTGCCTAGGGATTAGCGAAGTTTATCATCTGCCCGTAGAATAGATATAAATTTGATTTAAAATTAGATTCTCATGGGTTAGAGTGGAACCAATCTCTAAGTCATTTTGGAGTTATTCACAAAGTTTCTTGTTTGTACTGGAATCAGCATTTTGTTCATTGATCTGCAGCACATTCTATGCCTGGCAGTATGAATGCTTCGCCATTCCCCATCCCATTTTAAAAAGTTATAAGTGCTCTCAGTCAGGAGGAATCTTTGAAAGTTTCTGGGAAACTCTTTGGACCTCTCAATCACTGGTTCCATCCAGTATCAACCTGCAGAAGGGAGAAAGAGCAGTCCATGGTGTGTGATATCATCTCTGAACAACTTGATTAAAAGTAGATATACGTTTACTGTTTCAGAGTCATGGAGTCATGTGGCATGGAGACAGACCCTTCGGTCCAACAGTCCATGCTGATCATAATCCCAAACTAAACTAGTCCCACCTGCCTGCGCTTGGCCCATATACCTGCCAACTTTTCCTAATCGTGTATCCATCCAAATATCTTTTAACCATCCACCTCTTCTTTGGGAAGTTGATTCCACACATGAACTGCCCTCATATCTTTTTAAACCTCTCTCTGCTCTCACCTTTAAGAATGTGCCCCCTAGTCTTGAAATTGCCCACCTTATGGAAAAGACACCTGCCATTCAATTTATCTATATCCTTCATAATTTTATGAACCTCTATAAGATCACCCCCCCAACCTCCTATGCACCAGTGAGAAAGGGCCCAGACTATTTCCTTATAATTCAAACTCGGCAACATCCTGGTAAATCTCATTTGAACCCTCCACAGTTTAATAATATCCTTCCTATAACAAGGCGACCAGAACTGGACACAGTGCTCCAGAAGAGGCCTCACCAATGTTCTGTACAACCTCAATATAACATCCCAACTCCTATACTCAAAGGTCTGAGCAATGAAGGCAAGCACGCTAAATGCCTTCTTAACCACCCTGTCTACATGTGATACAAAATTCAAAGAATTATAGACCTGAAACCATAGGTATCTCTGTCCTACAACACTACTCAAGGCCCTACTTCTAATTGTCTCAGTCCTGCTTCTTGTGGGTGAGAAAAACATTTCTTTGGTCACTAGGGAAAGCACCTTCTGCATAAAGTATTGCATAGCAATCTGAAAAGGGACAGAAACTTTAAATGACAGAAGATGCTGGACATATTCAGTAGATCTGGCAGTAACAGAGTTAACATTCACAGGTCTGTGTCCTCCCATCAGATGTGGGCCAGAGAAAGGTCACAAGACATGAGACGTTAACACTGTTCCACTTTTCACAGATGGAGCAAAACCTGCTGAGTTTCTCCAGCTTTTATTTAGGACCAGTTTGATGACAGACAAATGCAGCAGCTAATTTGTACACAGACAGTTAACAGTATTAATGGGCAGATAATATGATTTGTTGGTGTTGGTGTGGGAAGACTAGGGAACGAGCCCAGGAAACTTAAAATGTCACCATTGAACATGCCATCTTTAGGCTTTCTCAAACCATAATTTAGCCGTCACTTCTCTTAATTTCTTTCTAATGCACATATTTGCAGCTCTTCAAATTTGTCCTTGTCTTTCATTAGTTATGCCAATCTCATCTATTGCATAACATCAGTCAAATCTTCCTTCTTTCCAACTCCACAGTTGTAGGAGGGGAATGAGGGTACAAAATACTAGAAAGAATATCAGGCTTATAAAATTTAACCAAATCAGAAACTTTGGGGGAAAAAGAATCAAAACAGCAGCACTTTAAAAAGGAAGGAGGAGAGACCAAAGGCAGAGACCACATGGTCAGTGAATCAAACAAGAAAGAAACCGACAGTGCTGTCTGACACAGCAGTGAATCTGCGTAACTACTGCCTTTGTTGTTTGAGTTCAAGTGTTTCTAGACATCAAAGTGCATCTAAGAAAAATTAACAAACAGTGAAATTCACAGCTGATGTTGGAGGAACCTGGGAGAGCTTACAGCATGGGAGCAGCTAAGTGCATAGTTTTTAATGTAACCTTGCTGTTCTTTTTCTTTGTAAATCTACAATAGTGAGTAAAGTGGGTTCTCTTTTGATTATATATTTTATTGAGATCTGTCTATTGATAAATGTTACTGATGATTATGTCTGCGCAAAATGTGTTTAGTTGCAAATCTTATCAGATCGCATGGATTGGTTGGAGAGCAGTTAGAGGCAATGAGGAATTTACAAGAGCTCGGGGGTGTAACGGACGACAGTTGTAGAAGGGGGGAAACCACAGATATAGTTAAGTAGATAGCTTGTTTCCAGGAAAGTTAGGAGAGGGAGGCAGGTAGTGCAGGAGTCTCCTCTGGCTATCCCCATCTCAAACAGGTATACTGTTTTGGAAAATGTGGAGGGTGATAGGCTCTCAGGGGAAACGTAACATGAACAGCCAAGTCTCAGGTACAGAGACTTGCTTTAATGCAACAAGAGGTATGTCAGGTTCCAAGAGATCAATTGTGTTAGGGGATTCTCTAGTCATGGGCACAGACAAATGATTCTGCGGCTGACAGTGAGAAACCAGAATGGTGTGTTGCTTCCTGATGCCAGGATCAAGGGTATCTTGGAGTGGGTATAGAATGTTCTCAAAGGGGAGAGGGACCAGCAGGAGGTCGTTGTACACATTGGAACTAATGACATAGGAAGGAAAAAGGATGAGATTCTGAAGGGAGACTATAGGAAGTTAGGTAGGAATTTTAAAAAGAGGTTCTCAAGGGGTAATAATATCTGGACTACTGCCAGTGCTACAAGCTAGTGAGGGTAGGAATAGGAGGATAGAGCAGATGAGTGCATGGCTGAGGAGCTGGTGCAGAGGACAAGGATTCACTTCAGGGGTAGAAGTGACCTGTACAAGAAGGATGGGTTGCACCTGAATTGGAAGGGGACTAATATACTGGTAGAGAGATTTGCTAGAACTGCTTGGGAGAATTTAAACTAGTCGGGTGGGGGAGAGTGGGGGGGGGGGGGGGGGGGGAGGTGGCAGGTGTGACCCAGGGAGATAGTGAGGAAAGAGATCAATCTGAGATTGGTACAGTTGAGAACAAAGGCGAGTCAAACAGTCAGGGCAGGCAGGGACAAAGCAGAGAACAAGGTAGGACTGATAAATTAAACTGCATTTATTTCAAAGCAAGAGGCCGAACAGGGAAGGCAGATGAACTCAGGGCATAGTTAGGAATATGGGACTGGAATATCATAGCAATTACAGAAACATGGCTCAGGGATGGACTGGACTGGCAGCTTAATGTCCCAGTATACAAATACTACAGGAAGGATAGAAAAGGGGGTAAGAGAGGAGGGGGAGTGGCATTTTTGATAAAGGATAACATTATGGATGTACTTCGGGAGGATATTCCCGGGAATACATCCTGGGAAATTATTTGGGTAGAACTGAGAAATAAGGAAAGGGATGATCACCTTATTGGGATTGCACTGTAGACCCCCGCCCCCGATAATGAGTGGGAAATTGAGAAATAAATTTGTAAGTAGATCTCAGTTATCTGGAAGAAAAATAGGGTGGTTATGGTAGGGGATTTTAACTTTTCAAACATAGACTGGGACTGCCATAGTTTTAAAGGTTTAGATGGACAGGAATTTATTAAGTGTGTACAAGAAAATGTTTTGATTCAGTATGGGGATGTGCCGACCACAAAAGGTACAAAACTTTACCTACTCTTGGAAAATAAGGCAGGGCAGGTGATTGAGTTTTCAGAAGGGGAGCACTTTGGATGTAGCGATCATAATTCTATTAGTTTCAAAATAGTGATGGAAAAGGATAGACTGGATCTAAATGTTGAAGTTCCAAATTGGAGGAAGGCCAATATTGACGGTATTAGGCAAGAAGTTTCAAACGTTGATTGGGGGCAGATGTTCGCAGGTAAAGGGATGGTTGAAAATGGGAAGTCTTCAAAAATGAGATAACGAGAGTCCAGATACAGTATGTTCTTGTTAGGGTGAAAGGAAAGGTTCCTAGGTGTGGGGAATGCTGGATGACTAAAGAAAAAGAAGGAAGCATATGTCAGGTACAGACAGCAGAGATCGAGTGTAAAAGCAGTAAGTGTATACTTAAGAGGGAAATCAGGAGGGCAAAAAGGGGATATGAAATAGCTCTGGCAAATGGGATTAAGGAGAATCCAAAGAGATTTTCATAAATACATTAAGGGCAAAAGGATAACTAGGAAGAGAATAGGGCAAAGATCAGCAAGGTGGCCTTTGTGTGGAGCCGCAGGAGATGGGAACGATAATAAATGAGTATTTTGCATCAGTATTTACTGTGGAAAAGGACATGGTAGATATAGAATGCAGGGAAATAAATGGTGACATCTTGAAAAATGTCCAGATTACAGAGGAGGAAGTGCTGGATGTCTCGAAATGTATAAAAGTGGATAAATTCCCAGGACCTGAACAGGTGTACCTGAGAACTCTGTGGGAAGCTAGAGAAGTGATTGCTGGGCCCCTTGCTGAGATATTTGTATCATTAATAGTCACAGGTGAGGTGCCGGAAGACTGGAGATTGGCAAACGTGGTGCCACTGTTTAAGAAGGGTGGTAAGGACAAGCCAGGGAACCATAGACCAGTGAGCCTGATGTCAGTGGTGGGCAAGTTGTTGGAGGGAATCCTGATGGATAGAATTTATGTGTATTTGGAAAGGCAAGGACTGTTTCGGGATAGTCAACATGGCTTTGTGTGTGGGAAATCATGTCTCACTAACGTGATTGAGTTTTTATGAAGAAGTAACAAAGAGGATTGATGAAGACAGAGCGGTGGTCGTGATCTATATGGACTTCAGTAAGGCGTTCGACAAGGTTCCCCATGGGAGACTGGTTAGCAAGGTTAGATCTCATGGAATACAGGGAGAACTAGCCATTTGGATACAGAACTGGCTCAAAGGTAGAAGACAGAGGGTGGTGGTGGAGGGTTGTTTTTCAGACTGGAGGCCTGTGACCAGTGGAGTGCCACAAGGATCGGTGCTGAATCCACTACTTTCCATCATTTATACAATTGATCTGGATGTGAGCAAGGAGGTACAGTTAGTAAGCTTGCAGATGACACCAAAATTCGAGGTGTAGTGGAGAGTGAAAAAGGTTACCTCAGATTACAATAAGATTTTGACTAAATGGGCCAATTTGCCGAGGAGTCGTAGACAGTATTTAATTTAGATAAATGTGAGGAGCTGCATTTTTAAAGGCCATTCAGGGCAGGACTTATACACTTAATGGTAAGGTCCTGGAGAATGTTGCTGAACAGAGACCTTGGAGGCAGGTCATAGCTCCTTGAAAGTAGAATCGAAGATAGATAGGATCATGAAGAAGGCAATTAGTATGCTTGCCTTTATTGGTCAGTGCATTGAGTCGAGGAGTAGAGAGGTCATGCTGCGGCTGTACAGGACATTGGTTAGGCCACTTTTGGAATATTGTGTACAATTCTGATCTCCCTCCTATTGGAAGGATGCTGTGAAACTTGAAAGGATTCAGAAAAGATTTCCAGGGATGCTGCCAGGGTTGGAGGGTTTGAGCTATAGGGAGAGGCTGATTAGGCTGGGGTTGTTTTCCCTGGAGCATTGGATGTTGTGGGATGACCTTATAGAGTTTGTAAAATCGTGAGGGGTAATGATAAGATAAATAGTCAAGGTCTTTCTCCCAGTGGAGGGGAGTCCAGAACTAAAGGGCATATGTTTAGGGTGAGAGAGGAAACATTTGAAAGGGCCCTAAGGGGCAACCTTTTCACACAGAGGGTGGTGCGTGTATGGAATGAGCTGTCAGAGGAAGTGGTGGAGGCTGGTACAGTTACAACATTTAAAAGGCATCTGGATGGGTAAGTGAATAGGAAGAGTTTACAGATATGGGCCAAGTGCTGGCAAATGGGACTAGATTGGGTTAGGATATCTGGTCGGCTTGGACTGAAGGGTCTGTTTCCGTGCTGTACATCTCTATGACTCTATCATCAGTTATTTGAGCAACCAGCCAAGGTTTCATGCTCTTTCTGACCAATAATTCCTCCTTTAGTACTGTGTCAAAGTGTCAATATCATTTTGCAGACATTTAACCTCTCAAGTGGGATTTGAACCCATTATCTTTCTGACTCCGAGGAAGGAATATCAAGAATTGATCCAAAGGACAGTATGCAAATCTCAAATCTGCATTATAACACAAGGCAAGCTTTCAGTATTGGCGATGCATCAGCCTTTCAAGGTCTGAGCTAACGGTTACATGACTGAGAATTTCATTATAAAGGAGCAAGTTCTTGTTATAATGGCCACGGACCTGAGTCAATCTCTTACACATTCGACCTCCTTTGATCCTCCCACTGGCCACATTATGAATTAATTCAGGCTGAAACGCCATAGATATCATTTGTATTCTTTCACGAGCGTGACTGTTAATCCTGGCATTAGTTGATTTCTAAAGCATGACAGCAAATAAAACAGAATGATGAGCTGCAGTATTAAGTGCGGCTGTGTGTTTCAAATGCTAATCTGGATAGTCCCCAGTCTTGTTGGACTGTAATTAAATTTGCCAAAGAAACCTTTGATTTTTGGAGTCAGGTTTCCCATGCAGACTGCTGGGGATGAATGTGCACTCTGTGGATGGGAAAGAGGAGCCCTAATCCCACAGATTAACCATACCCCAGAGCCAAACACCCCTGGCCGGGGATTCCCATGGGGCTAACCCGTCAATTATTGGCATTTTGAGAAGTTCCCTGAGGTGATGGTGGCGGATTTGCAGAATCACAGAAACATTATGAAGCGGAAGAGGCCATTCAGTCCATCATACTTGCACTGTCTCATTTAAATGAGCATCATTTCCTTATGTCCAACTCTGACTTTATCGCCGTACATACATGAGCATCCATTGGAGGTCCACAGCCTGAGGGAAGCAGCAGGCAGCAGCAATGAAGGGGAAGTAATGTGGAGCCTACACACTTCAGCAATTCTACTGCAAACTCAAGCTCCAGAAATCAATCGGGGACCGCTGTGATGGATGGGTTTTGTCATTTATATAAATGATTTGGAGTGAACATAAGAGGTATGGTTACTAAGTTTTCAGATGACACCAAATTGGAGGTGTAGTGGGGAGTGAAGAAGGTTACCTCAGAGTACAATGGGACCTTGATCAGATGGACAAATGGGCTGAGGAGTGGCAGATAGACTTTGATTTAGATAAACGTAAGGTGCTGCATTTTGGAAAGGCAAATCAGGGCAGGACCTATACACTGAATGGTAAGGTCCTAAAGAGTGTTGCCAAACAAAGAGACCTAGGGTGCAGGTTCATAGCTCCTTGCAAGTGGAGTCGCAGGTAGGTATGATAGTGAAGAAGGGTTTGGTACACATGCCTTTGTTGGTCAGATCATTGAGTATAGGAATTGAAAGGTCATGTTGTGGCTGTACATGGCATTGGTTAGGCCACGATTGGGATACTTCATTCAATTCTGGTCTCACTGCTATAGGAAAGGTGTTGTAAATCTTGAAAAGTTCAGAAAAGATTTACAAGGATTTGGCCAGGGTTAGAGGGTTTGAGCTATAGGAAGAGGCTGAATAGGCTGGGGCTATTTATCCCTGGAGCGTCGGAGGCTGAGGGACGACCTTATAGAAGCTTACATAATCATGAGGGGCATGGATAGCCTCAATAGCTAAGGTCTTTTTCCCAGGGTAGGAGAGTCCAAAACTAGAGGGCATAGGTTAAGGTGAGTTGGGAAAGATTTAAAACGGACCTAAGGGGCAACTTTTTTCATGAAGTGGGTTGTGTGAGTATGGAGTGAAGTGGTGGAGGCTGGTACAAGTACAACATTTAAAAGGCATTTGGATGGGTATATGAGTCGGAAGGGTTTGGAGGGATATGGGGCCAGGTGCTGGCAAATGGGACTAGAATAGGTTAGGATATCTGGTCGGCATGGACGAGTTGGACTGAAGGGTCTGTTTCAGTGCTGTACATCTTCATAGCTCTAAGACTATGTTCTGACAGAGATTTTCTTCAGGAAGAGATGCTTTCAAGAAATCCTGGCACTAAAAGAGCTTGTTACACAGGTTAAAATGTTGTTTGGGATGTACCTGTATGACTCGATTCTCCACTCATTTGTCCTTTTTCCCACTGTCTTATGAATTTAAACCTTAACCCTTAATTCCAAGGTGGTCCCTGTCCTTCTGCATGATTGCATCCATCTTCACAGCATTACATTGTTGCAAAGAAAGTGGCAACTCACCCCATTGGGCTCCATGCAATCACTACCCCACCCTTCTTTATCAAACTGTCCTCTGCAGTTCACAGGACAGAGCTTATAACCTGTCTAAAACCTAGCGTATTACCAATCTTCCATGGTCCACCATCAACATCTGGAACAAAGACATGGTGAGATGTCTTAGCTGATCCATGTTGTATCAACCATCGCCATGAAACTAAAAAAGTTCAGACTGATGCAGGGTACGTTTTGAGTTTGCCGATCTCATCTCCTGTCGTAAATGGACACGACAAGTGATCTGAGATCACTGACTGAGGTGAGCAAAGACATACAATTATAAATATATATGAGAAGCATCTGCTAGGACTGGAAGATGTGAAAAATCAATTTGAAGGTATTTGGCACACTTGCCTTCATCGGTCACAGCAGTGAGCATAGGAGTCATGTTATAGCTATACTAGACATTGGTAAGGCCACATTTGGAGTACTGCATTAAGTTCTTGTCACCTCACTACAGGAAGAATGTTATTCAAAGGCAAGGGTGCAAAGAAGACTTACAAGGGTGTTACCGAGGCTGGAAGGTTTGAATTTTAAGGACTAGCTGGATAGGCTGGGAATTTCTTTTCTGGAGCATCGGAGACTGAGGGGTTCTCTTATAGAGCTTAATAAAATCATGAGGGGCATGGATAGGGTCAATAGCCAAGATCTGTTCCCCAGAGTACAGGGGTCTAGAACTAGAGGGCATAGGTTTAAGGTAAGAGAGGAAAAAGATTTAAAAGGGACCTAAGGGGCAACTTTGTCACACGTAGGATGGTGTATATCTGGAGCGAACTGCTGGAGGAAGTGGTAGAGATGGGTACAATTACACTATTTAAAAGATACTTGGATAGGTATATGGATAGGGAAGGTTTAGAGGGATATGGGCCAAATGCAGTAAAATGGGATTAGTTTGGTTTAGGAAAACTGGTTGGCATAGGCGAGTTGGGCCAACGGGCCTGTTTCTATGCTGTATGACTCTATAATTCTGGAAGCATCTTCTACCTTCAGAAGGGAGAAGAAGAGTAGGAGCATCATGGGTAGCTCAGTGGTCAGCACTGCTGCCTCACAGTACTGGGGTCCTGAGTTTGATTCCAGTCTTAGGTGACTGATTGTGTATAAAGTTAAAACTCACACAACACCAGGTTGTAGTCCAACAGATCTAATTGGAAGCACACTAGCTTTCGGAGCGACGGTCCTCCTGATGAAGGAGCGTCGCTCCGAAAGCTAGTGCTTCCAATTAAACCTGTTGGACTATAACCTGGTGTTGTGTGATTTTTAACTTTGTACACCCCAGTCCAACACCGGCACCTCCAAATCATGATTGTGTATAGTCTGCATGTTCTCCCTGTGTCTGTGTAGGTTTCTGCCTGGGGCTCTGGTTTCCTCCTATAGTCCAAAGATGTGCAGATCAGATGAATCAGCCATGGTAAATTGTCTCATAGTGTCCAGAAATGCGCAGGTGAGGTAAGTGAGCCATGGTAAATGTGGGATTACAGGGTCATGGTCTGGGTGGGATGCTCTTTGGGTGGCATATTGGCTCAGTGGTTAGCACCGCTGCCTCATAGCGCCAGGAACCCTGGTTCAATTCCCACCTCGGGTGACAGTCTGTGTAGAGTTTGCACGTTCTCCCCGTGTCTGCATGGGTTTCCTCTGGATGTTCTGCTTTCCTCCCACAATCCAAACATGTGCAGTTAGGTGAATTGGCCGTGCTAAATTGCCCCATAGCATTCAGGGATGCATTAGCCAGGAGTAAATATCAGGGAGGGGGAATGGGTCTGGGTGGGTTACTCTTTAGAGGAGAAAGTGAGGTCTGCAGATGCTGGAGGTCAGAGCTGAAAATGTGTTGCTGGAACAGCGCAGCAGGTCAGGCAGCATCCAAGGAGCAGGTGAATCGACGTTTCGGGCATAAGCCCTTCTTCAGGAATGAGGAAAGTGTGTCCAGCAGGCTAAGATAAAAGGTAGGGAGGAGGGACTTGGGGGAGGGGTGTTGGAAAACCTATCACATTTCCAACGCCCCTCCCCCAAGTCCCTCCTCCCTACCTTTTATCTTAGCCTGCTGGACACACTTTCCTCATTCCTGAAGAAGGGCTCATGCCCGAAACATCGATTCTCCTGTACCTTGGATGCTGCCTGACCTACTCTTTAGAGGGTCAGTGTGGACTTGTTGGGCCAAATAGCCTGTTTCTACACTGTGGGGATTCTATAGTCACCTATTTATGAAGTCAGATAGTTACAACTGGAGGCCATTCAGCCCACAGAAAGTCAATTCTATCCTCAGAGCTCTGCAAGTTTAATTGCCTGCCCAGTTTCCTTTTGAGATCAATAATCACTCTAATTAATTTTAAATTACTTAATTTTCCCAAGCTCAGAACTTTCACAGCTAGCTGCTTACTCCAAGGCGACATTCAGCATTACTTGTACAAAGGTTTGCTTTGAAAATAAATTTTCCAGACTCGATTCTTGTGAGGTTTGAACTCTGTGTTGATTAGCAGAGCTTTGGAACTGCTTTTCTGCAGTGTCTAAAACAATGCATTTTCACACAAAACGAAATCACCATCATCCTATTCACTCAGGGATAACTTGGCATGTTTTCTTATGAAAATCTCACCTCATCTTGTAACAATGTTAAGCAGCAGGCTTTTAGCATGTAAATGCATTTACACACACTGAAAAGAATTACCCCGGGGATTGAAGTGAACAGTTTTACAGAATCTCTTTGCAATGTTCTCTATATTTCTCTCTCCGGGTTCTTTAATATTCATGGCTCCACGCCAGTATGAGCCTCAGGGTTTATTGACTTTGTACATTCTTAATTTCTCAATGACAGCTTCCTTGTAGGCTGGCTACAGCTGCAAAGAAAAGTTTTTGCCAAATTCAGTTCAAGAATGTACAGTACTATCCTGAATGTTAACGTGACTTGAACCACTCCAGGACTTGTTGACCTTGTTCTCATTGCCTTGCCAACCTCTGAGATGGCCGTGCCTCCAATATAAAAACCGGACACATTACCTGCTCCTGCTGCAGACGTTGGGGTTCGATGTCACGGAGGACCTCCAGGAGGTGAAGGGCAGCAAGCCTCACTTTTTGCCTCGGAGGCCTCCAAGATAATCTTCCGGTCCAGGGTCCGCTCCGTGGAGCGGGATGAGACATGCCCACGCTTCTTCTTCCAGAAGGTGCACAAAGAGAACTTCGTGCTCAGCAGCCTGAAGGAAGAAGATGGCTCGGTAACGTCATCTCAGGCTGACATCATGAGGATCAGCAAATCCTTCTATGCCAGTCTGTATGACGCGAAGCCGACCGACAGCTCGTCCTCCCAGTCGTTCCTGTCCTCTATCACGGAAGTCTTAGACGACAGAACACGGGAGAGGCTGGACCAGCCGTTAGTTCTGAATGAGCTGACCAAGGCCCTCGTGTCCTTTGAAAAGAATAAAACGGCTTACTGGTCGAGCTCTATTCCGCTCTGTGGGACTTGATTGGCCAGGACCTGCTGGAGGTGTATGTCAGGATGCTTCGGGCAGGTACCATGAGCGAATCCATGAGGAAAGGCATCATCACCCTCATCTACAAGCGGAAGGGAGAGAGGGAGGAAATCAGAAATTGGAGACCAATCTCATTATTGAATGCGGATTACAAAATCTTGTCAAAGGTCATCGCTAACCAGGTCAGGTCTGCTCTGGGATCGGTGATCTACCCTGACCAAACCTGTGCTGTACCGGGCAGAAAGATCACTGAGAGTCTCGCGCTCCTCAGGGATACGATCGCCAATGTGCAGGACTGGGGACTGGACACCTGCCTGATCAGCCTAGACCAGGAGAAAGCCTTTGACAGGATATCACACAGGTATATGAGAGATGTTCTCTCCAAAATGGACTTTGGGGAGGGAATCTGCAATTGGATCAGACTGCTCTACACCAACATTGTCAGTGCAGTCTCAATCAATGGGTGGGAATAAGATAGCTTCCCAGTCAGATCTGGAGTCAGGCAGGGCTGCCCTCTCTCTCCTGCCTTGTTTGTGTGCTGCATAGAGCCATTTGCCGAGTCCATCAGGAAGGATGCGAGCCTGAGAGGGGTGACTATTCCTGGCAGCGGGGGCCTGCAGGTTCAGGCCTCCCTGTACATGGATGACGTCGCCGTTTTCTGCTCGGATCCGCTGTCCGTGCACAGACTCATGTGCACATGTGACCAGTTTGAATGGGCCTCGGGGCCAAGGTAAACCGAGGCAAGAGCGAGGCCATGCTCTTCGGGAACTAGGCCGACCAATCTTCGATCCCCTTCACCGTCAGGACCGACCACCTGAAGGTGCTGGGTATTTGTTTCGGAGGGGCTGGGGTGTGTGCCAAATCTAGGGAGGAGGGTATCAGAAAAATGAGGCAGAAACTGGGCAGATGGACGCTACGGTCGCTCTCCATCGCGGGAAAAAACCTAGTCGTCAGGTGTGAGGCACTGTCAGTGCTGTTATATGTGGCAGAGGTCTGGCCTATTCCCAGAACCTGTGTGCCGCAGTCACCCAGGCCATCTTCCACTTCATGTGGAGATCAAGGATGGACCGGGTCCGAAGGGACTCAATATATAAAGATCTGGGCAACGGGGGAGAAAACACACCCTCACCCTGATGGCCACCTTTGTGTGTGGCTGCATCAAGCTGTGCGTGGATCCCCGGTACGCAAACACCAAGTGTCACTACGTACTGAGGTTCTACCTGTCCTTGGTGTTGCGAAGGATGGGCCTGGCCTCGCTGCCGCGGAACGCTCCGAGTAGTTGGACCGTTCCATATCACCTGTCCTTCGTGGAGAAGTTTATGAAGAAAAACACCTTTGACCACAAGTCCATCAGGAAGTGGTCAGCACATAGTGTCCTTGAGACCCTTCGGGAAAAGGAGAGGGCGGTTCCTTGGGCAGACTGTCAAAGCCATTTGGCAGAATGCCTCATCGCCAGAACTTTCCAACAAGCACCAAGACATGGCTTGGCTGGTGGTGAGAAGGGCTCTGCCTGTGAGATCCTTTATGCACGCCCGGACTCTCAGCCGCACCGCACGCTGCCCTCGAAGCGGCTGCGGGGGGGACGAGACTGTCACACACCTCCTTCTGGAATGTGCCTATGCAGAGGAAGTCTGGAGAGGAATGCAGTGGTGTTTGTCAAGGTTCGTCCCGAGCAGCTCCATGACGCGGGACTCCGTGCTCTACGGCCTGTTCCCCGGGACGCACACCGAGACGAACATCAACTGTGCCTGGAGGATCATCAACTCAGTCAAAGACGCTCTTTGGTCTGTCTGAAACCTGTTGATCTTCCACTTTAAGGAGTTGACCCCGACTGAGTGTTGCAGACTGGCACATTCCAAGGTCCAGGACTACGTGTTGAGGGATGCGCTGAAGCTTGGGTCAGCTGCCGCCCAGGCGTGGTGGGGAAAGGTCTGTCTGCCAAAGAAGAACAGGGGGCCCACTCAGAAATTGGGCTCCGTTGATGCCTCAGCAGAAGAGCTGGATAGAACAGACTTGTATATACGAATGATTAATTCCAATCTCCGTATGTAAAGAAATGCAATGTGTGCATAAGAATGGCATGACCAATTGTATAGATATCAAAATAATTTTACAAATAAAGTATATTTTTGAAATTTAAAAACATTGTCAAACCTTTTCCCCACTTTTCCCTCCATGATGCCATTAACTCATCCTTCATCCAAGATTTTTGTGCTCCATTCAGTTCTCTTGTTAAATCATTGCAGGTTACCACGCTGTCCTTGCCAGATGTGCTTTGGGCTTACCATGTTCCGAACACTTAGGTGTCTCCCTAAAGTCTCTTTGCCTCTACATTTCTTTTCTCTGAAAGTTCCTTAAAACTTATCCTTACCTGTTGTCTGGTGCTGTTCTTGGCTTGGTGTCAAATTCTGATTGCTATCTCTTCTGCGTTTCGAAGGAGCTTTGAAATGGCAAATTGTTGCTGTTGTACTTGGGTTGGTCCTTCACCACTTTCATTGTGCCTGGTCACTAGGCCAGCCTGGATCCAATCTTGAACAAGCAACTGGCCCACCACTTAAGCCTGTCCTGGTTGGAGGCTAATTTGGAAGGAAATGGGAAGCTCAGTCAAAGACTGTATGATGTGCAGGAAAGGGACCCCTGGGATGAATTGACTTTGTTAGCCAAGATATCTTGCAGGCTGCCTGTAAATATCGAGGCACCCGCTCTGACTCTCAGAGTTAGGCCTCCTCGATCTTCAGCCCATCAGGCACTTATGTGGACACCAGCGGGCCTTGCACCTGACTGAGGACTTGATGACACTGCCCAGTGTTTTCAATCAATCAGAAAGCTGACACCTCCAGAACTTGACAATGGCATGGAGGAGGATGTAGCTGCTGACGCCAAAGCACACACCCCGAGACTCCGAGGATGGAGGGACACCCAGGGACAAAGATAGATGCAGCAGATAGGGAGAGGGGGCTGTGAGGGCAGGGTGGGGTAGGAAGGACTGAGGTCATGGGTGGTGGGGGTGGTTGGAGGTCAAGCCCCAGCCAGGCCCTATGTCTGTGTCCTTGATCATATAAAAAGTAATGCAGATCATCATCCACTCCCTCTAGCTGAGGAGCAGCCTGCCTGGCGGTGAGACATTAGCAACCCATGCGGAAATAAACCTTTAAGAGATTGTTAATTGACCCTCATAGAGTATTAGCGAAGGTGGGAAACTCACCATTGGATCAACTCTGTGCAATTTCGGTGGCCCTGCTGTAGGAAGGATACTGTTAAACTAGAAAAGGTATGGAAAAAATTTCCAAGAATGCTGCTGGGACTGAAAGGCTTGAGTTATAAGAAAAGGCTGAATAGCTTGGGGCTTTTTCCCCTGGAGTGTGGGAGGCTAAAGGGTGACCTCACAGGGAGGTTTATAAATTCCTGAGGGGCATAGATGAAGTAAACAGCCAAGGTATTTTCCCAAGGTAGGGGAGTCCAAAACTAGAGGGCATAGGTTTAATGTGAGAGAAGAAAGATTTTAAATATTTTTCATACAGAGGGTGGTGCATATATGGAATGAGCCTTCAGAAGATGTGGTGGAGGCTGGTACAATGACAACATTTTAAAACCAGGTACATGAATAGGAAGTGTTTAAAGAGATATGGACCAAATGCAAGCAAATGGAACTAATTCAGTTTAAGATATGTGGTAGGCATGAAGCAGTTGGACCGAAGGATCTGTTTTGATGCTGTGTGATTCTATGACACTACAACTTGCTTATGTGGAGGTGGGAATGTGTCATTCACCATTCTTGATAATTTTCCAGGACTCCTGTCACCTTCCTGGCTTCACACAGCCCCTTGTCAATGGAGGGGACGGAGGAGATGATCTTCTGAGCTTTGAGGCTGAGGGACCCCTTCAGTTGACGGTTTTAAACCAATGTTGTGGTTTGGAGCCCTGATTGCCCAGCCAGGTCAAAGTTCAGATTTTCAAAGACGTCAAGACATGGTGAGGGCCCCTGCAGGCCATTTCCAAATCTTGAAGCCTCTGGGCAGAGTTTTGTGTTTTCAAGGCTAGGATGGAGGTTAGGGATCTGTGCTGGGTTAGGAGGGAGTGAGGAATGTGCTCACTGCCAATTAACATCTGCTCAAGCTCTTTAAGCAGGTTGTCAAGGGGACTTTCCACTTGGCATTGCGATTTTTCAAACTTTTTTTTGGTTAGCACCTTATCTCAGGTTATCTGGTTTGCTGTGGGGAGCAAGTGAATTTGGCTGGATTTGCTCTTGAACATAATCTATGGTGCCGATCAGCATCGGCATGATCCCTGCCCCAAATTCTCTTGTCCATGACAGCTTTCCAACTCATTTCACTTCCATGGCTTTCTGAGCAGCTGCCTGCTCTCATTTCACAGCAGCAACAGCAGCAGCCTCCAACATGGCTGCCACCTGCCTCTGTCTGGACTGTCAGGGTTGTAGCTCCTATCTCCT
Organism: Chiloscyllium plagiosum; assembly: GCF_037043375.1. Taxonomy (NCBI): domain Eukaryota; kingdom Metazoa; phylum Chordata; class Chondrichthyes; order Orectolobiformes; family Hemiscylliidae; genus Chiloscyllium; species Chiloscyllium plagiosum. Next base: position 68,674,059 of record NW_028270157.1, read on the forward strand.
GGAGGTGCTCAGGAGGAACACCAATTGGACACCTAGAGAATTAGGCATTTATATTTAATCATTGTACTTCTTGCTCCATCTTATACTTCAGGCCATGCACACTGAAATACCAGTCTGGAGTATCGTGTCTTGTGGGTGACTGCACAAATACTGTCCCTGAGATTGCTTGCTCTATATCTCTAAGTAAGGCTTTTCAAAGTCTTATATACTATAATGCTCCCTTACTTACATCTTTACCTATTAGCTCCTCAAATGTAACTCTCTAGTGTAACATCTAAGACCATCTCTCCCATTCTCGTTCAAAATGTGTGTCTTCTCTCTTACAAGTGTCAGAATCACATGGTCAGTCACAGCATCATGAGTGACCTGAATCTCACAATATTCACACAACATTCCGGGTGCAGAGTCCAAACCAGGAAATCCTGTGGAGTTCAACCTCCCAACCTCATGGTTGGTTAAATTCCTGAGTTTCTGCAGTGAGAAGTGCTCCAACTCACACACAAGATGAGTACAAAAATCAGAAAACCTTACGACCAGGAAACCTCTTCTGGTATCGACAGCAGGATTTGCCTTGCACCTTTAACGTTCTTTTCTTATTTGAGCTTCCTGCCTCTCTTTTTAATGGTCAAATTAAAGTGTTTGGTGTTCTGCAGTTACCACTTGCTGTGCATTTGCAAACATTTTCAATGTCACACTTAGAACAGCGTAATTTCAAACCTTCTCCCAAACACATTCAATATCTCAGCTCTCGTTTTCTATCCTGCTTCAAATTCCCAATTGACCTTTACCAGATCCTCCTTCATGCTGTAAAATCGCCTCTTTCTGCAGAGATGGGCTTTTTGCTTTTTATGCTGAAACATTCAATTTATTAATATTATGATTTACCTGCAATTAGCCTCCTCCTGCCCTGCAACCACTTAGTTACCCCTTCTTGTTTCACTACTAAACACTAATTTAATGGAACATCCAATTTGGTTACATTATTTACATTTTTAGTGTAGAGGCTTTATGAATATATTTGCTTCAATAGAAGATGAATCACTGCTGTTTCACTGCTAAGTAGTACATCGAATACAGCATCTGATCTCATTACACAGTGTACATGTTGTGTTGTAAAACAGCCTTATGTTTCCTCTATGAATATATTTCTGCTGTTGTGAAGATTATTCAAAAATTCTTCCTCATTTGATTTCTGGATATAAGATGAACTATTGCCCCATCACCCAGCCTTTTTTTCTACCTTTACAAGATCGAGACTTTTCTCTGCAATCAGCCACACACAAATTTGAGGCAGAGCACGTTTACAGAGCAGGGCTATAGCCTTGCTGAATTCCTGTCTTATTTATCCAATTCCACAGCTTTCTTTTCCTCCATTTTGTCATGTCCATCTGAAAGGATCCCAGTTTAGCCTTACATCTGAACAAACAGCATCTTGGGATCTTGTGATCTAGTGACCACGCCAGTGGACAGGGTGGTAAAGAAGACTTATGGCATGCTTGCCTTTATTGGTTGAGGCATTGAGTACAAGAGTTGGGAAGTGATGTTGCCCCGTGCTAAAACTTTGGTTAGGATGCACCTAGAACACTGTTCAATTCCGATGGCCACACTACAGGAAAGATGTTGAACAGAGTGCAGAAAGGTTTACCAGGAAGCTGCCTGAATTAGAAGGCATAAGCTATCAGGAGAGGCTAGACAAACTGGAGTTGTTTTCTCTGGAATGTTGGAGGCTGAGGGGAAACCTGATAGAAGTCTATAAAATGACGAGATGCATTGATAATGTTGATGGTCAGAATCTCTTTCCCAGAGCTAAAATGTCTAAAATCGAAGGCATGTGTTTAAGGGGAGAGGGGGAAAGTGCAAAGGGGATGTGAGGGGCATGCTTTTTTTACACAGAGAGAGGTAGGAGTCTGGAACCCAGTGCTAGGGGTAGAGGTGGAGGCAGATATGATAGGGGAGTTTAAGGGGCTTTTACATAAACACAGGAATAAGCAAGGAATGGAGGGACATGGACCAAGGGCAGGCTTAAGGGATTGGTTTAGTTTAGCGTCATGTTCGGTACAACATTGTGGCCTTAAGTGCCTGTTCCTGTGCTGTACTATTCTATGGTCTATGTGCTATCTCTGGCAATGCAGCACTCTCTCTGTGCTGCAATGGAGAGTCAACTAAAATTGCACAGGTTAGAGTAGTGCTGGAAAAGCACAGCAGGTCAGGCAGCCTCTAAGGAGCAGGAAAATCGACGTTTCGGGCAAAAGCCCTTCATCAGGAATAGAGGCAGGGTGCCTGCAGAGTGCAGAGATAAATGAGAGGGGCTTGGGGGTAGGGAGAAAGTAGCATAGAGTACAATAGGTAAATGGCAGTGGGGATGGAGGTGATAGGTAAGAGAGGAGGGTGGGGGAAGGTAGCGAAGAATACAATGGGTGAATGGGGGTGGGGATGGAGGTGATAGATCAGAGAAGAGGGTGGGGGAAGGTAGCAAAGAATACGATGGGTGAAAGGGGATGGGGCTCAGCACTGTCCCCATGATCTGTCCTACCCGCCTATCTTCCTTTCCACCTATCCACTCCACCCTCCTCTCTGACCTATCACCTTCATCCACTCCCCCATTCACCTATTGTACTCTATGCTACTTTCACCCCACCCCCACCCCCCTCTCATTTATCTCTCCACACCCTGCAGGCACCCTGCCTCTATTCCTGATGAAGGGCTTTTGCCCGAAACGTCGATTTTCCTGCTCCGCGGATGCTGCCTGACCTGCTATGCTTTTCCAGCACCACTCTGATCTAGACTCTAGTTTCCAGCATCTGCAGTCTTTGTTTTTAACCTACTAAAATTGTGCAGCCAGCTCACTGGAATGAGAATTGAGCTTCCATCCTTTTGGCTTAGAGGTGAGTGCATTAGACACCAAGTCACAACTGATAGAAGTCCACAGGCTGACGGCAAGCTTTAAAGTCTCAAGACTAAAGATTAGATTAGATTAGATTAGATTAGATTAGATTAGATTAGATTACTTACAGTGTGGAAACAGGCCCTTCGGCCCAACAAGTCCACACCGTCCCGTCGAAGCACAACCCACCCCATACCCTTACGTTTACCCCTTACCTAACACTACGGGCAATTTAGCATGGCCAATTCACCTGACCTGCACATCTTTGGACTGTGGGAGGAAACTGGAGCACCCGGAGGAAACCCACGCAGACACGGGGAGAACGTGCAAAGTCCACACCGTCAGTCGCCTGAGGCGGGAATTGAACCCGGGTCTCTGGCGCTGCGAGGCAGCAGTGCTAACTAAAGGTAACAGAAAAACCAGAGAAAAAGATTCACAGGTTTCAGTAGGAATGGATTGGAATGTGAATGATGGAGATAAAAGCATAATTCAACATAGACAACGCCATAGGCAACAGCAACAATGAGTAGGCAACTTTAAGGGAAATATATTCGGAGTATATTTTTTAAAATTCCTGGTTTGAGGGCCCTACTGCCTAGGCCAGCATTTATTGCCCATCCCAGACGTCAGTTAAGAATCAACCACATTGCTGTGGGTCTGGAGTCACGTGTAGTACCAGACCCAGGTAAGGATGGCAGTTTCCTTCCCTAAAGGACATTAGCAACTTTTCCAACAATTCATGGTCATTATCAGAATCTTAATTTTAATCGAATTCAAAGACCACCATCATGTCAGGATTTGAACCCAAGTCCCCAGAATGTTTCCTGGGTTCTCTGGATTAACAATCCAATAATAATACCACTTGGCCATTGCTTCCCCATTTTGTAGCTGATAAAATAAAAATCCATGTGTCAGGTTTCAGGCCCCTCACACAGTTCACCTGAAATAAGGCTTCAGGAATCAGTATTGCATCTCCAATCACCTTTTATTTATAAATGCATAGCCTTTGACTGTAGCAATGCCTCTTACTGAGACAGGCGCTAGAGTATCAAAATCCCTTACATTTATCCTTTTATGTCAGTCAGGGCTCCTTGATTAGACCAGATTAATGGCCCCAATTGGGGAACTCATATTCTATGAGGTTCAGCTGGCTGACCATGTTACAATCACCGTACCACTATGCTGTATTGCTGCCAGTTTTGTCAATCCCACCAACATCAGAACTGTTTTGCTGTCAATCCACTCGCATTCCCAGGTACATTAATGCAGCTCAATTGGGACAGGGTTCTGGAGTAAATGGACCATACCCCAAATCCATCATCCCATTCCCCGGTTGGAACATGGAAAATTAGACTCCATCTCTCTCTGTCTCTCTTCTTCTTCATAGATAGATAGATAAATAGATAGGTAGATAGATAGATAGAAAGAAAGTACAAAAATAGGAAAGAATATAAGTTAGATATAATACAGAGGTATTGCTGAATAGATAGATGAATGGAAGATAGATAGATAGATAGATAAATAGATAGATAGATAGATAGATAGATAGATAGATAGATAGATAGATAGATAGATAGATAGATAGATAGATAGATAGATAGATAGATATAAATAGATGGGTGGAAGGATACATAGGTAGACAGATGAAGAATATTTCTTAATTGTTGCTGAAGAAAGACGTATTTAGTTGAAAGTTTTTGTCTCACACTCATCAGGATAATTAGCAAGAATAGCAACATTTGCACTGCAGAGGAGAACACGGATTGGCTAGAAAGTAGACTCTGACTGGTTAGGTGTGTTTTCATGGAGAATGCACCAGTTAATGATGATCAACAATCCTATGTCTTGTAGAGTACAAGGCGTCAAGTTTTGAAAACATTATTATTTAATGTAGACAGCAATAAATTAAATGATTTAGCAAAAGCTGTGATAGAGGCACATAGAATAGTGCTATCTACTCAATGAAATGCATTGGAGAGTGTGGTTGAACAGAGATAGCAATAAGTTAAACATTTAATAAATGTGTACAAACCGATACAACTATAGCAACAAAGCTGTACTGATAATTGGATACAAATCGGGAGTGACCAAAACTGGAGCTCAATCTTGGTCACTACAACTTAGAAAGGAGGTTAAAGCCATGGACAAGATGCAATGTAGATTGAACAGCATGTTGGGAAACCATAGATATGAAGAATGTTGAGGCCCACAGGGACCATTTCACAACATTGGCAAGGCTATTAGACTAGGTTTTATGGATGTTTATAAACGTACAAAGGGTTTTGATGTAATTGATATGTAAAGGCTACATCCCCTGGTTACAGAAACTGAAACCAAGTGCCATTGTTTAAAATTGTCACTGTGAATGGGTAGAGAATATTCTTTACAGAGAGAGCCTGTTGGAATATCAGAGATGTTTGAGGCAGAGACAATGATATTTTAATAAAATTATCAGATACTTATTTAATGCTAAGGAAAGTATAGAGTGTTTGGAGAAAGAGAGGGAAAGGCAGTGGGATTGATTTTTGGATTTTGGCAGTTTACAGATCTGTGATTAATTCATCAAGATACCCTGCAGCACAAAAACTGAATTAGCTTAGAGTGAACAAAATTAGCAAAGTTGGCATAGAGTCATAGAGTCATAGAGTCATAGAGATGTACATCATGGAAACACACCCTTCGGTCCAACCCGTCCATGCCGACCAGATATCCTAACCCAATCTAGTCCCACCTGCCAGCACCTGGCCCATATCCCTCCAAACCCTTCCCATTCATATACCCATCCAAATGCCTCTTAAATGTTGCAATTGTACCAGCCTCCACCACATCCTCTGGCAGCTCATTGCATCACATATCACCCTCTGCGTGAAAACGTTGCCCCTTAGGTCTCTTTTATATCTTTCCCCTCTCACCCTAAACCTATGCCCTCTAGTTCTGGACTCCCCAACCCCAGGGAAAAGACTTTGTCTATTCATCCTATCCATGCACCTCATGATTTTATAAACCTCTATAAGATCTCCCTTCAGCCTCCGACGCTCCAGGGAAAACAGCCCCAGCCTGTTCAGCCTCTCCCTGTAGCTCAGATCCTCCTCCCTTGGCAACATCCTTGTAAATCTTTTCTGAACCGTTTCAAGTTTCACAATATCTTTCTGATAGGAAGGAGACCAGAATTGCACGCAATATTCCAACAGTGGCCTAACCAATGTCCTGTACAGCTGCAACATGACCTCCCAACTCCTGTACTCAATACTCTGACCAATAAAGGAAAGCATACCAAACGCCTTCTTCACTATCCTATCCACCCGTGATTCCACTTTCAAGGAGCTATGAACCTGCACTCCAAGGTCTCTTTGTTCAGCAAAATTCCTGTTAAGTGTATAAGTCCTGTTAAGATTTGATTTCCCAAAATGCTGCACCTCACATTTATCTAAATTGATCTCCATCTGCCACTTCTGCCATCTCCACTGCCATTGGTCCACCTGATCAAGATCCCGTTGTAATCTGAGGTAACCCTCTTCACTGTCCACTACACCTCCAATTTTGGTGTCATCTGAAAACTTACTAACTGTACCTCTTATGCTCAATCCAAACCATTTATGTAAATGACAAAAAGTAGAGGGCCCAGCACCGATCCTTGTGGCACTCCACTGGTCACAGGCCTCCAATCTGAAAAACAACCCTCCACCACCACCCTCTGTCTTCTACCTTTGAGCCAGTTCTGTATCCAAATGGCTAGTTCTCCCTGTATTCCATGAGATCTAACCTTGCTAACCCGTCTCCCATGGGGAACCTTGTCAAATGCCTTAATGAAGTCCATATAGATCACATCTACCGATCTGCCCTCATAAATTCTCTTTGTTACTTCGTCAAAAAGCTCAATCAAGTTTGTGAGACATGATTTCCCATGCACAAAGCCATGTTAACTATACCTAATCAGTCCTTGCCTTTCCAAATACATGTACATCCTGTCTGTCAGGATTCCCTCCAACAACTTGCCCAGCAGCGACGTCAGGCTCACCGGTCTATAATTCCCTGGCTTGTCCTTACCACCCTTCTTAAACAGTGGCACCACGTTAGCCAACCTCCAGTCTTCCGGCACCTCACCTGTGACTATCAATGATACCAATATCTCAGCAAGAGGCCCAGCAATCACTTCCCTAGCTTCCCACAGAGTTCCAGGGTACACCTGATCAGGTCCTGGGGATTTATCCACTTTTACGCGCTTCAAGACAACCAGTACTTCCTCCTCTGTAATATGGACATTTATCAAGATGTCACCATCTATTTTCCTACATTTTATATCTTCCATGTCCTTTTCTACAGTAAACACTGCTGCAAAATACTCGTTTAGTATCTTCCCCCATTTCCTGCAGCTTCGCACAAAGGCCGCCTTGCTGATCTTTGAGGGGCCCTATTCTCTCCCTAGTTACCCTTTTGTCCTTAATGTATTTGTAAAAACCCTTTGGATTCTCCTTAATTCTATTTACTAAAGCTATCTCATGTCCCCTTTTGCCCTCCTGATTTCTCTCTTATGTATACTCTACTGCCTTCATACTCTTCTAAAGATTCACTCGATCTATCCTGTCTATACCTGACATATGCTTCCTTCTTTTTCTTAACCAAACCCTCAATTTTGTTTAGTCATCCAGCATTCCCAATTCCTACCAGCCTTTCCTTTCACCCTAACAAGAATATACTGTCTCTGGACACTTATTACCTCATTTCTGAAGGTTTCCCATTTTCCAGCCATCCCTTTACCTGCGAACATCTGCCCCCAATCAGGTTTTGAAAGTTCTTGACTAATACCTCAAAATTAGCCTTTCTCCAATTTAGAACTTCAATCTTTCGATCCAGTCTATCCTCTTCCATCACTATTTTAAAACTAATAGAATTATGGTTGTGGAATTGAAATCTAATGAATGTGTCTACTAATTAGATTTCTACTAATGAATGTGTCTACTGGGAAAACATGGAGATAAAGTGTATGGAAACCCCATGTATTTACTCCAGAAGTCAGTAAAACAAAAACCCCAGAGACCAGCTTTACCTTGGCAGCTGAGCAAGGGGATTCATTGTGGAAAAAATGGCTAACTCCTCACAGGTTTAAATGTCTGAATAGTTGTTGTTAGGGTAAATGAGTTAATGTTTTCTGTCTGATATTTGTAAAAAGATCATTGGCTAAGAAAAGGAAGGAAACATACGTCAAGTATAGAGAGATTGAGTGGGGCAGCACGATGGCACAGTGGTTAGCACTGCTGCCTCACAACGCCAGAGAACCGGGTTCAATTTCCGCCTCGGGCAACTGACTGTGAGGAGTTTGCACATTCTCCCCGTATCTGCGTGGGTTTCCTCTGGGTGCTCTGGTTTTCTCCCACAGTCCAAAGATGTGCAGGTTAGATGAATTGGCTGTGCTAAATTGCCTGCAGTGTTAGGTGGAGGGGTAAATGTAGGGGAATGGGTCTGGGTGGGTTGCTCTTTGGAGGGTTGGTGTGGACTTGTTGGGCTGAAGGGCCTGTTTCCACACTGTAGGGAATCTAATCTAATAACATAGCTTGTGCCTTTACTTTTGCGAATTGAACTTTTTTATTCTTTTGTAAAATGTACATCAGCAGACTCTTGTGAATGTGAATACTCAGTGACTAACCTCTCAGATAAACGTAATGAAAAATTGAAATTACTGATCCGTCAAGCCAGGTCACACATCTGAATTGTCCAGTATTACCTTCAGCTTTTAACTAACGAAAGAGGCAGTTCAGCTCATCATCTTTGTGCCAGCAATTTGCCTACCTGCTGCCCATAGTCTAAAAAGCCTGACTGCATTTTCATTCCCGATTTACATCAAACATCTAAGTTTCTGACTGTCCCCTTTTTTTTAATCATAAAAAGATCCATTGTCTTTCTTTCTGCTTCCCGATTTAATTCTACTGCAGTAACTTGAAGTGATTTTTTTAATTCAAATTCTTAACCTCTCTGGTTTCCACCATAATTAGTACTGTGGCAAGATTTCACACTCTTTTCCATCTGCTGCTTGAATCAATTAGAATCTATTTAGAATGAAAATATATCTGTATCTGCTGCAAGAACTGTTCATTCTTCACCCTGAAGCTCTCTGAGCTATAATTAGCTTCCTGTACAGAAAAATCTCAATTCTAAAATTGTAGACTTGCCCAACACACTAGCCCCACTGTAGTGATTATAATGAGGTCAGCCAGGTGGCCCTCATAGAATCTGAGTTCCCTGATTGGGGTTGTTAACCTGGTCCAGTCAGGGAGCCCTGACTCATGGATATAAACAGGGGTGCTGTTTACTCTCGGAGCCAGCTCTGAGCTAGCTGGGTCAGTGTCATGTACCGTGCACGTGCAAATAAGGGATGACTTGGTGCGGAATATTGGCTTCTGTAGAGTTATTTCACTAACCCAACCCCAAAAACACATACACACACACACACACACACATATATATATATATACAGGGGTCACATGTTTACGGACACGCGCATACATAGACATTCACACACACACAGATATATATACACACATATGCAAACATTCAACATATTAACACACACAGACACAAACATATACACACATACACATAGAAACATACAAACATGCACACACACATACATATACACACACTGTCTCTCTCACACACACACAGACACACACATGTATATATACTCGCACACACATTTACACAACCTACACATATACTCACACACACACACACAGCTTCATCCCTCACGATCACTGCAATCTCATCCAGTCACAAAATGCCCTGGGATAGCCACACTCTGATTTTAAACGCTCCACATTGGCCCCATATCTTTGGCCAACTCCATCTTAAGGCCTGGAATTCCACTCCAAAAATCTCTGCTCACCTCTTTAATTTAGCATCATATTCAGCACAACATTGTGGGCTGAATGGTGTGTATCTGTGCTGCACTGTTTTATGTTCTATGTTCAATATTGAACTTGTGGTCTGTCAAGTGAGGTGTTGGGGATAGCCCGTTCCAGACCTAGAAGAAATTATTTCAGAAAGAAAATCAGACCATTCCTGCCAATGATCCATTTAAAACAAACAGATGAATGCTGGTTGCAGTGAGTGTACATTGCTCAGGTAAAGTTCTGAATGGAAATTAAAGGGACGGCCAATATCGGAATGGGACTTCTGTCCAATTCCATCATTCCTCCTTCTTTTATGAAGATTCTAAGATCCATCTGGATATCTTCCCTCAGAATTTCATCAATATGCTAAGGAAAAAAACAGTAAATGTGATGGAGCAACGTTAAGCCCAACCAATTATGGTGACTTCACATAGCTAGACATGTCCAGCCCAGGAACTTATATTCATCTTGAAGGTTTAGCAAATGAAGCAGTGGACAATTATGTCGGGGATTCATGTCAGTGGTCTGAGTGATGCAAATGTTAACCATGAGGAATTATTTCTCAGATGATGGATAAGTTCTCTCGGTTGGGACCAGAATGTGGAAAAGAAAAGAGGCCATTCAGCCTGCCATATTTGTGCTGGCTCTGTGAAGGAGCAATTCACCAAATGTTATTCCCCTATCTGGTCCTCAGAGCCATGCGCACTCTTCCATTCTGGATAAGAAACAAGTTTTCTACAAATGCTTCAACTGAACCTTCCTTCATTTGTTAAAAGAATTCCTCCTCTTCTGCTTTAACTGCACAGTCTCAGAATGAAGCAGTGTCAATTTAAGACTGAAGTGGGCAGGAATTTCTTCTCCCAGAGGGTCGTGAGTCTTTTGAACTCCTTACCACAGAGAGAGCTGTAGGGGCAGAGTCCTTGGATATATTGAAGGATGAGGTGGACTCTTGACTAATAGGGGAATCAAGGGTTACAGGGAAAGGGGAGGAAAGTGGATATGAGGAATGTCGGATCAGCCATCCTCCCATTGATTGGTGGAGCAGGCAGAAGGAGCTTTTCCTTTTCTGATTCCTTCTGACCTCAATATGCACAATTCTCAGATACATGACTAAAAGGGATCTCCAACAACAGTCTGTTTTGACATAAGGCCGTCAATGTAGTAACTCGTGGAGATCTTCCATTCTTAGCAAAAACTAAAATCCCGGTCTGACCGGTACAAACACGTTTGTACGCATTAATCCTGTATTTGAATTTGAATCTATGGGACACTTGTTCTTGAAATACACACTGGTCATAGAGTCATTCAACACGGAAAACAGATCCTTCAGTCCAATGTGTCCATGCCGATCAGATTTGAATGGAATTAAATTGAATTGAATTTATTGTCACGTGTACTGAGGCACAGTGAAAAACTGTCTTGCGAGCAATACAGACGGATCGCAGAGTTAAGTAGCACAGATCAGTAAATAATAGGTAAACAGCAGCAAAAACAAAAGTAATCCCAATTGCCTGTGTCGCTCATAGCTCTCTAAATCTTCGTTCTCAGGAAGCGTCACTGGACCGAAAATGTTAACTCTGATATCTCTCCACAGATGCTGCCAGCAATTTTCCAGCAATTTCTGTTTTGGTTCCTTCAAAACCTTTCCTACATATGTACCTGTCCAAATGTCTTTTAAATGTTGTAACTTTACCTGCATCTATCATTTCCTCCAGCAGTTCATTCGACATAGACCAACTTCTGTATGAAAACGTTACCCCTCAGGTCCCTTTTAAATCTTTCTCCACCCATCTTAAAAATAAACCCCCTAGTTTTGAACTCCCCTCCCCTGGAGAAAAGACCTTCATTTTATCTATGCCCTCCATGATTTTATAAACCTTTATCACCCCTCAATCTTCGATGGTCCAGTGTAAATTGTCCCAGACTATCCAGCCTTTCCTTATAACTGAAAACAACATCCTGGTAAATCTTTTCTGAACCCTCTCCAGTTTAATACTATCCAACCTACAGCAGGGTGACCAGAACTGCAGACAGTATCCAGAAGAGGCCTCACTAACATCCTGTAGAAGCTCAACATGACATCCCAACTCTTATATTCAATGGTCTGAGCACGGAAGGCAAGTGTGCTCAATGCTTTCTTCACCATCGTGTCAACCTGTGATGCAAATTTCAAAGAACTATGTACCTGAACCCCTTGGTCTCTCTCTGTTTGACAACACTACCCAAGGCTCTACTTGTATCAGCCCTCCCCTCGTTTGATTTATCAAAATGGCCTGGTTGGTAATGCATTTTGACAGGCTACTATCTTACTACAACATTCTCCTCTCATGGAATAGAGCGACTGGTGACCCCAGCCCCACAGCCCACTACCACCAGCAGCCACCCATTTATGAAGCTCTTCAATAATACAGGGGCAGTCTGTTAACCAGCTTCACCTTTATTTCTGACCCAACAAACAACAAAGGGACAGGCAGGGAAAGCACTTGCTCTGAACATAAACTCTGTGATGAAATGTGGTGGTTATTAGATTGAGCGTGAAAATGACGTGTTGAGGAGCAGCCCGGGTAATGAGGTGGGGAAAGATGAAAGACAAATAAATGAACAAACTGTGTCAAACCAACACCATTCAGAAACGAATGCCCCATGTCATTCTCACTATCATTTGGCACTTTCCATAACAGTAACAAGAACCAGCTGCTTTGGGCATCACTGGCAGACTCTTGACTCAGAAAGCAGTTATTTTGTTTGGCAAATTTGAGATGTACAATGGAGATCTTTATAATTTACGAACAAAGGAACAGATGGTGGACTCTCAGACCTTACGATGGGCCAATTATCCAACTGGATCATTACTGATTGAGAGCTCATCTCCAGTTGCCTACTTTGAATCTATTTTCCTTCATATCTGCATGTAATACAAATCTAACCATTAAAGTTTTGAAATTTTCAATTGATCCCCTCCCATCAGCCACAATATTTTATGGATATGTTTCCAAATTTCCATTCTCCATTACAAGAAGATACACTTTCTGACCTCATCCCCTCAATAGCCTAACTATAAGCTGATGTCCTTTTGTCTGGAAATACAGAAATAGTTTGCCTATCGGCTACTCCAACTGTAGCACAGTCTAACATCTGAATACCACTCAATGTTCTTCTAAAATTATGAATGTGGTTAACAATGCAGTAACAGCCAGATAATCTATTTTTGTGATATTAATAGAGGGATAGATCCCAGTCAGGACAGTAGACATAACTCCTTTTAGTGTAGTACCTTAGGAACTTGTATATCTTTTTGATTTATTGTAGTCACACGTACCTAGGTACAGTGAAAAGTTTTGTTTTGCGGGCCGTACATGCAGATCCTAGCAAACAGGGACATAAAGATCATAGGGTGCTTAGGCTGTCTCCATAAACTGAAAGGACTTGGGGTTAACATCTTGTCTGACAGTGATGTGCTCATTTAGTACTACAATGAGTTTTTAGCCTTGGTTTTCAGGTCCAGGAGTATGACTGGAATTGAGGACCTTCCAGCTCAGTTCATCATTCATCTCAGTTTAATCACACCTTTATCTGCGAACTAAAGGCAATGCAAGTGGGTCACAAGCAATCTTAGGCAATCAGAGTTCATTCTGGTAGAAATATAAGGTATTGTGACACAGTGGTGACGTCCTATCCTAGGCCAGAAGTCCTGGGATCAAATCCCACCTATCCCACTGTTGTATCATAACACGTCTGACCAGTTTGTTTAGAAATGAGTCAACAGTCTGCCTCTAAATAAGACTTTTTTACTGAGGGACTGAACAGAAAGTCCAGGATAAATCAGTGCTTTATACAACAGTTTAGCTTCCACCATTTTATGCTCCAGCTTTCTCCAGATAAATATAAACATTCTACTGGGCTTGATAGGCAATTTCTGGTGAGCGTGAACTCTCCTTTAATGCAATTCCTCTTAATTCGGGAATGGTCTCATTAGACTCGAAGACAGTGAGTTTAACTAGCGACTTTTGAGAAGATTTGTAGCTGAGGGAGATGGTAAGTATGCAAGTTAGCTCTGAGCACGGAAGGCAAGCTTGAAGGTTGTTTTCAGATATTTTGTCACCATTCTAGGTAACAGCATCAGTGAGTATCTCCGACGAAGTGCGGGTGGCATGTCTCGCCTCTCTATTTATTGGTTTTGGTTTCTTGAGGTGGGTGATGCCATTCTTTTTTTTTTTCTTTTCAAGAGAAAGTAGATAGGATCTAAACCAATGTATTTACTGATGGAATTCTGATTAGAATGCCAGACCTCTAAGAATTCTCGGTGTGTCTTTGTTTTGCCTGTCCTGAGACGTGTGTGTGTTGTCCCACTCAAAGTGAGTTTAACTCCTTAATTCAAAAAGGGAGTGAGGCAAAAAGAGCAGGCAACTTCAGGCCTGTTATCAATGCAGTAACTGGCAGATAATCTATTTTTGTGATTATCTGTGGTAGGGAAATGCTATAAGCTATTATTAAAGATGTTAGAGCAGGCCATTTGCTAATCTGGCAGAGTCAACATGGCTTTGTGAAAGGGAAATCATGTTTCATCAATTTATTGGAGTTCTTTCAGGGGGAGGGCATGCAGTTGATATAGGCTGGATGTACTGTGTCTTTCCAAAATGCATTTTATAGAAAGCCACACCAAAGGTTATTATGGGAAATAATAGCTCATGGTGCAGGGTGTAGCATATTAGCATGGATTGGTTAAGAAGAAATAGAAAGTGGATGTAAGTGGGTCCTTTTCAGATTGGCAAGATGTCACACAAGGATCGTTGCTGAAATCTCAAATGATCACAATTTATATGAAAGGCTGAGATGAAACACAGTGCAGTTGTTGCCATGTTTGCTGGTGACACAAAGATCAGTCGGAATGTAAGTTATGAAGTGGACGTAGGGCGTCTGTAAGGAGATACTATTAGGGGATGCAAAATGAGTAAGTATTTGAGAGGTGGAGTGGGAAAGTGTGGAATTTTCCATGTTGGCAGGAAGAATATGAAAGCATATTTTCTCATTGTTGAGAGATCACTGAGAAGCCGAGAGATCTGGATGTCTGTGTCTATGAGGCAAAAGGTTAGTATACAGTATTAACAGTAGTAGGTTAGTATACTACAGTAGTAAAGTGCAGTAAGTAATCAGGAAAGCTGATGGAATTTCTCATATATTACAAGATAATTGAATACAGAAGTACAGAGAGTATGTTTCAGTTATCCAAGGCAAGGTGAAATCTAAAAGTTAAAGTGCTAAATTTGAAGAAGGCCAATTTTGACAGTATTGGGCAAGAATTGTCAAAAGTTGACTGGAGGAGGATGTTCGCCGTTAAAGGGATGGCTGGGAAGTGGAAAGCCTTCAAAAATTCGTGAACCAAAGTCCAGAGGCAGTATGTTCCTGTTAGAGTGAAAGGCAAGGCTGGTAGGTTTAGGGAATGCTGGATGGCTAAAGAAATTCAGGGTTTGGTCAAGAATAAGAAGGAAGCATATGTCAAGTCTAGACAGCAGAGATCGAGTGATTCCTGAGAAGATTATAAAGGCAGTAGGAGTATACTTAAGAGGGAAATCAGGAGGGCAAAAAGGGACTTGAGATAGTTTTGGCAAATAGGTTTAAGGAGGGGAGAGAATAGGACCCCAGGATTCCTGAAGAAGGGTTTATGCCCGAAACATCGATTCTCCTGCTCCTTGGATGCTGCCTGACCTGCGGCGTTTTTCCAGCAACACATTTTCAGCTCTGATCTCCAGCACCTGCAGTCCTCACTTTCTCCCCAGAGAATAGGACCTCTTAAAGATCAGCAAGGCCATCTATGTGTGGAAATGCAGGAGGTGAGGGGAGATTCTAAATGAGCATTTTGCATCAGTGATTACTGTGAAGAAGGGTATGGAAGATAGAAAATGTGGGGAAATAAATAGTGACCTCTCGAAAAATGTCCATATTACAGAGGAGGTGGTGCTGGATGTCTTAAAACACACAGAGTTGGATAAATCCCAAGGACCTGATCAAGTGTACCTGAGAACTCTGTGGGAATGTAAGGAAGTGATTGCTGGGCTCCTTGATGAGATATTTGTGTCATCAATAGCAGCAGGCGAGGTGCTGGAAGACTAGAGGTTGGCGAACGTGGTGCCACTGTTTAAGAAGGGTAGTAAGGAAAAGCAAGGGAACTATAGACCGGTGAGCCTGATGTCGGTGATGGGCAAGTTGGTGGAGGGAATCCTGAGGGATAGGATGTACATGTATATGAAAAGGCAAGGACTGATTAGCGATAGTCAACATGGCTTTGTGCATAGGAAATCGTGTGACACGAACTTGAATGAGTTTTTTGAAGAAGTAACAAAGAGGATTCATGAGGCCAGAGTGGTGGACATGATCGATATGGACTTCGGTAAAGCTTTCGACAAGGTGCGTCACAGTAAACTGGTTAGCAAGGTTAGATCACACGGAATACAGGGAGAACTAGCTATTTGGATATAGAACTAACTTGAAGGTAGAAGACAGAGGGTGGTGGTGGAGGGTTGTTTTTCAGACTAGAGGCGTGTGACCAGTGGTGTGCCACAAGGATTGGTGCTGGGTCCATTGCTTTTCATCATTTATATAAATAAATTGGACATGAACTTTGGAAGTATAGTTAGTAAGTTTGCAGATGACACCAAAATAGAAGGTGTAGTGGACAGCGAAGAAGGTTACCTCAGATTACATGGGATCTTGATCAGATGGGCCAATGGGCTGAGGAGTGGCAGATGGAGTTTAATGTAGATAAATGTGAGGTGCTGCATTTTGGAAAGGCCATTCAGGACAGGACTTATACACTTAATGGTAAGACCCTGGTGAGTGTTGCTGAACAGAGACCTTGGAGTGCAGGTCCATAGTGGAGGTGCAAGGAGATAGGATAGTGAAGAAGGCAATTCATATACTTGCCTTTATTGCTCAGTGTATTGATTATAGGAGTTGGGAGGTCATGTTCCAGCTGTACAGGACATTGATTAGTCCACTGTTGGAATACTATGTGCAAATCTGGTCTCCCTGCTATAGGAAAGGTATTGTGAAACTTGAAAGGGTTCAGAAAAGATTTACAAGAATGTGCCAGGATTGGAAGGTTTGAGCTATAAGGAGAGGTTGAATAAACTGGGACTTTTTTCCCTGGAGGCTGAGGGGTGACCTTATAGAGATTTATAAAATCATGGGGGGGCATGGATAGGGTAAATAGACAAGGTCTTTTCCCACGGGTAGGGGAGCCCAAAACTAGAGGGCATAGGTTTAAGGTGAGAGGGGAAAGAGTTAAAAGGGACCGAAGGGGCAACTTTTGCCCACAGAGGGTGGTGCAAGTATATGGAGCTGTCAGAGGAAGTGGTGGAGGCTGGTACACTTACAACATTTGAAAGGCATCTGGATGGGTATATGACTAGGAAGAGTTTAGATGGATATGGGCCAAGTGCTGGCACATGGGACTAGATTAATTTAGGACATCTGATTAGCATGGATAGTTGGACTGTAGGGTCTGTTTCTGTGCTGCATATCTCTACAACTCTATGACATTTGGAGTACCATGTACAATATTTGTCTCCTTATTTAAGCAAGGTTATAAATACATTGGAGCAATTCAGAGAATGTTTACTAGAGTGATACCTGGAATGAATGGTTAACTTATGAGAAGAGGTTGAACAGACCTGGCTTATCTGTACTGGAGTTTAGAAGAGCAAAATGTGACTTAACTGAAACACATGAAATCCTGAGGGTTTTACAGGGTAGATATGGTGGGCATGTTTCCTCTTATGGGAGAATATAGAATGAGGAGTCACCTTTTATAAATCAGGCGTCATCCATTTGAAACAGAGATTAGGTGAATTTTATTTCTCTCAGAGGGCCTTTGGAACTCTTTTCCTGAAAAGGTATTAGAAGCAAGATCCTTGAATATTTTTAAGGGGTGGTCGATGAATTCCTGCTAAGGAAGTGGGTGAGAAGTTATCAGGGATAGTCGAGAATATGGACTTGAGGTTACAACCAAATCAGCTTTGAATTTATGGAATGGTATAGCAGGCTAAAGGACATAAATGGCTTACTCCCGGTTTAGAGTCACAGAGTCATAGAGCTGTACAGCACAGAAACAGACCCTTCGGTCCAACTCGCCCATGCCGACCAGACATCCCAACTGAATCTAGTCCCACCTGCCAGCACCTGGCCCATATCCCTCCAAACCCTTTCTATTCATATACCCATCCAGATGCCTTTTAAATGTTGCAATTGTATTAGTCTCCGTCGCTTCCTCTGGCAGCTCATTCCATACACATACCACCTTCTGAGTGAAAAAGTTGCCTCTTAGGTCCCTGTTAAGTCTTTCCCCTCTCACCCTAAACCCATGCCCTCTAGTTCTGGACTCTCCCAACCCACAGAAAAGACTTTGTCTATTTATCCTATCCATGCCCCTGTGTTGACATATTCTGTATATGGACTCTGAAAGCAGCTGCTCCTCTGCAGTTCTTACTTTCAGAAAGTCCTCTGATTCCCCCTTTGGAGGATGTAACTAGCTTGAATTTTAAAGCAGAGTTTATTTTTAATAGAACGATTGGAAGCACCAACCAGCAGGCAGTGAATAATAAAATCTGCCAAGCAAAATATTTCCATTCACCAACAGGGGCCAGAGAAGTTTTTAATTAACAAGTCCAGAATTAATAGACTTTGGAACGAATGTCCTGAATAAATATATCTGTCTTGACATGGCCTGGCTTGAAAGTACGTTCAAAACTAATCTGGAAGAACGGTTATTATACGTTCATTCAAATGCAAAACAGATGGATTTCACTCAAAAAACAACATTATGGGATACAGTTCAGGAGACAATGTGGCTCTGTGTAACAAAAAGTCACTCTGGGCTATCATTCCCAAAACTGTCCATCTCTGTAAGTTTCTACCTCACCTTGCCACACTCTGTTGTAGGTCTTCCTGATGAAGGGCTTTTGCCCGAAACATCGATTTTCCTGCTCCTTGGATGCTGCCTGACCTGCTGTGCTTTTCCAGCACTACTCTAATCTTGATGCTCTGTTGTAGACTCATTGATGGAGTCGGATTGTTATGATTCATCAACAACACAATTATTACTGTATCCTGTCACTTCTAGGATGGTCAAAGGTGATCTAGATGGACCTTGGTCTTAAGACTTTTCTTTCAAAGAGTAGAAACCTTTTGGGTAACCATTCATCGCCATCTTAAATGTGAGACACCTTATTTTTAAACTGTGTCTCTTAAATCCAGTCTCTCCTACAAGGAGAAACATCCTTTCAACAATCACTTTGACAAGTCCTTCAGGGTATACATGGCTCTATAAGATCACCTTTTATCCTTTGAAACTGTAAAACTTCCTCAAAAGACAATACCCATCCCAGGTGTTAGTCAAGTGAGCTGCCTCTGAACTGGTTCTCACACAGTTACATCCTTTCTTAAATAAGGAGATCAAACAGCACCACAGTACTCTAGACGTGGCCTAACCAACACCCTGTAGAATTGCAGCAACACATCACTACTTTTATATTCCATTCCCCTGCAATAAACACTGATATCCCACTTGCCTTCCTAATCACTTGCTGAGTTGTGATACCAATAGTTTGTGATCGATGAACCAGGACACTCAGATCCCTTAGAATTCTGCAATGTCCCAATAATACGCAACTTTTCTGGTAGCTTCCACATCCCGTAGTTGCTGCACTCACCTGTTCAGCCAGCCTTATCATGCAATAATTAATTAATTTTTAAATTCTGGATGTAGATTTTCTCGCTAAGCTAGAAGGTTCATTTTCAGATGTTTCATCACCATGCTAGGTAACATCTTCAGTGAGCCTCTGGATGAAGCACTGCTGATGTTTCCTGCTTTCTATTTAAAAGTTTAGATTTCCTTGGGTTGGTAACAATAGAAAGCAGGATGAAACTTCTGAAAATGAACCTTCCAGCTCAGCAAGCAAACCTACATCCAGAACCTCAAACTGAGTTACAAATCTTCTCATAATTTTTAAGTTATTCAAGTGATAATTAATTAGCACGACTTCTGTCAAAAAATGCAAACATCAAGTGCCACTAGGTACTAAGGTTTGACCTGTCCCCAGTGTTGTGAAGGATGGGACTGGCCACATTCCTGTGGAGCGTTCCACATTGTTGGACTGTTCTGTATCACATGTCCTTCAAGGAGAAATTAGCAAAGGGAAACACCTTTGACCACAAATCCATCAGGCAATGGGCAGGACAGACCATCCTCAAGACCCTGCCAGAAAAGGAGATGGTCCATCCTGTAGGATTGTTCCCTGAGCAGACTCTCAAAGTCATTTGGCAGAACTTTCCAACAAGCACCAAGACATCACTTGGCTGGCAGTGAGAAGGGCACAACCCATCAGATCCATCTTGTATGCCCAGACTCTCTGTGCTACTGCATACTGCTCCCAAAGTGACTGTGGGGGTGGGGGGGGGGGGAGGGGGGGGGTGGGGGGGGGGGAATAGAAACTGTCACATATCTCCGATTGGAATGTGCCTTTATAAAGAAGACCTGGAGAAAGATGAGGTGATTTTTGTTGAAGTGCGTCCCGAGCAGCTCTGTGATGCAGGACTCTGTGCTCCACGGTTTGTTCGTAGAACATAGAACAGTACAGCACAGTACAGGCCCTTTAGCCCCTGATGTTGTGCCAGCCTTTTATCCTATTCTAAGGTCAGACTAACCTATATACCCTTCATTTTACTATCTTCCATGTAGCTATCCAAGAGTCGCTTAAATGTCCTGAATGTATCTGACTCTACTACCACTACTGGCAGTGCATTCCACACACCCACCACTCTGTGTAAAGAACCTACCTCTGACATCTCCCCTAAACTTTCCTCCAATTACCTTAGAATTATGCCTCCTTGTGATGGACATTTCTGGCCTGGGAGAAAGTATCTGGCTACACCTCTCAGCATCTTGTATACCTCTATCAAGTCATCTCTCACCCTTCTTCATTCCTCAGGACACGCACCGAGACAAACATCAACTGGAGGACCATCAACTTGGTGAAAGATGCTCTTTGGTCTGCCAGAAACGTGTTGGTCTTCCAGGACCAGGAGTGGACCTTGACCAAATGTTGCAAACTGGCATGTTCGAAGATCCAGGACCATGTGCTGAGGAAAGGACTACTGCTTGGGGAGCTGCCTCCAAGGCACAGTGGGGAAAGACCTTTCTGCCAAAGTATAATGGGGGCCTGTTCAGTTATCCGACCCTCCCATTGCCTCATAATGTATGCATTTTTCCTGTTTATATTAAAAATGCCATTGTTTTACAACTTTACAGTGGGATGTGAAACTCCAATGGGTAACTTATGTTTCCTTTCTCTCTCTGCAATGATTGTATAGAACGGGTTGAGTACCATTTGTATGTATACATAGACCTTTGTTTTATGAACAAAGTATATTTTTGTAATAAAAAAAATTAGTAACCATCCCTAGTTGCCTTTGAGAGGGATGTGGTGAGCTTTATTATTGACCATCATAGAATTTAGGTGTTCCCACTGCACTACACAGTGCTATATGGGTGACACAGTGGCACAGTGGTTAGCACTACTGCCTCACAGTGCCAGAGACCCGGGTTCAATTCCCACCTCAGGCAACTGTCTGTGTGGAGTTTGCACATTCTCTCTGTGTCTGCATGGGTTTCCCACAGTCCAAACCTGTGCAGGTTAGGTGAATTGGCCATGTTAAATTGCCTGTAGTGTTAGGTGGAGGGGTAAATGTAGGGGAATGGGTCTGGGTGGGTTGCTCTTTGGAGGGTCGGTGTGGACTTGTTGGGCCGAAGGGCCTGTTTCCAGTAAGTAATCTACTGGGACAGAGCTCCAGGAATGGAAAATGCAGGTACACTATGCTCCCAATTCAAAGTGGTGAGTGACTTGGAGGGGAGCTTGCAAGTGGTGGTGTTCCCATGCATCTGCTGCTGTTGTTTTAGATGGTAGAGTGTGCTGGTATGGAAGGTGCTGTTGGAGAAGCCTGGGTGAGTTGCTGCAGTGTATCCTGGAGAGGGTACACTCTGCTTCATCAGTGATGATGCAAAGGAATACTCAAGGTGGTGATCAGGGAGGATTTCACAGCATTGTCCAAAGTTCAGCTGATCACTACTTGCGTGGATGTAGGCGAGAACAGGGTGGTTAAGAAGGCTTTAAGCACGCTTGCTTTCATTGGTCAGACCAATGAGTATAGGTTCGATTTTCTACAGTATGGAAACAGGCCCTTCATCCTAACCAGCCCACACTGACCCTCCGAAGAGTAACCCACCCAAACCCATTTCCCTCTGACTAATGCACCTTACACTACATGCAATTTAGCATGGCCACTTCACTTGACCTCCACACCTTTGGACTGTGGGACAAAACTGGAGCACCCGGAGGAAACCCACGCAGACACTGGGAGAATGTGCAAACTCCACACAGACAGTTGCTCATGGCTGGAATGGAACCTGGGTCCCCGGCACTGTAAGCCAACGTGCCACCCCATGTTGAGGTTGTACAGGACATAGGTAAGGCCTCTTCTGGAGTACTGCATCCAGCTCTGGTCGACTAGTTGTTGGAAAGATAAAACTGGAGAGAGTTCAGAAGAGATTTACCAGGATGGAGGATTTGAGTTATAAGGAGAGGATGGATAGGCTGGGACTTTTTACACTGGAGTGAAAGAGGTTGGGGGATGACTTTATAGAGGTTTATCAAATCATAAGGGGTATAGATATGGTGAATGGCAGGTGTCTTTTTCCTAGGGTGAGGGATTTCAAAACTCGGGGCCATACTTTTAAGGTGAGAGGAGAATGATGTAAAAAAGCCATGAGGGACAATTGTGTGGCTCGCATGTGGAATGAACTTCCAGAGGAAGTGGTGGATGTGGGCATAATTGCAGCATTTAAAAGACATTTGGATCAGTAGATGAATAGGAAAGGGTTGTAGGGATTTGGGGCCAAGCACAGGCAGGTGGGATGAGTTTAATTTTGGATCATGGTCAGCATGGACTGGTTGGACTGAATGGTCTACTTTCATGCTGTATGACTCTAAGTGATGGATGCAGATACCGTTCCACCATTAAAAGTCATTTGGATAAGTACATGAATAAGAAATGTTTGGAGGGATATCGGCCAAATGCAGGCAGGTGGAGCTAGTTTATTTGGGATTATGGTTGGCAAGGACTTATTGGACTGAAGGGTCTGTTTTCATGCTGTATGACTGTATAACAAGACTAGCTGAGAAATTGCGCAAATTTGTCTGTGATGCACTGAACAGTTGAACAGCTCTGCTGAGATTCAATGGTGTGACTTACAGAAAAGAACTAAAACTTGGATGAGGTGCACCTCAGGGCTCAGCTGGGAGTTGGTGCCTTCAGGTGTGATAAACTGAAAATAACAAATCTTCCAGAAGCCTGCAACCCTCAAAGCTGCAATGTACTCGGCACAAGGCGACTTGGCCTGAAGACTAGCAACACTGCTAATGGCATTGTATGAAACCTTATTTATCTTTTCAATTAAATCATCCAATCCTTTCCCACCCCCTCTGAGTGCTGCACTCAAACCTCATTCAATATACATGAGAAGAATAAATCACATACGACAACAGAGAGCTATTAACAGGCCTAGCCAGGGCAGACAGAGTTCAAGTCACAGCAAGCAGCTCTACTCATTTGTAATCCTTAGCTTTCATCTCTGACCTTCAAAGAGCTGTCCAAAAGTACAGAATAAAAAAGCAGATACATATTTGATGTGAAAGAAAATAAAGATCAGTGCTTAAAAGTGATGTTTTGCAAACCAACTCCAAGGAAGAGTTTGACTCATGGCCAAACACATGAGCACTTCTCATTTAGAATTCTTCTGAAATAAACTCAATGACATAAGATTGTATTTGTCAATTTACAGAAATACAGGAACAGGATTAGGCCATTCTGCCCACCGGCCCCAACCATTCTAAATCTTGGTTGATCACCTCCTCAATACCATGTTCCCTCACGAGCTCCATATCCCACAATATTATTAGTCTCCAGAAACCTATTTGATTCTGTCTTGACCTTGCTCAATAATTAGGCTTTCACAGCCGTCTGTACATTTTGGTGGATGTTCTTTACTGACAGAAGTATGTCAAATGCTGGACCCTACAATATGAGTTTTGCAACACAGAGAAAAGCCAAAAAGGCATTCTGCCTATCACACCAATGAGTAAAGTGCTATATGAGTTTCAGTGACTTTGTGATGCCAGGTAGGTCTGTCGTGTGTCTCAATGACTAGCTGGAGTGACTCTCTGTCAGCGTGTTAGTGGTTCTCATGTAATATCAGCTCCCTTTCAACTTGAGATTGGGTGAGAGTGCATTGCAGGTGAGTTGAAAGATAGGACTAAACATTATCCCAAGTGGATTGTTCAGCAGGCAGGCAGGACGAGAGCAAATTAAACAGTGGGTAGGTGAGAAAGGAAGCAGGACTGAGCCTGCTAGAATCAATTGGAGGGAGAGGGTTGCAATTACGTCAAAATCAATTGTGTAGAAGGTTACAGACTGAAGCTGAAATTCTCTACAGAGGCTGGTATCCCATCACCAAGTCACCCTTTATTTACACATGGAGAGTCCTTGACACTACAGACTGAAGCTGAAATAACTTTACAGAGGCTGGTATCCCATCACCAAGTCACCCTTTATTTACACATGGAGAGTCCTTGACACTGATCCAGCTCCCTCAGAGCTGGCTCTCAGAATGAACAGAACCCCTGAACTCCAGGGCTCCCTGACTGGACCAGGTCGATAGGCAAAATTGAGGACTGCAGATGCTGGAGATTAGAGTCGAGAGTGTGATGCTGGAAAAGCACAGCAGGTTAGGCAGCATCTGAAGAACAAGAGAATTGACGTTTCGGGCAACAGCCCTTCATCAGCCTTGGACCAGGTTAATAGAGCTGAAAATGTGTTGCTGGAAAAGCAGGTCAGGCAGCATCCAAGGAGCAGGAGAATCGACGTTTCAGGCATGAGCCCTTCTTCAGGAATGAGGAAAGTGTGCCAAGCAGGCTAAGGTAAAAGGTAGGGAGGAGTGACTTGGGGAGGGGCGTTGGAAATGCGATAGGTGAAAGGATGAACTCAGAATTTCTCCAGTTCCTCATTCCCACCCCCCCCCCCAACCTTGTCTCAGCCTCAAGCCTTGAACTCAGCACCACCTTCCTAACCTGCAATCTTCTTCCTGACCTCTCCGCCCCCACCCCCAGTCCAGCCTATCACTTCCACCTTATCCTCCTTTCATCTATCGCATTTCCAATGCCCCTCCCCCAAGTCCCTCCTCCCTACCTTTTACCTTAGCCTGCTTGGCACACTTTCCTCATTCCTGAAGAAGGGCTCATGCCCGAAACGTCGATTCTCCTGTTCCTTGGATGCTGCCTGACCTGCTGCGCTTTTCCAGCAACACATTTTCAGCTCTGCAGTCCTCACTTTCTCCTACCAGGTTGATCGTCCCAATCAGGGAACTCAGGTTCTATGAGGTCTGCCTGGCTGACCTCATTGCAATCGATAAAGAAACAGAGATTTTTGCTCATCATGATTACAGCGAAACAGACATGAGACCATTTTCCCTTCTGACAGAAAGTTGCTGTTGTTTAGAATTCTGTTTCTGAAATGATGGTGAAAACAAATATCTTTAAGGCAGAAATATGTGGATTCTTGGCAAGAGACCGGGTGAGATATTGTCAGCACTAGGCAGGAATGTGGATTTGTGGTGACAAGTCGATCGGCCATGAACTTGTTGAATGGCGGAGCAGGTTCGAGGGGCTGAATGGCCTCATCTTGCTCTTTCTTCGTATGTTAGTGTGTTTCTGAGAGGCAGATTCACAAAGATATTTTAATGCCTGCTTTCAAAGAGGTTCATGCGACAAATATGCGGCTGGGCACTGCTCCTTTAACACCCTGAAATCTCTATCCTGATTGGCTGACCACAGTCCTACTGGAACTGATATCACATTCTGGCACTCCCAGCATTTGTTGCGCTGTACAGACTCAATGATCTAACAAACAATTTTCCCATATCTGGGCTTACAGTGTCCAACCCGCAACCTCTCTGCACCTATAAAGGTGAAGAGAAAGGATATCATGTCCTCAATCCTGACTGCAGCATTGACTCAATTCCAGCTTTACGTTCCCTTTCTTCAAGCTGCCCCATGACATTAGTAAGGGAGCTGGTGCCTCAACAGCTCGTACTTGACAGGATGAACTGGTAGTTCAAGATAAGCTATGCCCAGTAGGATATCAAAGATTGCCCTTGGGAGTGTTAACTAATTCTCTCTTAACAAAGCTGTGTGAGAATGTTTCAGTGATCCTCATGTGAATTCAGATTAGATTCCCTACAGTGTGGAAACAGGCCCTTCGGCCTAACAAGTCCACACCGACCCTCCGAAGGGTAACCCACCCAGACCCATTTCCCTCTGACTAATGCACCTAACACTATGGGCAATTTAGCATGGCCAATTCACCTAACCTACACATCTTTGGACTGTGGAAGGAAACCAGAGCACCCGGAGGAAACCCACGCTGACACGGGGAGATTGTGCAAACTCCACTCAGACAGTCGCCCGAGGTGAGAATTGAACCCGGGTCCCTGGCTTTGTGAGGTTGCAGTGCTAACCACTGAACCACTATGCCGCATCCTCCCCCTCCTCACTATTCCCCAACTCACTAATGTTCATCTTTACTCTTAAGTTGAGCAATAGATGACAATCAGAATGTTTTTCCCAGAGCTGAAATGTCCAGTCGTAGGGGGCATGCATTTAAGGTCAGAGGGGGAAAAGTTGAAAGGAGATGTGGGGGCAAGGTTTTTACACAGAGAGTGGTAAGTGTCTGAAAGGGTGGTGGTGGAGGTAGATATGACAGGGGTGTTTAAGGGGCTTTTCAATAAGCACATGAATTTGCAAGGAGTGGAGGAATACGGACCAAAGGCAGGGATTAGTTTAATTTGACGTCATGTCCAGCACAACATCATAAGCCGAAGGGTCTGTTCCTGCGTTGTGTTCTATGTTATAGATACTCAGATTAGACAGGCAGGAGGCAGGAAGAACACAGCAAGCCAGACGGTATCAGGAGGTGGAGAAGTCGACGTTTTGGGTATAACCCTTCCTCAGGACTGGGCCCGAAACTTCAACTTCTCCACCTCCTGATGCTGCCTGGCTTGCTGTGTTCTTCCTGCCTCCTGCCTGTCTATTTTGGATTCCAGCATCTGCAGGCTTTTTTGTCTCTAACCTGGATATTCATATGCCTCAGATAGAAGGTAACAAACTAGTAAGTCACATGTAATGAACCTGTTTACTGTTCATCAAGACTGAGACTATTTTCTGCTGAAGATTTACGTGAGCATTCTTCCCCATGGTGGTATCGGTAGCTTAGATGAACACCAGCAAGATGGATTGGTGTTAGGTACCACTCTAATAACATTGTTTGTAGAGAATGTGATACAGTCAACCATTCATGTGAATGGTGCTGCCTTAAATGAGGGCTGCATAAAAATATTGATGCAATGAAAATTAATACAACACTGAAAACTAGGCCAGACCAGAGTCAGATCTCTCTGGAACAATTTTTTTTTAATTTCTCATGGCAAAGTTAGTAGGAGATTAGAATTCCCTTCTTGGAATGGCAATGGGTTCTGAGTCATTAGAGTCAGAGGGAAAAAAACAGATCCTTCAGCCCACATCCCTCCAAACATTTCTTATTCGTGTCCTTATCCAAATGCCTTTTAAATGTTATAACTGCAAACGTATCCACCACTTCCTCTGGAAGTTCACTCCACACACGACCTACTCCCCGTGTAAAAAAATTGCCCCTCATATCTTTTTGAAATCTTTCTCCTCTTATCTTAAAAGTATGCCCCCTCATCTTAAAATCCCCCAAGTGAGGCAAAAGACACCTACCATTCATATTGTTTATACCCCTCATGATTTTATAAACCTCTATAAGGTCACCCCGTAACCTCCTGTGCTCCAGTGGAAAAGGTCCCAGCCTATCCAGCCTCTCCGTATCACTCAAACCCTCCATTCCCGGCAACATCCTGGTAAATCTCCTCTGAACCCTCTCCAGATGACTAATATGTTTCCTATAGCAGTGCAACCAGAACTGGACACAGTACTCCAGACGAAGCTCACCTATGCCCTGTGCAACTTGTTCAACATAACGTCCCAACTCCTATACTCAATTGTTAATTTTCAATTAGAGATTGAATGAATTTTCTTAGTTACGGGGAAGAGACAAATGCATGTGAATGGAGTTTAGTAACAGATTAGCATTGAACGGCAGAATGGTTTTGGGAGACTAAATGTTCTACACTGGTGCTTCTGAATGGTCTCCAGATTCAGGAGAGCTCCCATCACATTGGTGTATTAGCCCATGTGTCATTATACCAGTTTACATTTACTGCCATCTGGTGTACCGAAACAACACCCCCCACTACTCCCACAATATGCCCTTCTACAACAGAGCTTGACCCTGATCAAACCAAAAATACCTAATGGTGGGGGAGACATGCAGAGAGTGACACAAGGCCTCTGTAACCCTGTGAACCATGGCCTTCACATGAGACAATTTCTCACCCAGAGAGAAGTCAATCATCTCTGTGCTGTGCCTTTGACAGCAACTACTCCCACTTTAAAGCTGATATCCCAATAGCTCGACAACTCCCATCTCCTTAATTGATTTATTCACTTGGGTGTTTTCATGGCTTTTAATCCCCTTGTCTCCTGTTCCGATTCAGTTGAACCAGTTTTTATTTCAAATGACTGATTCGCTCTGTCACGTCGCACACTCGATCATTATAAAGTTTGACACACATGGTAGCTCAGCAATGAAATGTATCATGTGCAACATTTTATCACTTCCCAGTTTAGTGTGGAGTCTGCAAAAAGGTGGAAGTGGCATTGAGTAAGCTCCATCTCCTCAGTGAACAGTTGCTAAAAAATAGGGGCGAGCTGTTGAGGCTTTCCATCCTGCTCTCACCAGGACACTGATGCCAGAATGCCAAATTTCAAAGGGAGCAAACATTTCCACTACATGTGCGACTATGCTGTCATTTTAAATAGGTTAGTTTGTCCTTGTTTTTTTTTCAAGAGAGGTCATAAAGGCAGAGGTGCCGAAGAGTCTAGGAAGAGGCTAGTTTAACAATGGAAGGGGAGTGGCCAGTTCTTCCAGCTCAGGCACCCTTTCCCTAGCTTGTTTTTATCTGTAGCAGGCACAAGATGTGTCAGTCCAGGGGAGTTGCAAGCTTCAGGAAAGAACTTCTCTGACTTTCTCCTGAAATCTTTCTTTGGAGGTTGCTCCCTCCTGCCTGCAAGGATCTGTCTCTGAATTTACTTTTTTTGCCAATGGGTTTGTTGTATTGGAACAGTTAATTTGTAATAGTTACTGTATCGGGTCAGTTATGTTTTCCAATAGTTAAGTTATTATAAATCCTGTCCTTTATTGTTCAAATAAAGTGTTTAAATAAATTCTGTTTTGCTTATAGCCGAGTGGGTTTGACCAGATGCATCACACCTGGAATATCCAAGTCACATCTGCCTTTAAAATAAGAAGTTAGGGTAGAGGCTACCTTCTTAAAATATTTTGAGGGAGCTTAGCCTGGTCCATGACAATTGAATTGAAATGAATTGAATTGAATTTATTGTCACGTGTACCAAGGCACAGTGAAAAGCTTTGTCTTGCGAGCAATTCAGGCAGATCACAGAGTTAAGTAGCATAGATAGTAAATAATAGGCAAACAGCGGCAAAAACAAAAACACAGGTACAGGTGAATGTTAAGAGTTTGTGAGTCCATTCAGTATTCTAACAACAGTGGGGTAGAAGCTGTTTCAAATCCAGCTGGTGCGTGTGTTCAGGCTTCTGTACCTTCTCCCCGATGGTAGAGGTTGTAGAAAAACATTGCCAGGGTGGGATGGATCTTTGAGAATGCTGGCAGCCTTTCCTTGACAGCGGGCCTGGTAGATGGATTCTATCGATGGGAGGTTGGCCTTTGCGATTGTCCAGGCCGAGTTCACCACTCTCTGTAGCCGTTTCCGATCTTGAATGGTACAGTTGCCATACCAGGTAGTGATACATCCAGACAGAATGCTCTTGATTTGGCACCTATAAAAGTTGGCAAGGGTACTCGCCATCATGCCAAATTTCCACAGTTGCCTGAGAGCAGAGCTCTTGTTGATTGGCAAGTTGACACTGATTGGTTGAGAAGTTACATTGTTGAATGTACCATCTGCGAGGCATTTGTTTAATTCCAAACAGACACAAAGTCTGAACACATTCCTTTTCTCTACAGAGGGCGGGTATGTCTAAGAATATATGTAGCTTCTTGCAAGAGTAAGTGAGTCATATTACCCTGACAACCATTGTAGAATTCTCTTACAATATGCCCATGAAGGCCATGTATCCTCAAACTGTGGAGGTACCTTCTATTGATGACCTTAGTGGGAACAAATGTAACTAATACTCAACGTTCAATCACTTCCCAAAGGTGTGAAGGTCATTGTAAGGGAGGACTTCAACAATTACAGGACAGTATTTGTAAACCATCTGGGGCAGTAAAACACCAGGTCATTTTATAGAACGCTCAGTGAGATTGTGGGTATCCTAATGTCGCTCCTTAACGATGTTGGCACAAAAGCATTAAGTGACAAATTCTACCAATAATATAGATTAGATTCCCTACAGTGTGGAACAGGTCCTTCAGCCCACACCGACCCTCCGAAGAGTAACCCACCCAGACCCATTCCCCTCTTACTAATGCATCTAATACTACGAGCAATTTAGCATGGCCAATTCACCTGACCTGCACATCTTTGGACTGTGGGAGGAAACCCACGCAGACATGGGGAGAATGTGCAAACTCCACATGGACAGTTGCCCGAGGCTGAAATCGAACCTGGGAACCTGCTACTGTGAGGCAGCAGTGCTAACCACTCCTGACAGATACTCTTCTGCTTACAAGAACTCTATTAGTTCGTTTTTGGGAATGATCGAAATTTCAATGCTGCAACAAATGTCACCCTAGACATGATCCATCACATAGCCATCAATTGAAACCTTATGGGGGGAGGGGGGGTAAAATTTTACAATCAGCTTAGCTTCAAACTTCCAGACTGCAGAGGTGCTCAGTGACACCATGTACCACACCATCCTGAGTTATTTACTGGATTTGGGATAACCAAACAGAACTACCTCCCCCTCAGGTTGACACATCAATTCCACTAACTTCTCAAAATTTGAAATTGTTGCCAGCAATGCATGTGAAAGAGTCACAGAAACTTGAACAACTTGAAGTTGACTGTAACACTGAGTGAAATGACTCATCGTTGTGCAAATCATACCTAGTCTTTGCCTGATGGACTGTGTATCAACCTTAAAGCTCTCAACATAGCAATCGGTCCAGAGAAATATCCACTTCCTCAGATTCGAGAACGAACAGCGTCTTTTTGTGCAGGCAACTTATTTGCAAAGATTGATACGCAAAGCCTTAAAAACATTGAGTTAGATCCCATCTACTACCCCTTGAGAAAAATAACAGGAAATGCCATCACCAACCCAAAGAAACCCAAACATGTAAATAGAAAGCAGGAATCATGAACAGTGCTTCACCCGGTGGCCCTCTCATGATGTTACCCAGTAGGGTGACAAAACATCTGGAAATGAACCTTCTAGCTCAGCAAGCAAACCTACATCCATAACCTCAACCTGAGCTACAAATCTTCTCAAAACTCGCTAAAGCCTCAATGATGAGCTAAGGAAACCTATTCTCTGGCAGCGAGGGGGGTTATTCAAGAAGATTATTCAATCTCTCCTCTCCTAAAAAGGGCAGCATGGTGGCTCAGTACCTCACTGATACCTCACAACACAAGGGACCAGGGTTCAATTCTACCCTCAGGTTACTGTGTGCAGTTTACACATTCTCCCCCTGTCTGCATGGGTTTCCTCCAGGTGCGTTGGCTTCCTCTCACAGTCCACAGATGAGAAGTTAGATGGAATGACTATGCTAAATTGACCCATAGTGATTAGCCACTGTTAATATAGGGTTACGGGAACACTCCCCACCTCTTCCTCTGCTACATTGATGACTACATTGGTGCCACCTCGTGCTCTTACGAGGAGGTTGAGCAATTCATTAACTTCACCAAGACATTCCACCCTGACCTTAAATTTACCTGGACTATCTCTGACACCTCCCTCCCCTTTCTGGACCTCTCCATCTCCATCAGTGACGACCGACTTGACACTGACATTTTTTACAAACCCATCGACTCCCACAGCTACCTGAATTACACCTCTTCCCACCCTACCTTCTGCAAAAATGCCATCCCATATTCCCAATTCCTCCGCATCTGAGGAATTGCTCCCAGGAGCACCTGTTCCACCACAGAACACACCAGATGGCCTCCTTCTTTAGACACCGCAATTTCCCTTCCCACGTGGTTAAAGATGCCCTCCAATGTATCTCGTCCACATCCCGCACCTCCGCCCTCAGACCCCACCCCTCCAACCGTAACAAGGACAGAACTCCCCTGGTGCTCACCTTCCACCCTACCAACCTTCGCATAAACCAAATCATCCGCCGACATATCCGTCACCTCCAAACGGATCCCACCACCAGGGATATATTTCCCTCCCCACCCCTTTCCGCCTTCCGCAAAGACCGTTCCCTCCGTGACTACCAAGTCAGGTCCACGCCCCCCTACAACCCACCCTCCCATCCTGGCACTTTCCCCTGCCACCGCAGGAATTGCAAAACCTGCGCCCACACCTCCTCCCTCACCTCCATCCAAGGCCCTAAAGGAACCTTCTACATCCATCAAAGCTTTACCTGCACATCCACTAATATTATTCATTGTATCCGTTGCTCCCAATGCAGTCTCTTCTGCATTGGGGAGACTGGACACCTCCTAGCAGAGCGCTTTAGGGAACATCTCTGGGAAACCCACACCAATCAACCCCACCGCCCTGTGGCCCAACATTTCAACTCTCCCTCCCACTCTGCCGAGGACATGGAGGTCCTGGGCTTCCTTCACCGGCGCTCCCTCACCACCAGATGCCTGGAGGAAGAACGCCTCATCTTCCGCCTCAGAACACTTCAACCCCAGGGCATTAATGTGGACTTCAACAGTTTCCTCATTCCCCTTCCCCCACCTCATCCCAGTTCCAAACTTCCAGCTCAGCACTGTCCCCATGATTTGTCCGGACTTGTCCTACCTGCCTATCTTCCTTTCCACCTATTCACTCCATCCTTCTCCCCGACCTATCACCTTCATCCCCTTCCCCACTCACCTATTGTACTCTATGCTACTTTCTCCCCACCCCCACCCTCTTATCATTTATCTCTCCATCCTTCAGGCACTCTCCCTGTATTCCTGATGAAGGGCTTTTGCCCAAAACGTCGATTTTACTGCTCCCCGAATGCTGCCCGACCCACTGTGCTTTTCCAGCACCACTAATCCAGAATTACGGGAACATGGTGGAATGTTCTTGGGAGGGTTGGTATGGGCTCAATTGGGCATCTTTCCAAACTGAAAGTATCCTATGAAGTGATCAGGGCAAAGTCACCCAATATTCCAGCTGGAATGTTGTCTTGATGTGGCAGATTAGATATATTTACTCAAGTTATAGTGGCAAGTTCCCTTCAGTGCTTGTCTGAAGGCAATCTCTGCCCCTGTACCTACTAACAGGTTATAACGGCGAATTGGTTACAAAATGGGGTCACCATTGACTATGGTCACAGACAATGGTCTGCAGTTTGTTTCCAGTCAGCTCCCAGCAAGCTACAGAAATGATGGAGATCTAAACTTTATTGCACTGACAGACTGCAAAATGGACAGGGATGGAAACTAAAGCATATTTGAGGGGAATTCAAACTGTAAGAGATTGTAAAAGATCATAGACATGCACAGGGTGTAGGCATTCACCAGGGAAGTGTTAACCGCCAATATATAACTTAAAGATGATCAAAATATAGACTTGTCCCAAAACAAAAGGTTGTGAATTTGTGGAATTCCCTGCCCATTGAAGCAGTTGAGGCTACCTCATTACATGTTTTTAAAGCAAAGATAGTTTTTTGAACAGTAAAGGGATTAAGCGTTATGGTGAGAGGGAGGGTCAGTGGAGCTGAGTCCATGAGAAAAATCAGCCATGATCTTATTGAATGATAGAACAGGCTCTATGGGCCAGATGGCCTCTCCTGCTCCAATGACTTATGTTCTTACGTTCTGGTTCCCTGAGTTGACCTTTACTTACAAACCTCTCAAATATAAGAAGGGGAACGGCAGTTAGCTAAAGATATAGCATTTTTTAAAAAATGGCTTCAGGAGACTTTAACTTCCCAGCTATCAATTCAGATGGGAGGGACATTGTCTGATGCAGAATGGAGAAGTAATGGCCCAGAAGCTTTTAGGGTTCAAATCTTACACTAGGACAAGTGGGCCATACAGGTGGGTATGTTTGCAATGCAATTCAATTAGATGGTAAACAGCCAGGGAATCTTTCCATTAAACACCTACTGGTCTTCAGAGGAAGGAAAAAAAAATGCATTAAGACTCACGCTGAAGAAGAATTGGGACAAAGAGTCTGGGAATGGGAAGGAAGAAATGATTAAACATTGTGCAGGTCTCTTGCCTCCAGTGGGCTGTTAACCCACACACGCGGAGGAGTTTCTGGATCAGATTATGGGTAATGAAATAAATCAGTTATACTGAACGTGGGCTTGATTCTTGGGCATACAGAATGCAACATGATAGATTTAGGATCTAAACAGAGAGGCTGTACAAAAGCATGAGATTTGAGCGGAATTCAGCAAGGTGAGAAGTTAGATAGCTAGGGTCAGCCGGAAGGGGAAATACATTGTGATAATCTGAATTGATATTCTTAATAAAGCAATTTCAAATTCTGTTAAAAAAAGAAACTACTGGTGGACAAATAAATAAGTAGGAAACTGATGAAAATCAATGAACAGCACCATTAAAAATAATAACAAAAACAGAGAGGAAAGGAAAATGTGAGAAGATAAGGGAAGAAGTCACAAATCATGAGGAAATGTTGAAGAAATGTCGGGGGAAGCAATGACAGAAATTCAAAAGGAACACTAAGATGTTTCACAATTATAATTGTAAAAAGTGAATTATTTAGGCTGAGGTGGGATACTGAGAGGAGAGGATTTCCAATTTGTGGACAGTGATCAAGAAATGGAAGAACTATTAGTGAGTACTTCAATCAGTCTTTATCAAAGTGAAGTGCATTGGTTGGAAGATGAATGCTGAATTGATTGAGGGTGAGAGGAAGAGAAGAAGAGAGTCATACAGGACGGAAACAAACCCTTCGATCCAACCAGTCCAGACTGAAGATAATCCCAAACTAAACTAGTCCCACCTTCCTGCGCTTGGCCCATATCCTTCCAAACATTTCTTATTCATGTACTTATTCAAACGTCTTTTAAGTGTAATTATCCACATTAATCACTTCCCCTGAAAGTTCATTTCACACATGAACCAGTCACTGCATAAAAACGTTGCCCCTCATGTCTTTTTAAAATCTTTCTCCTCTCACCTTAAATATGTGCCTCCTAGTCTTGAAATCCCCCACCCTAGGGAAAAGACACCTGCCATTCCCCTTATCTGTACTGTCATGGTTTTATAAATCTCACTTGATCTGCTGTGGCTTTGGGTATATTCGCTGAGCTGGCAAGGTGATTTGCAGATGCCTCGTCCCCTGTCACTTCCCAGCCTTTGATGCTCCAGAGAAAAAAAATCCTAGGCTACCCAGCCTCTCCTTATGACTCAAACCCTCCATTCCCGGCCACATCTTGGTAAATGCCTTCTGAACCAGCTTAATAATATCCTTCCGATAACAGGAGGTTCATTGTAGTGGCTAATATATTAGATCTAGGTCTTTGTCTTTGTTGATGGAGTCCATGAATGGGTGCCATGCTTCTAGAAATTCTCTGGCTGTCCTCTGTTTGGCTTGTCCTATGATCATTGTGTTGTCCCAGTTAAATCTATGGTCCTTGTCATCTGTGTGTATGGCTAATAGGGACAGCTGGTTGTGGCATTTAGTGGCACTCATCCACGGATTCCGTGAACAAGCACATAGATCTAAACCCAACATACCAGCAATGACAATGAAGTATTGGAACCAGCAACCGGAAGCAGCACAAATGGAACCAAATAAATTCCAGAAGACACGGTATAGCAGCGCTTCACAAGAGGCTCCAAAGCACTGAAGATGTTACCGAGACAGGGGACGAGGCATCTGCAAATCACCTTGCCAGCTCAGCGAACATACCCAAAGCCACAGCAGATCAAGGAATTTTAACATTAGCTTTCAGCGGTTGCTGTTGGGGTTTAGAAGAAGAGGAAGCTATTTCTCTCTCTCTCTCAATTTTAGCCTAAAGCTGGCAGTTCTTTTTCTAGAGTGCTGGATTGCATGTTGCACAAAGTCTGTTTTTGGAATTTGCCTTTTTGTTCAGGGGTGTGTTTATGGGATGTTGTTATATTGGTCCAGTTAATGAGTAATAATTACTGTACCTATTATTTCATTAATTTTTCCAGTTAAGCTATTCTAAGTTCTTCTTTCTTTTGCTGTATTTTAACTACAGTGTTTAAATAAATTGTGTTTTGCTTAAGGCTGAGCAGCTTGACCAGTCAAATTGCATCTGGATCATAGCACTTTACATTTGCCTTCAAAATAAGAAAAGTTTGGGTCTAGGCTATCTCCTTAAAATATTTTGAGGGTGGTCTGGTCTAGTCTATATCATACTACCATCACCTGTTCTCCCTCAGAGACAAGTCCTCTCTGACTACACTCCAATAAATGAAGTATTTTATTATAGGCAGCATGAAAGTACAAGTTGTTGATATGGCAGAAAGGTTTGTTCTGAAGAAAGAATAGGAGAAAGTGAGCACTGCAAATGCTGGAGAGTCAGAGTCAAAAGGTTTGTTGCTGGAAAAGCACAGCAGGTCAGGTAGCATCCAAGGAGCAGGAGAGTTGACGTTTTGGGCATAAGCCCTTCATCAGGAATGTGGAGGGGGTAGGGGGACACCCCCAGCCCTATGCCCACCCTCCTATTTATCTCTCAGCTCCCTCACATCCCCCTCTCCCCTCTGCCCCCACATTCCTGATGGAGACCTTATGTCTGAAATGTCAACTCTCCTGCTCCTTGGATGCTGCCTGACCTGCTGTGCTTTTTCCAGCACTACACTATGAAAGAATAGGAAAGGTTAATAGAAATAGACAGCATTCTTTCATGAAAAGATTTAAAACAAGTGACTGTACTTCTAAAGGGGGGATTAGATTAGATTGCGTACAGTGTATAAACAGGCCCTTTGGCCCAACAAGTCCACAACAACCCTCCGAAGAGTAACCCATCCAGAACAATTCCCCTACTCCTTACTACTGCGCCAAACACTACGGGCAATTTAGCATGGCCAATTCACCTGACTTGCACATCTTTGGATTGTGAGAGGAAACCAGAGCACCCAGAGGAAAGCCACGTAGATACAGGGAGAATGTGCAAACTCCACGCAGTCACCCGAGGCTAGATCCAAACCTAGGTCCCTGGCACTGTGAGGCAGCAGTGCCAACCACTGAGCCACCATGCCACCCTAAGGGATATAAAGGGAATTCTGGTTGTTTTCTCTGGAGTGGCAGAGGGTGAGGGGACACCTGATAGAAGTTTAAAAAATTATGAGAGGCATAGATAGGCTTGACGGTGAGACTCTTCTCCCCCGACTTGAAATGTCTAATATGGGGGGCATGTATTTAGGGTGAGAGGGGGAAAATTCAAAGGAGATGAGAGGGACAAGTTTTTTATACACTGAGTGGCATAAGTATGAAATGCACTGCCAGGGTTAGTGGTGGAGGCAGATACGACCGGGGCTTTTAGGTAAGCACATGAATATGCAAAGAAAAGAGGGAGATGGACCAAGGTTTAGATAAGAGTGGTGCTGGAAAAGCACAGCAGTTCAGGCAGCATCCGAGGAGGATATGGACCAAGGGCAGGCAGAAGGGATTAGTTTACCTTGGCTTCATGTTCAGCGCAATATTGTCGGCTGAAGGGTCTGTTCCAGTTCTGTGCCATCATTGCCACGAAATAGAGGCTGTTAAACATATGCAGAGCCATTAGTTTCATCCAGGTGTCTTTACACTTAATAACAAAGTGTTAGTATCGAGTAATGTAGAAGTACAGTGCGTGTGTGTGCCCTCAGGAGAGGGTCATGCAGACGGAGACCTGTGGACCTTGGTGTATCGGTCTCTCCACAATCTGCTTTCTCCCTGGTCAAGGTAGTGAAGGGCGAGCAGAACGCATTCAAAACATTTGCTCAAAGTGCTTAAAGCAGAAAGCTGCCGAAATCCCTGAGGAAATTGCAAGCAATACATTTTTTAAAGCTCTGCATTCATGAGAGCAGAAGCCAATTATTTGTTCCTTGCGACAAAAGGAATTGGAAAATCCTCAGTTCCATGCTGGGCACTAGATCAATTTAGGATACCCAGTCAGCATGGACGAGTTGGACTCAAGGGCTGGGTAACTCTATGACTCTATAGAAGTCTGTGACCCCAAATTGCCCTCCCTACCTTAATGGAGGAATGGGTTGATTTAATTGGATTTAATTGGGCTGCACGGTGGCACAGTGGCACTGCTGCCTTACAGCGCCAGCAACCTGGGTTCAATTCCCGCCTTGGGCAACTGTCTGTGTGGAGTTTGCACATTCTCCCTGTGTCTGTGTGGGTTTCCTCCGGGTGCTCCGGTTTCTTCCCACAGTCCAGGTCAGGTGAATTGGCCACGCTAAATTGCCCGTAGTGTTAGGTGAAGAGGTTAATGTAGGGGAATGGGTCTGGGTGGGTTGTTCTTCAGAGGGTCGGTGTGGACTTGTTGGGCCGAAGGGCGTGTTTCCATGCTGTAAGTAATCTAATCTTATGATATTCCAGCTTTCTGAGTGGAAAGTCTTCCCCCTGTGCGGCCAGAGGTCACTCCCAGTTTGTTTGGGAGTGACAAAGAGTAGCGACTTGTAATTAATGGCAAACTGTTGAATGGTGGAATTAGAAACAGAGTGCACTACAAAAAATATCCATTAAGTAAGGGATAGCCCATGGGCATTGCAAAGAAGTTTCTTAAAATTCAAAATGAATAGAAAGCAGCTGCAGGGAAAACACTATTGCACATTAATAGCAGCAGCAGAAAGCATTGCTGACCCCTGTGTCATTTGAATCAGATATTCCATCTATTTTTAATTCCACAGGCAGGGAAATCCTTTTGGGAAACAATTGATTCCATAACAGAAGAAATCCATTTGGGACCTCAACCACTGTAGCTTGTTTGAGGCTGCAGGCATTTGGGTCTGACGACCATATCCTACGGTCTTTGCAACTAAATAAAACCACTAGCTCTCTTCTGATTTCAATTGACTTTTTATAACTTCCAGAGCAGAACAGGTGGCAGGTCTGACACACTGGACTCAGTACATGACAATGACGAAGAGCAAATCCTGATGAAGACCAGGCCTCATTAGAAATGGGCAGATGAGGCGCAGGCAACCAATGAGTATCCTACAACAGTTTGCCAGTCTTTTTGTCACATGCAACCCATTTGGTTGCACAATCGCCTCCAGCATCCTGTTATGAAGGTGTAGAGGTACTATACCTTTAAGTGAGTTGGAAAGCTAACAAGGGCAAAGCACAGAGAGTCTGGAACAAGGTAACAATGTCACACTTGGTCAAAACAGCTAGCATTACCTGGGTTGCAATGAAACAAAAAATACAAATTCAAATTTGGCCAATCAGTTTAAGTTATGCGTCAGAGTGTGGTACTGGAAAAACACAGCAGGTCAGGCAGCATCCGAGGAGCAGAAGAGTCGATGTTTCAGTTTTCTGATGAAGGGGTTGTGCCCGAAACATCAATTCTCCTGCTCCTTGCATGCTGCCTGACCTGCTGTGCTTTTCCAGCACCATACTCTCGACTCTGATCTCTTGCATCTGCTGTCCCCACTTCTTCCTAGTTTAAATTATGCCCCAAGATGCCGGAATCCAATCAAATTTGAATTTAGTATTTTGATAATATTAAAGCCAATGAAATGATACAATGTTTTGGGTTATAACATCAGACACTTTGAACAGTTAGGGGGAGAACTGCCTAGCCACCAACAAGTACAGACTGCCAGCAGAACAGCTCTCTGAAAGGTACCTGTTTGTAAGAAGTTTGCACAGCAGAACATTGAAAAGATGACAGAGAAAAATCTGCAGAGCAAGATACAAAGAGAAGATTCGACAGCTGACAGGTTTTGAAAGTTGAATTTTTTTTTTGTAAATCTTAATAGGGATTTTTTTATCAGACCAGTATTGTAGAATGGGAGGTAAAAGATAGGTTTAAGAGAAATGAGTTGTAAATAATTATTGGTTTTAATATTCTTTGTTGGACTTAAAGAATAAAGTTGTTAAGTTTAATTAGTGACCCCTGGGATAGTTCTCGAATTTTAACAGATTACAGCACGGGGTGAATCTTTTCTGTGTAGCTGGTTTAAATTAGCAAAGTGGTTTACCTCGTGTCATAGCATTCCTGAGATGTCAGGTTTACCTGGTTTTTATCAGAATGTGTTCTTCATTAATACAAGTAATCAGCTTGCTCACTGTACGGTGCTGAAATCTGGCTCATGTATGGATGGTCTCTGAGAAATTGATCCCAAGACAGTGGATGACATTATTGCAGAAACCACAAGTCCCTTTCCTAGCAGTAGGTTTCTTCACAGAATGCAGCTTTGCATTGGTCTGCCTCTGATCTACTTACCCAGTGTCCCATCAGTCTCTCTTTGTAAGTGCTCTCAACAAACACGATCTACACTGGTAATCTAGCAACACAATTCATATATGATCAAGGGTGGCATGGTGGCTCCATGGTTAGCACTGTTGCTTCACAGCACCAGAGACCCATGTTTGATACCATCCTTGAGTAACTGCACGTTCTCCCAATGTCTGCGTGGATTTCCTCCGGGTGCTCCGGTTTCCACCCACAGTGCAAAAATGTGTAGCTCAGGTGGACTGGCCATGGGAAATGCAGGGTAAGAGATGCTGGATTAGACGGTTTGAGCTATAAGGAGAGGCTGGAGAAACTAAGGTTATTTTCTCTGGAGCAGCAGAGGCTGAGAGACTTGACAGAAGTCTATAAAACTATGAGATTGACAAATGACCTGTTTTCACGCTGTGGGGATTCGATGATTAACAGTTACCAGTTAACAGTTATTAAGAGTTCCTCATTGTCCCTGTATCCTCAGAGTTATGACTGA
Organism: Chiloscyllium plagiosum; assembly: GCF_037043375.1. NCBI lineage: Eukaryota > Metazoa > Chordata > Chondrichthyes > Orectolobiformes > Hemiscylliidae > Chiloscyllium > Chiloscyllium plagiosum. The sequence continues at coordinate 68,715,110 of NW_028270157.1, forward strand.
GATGCACCTTGCCAAAGATAAATTAGACATTGGATGTCTTCCAAATAATCATGTACCTAACACAGAGAAAGGTTTCAGTCCAATATACTACTTGATGAATATTTGAACTGAATTAGCACCCTTTGAAAGTCAGGAACTGCTGGAATGTAATAATTATTCAGAGGGGCACGTGCTACCAGAGCAGCCTTAATGCCTTCACATTGAACAGACTTTGTGTGATAGTACTTTTACATGGGCAGAAATTAACACCTGCAGCGTAACAAGAACAAATTACTACAGGGAATCTGAAATGAAAGGGCAGATAGCTTGATTTGAGAGATGAAGCACCTACCATTATTGTCCTTACCGCGTCAGACAGAATCGAGAAAAATCAGCTAACCATACTTTATTCCAACCCTGGACAAATGTGCTTCATTTCTGTTACAATAACCTGCACAAAAATTGGATTGACTGCCTCCAAATGGAATAGAAGGCATCATTCTCAACTCAAATGGTAACTTTAATCAAATAAGGTTCTTTATTTAGAAGAAAATGACATTTCTGAAAGAAACTAAAGTTTGCGAACTGATTCAAGTTTCAATTCAGTTGAAGGAGGGCCATGGTTAACCAAATGTTTATGAGTTTACACGGACAAGAAAGATTGAGGTCCAGTGTGAACATAGATGACCTGTTTATAAAGTGTCATGTGAACTGAAGCAAGCAGTGTAGGAGAAAGTGAGGACTGCAGATGCTGGAGATCAGAGCTGAAAATGTGTTGCTGGAAAAGCGCAGCAGGTCAGGCAGCATCCAAGGAACAGGAGAATCGACGTTTCGGGCATAAGCCCTTCTTCAGGAATCATTCCCGAAACGTCAATTCTCCCGTTCCTTGGATGCTGCCTGACCTGCTGCGCTTTTCCAGCAACACATTTTCAGCTCTGAAGCAAGCATTTACCCAAGGTTCTTTCCCTTTCTGAGAAAAACTCTGAAGGCAGCCTCCAAATAAATGATGGGAAGGAACAACGACAGGAAATATTGGAGAAACTCAGCAGTGTCTGGCAGCATCTGGGACAAGAAAGCAGAGTTAATGTTTCAAGTCCAAGGATTCTTCATTGCAACAGTTGGGAGACAGGAAAATTTGGAGGTGGGGGAGTGGAGAGACGAGGGGATAGGTGGAGATGGAGCCCAGAGAGAGACGGAGAGAGAGAAAGAGATATGAATGGGGTAAGTTAACAAGGGACTCTGGATATCTGGCCAGGACAGAAGAAAAGCTGAATAAGTGATAATAAGAGCTAAGAATAGGAGAAAATGAGTGAGCTGTACTGAATGCAATGCATATAATGTGATAATGGCTCAGGAGTACATGGAAATAGGTGACTGTGCTAAAAACAACTCACGTCATAACAGGATTGTCGTGGGGGTGGGTGAAAAAACTGGAAGAATGGAATCAGGCTCAGAAGTTATTGAACTGGATGTTGAGTCTGAGAGACTGCAGGGTCCCCAAACAGCCATGACCAACTTGCTTACCTACCCCCTTCACATCTCTCACACACAAACACTGAAATTGCTGGAAAAGCTCAGCAGGTCTGGCAGCAGCTGTGGTAAGAGATCAGAGTTAACATTTTGGGTCCAGTGACCCTTCCTCAGAACTGATGGTAGCTGGGAAAATGTCAGTTTATATGGGCGAAGATAGGGTGTGGGAGTTGGTAAGGAGTAAACAATGGTTGGGATAGAGCCGAAAGCGAGAGAAGAATATTTGGACAGACAAAGGAGTGGGTAGTGATCTGACTAGGAGGGTGAATAACTGTTAATGGGGACTGCTAGTGGTTAACAATGGATTGTGGATAACAATAGACCATGTGATAACAAGGCCTGATGTGGGGGGGTAGAAGGGAGGACCCCCCCTTCACATATCTCTCTGTCTCTCTCTCTCAGACTCAAAATGTTAAATCTGTTTCTTCCCACATACCTGCTGAGTTTCTTCAGCAATTTTGGTCTTTTGCTTCATATTTCCAGCATCTGCAATTCTTTGTTGAACTAAATGATTCTAAGGTTTCTTCGCTGCTGCTGTTCCTGGTTTTACATGTTTTTCAGTCAGTGCAGACAAGGACCTGTTGACATCAGTTCGAAATTTACGTCTAATTAGTAATATCTCCTTGTCCAATTCGTCCTGTCCAACGTAAAGTGAGATTTACGCTTGCTGTTTCAGTTTCGAACAGAGTCGTGTTTGGTCATTATGACCTTGTTAAGTGAGTGGGAGAAAATGGAAATTCAGTTTTAAATCTCTCCTGAAGTCTTATTTCCATGCCAGTTCAGGAGTGGAGGATAAGCAGGACTTTGCAGCACAGATCGAGCACAATTAGCATATCAAGCCAACTGCTAGCTCCCTGAAAACACTGTTCAATCAGTCATACTGCCTAGCCCTTCACCAGATAAAAAAACAGGGCTTGTGATTTCAAATAAATCTATTGGGCTATAATCTGGTGCCATGTGACTTCTGATTTTATCCACCCCAGTCCAACAATGGCGCCTCCACATCACTACTGTTTCCTTACAGTGCTGCAATTCCACTGCAAATATTTATTCAACTTGTCTTTGCAGTACGTTCAAGATCATTGCATTAGAAACAAATACCTCACCACAATTCCTATCAATTACCGTAGATCAGTGTCTTATGATTAAGCAATCATTCTGCTAGAAGAAATAAGATGAGGCCATTTTGTGTATGTGTGTATATCTGTGCCTGTGCCTGTGTGAGACTGTCTGCGGGTGTTAGGTGTGTGTGTATGTCTGTATGTGTGTGTCTGAGTCTGTATGTGTGTACGTCTGTGTGTGTGTGTAGCTATCTGTGTGAGAAAGTGTATGTGTGTGTGTGGATGTGGATGTGTGGTTTTGCAATATAAACTGGTCTTAATGTTTGAATGGATAGCTTATCTCAACATAAGAGAGTTTTAGTTATGAGTGCAGAGTCTGGGTTTTAAAGATCAATTTCTGTTGTATAGAGCTCAGAGTGACACAGATGTGGCCCAAGTTTCTATCTGAGTAACAAGATTTTTTTTCCCAGTGCTTTAAGATGTCTACTCCATATTTCATGTCTAGCCTGCTGTTTCTACAGCTCTGCTCATTTTCCCTTCAGGCTCCATCCAGGCTCAACCAAACAAAACACAGTGAGTATAGATCAAAAGTGTCACATAATCAAATGCAGAACAACTGGACATCAGAGTTCCAAATAATCAGGATAAACCAGGCATGACCGGGTTGAGTTGGCAGGGTGCATTAGTGGACTTTATGGGTGTGGAGGGAGATCTCCACCATTCTGGGGCAGTGCGTTTCATTTAACTTTGACCCTCAGGGTGGTTTCAGATTAGGGTGGGCGGGAGGCAGGACACCAGCAGTGTAGCTGCAAGGGGTTGAGATTGGACGGGTGAGATATGGGACATCAGGTGCTTTCAGAACATGGAGGTAGATCCCGGCAGCGGTGGGTCAGGTCCAGATTACATTAGGGAGACCCTACATTTCATAGACATCCTTTGTTCCATCCTTAGATCAAACGAAGAGTAGATTGAAGAGTGGAACGAAGAGGAATAAACATCATGAGGTCTCCTTTGTTCCCTTTTGCATCTCAATGTGCATCTTGAAAACAGACCAAGGCTTCAAACAGAGCTTTGGATACCAGGAAGAAGGCTTCTTTCCACTTTCAACAGGTAGCATTTCCATTGATAAGGATGCCAGTTCTATTTCAAAATTGTTAGCACCAGGCAAGATAATTGCAACACGTAAATGACATTTAAATAAATACGTGATGCGAAAAGGCTTGGAGGGGGGATATGGGGCAGAAGCAGGCAGGTGGGACTAGTTTAGTTTGGGAGTATACTCGGCAGGGATTGGTTGGACCAAAGGGTCTGTTTCTGTGCTGTATGACTCTATAAATTTGAAGTGGAGGAGAAACTGGTCTATCTTTGCTGTTTTATTTCTTCTTCTGGTGTGAATGCATGCATTTTTGGAGTTTTGTTATTCTTGTTTAAAGTTTGTATCTGCTACAGGAAAGGTCTGACTGGTGTTGAAATACTATTTTATTTTCTTGATTTAATTCTTGTTTTCAGATGACGGTGGGGGAGATAGGGTTCCATTAGAATCATAGAATCATAGAGTCATAAAGTTCCACAGCACAAAGACAGGTCCTTTGAACCAAACAGTTCCGTGCCAACCAGAATCCTCTGGAATTGAACATAACTTGAAGAATAGAGAGAGGTAATACAGAGTAGGACACACTGCTAAAAGAGGGAGGAGAAGAATAGAGATACATATTCTCAACAAAAGGCCATATCTGTTTAGGTTCCTTTGGGAGTAATTCCTTTTTTGGTCACAACTTAAGAAATAACCAGTTTTGTAGGAACCTTCACTTCACTAAAGAGATTGACCTGCATTTTCATACAGATAGAAACGTTCTCCATCATAATCATGAAAGAGATAGTGTTGGGCAACTCCATCATTATCATGAAAGAGATAGTGTTGGGCAAGCTAATGGATCTAAGGGTAGACAAGTCTCCTGGCCCTAGTGGAATACATCCCAGGGTACTAAAGGAGATAGTGGGAGAAATATCAAATGCACTTGGGGTAATTTTCCAAAATTACCTGGGCAGTTCCTGCAGATTGGAAAACAGCAAATGTGATACCACTGTTTACAAAAGAAGGTAGACAAAAGATGGGGAATTATAGACTGGTTCGCTTAACTTCTGTAGTGGGGAAAATGTTTGAAAGCTATTATCAAAAAAGAAATAGCCAAGCATCTAGATAGAAATTGTCCCGTTGGCAGATGTAACATGGGTTCACAAAGGACAGGTCATGTTTAAGCAATCTATTGGAATTCTTTGAAGACATTACAACAATATGGACAACGTGGATGCAGTAGATGTGGTGTATCTAGATTTCCAAAAGGCATTCGACAAGGTGCTGCACAAGAGGCTGTTGCATAAGATAAAGATGGAAGGTGTTATGGGCAATATATTAGCATGGACAGAGGATTGGTTAACTAATAGGAAGCAAAGAGAGGAGATAAATGAGTGCTTTTCTGCTCAGCAATCAGGACTAGTGGTATGACTCAAGGATCAGTGTTGGGATGGCAATTATTCATAATTTATATAGATGATTTGGACATGGGGACCATGTGTGGCATGTCAAAGTTTGCAGATGGCACTAAGATGAATGTTAGAGTAAAGTGTGCAGAGGACTGTGAAACTTTGCAGAGGGACATAGAGAGTTTAAATGAGTGGGCAAAGGTCTGACAGATGGAATACAATGTTAATAAATGTGAAGTCAACCATTTGGGTAGGAGTAACAGTAAAAAGGACTATTAACTTGAATGGTAAAAAGTTGCAGCACGCTGCTATGCAGAGGGACCTGGATGTCCTTGTGCATGAATCACACAAGGTTGATCTGCAGGTACAACAGGTAATTAGGAAGGCAAACGGAATTTTGTCCTTCATTTTCAAAGGGATTGAGTTTAAAAGCAAAGAGGTTGTGTCACAGCTGTCTCGGGTGCTGGTGAGGCCACACCTGGAGTACTGTGTGCAGTTTTGGTCTCCTTACTTGAGAAAGGATGTACTGGCACTGGAGGGGGTTCAGAGGCGGTTCACTAGATTGACTCTGGAGTTGACGGGGTTAGCTAATGAGGAGAGGTTGAATAGATTGGGATTATATTCATTGGAATTCAGAAGAATGAGGGGGAATCTTATAGAAACATATAAAATTATGAAGGGAATAGATAAGATAGATGTAGAGGGAATGTTTCCACTGGCAGGTGAAACTGAGCCTCAAAATTAGAGGGAGCAGATTTAGGACTGAGTTGAGAGGGTTGTGAATCTATGGAATTCCGTGCCCAGCGAAATAGTTGAGGCTTCCTCAGTCTGTTTTCAAAGCTAAGATAGGTAATGTTTTGAACAGGAAAGGAATTAAGGGTTACAGTTAGAGGGTGGGTAAGTGGAGCTGAGGCCACAAAAAGATCAGCCATGATGTTATTCAATGGAGGAGCAGGCTCGATGGGCCGGATGGCCTACTCCTGCTCCTAGTTTCTATGTTCTTATGTTCTTATTCCAAAATCGTGGCAGAATTCTTAACCCAAACACCCCAGCCTGAACATAACACTCTCTAAGTCTGCAAGCTGGGAAATGGGAATTCTAATTTGCCCACGTTTTGCTCACAGAGGGAACTACGTGTCATAAAATGTGACTGTCTCAGACGCACCCAATTCTTATTAGTAGGATATACAAAAAATGACTTGCACAGTTTAGACCTCATGGGAGAAAGTATAATCTTATCAGGGTGTCTTAGAGAGGCAGGGTCCCCTTTTGAATGTGACACCAATGCATCTTTGGATGAGCTCAGATATTTTTGGGAAAGTTCAAGTGTATTTTGGATGAATAAAAGTCGACATGGGTATACATATATCTGCAGAAATTAACCTCACCGGATAGGAAGGGTTTACACGGATATGGATAAATGCTGGCAAATGGGCCTAGATCAGTGTAGGATACAAAAACAGAAATTGCTGGATAAGCTCAGCAGGACTGGCAGCATCTGTGGAGAGAAATCAATGTTAACGTTTCGGGTCCAGTGACCTTTCCTCAGAAGTGGGTCTATGATTTCAAATGCTTTTTTAAATATGGGATTAAAGGAAGTTAAACAGAGCATAAATATACTGTGACATGGAGGATGGGTGAGGAGCATAAAGTAATATGGAGAGCTATGAGGAGTCACGGTGAGTAGGGACTCAGCTCTTACACAACAGCTCCTTTCGGAGAGTTAGCAGAGTTTTGCTGTACCAGGGTGAGGCTGTCTATAAACAGAGAGCCAGATTCACCTCATTTCCACTTGCCAGAGCAAAGAAAAAAACATTTTTCATGAGTGGTTTTTGCAGACTCTGGAAGGAGTGTAATCATTATTTCCAAGTCCTGAGCCTGCCCCCCTGGAGTACATGAGGAGAGTGGAAGGGGCAGTAGGATCTCTCTGGAGGTTGTCCAAGTGGCCCCTTAAAAACCATAGAATCACAGAGTCATACAGCACAGAGTCAAACCCTTCGGTCCAACCAGTCCATGCCAACCCTAATCTCAAACTAACTAGCCCCACCTGCCTGCGGTTGGCCCAGATTCCTCTAAACATTTCTTATTCATGTACTCATCGAAATGTTATAACTGTATCCCACATCCACCACTTCCTCTGGAAGTTCATTCCACACACAAACCACTCTCTATGTAAAAAAGCTGCCCCTCAGGTCTTTTTTTAAAATCTTTCCCCTCTTACCTTTAGAAATATGACCCCTAGACTTGAAGAGAAAAAGCCTTTGCCATTTACCTTATCCATGCCCCTCATGATTTTATAAACCTCTATGAGGATGCCCTCCACCTCCTTCGCTCCAGTGTAAAACGTCTCAGCCAATCCAGCCTCTCCTTAGAACTCAGCAGCTCCATTCCCGCCAACATCCTGGCAAATCTTGTTTGAACTCTCTATACCTTAACAATAGGAGAAAGTGAGGACTGCAGATGCTGGAGATCTGAGCTGAAGAAGGGCTCATGCCCGAAACATCGATTCTCCTGCTCCTTGGATGCTGCCTGACCTGCTGCACTTTTCCAGCAACACATACCGTAACAATATCCTACCTACAACAGGGCGATCAGAACGGGACACAGTACTCCAGAAGAGGTCTCACCAACGTCCAGTGCAATCTCAACATGTCACGAAGATGGGATTGCTATCTAGTTAAGGGTAACAGGCAGGTTCTCAAAGGGGCCTTACAGCTCAAGGGAAGCAGCAGCTACAGTAAACAGTAAGTAATTGAGTGTGCACTTCAAGGAGAGAGAGCAGCCCTTCAAACACTTCGACAAATCCTTTGTGCAGTGAATAGATAAAATAGACAGGACACCACTCTGTTGGGGGTGGGGGGGCGGGAGATTCTCTCCACAGGATAACATTACAGAGCATCAAATTGTCCCCTGTCAGCCTTGTCTGCTGTTAGCTATCCACCTCCAGGGAGTTAAACTGCCCCTTCCTCTGCTCCATCCCATCGGGAAACTAGGGAATCCCACTCAGCCTCCCTAAACTCAAAGCCCTCAATGAGTCCCATTGGCTTCCTGCCTCAGGGTACAGAGAGCAGAGGGTAGTTGGCTAATGCTGGCCCAAAAATACAGCTCCTGTGGCTCATGACTCAAGATTCGATTGGTTGCTCCTCTGAGGGTGGCTGTGGTGTCGATTTGCTAAGGTATTAATAATTGAGGGCATTAATAGGTTGATGAGTGTGCTTCAGGATAAAAACAAGGACTTCGCCCTGGCGACGTATTTTTCCAGCAGGTGCGTAACCTCAACTACAACACGCAGCTCCTGTTCGTCGACCGTGATGGTTTGGAGATCGCCCTCAAGATGCTGCCTGTCTTTTACCAGGACCGGATCACTGTCTGGAACATGGTCGAATCGTGTCGCGCCTACCCTCCGGCTGGAGTAGCGGCTGTCGTCAGGGAGCCGTTGCTCAGGAATCCGCACCTCCGTACTCGCGGGTTCGAGTGGCTGTCGGAGGGGAAGGCCGCGGCGGCGAGGGTGACCAGGGTCAGGGACGTGCTGGGTGCCGGGGGCCTGGGCTGGACGCTGCCGCAGGACATAGCAGGCAGGGCAGCGGTAGACGTCCAGTACTTGGCCACCGCCATCCGACGCCTTAAAACGGCGGTGCTCGGACCCAAAGTAGTGCACCAGTTGGAGGACGCTCAGGTGTGCGGTGGGATCCCGTCCGCGCTCACCCCAGCCCGGACGGAATTTCACATTGGCCCCAAGGTCCCGTACTTCCCACGGGAGCCTGTGCCCCACAACCTGAGCCGCCTCCGGAATTTTAATTTTGTTCCCTTTCGGGGGTAAAAAGACGGGCCCTGTATACACTGCTGCTGCACACCGTCCACCTCTTCTCCCTCATCCACCGTCCGGACACGCCTTGGCGTGCCCATTTGCCACCGGACGGTGGGGATCCCCAGTGGAGGGCTCTCTACACGGGAGTCCTCCCCCTTTCTCTCGGGGATCTGGGGTGGAGGGTGCTGCACGCAGCAGTCCCCTGCAACCGCAGATTGCGGTGGTTCATGGACTCCTAGCCCAACTGCTTGTTCTGTGGCGCTGTGGAGTCCGTGGACCACGTGAATATTGGGTGTGGGCATTTGCACTCCCTTTTTGATTTCCTGAAAAACCTCCTCCTCTGCTTTTGGTTGCACTTCAGTCCCACGCTCCTGATCTTTGGGCACCCGGTACGGAGGAGGGAGGGCAGGTCTGAAGACCTCCTCGTGGGTCTGCTCCTGGGCCTGGCCAAACTGGCCATCAACAGGTCCAGGCAGCGGGCCGTGGAGGGGGTCGTTAGGGCCGACTGCCTGCCCCTCTTCCGCGGTTACGTTAGAGCCCGGGTGTCCTTGGAGAAGGAGCACGCGGTGTCGACCAACACCCTGGAGTTGTTCAGGGAGAGGTGGGTGCCGCAGGGAGTGGAGTGCATCATTTCTCCCTCCAACTCTATTTTGATTTAATCCCCACCCTCCCCCTCACTGTTTGATCACACAGCACTGCCCTTTGATGTGAAGGGCAGTGTTTGTCACTGGCCACCCGGGTGTTTTCCTATCTTCCTGGTGGTGGAAATTGAATAAAGATTCTTACACCTTGTGTCTCTCACTGTGTCTCACACCTGCACACACACACCATGGGCGCTGGGGAAAAATAAGCACTACTGCGGTTAGGTGGTAGTGTGGGAAGAAAAAAGAAAGAAAAACAATGACTGCGGATACTGGAAACCAGAGTCTAGATTAGAGTGGTGCTGGAAAAGCACAGCAGTACAGGCAGCATCAGAGGAGCAGGAAAATGAGTGTACTTCACACAAGCTAAAGAAATCGTTGTGTCGATCTTGCCCTCATCCCTCTCCGGCCCCCCACTCACTCTCTCTGTTACCGTATCCCCCTCCCCCACACTCCTCTCCACACAACTTGCATTTGTACTGTTGGGTGAAAGGTAACAAACTCAGTCTCTGTTGTAAAAAAGGGAAGCAATTAATGACTAGACTAGATTCCCTACAGTGTGGAAACAGGCCCTTCGGCCCAACCAGTCCACACCGACCTTTTGAAGAGTAACCCACCCAAACCCATTTCCCTCTGACTAATGCACCTAAAACTATGGGCAATTTAGCATGGCCAATTCACCTAACCTACACATCTTTGGACTTTGGGAGGTAAACCGGAGCACCCAGAGGAAACCCACACAGACACGGGGAGAACATGCAAACTCCATGTCTGGAATCGAAACCTGGTGTTGTGCGGCAGCAGTGCTAACCACTGAGCCACTGTGCCATCCTGCTGAGCAGGTTAAGCCACGCTGGTTAATGTGTGCTGCGTTGGTGTCCTGAGAAAAGGCTTCAGTCTGTCCGCAACTCAAGGCGAAAACTGCTTGCCTTGCTCAATAGTTGAGGTGTTGCTTATCTGTCTCAGTTGTACGGTTTAAATTTGACTCAGCAGTTTCTGTGTTGAAGCCTCGTCGTTTCCCAAGAATGATTTCAGGGAAACAAATGGATGCACACTCCTCTAATCGCAGTACAACATGAAGAAAGTATGATTTAATCCATGAATCTTCAACTGGAAATGCGATTAAATATGTCACATCCCCCTTTGAAGGCCAGACTTCGCATCATTTTGGAAAGATGCATTATCCTCAGAAACATACAGATTACCAGCACCTTCAGATTAGATTCCAAAAGCGTGATGTAAATCGATCCTTTGTTAAGCGGCTCTGCAGAGCTAACCTGATATTCTGAGATGTACAGTAAGCCAAATGGTCTAGCAACACATCCCCCACCACGAATATGCTCTGGAACTTGTTAGAAGTTTTCACTTTGTAAACTTTTTCTTGTGGTCTGACTATTGTGTTTGGCAGATTATTACTATCACCCAGTACCAGCAGTAAATATTGCCCACTCACATACAGTGTAGAGAAAGGCACGGAGCCGTTGTCCACCAATTGCTGGGCGGGCTTGAGTCTAAAAGACTCAGAGCTCCTTGCTGCTGTTGTATGCTTTTAGTCCAGCTCCAATGCAGCAGACAGCATAGAGACCAACTCGATGGGCCGAATAGCTGCTTCCACACTGTAAGGGTTCTATGATAAAGGTCTCTTTCACTTTGTGATGGTGATACTATGATGGTAGTCTTGGAAAAGGTTACATCATAGAACAACTACAGTGCAGGAAGAAGCTATTTGGCCCATCGAGTCCACAATAATCCTCCAAAGATCATCCCTCCCAAACCAAGCCGCGTCCCTCCATCCCCACCATAACCCCACATTCCCGATAGCGAATCCACCTCACCTGCACATTCCTGAACACTATGGACAAGTTAGCATGGCCAATCCACCTGCACACCGGTGGAAACTGGAGCACGAGACTATCTTGCTTATGAGAGTCTACTGTCTTCTTATAATTACTGTTTTGTTGGCATTCAATGAACAGGCAGCAGGGTGGCACAGTGGTTAGCACTGCTGCCACACAGCGCCAGACACCCGGGTTCAATTCCCGCCTTGGGCAACTGTCTCCCCATGTTTGCGTGGGTTTCATCCAGGTGCTCCGGTTTCCTCCCACAGTCCAAAGATGTGCAGGTTAGGTGAATTGGCCATGCTAAATTGCCTGTAGTGTTAGGTGTAGGGGTCTGGGTGGGTTGGTCTTCATTGGATTGGTGTGGACTTGTTGGGCCGAAGAGCCTGTTTCCACACAAAGTAATCTAATCTAAAAAAAAACTGTTTACATTCTTAGACTTAGCTTGAGGCCTACACAGTAGTATTTCTTTCATCAGTATTTGCATAGCTTAGTATTTGCATATTTGGGTTCTTAAACCTCTACACTACTGCGAGATGTTACAGCTCCTGTAGGGTTGCTATGCCAATGTGAATATTTGCAAGCACATTGTAGGCCGGAGCTATGGTATGTGATTGTTGTGGTTTCAACTTTCATTCCATGACATGGTTGACCAGGAATCTCTCCCTCTCTCTCTTTCTCATTCTTAATGACTGGTTGGTGGACATTGAAAGAATTTCTGGTTAGTCCTCATCTTGGTTGGCTGCAGTCATGGGGTGGGACTTGAACTCAGAGATTACAGGATTACAGCCAAGAAAACTATAACTGCACGAAGCCCTCCTGCCTGACACTGTCGAGTTAGGTAAAATGGGTAAGAGGGAGGTTCCTTCACAAGATAGGCTTTGAATGTCATAATAATCATTTTACAGCTCCCACAAGGTTGAGCCCCATGGAGTTTGCCAACTTAATCAAGCCAGTGTGTGTTGTAGTGAACCAGCCGGCAGGATGGCTGAGAGCTTGCCGGCTCACTTTATGTAGAATACATGGAGGCAGCAGTTCAATGGCGAGAGCAAAATGTGGCAAAGTGCGGCTAATGCTTGTTGTGAAACTCAGGAGATGCCAGGAATGTTCAGCAGGTCAGGAAGCCTTGGTGGAGGTCAGACCAGCGGGCTCTGCTGGGATGTGCTGGGGGAAGAGGAGAAGCACCTGCAGGAGTAACACCAGCAGCTGCTGCTTCATCTCAGGTAGTGCCCAGTTCAAAATGGTGGAGGATCACAGCGACGTATTAGCGCTGTAGTTTTTTCACCCTAAAACATGCATGGCAGGAAAATCATTCCACAAAGGGAAATTGGGCACTGAGATCATGAAGAAAAGAGGCTTTTATCCCGACACAGTGTCTGAAGGCAGTGCTGTGTCTGAGTCATACTGTCACAGGAGCTGAAGGTTAATGACCACTCCAGCATCCTGCATTAAGATGCCTCTCTGGCTGTACCCTCATCGACAGTGGCTGCCCAGGCATTGGAGGACCACTGCCCAGAGGTTAACTGCTTGTCCTGAGTGTTGTCCGCTGCCTCCTTCTGGGACAAGGGGAAATGGGGACATTACTAGGACGTGTAGGGTGTGAGAGGGAAATGGCCTCAGGATGGGTGTGAGTTTTATTGCTATTGACGGGGTGATGCGGTGCCCGGAGAGAGATAAACGAGTGAAGCTGCCAGACGTTATTCTGAGAGGTGCTGTGCCAGGGAATGCTGAGAAGGTCAGAATACGGGGCTTAGTGCCTGAAAATGTGATGCCATTCATTTTCCCCACACTTCTTTGTTCATCTTTCAAGCAGTGTGGGCATCGCTGGCTGGGCAAGCATTTATCATCCATCCCTATTGCCACAGAGCAGGTGGTGGTAAGCTACCTTCTTAAACTGCTGCAGTCCATGCTTCTGTTAGGAAGGGAGTTTGAAAGGTCAGATTTTTAGAGGATCAAATGTAGGTGTGAATTATACTGTAAATGGCAGAACCCTTAGGAATGTTAACACACAGACGGATCTGGGCGTGCAGGTCATAGTTCCCTTAAAGCGGTAACACAAGTGGCCAAGGCAGATGGCATGATTGCCCACATCATCTGGGGCATGGAGCACAAGAGTTGGCAAACCATGTTGCAACTGGATGAAACCCTTGTTAGGCTGCATTTGGAGTACTGTGTGCAGTTTTGGTCACCACATTCCCAGAATGACGTGGAGGGAGTGCAGAGAAGGTTCATCAGGATGGTGCCTGGTCTCAAGGCCATTGACTGAGGAAAGGTCAAAAAGACTAGGATTGTTTTCACTGGACAAGATGGCGGCTGAGAGGAGACCTGACAGAGGTCTACAAAACTATGAGAGGCATAGATAGGGTGGATAGTCAGAGACTTTTTCCCAGGGTGGACGTTTCAATTAGGCTTAAGGCGAGGGGGTGGGGGGGGGAGGGGGGGAAGTTTAAGGAAGATGTGCGGGGGAAGATTTTCATGCAGAAAGTGGTAGGAACCTGGAATGCATTGCCAGAAGAGGTGGTGGAAGCAGGCACATTGGTGACATTTAAGAGACATCTGGATGGATAAGGAGGGAATAGTGGGATACGGACTGAATAAGGGCAGAAGGTTTGTTTTGTAGTTTAGTTAGGGCATGAAGATCAGCACAGACTTTAAGGGCCGAAGGGCCCGTTCCTGTGCTGTACATCTCTTTTCTCTTTTGACTTTGACTCCACAATTTGGAAGGGATGGCCAGTAACACGCCAGGATGGTGTTTTTCATGATGGGGAATGTGTAGGTCATGGCGTTTCCAATAATTTACTATCCTATCCTTTTAGTTTGCAAAAGTCATGCAATAGTAGCAATAGGGTGTACCATCAACAAGATGCACTGCAGAAATTCACCAAGTCTCCTTAAACAGCACTTTCTAAACTCATGACTTTTGCAAACTAAAAGGATACAGAGTTGAGATCTGGAAAGGGTCTTTCACCTCTCAGGGTCAGCAATGAAGTGAACACCCCCACGGACAAGAGGAAGAGGACAATCTCTCCAGCCAATCAGATGGGATTGTGAGTAGCCGAGGAGGTCAGCAATGGGAGTAGCACCTTTCCAACCTGGAAGCAGCACTGTAAGAGGATCGAAGGCCAAATATATCAAACGTGCTAAAGCTAAGTTAGCTTGGGCATGTGCCGCAGGATGGATGATGATCATCCCCAGGGGTATATGATATGGGGAAGTAGTCCTTGTGAGGAGACTAGTTGGTCATATGAGTCTTCTGTTTTGATTTAGAATCCCTACAGTGTCAAAACAGGTCATTTAGCCCAACAAGTTTGAAGAGTATCCCACCCAGACCCTAATACCCATTCCCCTACCCTAATACCCCACATTTATTCCTGACTAATGCACCTAACCTACACATCCCTGGACACTATGGGCAATTTAGCATGACCAATTCACCTAAACTGCACATTTTCTTTGGATTGTGGGAGGAAACTGGAGCACCCCGAGGAAAACCATGCAGACAAGGGGAGGATGTGCAATCTCCACACAGAGAGTCAGCTGAGGCTGGAATCGACCCTGGGTCCCTGGCACTGTGAGGCAGCAGTGTTGAACACTGAGCCTCTGTGTGTGCAAAATAGTTGCTGGATTTCAACAGCCACCATGCTGCAAACATACAGGGGGAGCGACTAGAGGGTTATGTTCACAGATTTAAATGGGTGAAAAGAGGTTGTATCAAAGGGTTTGTCTCTTTGCTGTGTAATTCCACAAGATTCAAAAGCACAGACTTGGTTATAATATTGTCCTCCACATGGCAAAAAATGTTAGTTACACCTGAAGATCTACATTAACCAGATAAAGGTAAAGTAGATTTTTTTAGTATGTGAATTCAATTGACTAACATCACTTTGTCAAAGCGAGGATCCTGACAGCTTCTTGGTGCGATAGAAACAGAGTCAACTTCCATTCAACATGACTCCTGTTTGATTCCGTTATTTGAAGTGTTGGTTATTTCAGAGCCCACTCTGACCCCTTTGAAGTCTGTCTCTACCAGGGAAGATTCTGCTGCATAATCCCAACATTGTAATCCTCTCTCCTCTGGACCCCTCCTACCATAAAACCATAAAATGTAGGAGCGGAGGTAGGCCATTCAGCCCATCATGTGTGCTCTGCTATTCAATGAGATCATGGCTGACCTGATAATCTCCTCGGTTTTCCCTGTGACCCTCACTTCTCTTAGTGATTACAAATCTGTCTATCTCAAAAATGGCCCATCCTCAAGAGCCCTTTCGTGGGAAAGAGTTCCACAGATTCACTACCCTCTGAGAGAAGATATCCTTCCTCAACTCTGTCTTTCAAGTGCAGATCTTCTTTAAGATTATGCCTCTGGTCCTCGACTCTTCCATAAAGGGAAACAACCTTTCCATATCTCCTCGGCAAGTCTTCTAAACGTCTCACATATTTAAAAAAAAAGTCACCCCTAGCTTCCCTTGTTAGCCTCAACCTCCATGTAACATTGCCTTTTCCTGCTGGAGACTCATTTTCTTCTGTGCTGTTATTGTAACATCTTCAGTCTTCCCAGTTCATGCACAATACTGTTCCTTTCTTTGAAGAGATGAAAATCTTCGTCTGCAAGTGTAATTTGAGACTATTCTTCCTGCCTGGCCTAGGCATGCTTGCTCATTTACAGAGGCGGATTTTGCAAAGTTACACTCTCAGTCGAAAGTTTTACAGGGTAGGTGACGGCCTAGTGACATTCTTAATGCAGAGACCAAAGTAATGTTCTGTGGAGTTGGGTTTAAGTCCTGCCATGGTCAATGGTGGGATTTGAATGCAATTTAAGACAAATCTGGGTTTAGAGCTGACTGTTGTAAAATGGTATGGGTTCACTAATCTCCTTTAGGTAAGAAAGATGCCATACTTTTACCTGGTCTGGCTGACATGTGACTCCAGACCCACAGCAATGTGGTTGACTCTCAACTTCCTACTGGCCAATATGTACCGGCCTGACCCCCAACGTCCACCTTCTGTATGAGAACAAACCTGCAAGAAGGAAACATTGGTGAATTACCCATTGGTGAGCATCCAATTGGAAAAATAACAAACGTTGATTATCCTTTTGTGGGCAGTGTGTGTGCACATCTAAGTTAGTAAGTCGAATCTGACTCCAAAAAGAACAAAAGTCAGCTTACGCTAAAACTTTTGTCTTTTCAATGAGGATATACATATGATCTGTATTGTTCAGTGGATGTGAAAGCACCGTTTGAAGAAGAGCTTGCCTTTATTGGTCAGTGCATCGAGTGCAGGAGTTGGGCTGTCATATTGCAGCTGTACAGGACGTTGATGAAGCCACTATTGGAATACTGGATTCAATTCTGGTCTCCCTGCTGTAGCAAGATGTTGTTAAACTTGAACGGGTGCAGAAGAGACTTACAAGGATGTTGCCAGGGTTGGAGAGTTTGAGCCATAGGGAGAGTAATAGAGTCATAGAGATGTACAGCAAGGAAACAGACTCTTCGATCCAACACATCCATGCCGATATCCTGACCTAATCTCGTCCTATTTGCCAGCACGTGGCCCATATCCTTCCAAACCCTTCTTATTCATATACCCATCCAGATGCCTTTTAAATGTTGTGACTCTACCAGCCTCCACCACATTCCCTGCCACACAACCTTATGGGTGAAAAAGTTGCCCCATAGTCCCTTTTACATTATCCCCTCTCACTCTAAAACTATACCATGTACTTATGGACTCACCCACCCCAGGGAAAAGAGCTTGTCAATTTACCCTACCCATGCCCCTCATGATTTTATAAACCTCTATGAGGTCACCCCTCAGCCTCTGAGGATCCATGGAAAACAGTCTCAGCCTGTTCAGCCTCTCCCTATAGGTCAAATCCTCCAACCCTGACAACATCCTTGTAAATCTTTTCCGAACACTTTCAGGTTTCACAATATCCTTCTGATATGAGGGAGACTAGAATTATATACAATATTCCAAAAGTGGCCGAACCAATGTCTTTCCAACTTCTGCACTCAATGCACTGACCAATAAAAGCAAGCATGCTAATTGCTTTCTTCACTATCCTATCTATCTATCACTTTCAAGGAACTATGAACCTGCTCTCCAAGGTCTCTTTGTTCAGCAACACTCCCTAGGACCTTACCATTAAGTCTATAAGTCCTGCCTTGAGTTGCCTTTCCAATATTTATCTAAATTAAACTCCATCTGCCACTCCTTGGCCCATTGACCCATCTGGTCAAGATCCTGTTATACTCTGAGGTAACTTTCTTTGTTATCTACTACACCTCTAACTTTGGTGTCATCTGCAAACTTATTAAGTATACCTCCAAAATCACATCCAAATCACTTATATAAATGACAAAAAGCAGTGGACCCAGCACAGGTCTCCAGTCTGAAAGGCAATCCTCCACTACCCCCTTTGTCTTCTACCTTTGAACCAGTTCTGTATCCAAATGGCTAGTTCTCCCTGTATGAGATCTAACCAGTTGCCCATGGGGAACCTTGTCGAATGCTTTACTGAAGTCAATATAGATCACATCCACCGCTCTGCCCTCATCAATCCTCTTTGTTACTTCTGCAAAAAAACTCAACCAAGTTTGTAAGACATGATCTCCCATGCACAAAGCCATGTTGACTATCTCCAATCAGTCCTTACCTTTCCAAAAATATGTCCTTACCACCTTTCTTGAGATTTTAAGAGTGATGAGTACACCTTATGAAACTTTTCCTCTTTACCTTTGTTGAGAACTGACAAACTCACTCAATGGAGTTGTGGAAAAGCTGTTACCATGTGGTGGTGATATGATTCATAATCCATTTTATTTTTGTCTCAACTGCACTTGCAGTTGAAGTGTAGAATGTAATCACATCTCTGCCACAAAAGAAGAATAATTGCGATACTTGCTAAGAAATTCAAAGCTACTAGTTTAGGCCATGGTAAACTTCTAGGGCCAAAATGAAATTAGTGAACTCTTCGAAACTCCGCAGCTAATTAGTGGAAGTCAGAATGCATTTGCATATGCATATGGCTCTACAATATAAGCTTAGAGGCTATTACAAGAATGTGACCTCAAATATTTTAATAGCTAAAAGTGAAGAAGTAAATGGCTTCATTTTCAAATTGGTCAATGTCATTAACCATCACTTCCAGGCTTGTGCATCTAAAGGCAGAGTTTTCATAGCTTCCATCCATTCTGCAGATCTTACTCCTTTATATTATGTAGTATGCTGCAATCATTGCTGGGTTTGTGAGACCTGCCAGTGTTCTTTTAAAAGGGCTGAATGGGTTGGGGATATTTTCCCTGGAGCATTGGAGGCTGAGGGGTGACCTTTTAGAGGTTTATAAAATCATGAGGGGCACGGATAGGGTGAATAGCCAAGGTAAGATACTCCAAAACTAGAGGGCAAAGGTTTTAGGTGAGAGGGGTAAGATATAAAAGGGACCTAGGGGCAACTTTTTAATGTAGAGTGTGCTGTGTGTGTGGAACGAACTGTGTGAGAAAGTGGTGGAGGCTGGTACAATTACAACATTTAAAAGGCATGGGGATGGGTAAATGAATATGAAGAGTTTGGAGGGATATGGGCCAAGTGCTGACAAATGAGACTAGACTAAATTAGGATAACTGGTCAGCATGGACAAGTTAGACTGAAGGGTATGTTTCCGGGTTGTACAGCTCTATGACTCTAGGCACAACAGATAATGCTCTCACCAAGAATTAATCTTGAAGACATCAAAAACAGGTTATCATGGTCTCAATCCTGTTTTTGGGTGCTTGCCTCATACAAATTGAAATGGACAAAACACTTCAAAAGTATTCCATTGCCTTGCTCCAGATCTCCATCGTTATGCAGATAATACAGGTGTTCCTCTCCCCACAGATGCCTCCAGACCTGCACATTTTCTCCAGTATTCTCTGTTCAACTTTTTTTTATTCATTTGTGAGACGTGGGTGTGACTGACTGCCAGCATTTATTGCCTGTCCATAGTTGTCCTTGAGAGGGTGGGAGTGAGCTACCTTCTTGAATTGCTGCAGTCCAACTGCTGTGGGTTGGCCCACAATGCCATTAGGGAGGGAATTCCAGGATTTTGACCCAACAACAGTGAGGGAATGGTGATATATTTTCCAGTCAGGGTGGTGAGTGGCTTGGAGGAGAACTTGCAGGTAGTTCCTATGTATCTGCTGCCCTTTGGCCTTCTAGATGGAAGTGGTCGTGGGTTTGGAAGGTGCTGTCTGAGGATCTTTGATGAATTTCTGCAGCGCGTCTTGTAGGTAGCATACATTTCTGCTACTGAGTGTCGGTGGTGGAGGGAGTAGATTTTGTGGATGTAGTGCCAATTAAGTGAGTTGTTTTGTTCTGGATGGTGTCAAGCCTCTTGACTGTTGTTGGAGCTGCCCCCATCCAGACAAGTGGGGAGTATTCCATCACATTCCTGACATACGCCTTGTAGGTGGTGGACAGGCTTTGGGGAGTCAGGAGGTGAGTTCCTCATCACAGTGTTCCTCTGACTTGGCCTTGTAAGTCTCTGTTTTTGTATGGCAAGTCCAGTTAAGTTTCTAGTCAACTGAAACTCTCAGGATGTTGATAATGGTGGATTCAGTGATGGTAACATGATTGAATGTCAAAGGGTGGCGGTTAGATTGCCTGGCATTTGTGTGGCGCAAACATTACTTGCACTTCTCGGCCCAAGCCTGGATATTGTCTAGAACTTGTTGCACTTGAACATAGACTGCTTTGGTATTAAATGGAGCTGAACTCTTGCTTTCTTCAGTGTAGTGAAGGTGAATTCAAGACTTTGGAAAGGGCCCTTCTAGACTGAGCCGAGCAGCTTGAACTTGATCTTGGCAACTCTCAGCGGTCAGTCAAACATCTTCAATAATTTTCTTGTTCTGCAGGAATAATTGATCAATCTATTGATTTATTATTGCTGTGTGTACTCAGATACAGTGAAAAATATTGCTATGCATGCACTACAGGCAGATTGTATCATACAAAGTGCATCAGGGTAACAGAACAGAGTGCTGCTACAGTGTTACAGCTGCAAAGAAGGTGCACAGAGAGAGAGAGAGAGAGTTCTGTCCAAAAGTCTGATAACAGCAGAGAAGAAACTCTTCTTAAATCTGTTCGTACATGTGTAAAAGCCTTTATATCTTCTGCCTCATGGAAGAGGATGTAAGAGAGGATGAGATGGGTCTTTGATTGTGTTGGTTGCTTTCCGAAGGCAGTGGGAAGTATAGACGGAGCCAATGGAAAGAAGGTTGGTTTGCGTGATGAACTGGATGCGTTCAATCTCTGTAGTTTCTTACAGTCTTGGGAAGAACTGCGATGCATCTGGATAACTCCTTTCTGTAGTGCATGAATAAAACTTGGAAAGAGTCCTTGTGGATATGCCAAATGTCCTTAGTCTCCTGAGGAAACAGAGACATTGCAGTGCTTTCTTGACCATCGTTCAACATGGATGGACCAGGACAGATAGTTGGTGATCGTCACTCCCAGGTCCCTGAGAACTGTGGAGACAGAACTTGTTTCTTCAGGGAAAGAAGTGGAATTGGTTCAATTATTTTCTGATCTACTTGGGTGTATTTACAATCTTTTCACATGTAGCGGTGAGAATTTTGGAATGAAGCTGTCTCAGAGGATTGCAGACGAGATTTCAGCAGTAGGCTTGGATAATAAGTTTTAATACTGAGGCATTGTTGGACCAGGAGTCAGAACCGGTCAGTGAGTAGAGGGGTGATGCACAGGACCGGGTGCAAATACACAGTAAGGTTTGAACCAGGGAAATTAATGCCGAATTGAAATATATCTTTTCTGGTGAAGTGTCCCAACTACATTCAGAACACTTTCAGATTCTGAGTGCCCCTGATGGGGCCAGTTGCATTGCTGTCGCCTGGACATTATCCTGGTGCAGCAAACCACCCATTTACTGTAGGGTACGGTCAGTTTGCATTATATTTGAAACAAAAATTGGACGAGTTCTCTGAGGACTGGCTAACTCACTCACCAGTCAAAGGTGAAACCTCACCCATAACCTCTTTTCTGCTCCGTCAGTCTTTAACTCTTTCAAAATTCAGATTTACAGCAATCATGAATTTTATTCTAAATCTGTGAACAGTAGCATTTGCACGGGCTAGACAATGAATAATGGGCTGCTAAAATGAGCCATTTAGATGACGAATTAATAGATTAGCATTTGCAAAGGTGAGAACAGTGCCCATTAATCTGTTTCTGATTTATACATGTGTGTCCAGACTACAAAACTAGGTTCAAAAGCATTGCAAATTCCGTTGCAAGCCCTTAGCCTAAACAACTTGATAGATCAAGTTGAATGGAAAGAGAAGAAATTTTGTTGATAAGAGTATGTTGAAAATGAGCCGATTTCTTAAGTCAAGAGAAGCATTAGCGAGTGAGAGGGTGTTTTTTTTTCCCCTGAGTAGGTGTTGTTCTTCCTCCCATTGATGAGAGGGACCACCCTACTGCAGGCAACCTCCAATCCCAAATCAGCAGCTTCACGCAACATCATGGCTCAGTTATTGGCAGCACACCTGCCTCTAACTCAGAGCTAGTCAGGTCATAGAGATGTACAGCACAGAAACAGACCCTTCAGTCCAACTCAGCCGTGCTGAACAGATATCCTAAATTGATCTAGTCCCATTTGCCAGCACTTGGCCCATATCCCTCTAAACCCTTCATATTCATATACCCATCCAAATGCATATTGAATATTATAAATATATCAGCCTCCACCACTTCCTCTGGCAGCTCATTCCAAACACGCACCACCCCCAGTTGACCTTTAGGTACCGTTTATATCTTTCCTCTCTCACCCTAACCTATGCCCTCTAGTTCTGGACTCCTCCACCCCAGGGAAAAGATTAGTCTATTTACCCTGATCATACCTCTCATGATTTTATAAACCTCTAGAAGTTCACCCCTCAGCCTCCGATGCTCCAGGGAAAACTGCCTCAGGCTATTCAGTCTCTCCCTGTAGCTCAAATTCTCCAACCCTGATAACATCCTTGTAACTCTTTTCTGAACCCTTTCAGGTTTCATAGCATCCTTCCGGAGACCAGAATTGCACACAATATTTCAAAAGTGGCCTAACCAATGTCTTGTACAACTGCAACATGACCTCCTAACTCCTACACTCAATGCTCTGATCAATAAAGAAAAGCATACCAAATCCCTTCTTCACTATCCTATTTACCTACCACTTTCAACTCATTCCAGGATTGATGTACTACAGTCAAGGCTGCTACTAGGGAATCACGGTGGCTCAGTGGTTAGCACTGCTGCCTTTTAACACCAGGGATGTGGGTTTGATTTCATCTTCAGGCTGTCTGTGTGGAGTTTGCACATTCTCCCTCATGTCAACATGAGTTTCCTCTGGGTGCTCCGGTTTCCTCCCACAGCCTGAAGACATGCAGGTTAGGCTGATTGTCTGTGTTAAATTACTCCGTGGTGTCTTGGGATGTGCAGGCTGGGTGAATTGGCTGGGTGAATTGTCATTCCTGAAGAAGGGCTTACGCCTGAAACGTCGATTCTCCTGTTCCCTGGATGCTGCCTGACCTGCTGCGCTTTTCCAGCAACACATTTTCAGCTCTGAATTGGCCATGGGAAATGCAGGGTTACAGGGATAGGGTAGGACATCTGGGTGAACTCAATGAGAACTCAGAGGGCCAGCATGGACTCTTGAGCTGAATGGCCTACTTCCACATTGTAGGGAATCTATGAATTCAGTACTGTCTTGAGGAAATGTTGCACCTATGGAAGAAACTAACTTTAGGTAGAGATGCTAAATTGAGCCTTCGGCTAGCTATTTCTGGCGGGCACATACGATCCTATGACACTGAAGAACCTGAGAGTTATCCTCTGTGTCCTGGTAATATTTATCCCTCAATCAACACACAAATAAACAACAGAATACCTCATTGGATTGTTGATCGGAGGAGCTTGCAGAATACAGACAAGCCAGGTTTCCCTCAAAAACCACACCACAAGAATTACTTTGCTGGCTGGAGAAATCTTTCAAATGTCTCCACAACAGTTTACCATTCTGTCAGAAGACCAGCACCTTTTCAGCCGCGCTGTCTTCGAAATGACACTGTGCTCCCTGAAGATCTTTGTCAATCTGTATCATGGGTCAGCCGCCCTGAGCAACACTGGCTGTGGTATTTAGTCACAATGGCTGACACTCCCTCACACATACAGCCCCACTCTCTCACCCCAGTCACTGATTAACCATCAAGTCACATACTTTGTCTATCCTTAGCTACATTCCACCTGAATACTCTCTCTGAGTCAGCACTGGTTCCCAATGCCCGCTGCACAACCTGCAGTTAGTCCAGTCAGGAAACCACAGACAAGCAAATGGTTGGACAATTCCAAACATGAACTTTTACTGACAGCCATCAACAGTGAACACAAACAAAACCGTTAGAGGCTAAAACTTGGCTCAGAGTGCAAATCAGATTTCAGCTTCATGGACAAGAATGTTTTCTGATCCACATTGCGCCCTGCTCTTGTCTACTGTCAACAGGCAGGAGGCTGGAAGAACACAGCAAGCCAGGCAGCATCAGGAGGTGGAGAAGTCAATGTTTCGGGTGTAAACTGTCAGTTAGGTCCTGTCTGCATTGTAGTGCCCTACATAGCGGAGCTCTATTGTGCACAAAGAGAGCATCCTCCTACCTGCTCCTTGGTATAAGAGTGCTGCAATTTGTAGGAGTGATGGGCAGCTGCCAGGCTAGCGGGCACACACCTCCAGGAAGGGACAATGCTGATCTCAGATCATCCGGATGAGACAGAATCCCTTCCTGTGAATGAATTCTGCAGCATTCTGACACTTGCCCCTCAGTCTCACATGAATGCACAACTCTGATGCTATTAAAATATGCAGCAATATTTCAACGTTCCTTGTTACTTTTTAAAACAGTCATTTTCCAATTTCAGTCCACAATGAAAAAATACAGACACAGTCTTTGCACAGGGGCTCAGGACTTTTGGTGGAACAGAAGAAGAGAAAGAGATCTCACAAAGATCTTTAGTGGCATATCCTGTAGATGAGAGCTGAGAGTACTCCTCTGTACTGTGAGACAGTCTGCAGCCAATAATGAGTGCCCTGTCTCCATCATTCAGCCCGGTTCAGCTTCAACCTGGGCAACAATGCGGGGAAGCTGCCACTCTGACAGGGTGACCACCCAGTGTCATCAAGACAGGAGAGCACCCCAGACATGCCTCAAACCTTTAACCTTACATTGCATGCTGTACAGGTTAGGAATACTGCTGTGAGTAACTCACCTCCTGACTTCCCAAAACCTGTCCACCATCTACAAGGCACAAGTCAGGAGTGTGATGGAATATTCCCCACTTGCCTGGATGGGGCAGCTCCAGTAACACTCAAGAAGCTAGACACCATCCAGGACTAAGCAGCCTTGGATTGGCACCACATCCAAAAGCATTCACCCCCTTCACCACTGACACTCAGTAGCAGCAGTGCGTACTATCTACAAGATGCACTGCAGAAATTCACCAAAGATCCTCAGACAGCACCTTCCAAGCCCATGACCACTTCCATCTAGAAGGTCAAAGACAACAGACACATGGGAACACCACCACCTTCATGTTCCCCTCCAAGCCACTCACCATGCTGACTTGGAATTATATCACCATTTCCTTCACTGTCGCTGGGTCAAAATCCTGGAATTCCCTCCCTAATGGCATTGTGGGTCAACCCACAGCAGGTGAACTGCAGCGGTTCAAGAAGGCAGTTCACCACCATCTTCTCAAGGGGCAACTAGGGACAGGCAAAAAATGCTGGCCCAGCCAGGGACACCTATATCCCACAAAATAACTTAATAAAAAAGGCCACTGTTTAACTGACATAAAAAGTGATAGTGTTAGAAGGTGCAGGAATAAATGTTCCCCTTCAGATAGCTGTGACCTTTTGTATCCTCACCACAGCTAATCTCCAATGGCACGGTTCAAATCACCATTGACTTCCATGTATCGCCCTAATTACCTTTATCCAGCAAGCACAGGAAATGGGCAAGGCAGTAATTGCAAATGTCCGAGTGTCCAACAAACATGGATCCTTTGCTTCCACCCATCAAAGTGGCACTGACTCCCTCCACCCTGGGCATTGTGCCAACCTGTTTGCTGTTACATTTCATGTTGAGAGAACGGGCGAGTGATGGCACGAAATGCAGCTTGTGGTGGGCACCCTCAGCACCGAACTCCACCTAATCACCAGATAGCACCTCCCCCCCCCCCCCAAGCCCCCAAGAGCCTCCATGTCCCCTCTCTACCTCCTTCTATCCCGACAGTTCAATTCCACTGATTGCACCCGATGCAGACACTCACCGCGTTGCATCTTTCCTACAATGGTTCACCCTGAATCTTGATGTTACTTCCTAACAATACCCATCCTGTTTCTCCACATTACACGGTGATGACCACTGCCTATAAATCATCTCCCACCCACTCCTGTAGGTCATACTCTAACAGAATGGCAAAACCTTCTTGAGATGCTCGAGTCCTCGTCCTAAATTTTTCGGCTATGCATCTGTACCACCCAGAGAGGCAGACACTGTGTTGGGTGTTCATAGAAACCCTACAGACCATTTGGCCAATTGAGTCCATACTAACCCACCAGAGAGCAGCCTATCCAACCTACCCCTTATTATCACACATTCCCCATGGCTAGCCCACCTAACGTGCACATCTTTAGAAACCAGAGCACCTAAAGAAAACCCGCGCAGACACATGGAGGATGTGCAAACTTCACACAGACAGTCACCCGAGGGTGGAATCGAACCCAGGTCCCTGGAGCTGTGAGGCAGAGGTGCTAGCCACTGTGTCACCCCAGGTGTTGGAATATGAAGTGCAGCCCTACAAAACTGTCTCCTAATGAGGTGCCACATTACCAGGTGATTGCGTATTTCCAGCATTTGGGAGGATGGAGAATTGGTTCACATCCCTTTTAGGTTTCTGCTCACAGCAGGCTCAGACTACAAAGAGAGACGGGAGTTCAGTGAAATCAGCATTGCGATCACCTCACCGTGACTACCAATGATCGAGGGCTGAGCTGAAAGGATTAATTGCTCCCAAAAGCACTTCTCTCCTTTAACAAAGATATCTGTGAAACACAAACTCTTTGTACGTGAGCTGCTTGTTTATCAACCTGGGGGATACAAGTGCTGTGGAAATGAATGCTCTCTTGTGGCTCATTTCCCAAATTGGCACTAAGCTGTCCCAGGTCAGGTCAGGCTGGTGATACTGGGGAAAGGTCATATAACTAGCACTGTGACAATACGGTAGGTAATAAGACAAAGAAAGGATATTTGCAATCAAAGATGAATGAGGATGCTTCACTGATTCTGAAAAGAGGTGGTGACCTCTGTGATTTGATGTGGTCCCATTTTCATCCCTGATAATTCAGTCTTTACTCAGAATCCCTATAGTGTGGAAGCATGCCATTTGGCCCGTCAAGCCCACACTGAACCTCCAAAGAGCATCCTGCCCCTCTGCCCTATCCCTGTCTACCTGCATTTCCCCCAACTAACCCATCTGGTCACACATTTCTGGACACTACAGGTAATATAGCATGTCTAATCCACCTAATGTGCACATCTTTGGATCTGTGGGAGGAAAGCAGAACAAACCCATGCAGACGCGGGGAGAATATGCAAACTCCACACAGACAGATGCCCAAGGCTGGAATCGAACCCAGGTCCCTGGTGCTGTGAGGCAGCAGTGCTAGCCACTGAGCCATCCCAATGTCAGGCTTTGTGGGCCCTCTTTCTCTCTCTCTCCCTCTCAGTTGCCACCTACCTCTGTTAATAAATGTTATTTTCGGAGGATGGGTCATCTGAGTTGTTTTAATGTGGTGTTTGAGCCCCTTTTGACTCATAACCATGGGCAGCTCATCACAATGCCAGGAGAAATATGCCCCCTTCATCAGGAAGACAGACTGACAACCTTCCTAAAAGTAAAAATTCTTACTTTCTCGAACAATATCCTGATAGATGAATAGAGATGGCACCAGACTAATCATGATGCTCATTTAATGGAATATCGTGACCAAAGGGATTCTTGCGGCTATACCTCATGATTGCATGAGCTTGCCCTTTTAAAAGATAGTTACTGCTAGTTAAATGAAATCTCAGTCCACACGATGAACAATAGGAAAATCCTATTTGAAAGGGACTCAAATTTCCAACAATCTCGGTTGCTTTGTTAGTGAAATTGCCTCAGCTTCACTTTGTTTGAGAGGCTACAGAGCTTGAACCTTCTCTGTAGGCTGTTTATTCCTCTTCAGGTAGCTTTGAGCATCAACACTGAGTGCTGTCTGTGAGATGAGAACGGCGGGGTTTCAGCGACGGAAATGGAAAAGGAGCCATGATCGGTTTTGTCAGCATTTAACCACTCTTTCCTTCAACAATCCAAACAAAATAAAAAATATCACCCAACAAAACTATTGTAATGGGTAAGTTGGAAAAGGCTGACTGATTACTTTACTTCTCACTACAATGATAAAAGCTCATTCTGGGCAAACACTGAGTCTCAATATAGTGAAAAAACTGTACAGAGGCCTATCACCAAGTCACTCTTTAGTTCCATGTGCACAGTCCATGGACTCTGACCAGCTGGCTCACAGCCAACCCCTCGAATGAACAGCCTCTCTGAATCTTCCATTGGGATGCTCTGTTGCTCACACGCTCCACATTTTCCGATGATAAAGCCAGTTGCAGTGCCTGTTTGAAGTCCAGTTGGGCTTCTGCCAACTCTTGAAAGGTTTTAATATCTCCTCAGGGAAAGTCAGACTCCTAATAAACGAGAAAGCTATGGGTCCACAAGCAGTCAGAAGGATTACTTATTGCTTTTCGTCTGCCCCAATGTCATTTGCTCAGAATTAAGCACTGCGCTCTTTCCACACACTGGGTCCAGTCTTCGACAGCAGGATCAAATGAGTCAAGCTGTCAAGCTTCCCAAATAAAGGCATGATGCCAGAAGCGCATAATCCAACTCAAATAACACTGTTGTGAGGAAATTTTCTTCAGGAGCATATTGCTTTCCCTCGTCACCACTGAGATACATGCACAGAGGCTGATATCCTGAGACCAAGTCACCCTTTATTTACACATACGGAGTACATGGAATCTGACCAGTTAGCTCACAGCCAGTCCCTAGAATGAAGAGCCTCTCTGAATTTCATGCTCAAGGGTGGCACTGTGGCTCAGTGGTTAGCACTGCTACCTCACAGCGCCAGGGACCCGGGTTTGACTCCAGCCTTGGGGGACTGTCTCTGTGGAGTTTGCACATTCTACCCCGTATCTGCATGGGTTTCACTGTCTGTGTGGAGTTTGCACATTCTACCCCGTGTCTGCGAGGGTTTTTTTCCGGGTGCTCCAGTTTCCTCCCACAATCCAAAGACGTGCAGGTTAGGTGAATTGGCCATGCTAAACTGCCCATACCATTCAGGGATGTGCAGGTTAGGTGCATTAGTCAGGGACAAATAAGGGGTGGGGGAGTGGGTTGCTCTTCGGAGGGTCGGTGTGGACTTGTTGGGCTGAAGGGCCTGTTTCCACACTGTAGGGAATTTATGATATCTGTCAGCCAGGCCTCCCTAATTGGACCAGGTTAACAGCCCCAACCAGGAACTCATAGTCTGTGAGATCCAAATGATCCTCGTTCCAATCACTACAGGTAGGAAAGGAAGTAGTGCTTGTGAGGCTGCTTCAAAGGTTGCAACCATGATATTAATGATTCTAGCTTTAATTCAATATCTTTTTCTCCAACCAAATGGCTCAATGGCACCCTTGCTCCACTGGAAGTCCGGCTCTCTCCAGCTCTGGCCATTTCCTCCAGTATGGTCACCATCTCCACTCACATTCTGCCAAGGATTGAATGGATTTAATGGTGAACTGGTCTCTCCTTTCGCCACCAGATCTAATTATCAGGCTGTCCTTTCCTCTGCTAGAACTATTGTCTTAGCGAGTTTTGAGAAGATTTGTAGCTCAGGTTGAGGTTCTGGATGAAGTGAGCAAACCTATATCCAGAACTATTGTCTATTCCAGGACCACCCTGGACTCAAAATCAACTACCATCTTCAGTTCCCTAATACAAGAGGTCCACTTAGAACACAATCCTCTGCCTCCTTCTCCCTCACCATCGACTGTAAGTCACAGGACTATACTAGCACAGCAGGAGCCCATTCGGCCCATCATGTCCATACTGGCTCTAAAAAATGAACAATTTACTTTGCGCCATTCTCCCCATAAGCCCACAGATCCTTCCTTTCCAGAAAAATATCTCAACCCCATTTGAAAGTCTTGATTGAGCTTTCACCTACGACACTCTCAGGCAGTGAATTCCAGACCATTGCTGCTCACCACCTGAAAGGTGTTTGCTGATAATACCAATCCCTTTGACGCTGGGCCCTCCTGTTCTCAATCCTTTCATGAATAGGAATAATTCCTTCCACCTATTCTGTCCAGGTCCTTCATGATTTTAACTAGCACCCCTCCTTCTCTTCTCCCAGGGAAAAGGTCCTGATTTCTTTGATCTATTTTGAGAACTGAAGTTCCTCATCGCCAGAACCAATCTTGTGAAACTTTTCTGCACCTTATTCCAATCCTTCCTATATTGTGATACCCAGAACTGTACTCAATATTCCAACTGAGGTTGCACAAGAAACCTAAACAAATTCAATATCATCTCTTTGCTCTTATGATCTACATCCCTGTTGATAAAGTCTTGTTAACGTGCTCTCAACCTGCCATGCTGCTTTCAATGACTTATGTACACATTCAGCCAGCTCCCTCTTCTCCCTTTAGTGTAATATGTTTTATTTTATATTGCCTCTCTATGTTCTTCCTACTAAAACAAATCACTTACAATGCAAGCACCCAGTTGACTTTGTCACTAATTTATTCAACTTGTTTCTCACTGCTTGTATTTCCCCAGCCAACTTCCTTAAAGCCCATTGCTCTAGAACTGACCCTGCCCCTTTCTTAGTTCATATCCCACCTCCTGCCTTACTTTCCCCAAACCCATCTTGTTTCTGAAACCTCCAATTCCTGCTTCCTCGAATCTATTCCTATTGAACTGACAACCGCCCAATGTTCTTTCCGGAACCTACCATTTAGCCGACAATGTGAATGGTGTTAATTTCTCAGTCGAGGTGATGCCCGCTGCCCAATCAGTTCAAGAAAATAAAACCGTCAAGTGCTCATTCTCCCCGCCCCCCACTTTCCTTGCAAGCTAACACTCCACCTCCAGTCGCCTTCTAGTGTCCAAAACTCTCTGGACAAGTTGCCTTGCAAATTTGTGCCGATCTTTCCCGAATGCCCCATGTTTAAAATTGTTCCAATCGGCTTTCCTCTTCTGCTACAGTCACACCAATGTCAGGCATGATGCCTGTAGCCATGACTATGACAAATGTAGCCTTTCCCTCCTTGTCCTGTTTGTAGTCTGTGACATGGTTGACCATACCATCCTCCATCAATGTTTTTCCAACATCATCTAGCTGGTCCTCACTTTGTTCCATTCCTATCCAACCCCAGAACATTGCTTCTCTTCCCTCTCCAGCAATCTTACCTCTGTTGCCCTGTTACAGGAAGGATATTATTAAACTGGAGAGGGTTCTGAAGAGATTTACCAGGATGCTGTCAGGAATGGAGGGTTTGAGTTATGAGGAGAGGCCGGATAGGCTGGGACTATTTTCACTGGAGGGTAGGACCTTATAGTGGTTTTTAAAATTGCAAGGGGTGTAGATACGGTGAATGGCAGATATATTTTCCTTATGGAGGGGGATTTCAAGACTAGGAGACATCTTAACAAGGTGAGAGGAGAAAGGTTGAAAAAAGACATGGGACCATATTTTTACAAATAGAATGGATTTGTGTGGAAGTGATGGGAATGGGTACAATTACAACATTTAAATGACATTTGGATAAATATATGATTAAGAAATGTTTGGAGGAATATGAACCGAGCGCAGACAGGTGGCACTAGTTTAGTTTGCGATGTTTTCAGCATGGACTGGTTGGAACAAAGGGTCTGTTTCCATGCTGTATTGTTCTATAAATCCCAAAGTTTATCATAGAGATGTACAGCATGGATACAGACCTTTCAGTCCAACACGTCCATGCCGACCAGATATCCCAACCCAATCTAGTCCCACGTGCCAGCACCTAGCCCATATCCCTCCAAACCCTTCCTATTCATATACTCATCCAAATGCCTCTTAAATGTCGCAATTGTACCAGCCTCCACCACTTCCTCTGGCAGCTCATTCCATACACGTACCACCCTCTGCGTGAAAACGTTGCCCCTTAGGTCTCTTTTATATCTTTCCCCTCTCACCCTAAACCTATGCCCTCTAGTTCCGGACTCCCCCACCCTAGGGAAAAGATTTTGCCTATTCACCCTATTCACGCCCCTCATAATTTTGTAAACCTCGATAAGGTCATCCCTCAGCCTCCGACACTCCAGGGAAAACAGCCCCAGCCTGTTCAGCCTCTCCCTGTAGCTCAAATCCTCCAACCCTGGCAACATTCTTGTAAATCTTTTCTGAACCCTTTCAAGTTTCACAACATCTTTCCGATAGGAGGGAGACCAGAATTGCACGCAATATTCCAACAGTGGTCTAACCAATGTCCTGTACAGCCACAATCAATTCCTGTACTCAATACTCTGACCAATAAAGGAAGGCATACCGAAGGCCTTCTTCACTACCCTATCTCCCTGCGACTCCACTTTCAAGGAGCTATGAACCTGCACTCCAAGATCTCTTTGTTCAGCAACACTCCCTTGGACCTTAACATTGAGTGTATAAGTCCTGCTAAGATTTGCTTTCCCAAAATTCAGCACCTCGCATTTATCTGAATTAAACTCCATCTGCCACTCCTCAGCCCATTGACCATCTGGTCAAGATCCTGTTGTAATCTGAGGTAACCCTCTTCGCTGTCCACTACACCTCCAATTCCTTTGTTATTTTTTATCTTTCACCTCCATGCTCCAGTATCATCAGCTGTAAACACATTGTGAGCTTTCACATATGGGCTGATGAGACACATGTCCACCACTTCTCTTGGCCCATAGGCCAGACTGGGTGAGGACAGCAGTTTCCGTCTCAGAAGGAGATTCCCTGAAGGAATTGACGATAATCTTCAATGTTTCCAGGGTCACTATTAGACTTCTATCGAATTCAAACTCCACCATTGTGGGATTTGAACTCGGGACCACAGAGCATTATCTGGGTCTCTGGAGTGATGATAACACCAGGATATGGCCTTCCTCCTGCTCCAATCTCTGTTCCCATGCCAGGAATTCTGCTTCTGTTCCTGGTCACTGTCTGTGGTCGAGCAGGATGGTTCACAATTCAGGAGTCCTATTTGATCTAGATTCAGCCTTCCAACGCTATTTCTTCCCCAGTAAGCTTACTTCCTTTGCTTTTGTTCACTGCAATTCCAATGCCTCTTGCAAAGCTCTCCACCTAATCCTGATTGACATTCAATCTCCATCCTTCCATAGTTGACATGGAACAGACTTTATTTATATTTAGAGTAATCATCTAACTGGAAACGGACAAAGAGGGAATAGCATTTCAGTTTCTTTCGGTTTTGCGATCTCTCAAGAATAGTTGAAAACTTTATTCCTTCAGACACCACCATTAAAGGTAGCTGTCACATTTGATATGTCTATGACATATCTGCCACTAAATCCTTTGGAAACAGACTGACCATTAAACAGTAATTATTATTCACGTCAAAACTATTCCGGCTGGAAGATTTCCTGAGCCAACACTTTCCAGTATCATTGTAGAAGCAGCTTTGTTCATTGCTATATTTCCATACCAGGGATATGTGTTTACTTCTCCAACCTCTAGAGTTACATCTTAATTATCTGTGGTTCATATCATGATCATCATCTATCTCCTTGCAGAAGCTCTTTCCAAATTTAACAGAGACTCTAAAAGCAGAGAAAAGTGATTCTTTCTTCTCAGGACAAGTTTGGTACACTTGCCTTTATTGTGATGTGCATTGAGTATAGGAGTTGGGATGTTATGTTGCAGCTGTACAGGACATTAGTGAGGTCACTTATGGAATACTGCATGCAATTCTGGTCTCCCTGGAAAGGTGTTAGATTTGAAAGGGTTCAGAAAAGAGCTACAAGGGTGTTGCCAGAGTGGGAGGGTTTGAGTTATGGGGAGAGGGTGAATGGGATGGGAATAGTTTTCCTGGAGCGTCAGAGGCTGAAGGGGCTTATAGAGGTTTATAAAGTCATGAGGAGCATGGATAGGGTAAATAGCCAAGGTATTTTTTCCTACAGTAGCTAAGTCCAAAACTAGAGGGCATAGCTGAAGGTGAGAGGGGAAAGATTTAAAAGGGACCTGAGAGGTAACGTTTTTCACACAGAAGGTGGTGTGTGTATGGAATGAGCTGCCAGAGGACATGGTGAAGGATGGTGCAATCACAACATTTAAAGGGCATCTGGATGGGTATGTAAATAGAAAGTGTTTAGAGACATATGGGCCAAATGCTGGCAAATAGGCCTGGATTAAATTAGGATAT
The DNA here is from genome assembly GCF_037043375.1 of Chiloscyllium plagiosum. NCBI lineage: Eukaryota > Metazoa > Chordata > Chondrichthyes > Orectolobiformes > Hemiscylliidae > Chiloscyllium > Chiloscyllium plagiosum. Next base: position 68,749,028 of record NW_028270157.1, read on the forward strand.
CTGGGGTCGGCATGGACGAGTTGGGCAAAAGGGTTTGTTGTGGTGCTGTATAGCTCAATGACAATGTAAAGCCATCCTGTTAATCTTGGAATGTTCGGTGATCCTCAATCCAACACAGCCTCTAAATTCTCAGCTATCCAAAACTCTGCTACCCATCTCCAAAACGTAGACTAAGTACCCTTTACCATCACACTAGTGCTTACTGATCTGCATTGACTCCTGGCATAGCCATTTTGAAATGATAAAATGTTCATTTTTGTGTCCATGGCTTTACTCTTCCCTATCTCAGTAACCTCCTCCGACTCCAGAATGCGCTGAGATCTCGGAAGTTCCTGCAATTGTGTCACCTCTTGACCCTACCTGACCTCTAATACTGGTCTTCGGTTGTCTGGTCATGAAGTGTGTAAATTCCTTCTTCAACATTTTCACTTTGCTCTCATTCCAAAATGGAAGAACTGTACTGGAGAGCTGCAGCAATCTGTATGCTATCATGTAAATGAAGAACGAACTGAAAGCCCCTCACTTTAGACAATGGTAGTTCTTAGGTAACGGAGAAGCAGAAGACTGAGAGTAAGGAAAGGTTCAAGATTGCAGTACAGACTCCCAAAACCCAGACCTCAAGGTAGGCAGAATCCACAATACTGGAATTGAAGTGCATTTTGCCTTCAGCAGAGAATCATCACCTGATACAGAAACACTTATACTATCCCTTCGTAAAATAAGAATCTAGATACAGAATCCCTACAAAGTGGAAGCAGGCCATTTGGGCTATCGAGTCCACACTGATTCTCCGAAGAGCATCTTACACAGAACCAACCCCTACACCCCATCCCTGTAACCCTAACTGTCTTGCAGCTAATCCACCCAGCCTGCACATTCCTGGAAACTATGGGACAACTAAGCATGGCCAATCCCCTGAACCTGCATATCTTTAGACTGTGGGAGGAACCCGGAAGAAACCGACGCACACCTGGGGAGAATATGCAAACTCCACACAGACAGTCAACCCGAGGGTGGCATCAAACCCAGGTCCCTGTCGCTGTGAGGCAGCAGTGCTAACCACTGAGCCATTGTGCCGCCCCAACAAGGGCACTGTGGTATTGAAAGATCCAACTGACATTTCGTACAGATCACTAATATATACAAATATTACATTGATGTATATGTCTCAGTCTGGGCTAAGATTAAGATATTCAGGTACAATCTTTATTGTGTTCCGATCGGCTTTCAAGTGAGCTGAGTTATAATGGAGTCTGAGACTTTAATACCCTCAGGTCATCATAGAATCCCTACAGTATGGAAACAGGCCATTTGGCCCAACAACTCCACATCAACCTGCCGAACAGTATCCCACCCAGACCCATTCCCCTACCCTACATTTACCTGATGCACTGATGCACTTAATCTACACATCCCTGAACACTACGGGCAATTTAGCATGGCCAATTCACTAACCTGCACACCTTTGGACTGTGGGAGGCAACCAGAGCACCCGAAGGAAACTCACACAGACACGGGGAGAACGTGCAAACTCCACACAAACAGTTGCCAGAAGCAGGAATCGAACCCAGGTCCCTAACACTGTGAGGCAGCAGTGCTGACCACTGAGCCACCATGCCACCCTCACGTGTTGATGACAGTAATGGGAACATGAGCATGTCTCTCAAAGGTATACTGCATAGTTGAAGTGAGACATGATAGAACAAGAACTGGGATGCACACTTATGTATTTGATCCTACTCATTCTGTTATTTTGAGTTGCATCTTGCCTCCTCAACCTCCTTGAAAGAGGCAATACAAGTGAATAAGGTGGCAAAGGTGGCATACTGCATACTTGACTTCATCAGTTGGGACATTGAGTATAAAAGCTGGCAAGTCATGCTGCAGCTGTAAAATAAAATTTGATCAGGTCACATTTGAAGTATTGTGTGCAGTTCTGGGCACCACACCATGGGAAGGATGGAGAGAGTTCATTAGAGGTTTATTAGGATGTTGCCTGGATTGGAGTATTAATTATACATTTTTTTTATCAAACTAATCTCCTGTTTATATTTCTTTTTTAACTTTTTTTTTAAACCCCCACACTACCACCTAACCGCGGTATTGCTGAGTATTAATTATAAGGAGAGGTTAGCCAAACTTTAATTGGTTTCAGTAGTGCATTGGAGATTGAGAGATGGCCTTACAGAAGACTATAAAATTATGAGAGGTATGAAGAGGGTGACTAGTCAGAATCTCTTTCCCAGGCTGGAAGTGGGGGCATAGGTTTAAGGTGACAGGGGGAAAGTTTAAAGGAGATACGTAAGGAAAGTTTTTTAAAAGAAGGGTGGTAGGTGCCTGGAACGCGCTGCCAGGGGAGGTGGTAGAAGCAGAAATGATGGCAATCTTTCAGGGCCTTTTGGACAGCGGCATGAATGGGCAGGAAATAGAGGGATACGGAACACATGCAGGCAGCAAATGACATAGAATCACTACAGTGTGGAAGCAGGCCTTTGGCCCATCAAGTTCACACCAACCCTCTGAGAAGCAACCCTGCCTCCCCCTCCCACCCCCAACACAATCTCTGTACCCCTGCATTTCTCATGGCAGATCCATCCAGTCTGCACATCCCTGGACATTATGGGCAATGCACCATGGCCAATCCATCTAACTTGGACATCTTTGGTCTGTATGAGGAAACTGGAGCACCCGGGGGAAACCCACACAGACAATGTGCAAACTCCACACAGACAAGTGCCTGAAGTCCCTGGGTCCCTGGCGCTGTGAAGCAGCAGGGCTAACCACTCAGTCACTGTGCCACCACTCCGCAGTTGGGATTAGTTTCAAATGGCATCATGGTCAGCGCACACATGGTGGGCCGAAGGGCCTGTTCCTGTGTTGTACTGTTCAATGTTTGATGTAAGAACAATGCAGGCTTGAGTCCATGAGAGCAATACAACCCATGCAGACAAAAGCCAAGCGCAAGTCACAGTAACAGTGGTTTCTTCACAAGCCAACCAATGTAACAAATTAAAAAGGTACAACTCAACAGTTACAGAGTGAGTAGGACAAAATACTTAAGTGAATGTTCCAATAAATGAAATTTAATCATAGAATCTCAACAGTATGGAAACAGGCCCTTCAACTCAACAAGTCCACACCAACCCTCTGTAGAGCATCCCACCCAAACCTATTCCCCTACCTTATTACTCTGCATTTAGCCCTGACTAATGCACCTTACCCACACATCCTTGGACACTGTGACAATTTAGCATGGCCACTTCATCTAACCTGCACATCTTTGAATTGTGGGAAGAAACCAGAGCACTTGGAGGAAACCCATGCAGACACAGTAAGTATGTGCAAACTCCACATAGACAGTAGCCCAAGGCTGGGATCGAACCTGGGTCCCTGGTGTTTTGAGGCAGCAGTGCTAACTGCTGAGTCGCTGTGCCATCCCAATGCAACCAGGAATAGCAATCCCCACATGGGAAGGGAAATTAGACAGCAAATACACTCCAAATGCACACTGAAACATCTAAGGAAATAGAGGACAGAGACTAAACATGTCTAACATATACAGGACATCAACCAAAAGCCATTCAAGGTGAAAACATAAGTTAACAGCAAAATATAAGTCAAATGAGGTGGTAATGAAACTCTCTGAATAGACAATATCTTCAATACTGGATCCAGTTGTAGCATACAGCATGGAAAAGAACCCTTCATTCCAACTCATTTTCCCAAACTAAAGTAGTCATCAGGAAACTTGAAGATAGTGCAGTGACAGAGACAAAGATGATTTCCAGGGTCCGAGTTATGGGAAATTTGGGTTTTGCAACTGGGAGGTGATCTCAGGGAGGTATGCAGAATTGCTAAAGGTATAGGAAAAGCTGACCAACATGTTATTTTGATTAGAAACGGAAGCGTCAAGAGAATGTTTGAGGAGATGGTGACATCAAAAGCTCTCTGGATAGATGGGTTAAAATGGGCTGAATGGCCTGCTTCCGCTGCAATTATCTTCAAGTGTGATCTGATCAGATGCAGGTGGCAAGAGTAGAACTGAGGCTGTACAGAGATAAGAGTGTCCCTTTATGTATTCATGTCTCTGATGGTTCAGTGGGTATCATCCAGGGTCCCCTGAATGCGAAGATCCCAAACTATAACATCCCAGGTTCAATTACTGGTTTGTGCCATCAATAATGGAGCCCAGATTGGTACTTTCTGATGCACACCCAATGACCTCCCAGTCCCAAAGTGGAAAGTAGGGCACATATCCTCATCAGAAGAGAGCTGACTAAGCTCAGCAGTGATGCCTTCCACAGTTGGATATTCTTCACTTGCATGGGTTTGGAGAACTGAAATGGCCAGTTGACTGAAAGGCAAGGGAGACCTCCCTGGTGTATGTGCAAATTGAAAGTCTGCAGCTAAGATTGAATAGCAGGTTTTGAATAACTTTGTGTGTGGCATTCGCTGCACAAACCTGAAGACTATTTTTATTTCCACACTATTGAATAAATAACAAGCACTACCCTCAAGGGAGAGAAGCAGTTTGTAAGTATAGCAGCATTAGGTGATTAGCTGTTACTGCAGTGTTTACTTTCTGTGAGACTGAGAGGAAATACAGTTTCCCTCATTTAACTACGCATTGATTTCCAATCGAACAGCATCATAGATGCCGAATAAAACCTAACCTTTGAGGAAATGGGAAAAAACAACACACAGGAAAATATCAACAACATGTTGCTCAAGAATACGTTGAACTAGTCAATGAAAACATACCCTACATAAGCACTCCAAACACAGCAACAAAAGGATTTGTCACAGTGCAAACCCTTTTTGGCTTTATTTCATTCATTTCAGTTTAAGAAAAACTACTTGGAATTCTTACTCAATCAAACAGCCCACACACTTTTTTTTTCCTGTAAGGGAATTGTGCTGCTGTTGTTCTGTGAGGGGTTTGAAGACCCAGAGTCACCTATTGATGATGTCCGGAGTTACACATCACTTGAGTGTAAATAGTACAGTGTGGGTGGAGTTAGAATACTCTTGGATGACTCGAATGGACATAAACACATGACGAACACAGTCGTTATTTAATTTAACTATAATTTACAGATTGGTTTACCTATAATTAACATATATATCATATATATACAGCGTCAATGTACAATAGGTAGTTTAAGCCTGAAAACAGGTCTTGGCTTAATGCTGACCACTCAGCTTTGAGTATAGACATAGTGTGGCATCAAACCGCACGTTAAAAGGGTTATCGCTCACAAAAAGAAACGAGCTGATGCTGGTTGATCTAATTTTAGCGACTGGTGTTGATGGAGGGAGTAGATAATTTCCCATGATATTGCCGCAGCATCTCGTGTGTCTTGTTTGAAAACAGTCAAAGAGTCATAGAGTCATACAGCACAGAAACACACCCTACAGTCCAACCTGATCATGCCGACCAGAATCCCAACTTAAATTAGTCCCACCTATCTACTCCTGGTCCACATCCCTCCAAACATTCCCTACTCATGTACTTAACTAGGTGCCTTTTAAACGTTCCAACAGTACCCGTATCTACCACTTCCTCAGGAAGTTCATTCCACAAGCGAATCACTTGCTGTGTAAACAATTTGCCCCTCATGTCTTTTTAAAATCTGTCTCCTCTCACCTTAAAAATATGCCCCCTAGTCTTGAAATCCTCTACCTTTGGGAAAAGACATCTACCATTAACGTTAATTATATGCCTCATGGTTGTATAGACTTCTATAAGGTCACCCCTAAACCTCCTACACTCCAGTGAAAAAAGTCCCAACCTCTCCTTATAACTCAAATCAAAATGCAAAAGTCTCAAGGCATTTGATCCAAATTAACACATATCATTTCACTTGGTTCACCTCAGTGTGTGAAATCCAGTTCAGAAAAAGGACTGATATCATTGCCATTCCACTCAGATGTCTGAAAGGACTTGACAGTCAATAAATTACTTCTAAAGTGTCATCACCATAATACAGGAAACACAACTGCTAATTTCTAAATAGCAGATCCCTCAAGTAACAATGTGGAAACAGTGAGCAGAATACAAAAGTAGGGATATAATGAAGAAGCATTCTGAGGCTATGGTGAATCTGTGTGAGATGAGAGTATTGTGTGCAGTTGTAGAAGGAAGGATTATAATTGCACTGGAGAGAAGATTTACTGGAATGTTGCTAAGCCTGGAGAATTGTAGCTTTGAGGAGACACTAGAGAGGTTGGGCTGTTTTCCTTGGAATTAAGAAGGCTGAAGGGTGACGTGATTGAGGTATACAACACTGCGAGGGCTAGAGCTAGAATAGACAGAAGGAATCTGTTTCCTTTGGCAGAGAGTTCTAAAACTGGGAGTCATACATTCAAGCTAAGTGACAGAAGGATTAGAAAGGACATGAGGAAAAACATTTTTATGCAGAGAGTGGTGTGACCCAGGAATTCACTGCCTCAAGGCAGTGGAGGCAGAGATCCTAAAATATTTCAAAAAAAGTACCTAGATCTGTGCTTTAAGTGCTGTAAGCTACAGGACTATGGGCCGTGTGCAGGAAGATTGCACTAAAAAGGGCATTAGGCATCTTTGGGTGGGCACGGACAAAATGGTTGAACAGTTCCCCTCTGTGTTGCATCATTTCTTTGGTTCTATAATGAGTTGTTACTCAAAGAGATAATATGGTCTTCAAATATAGCCATGGGATCTCTTTATCCACCTGAGAGAGTGGATATTACCTCCAACAGTGCAGCACTCCCTCAGTGCTGGACCACAACATCAACTGAGATTTGGAGCTTAAATCTCGAGGGTTTGATTTCAACCTGCAATCTTCTGAATCACCCAAGTGTGCAACCACTGGGCCCTGGATGATATTCTGCCATTTTGCAGCCAGTTTTATTTACATTTCTTAAAATAATTACCAAGTTCATTTGAAATTAATTTTGAAGCGAGCTTCCCTAAACTTGATACTGCGGGTGAAGCTGTCATTACATACAGTGCAGAGTCCAAACGTTCAGCTGAGCAGCTGTTTCACAAGACCTGCAGCTCCGATGTTGTCAAATTCTATTTAACAATGAGCAGGTACATGACATGCTGGAAGCTCATTGTTCCTTTCCACAGGGTAAATATTTATTCACCTTCAGTCTTACTTCCCAGGAGGCATTGTGTCATTGTGGGCAACTGTTGTGGACCAGAAACCACCCCCATCCCCCAAACTGGAGGTGGCACGGTGGCTTAGTGGTTAGCACTGCTACCTCACAGCAGCAGGGTCGCAGGTTTGATTCCAGCCTCAGGTGACTGTCTGTGTGGAGTTTGCACATTGTCCCTGTGTCTATGTGGGTTTCTTTTGGGTGCTCTGGTTTCCTCCCACAGTCCAAAGATATGCAGGTTAGGGCAGATTGGCCATTCTAACTTGCCCATTGTGTTTAGGGATAGGGTAGGGGGGTGAGTATGGTTAGGATGCTCTCTGAACAGTTGGTGTGGACTTATTGGACTGAATGGCCTGTTTCCATTCAGGAAGGAATTCTATCTTATGGAATATTATATTCTAACTTTTATATTCATTTAAAGGCAAGTGCAAGGTGCCGTGTTCCAGATGTGACTCGATTGGTCCACCACTAGGATTTAAGCAAAACACACTTTGTTATGCAATACAATACATTACCAGCATAAGAACAGGCCCGTCAGCCCACCAAACCTGTGCCCATTCCTAGTCCTTATTTCACCCACTACTTATTGCCCATGCATGATTTCTATCCCTCTGTTCGCCTCCTGTTCATGTATTTAGCAAGATACACCATAAACATTGCTAATGTGCCTGTTTCCACAACTTTGATTAGCCATGCCTTCTAGGCACCCACAGCATTTCCCCCACAATTCTCCCTTAAACATTCCCCCTCTTACCTTGACCCTGTACCCTCTTGTAGTTGAACTTTCCACCCTGGGAAGAAAGCCGCTGATCCTATCCACCCTATCCATGCCTCTCATAATTTTGTAGTCCTCTTCCTGGATGTTCCTCAGCTGAGTTTATCCAACCTCTCCTCATAACTAAAACCCTCCACACCAGGCAACATCCTGGTAAACCTGCTCTGCACCCTCTCCAAATCACCCTAATCCTTCTGGTAGTGTGGCAACCAGAAGAGGATGCAATATTCCAAATGTGGCCTAACTAACCTTTTGTACAGCTGCAACATAACTTGACAGCTTTCATATTGGATACCCGGCTGATGACGGCAAGCCTGCTGCATGCCTTCCCAACCACTTTATCAGCTTTTGTTGCCACTTTCAGGAGCCTCTGGACCTGTGCACCCAGAACCCTCTGTATATCAATGTTCCTAGGCACTCTGCCATTTATTGTATAATTCGCACCTTTCTTGGTTAAAACACAGAAAAAAAAATAATGTGCAGAAGTTTAACTCTACTGAAATATCTAATAAGCTAATGTAATATTTAAACACTAATCACCAACTGTTCCAATATAGGCAGCATCCCTTTGGCAAAAATGCAATTCAGCAAAATGGCTTTGGTTCTCGCATGCTGTCTCTCTCCCGTCCAGAAGAAAGAAACAAACTGCCCCTTTTGGATTTTAAGAGGAAGCCTCACTGTCTAAGACTTCACTTGAACAACCAGGAATTCAAGCTTTTAGCTCTGCAGCAGAAACACTCTCACTAAGTGATAGTAAAACTAAAAACCTTCTTGGGTCTGTGTGAGCCCAGACCCTGCCCATTTGTGATTCTTTGGTCTCATTTTAAAAAGAAACAGACATGGAGAACTCAAAGGCTGCTTGCCAACTTCCTGTCTGGAGCAGACATTCCAGCACCACTGTGACAACCCCCCTCTACAACAGACACAGGACAGAACACTTAAAGGCACAGACTTTGGGGCAGCATGGTGGCTCAGTGGTTAGCGCTACTGCCTTAACATGCCAGGGACCTGGGTTTGATTCCCCCCTCGGGTGACTGTCTGTGTGGAGTTTGCACATTCTCTGCATGGGTTTCCTCTGGGTGCTCTGGTTTCCTCCCACAGTCCCAAGATGTACAGGTTAGGTGAATTGGCCATGCTAAATTGTCCATAATATTCAGGGATGTGTAGGTTAGGTGCATTAGTCACGGGTAAATGTAGGGTAATGGGTCTGGGTGGGATCCTCTTTGGAGGGCAGGTGTGGACTTGTTGGGCTGAAAGGCCTGTTTCCACACTGTAGGGATTCTAATCTATACTTGTCACAGCAGCATTCCTTCCCTTGGAGTCAGAAACTCTGACTTTAAGTCCTACCCTGTGGTATTGAGAGAGTAGCACTTCTTGTTTTGCCACGGTAATGCCAAAGTCCACACACTATGCTCACAAACATGTACCCATCCAGCTCAGCTGTACTCCTTCTTGACAAAGTCAGTCATTGTGTTTGGGTGATGTATCTTTGATAGCTGTAAAGATGGAGATTTCTGGAGATGGGAAAAGGCAGATTTGAGTCTGGCAGCATTATAAGGCACGTGAGCATGAAGTGGAGTACGCGCATGTGAAATCTGAGTGCTGTCTGCTGTTTGCCTGTTGTGTGGCTGTTGGGGCTGCCATACACTGAGCAGTGTGGATGGTTGGTGTCATGATGGTTATGAAATCATTGGAGACCACACATGCGAGAGCATTGAGTTTTTGTTTTCTGGCACTACTGCCAGTCCTCAGAAGTTGAAATCCCTGGCTACCTGCTCCCAGTTGCTTTGGAAAAGGCACTGCAGATGGCCTTGTGGGTCTCCATTGGTACACAGCCTCCAAATGCTTGCCTTCTTTTGCAACTAAAGCATCAAATCTGAGAACCCAGGAGACTTTTCTGTGGCCCAGTGATGAATTCTCTTTGTCTCCAATTGCCGGACTGGCATTTAGCAGCAACATTCTTTCAGTCAGTGCAGTCTTTGAAGACAGGCTGACAACCTCCAGGACAAGCCTTCCCAAATTTTGGCTCATGACTAAACTGATATGGGGTGTTAGAAATAATAGAGGATTGGTGGTAGTGAGGTTGATTTTCAATGTGCCTTTAATAAATTAATACATTAATTAGACTTATCAGATAATGAGAAGACATACAGTAAATGGATAGTAGTTGAGTAGGGGTTAGGAGGAGGATAGTAGTGTTGAAAAGTTCTTTTCCTGATTGTCAGGAAATGTGAGAAATATATCTAATGGGATCCTTCAGGGGTAAGTAGAAGGCCCACTGTTTTTATTATATATAAATGATATCTATTTCAGTATAAGGATTATAAGTGATATCAAATTTGATGCAATAGTAGATGAACAAGATAGGAGTAGACTTCAATAGGACTTAAACAGATAAAATGGACAGATACGTTCAAATTCTCCATGTTTGTTTATCATATATATGCATGACTTCAATGAGAATATAGTAAACATGTTAGTAAATTTGTGGATGACACCATGCTTAATGGTATAGTAGAGTGTGAAGGAGGTTATCTAAGATTACAAACGGGTCTTGAACAATTGGATCAATGGACTGATGAGTGACAGATGGATTTTAATTTGGATAAATGAGAGGTATTGCATTTTGATAAAACAAACAAAGGCAAGAATTAGACAATTAAAAGTAGGGCCTTTTGCAGTGTTGCAGGGTGACACGGTGGCTCAGTGGTTAGCACTGCTATCTCACAACATCAGAGACCTGGGTTTGATTCCAGCCGTGGGCAACTGTCTGTGTGGAGTTTGTACATTCTCCCCATATCTGCGTGGGTTTCCTCCCACAATCCAAAAGATGTGCAGGTTAGGTGAATTGGCCATGTTAAATTGCCATGGTGTTAGGTACATTAGTCAGGGGTAAATGTAGGTGTCTGGGTGGGTTACTCTTTGGAGGATTGGTGTGGACTTGTTGGGCTGAAGGGCCTGTTTCCATACTGTAGGAAATCTAATCTAACATAGGTTTCAGGTACATAATTCTTTGAAGTTTGCATCACATGTAGATAGAGTGATTACGATGGCATTCAGCACGCTTGCCTTTATTGCTGAGACCTTTGAGTATAGGAATTGGGATGCTATGTTGAGGTTGTACGGGACATTGGTGAGGCCTCTTCTGGAGGACTGTGTCCAGTTCTGGTCGCCCTGTTATAGGAAGGATATTATGGAACTGGAGAGGGTTCAGAAAAGACTTACCAGGATATTGTTGGGAATGGAGGGTTTGGGTTCTGGGGAGAGGTTGGATAGGCTGGGACTTTTTTCACTGGGGCATAGGACGTTAAAATGTGACCTTGCAGAGTTTTATAAAATCATGAGAGGTATAGATAAGGTGAATGGGAGATGTCTTTTCCCTAGGGTGGGGGATTTCAAGACTGGGGGTTTATTTTTAAGGTGAGAGGAGAAAGAATTAAAAAAGACATATGGGGCAACTCTTTTATACAGAAAGCGGTTCGGGTGTAGAATGAACTTCCAGAAGAAGTGTTGCATGGGGGTACAGTTACAACATTTAAAATACATTTAAAAGATAGGAATATAGAAGGTTTAGAGGGATATGGATCAAGTGCATGGAGATGGGACTAGTTTATTTTGGGATTATGTTCAGCATCGATTGGTTGTACCGAAGGCTCTGTTTCTGTGCTGTATGACTCTATGACTGTAATGTGTTATGGATAAATGTGAAAGAATGCACTTTAGGGGAAGCAATGTGGAGAGATGCCATTATAAGGCTGTTTAAAAGCCGATACCTAGATGCACACATTCACTGTGTTTGATTGAGACAGCAAGTTCCAAGTAATTATTTCCTCTGGTAAGTGATAATTGGCAAAATAAATTATAGGCAATTAGAAGATTTAGTTTTACAAAAATGGGTAGTTAAAATTTGTAATGCATTACCTGAAAGACTAGAACAGATTCCACAGGAATCAAAATTTCCAACTTGTATTTAATAATGAATTTTTAAAGTAATGGTGGAAAGAGACTGAAATTCGAGACTGAAGTGTACAAAAATCATGATTTTCTAAACTTCTACAAGGTCACCCCTCAACCTCCAACAGTTCAGTGTAAAAAGCCCCAGCATATCCAGCTTCCTCTGATAACTCAATCCCTCCATTCCCAACAGCATTCTAGTAAATCTCTTCTGAATCCTCTCCAGCTTAATAAATCCTTCCTATAACAGGGCGATGGCATCTTGATATCCAGGGCATCTCCCATCTTGAGTTTGCCCCGGATTGAGGCTGTTACAAAGATCAGCTGACCTGGTGGAACCTGACCTGAGCACCAGCGTGTGTACTGTTGTGTGAGTGTCACTTGACAGTACTGTTGCTTGACCCTGCTTCCGTTACTTTGCTGATAATTGAGGACTGCAGATGTTGGAGATCAGAGTCAAGAGTGTGGTGCTTTTCCAGCACCCCACTCTCGACGCTGATAATTGAGAGTGATAAGTGGCTGAATTGTGAGCTGACAAGTTGTGAAGATGGGGCAAAAAATCTGCAAAGGGGCATGGCAACATTAAGTGATTGGGCAAAAATGTAGCAATAGTGACAATACCGTAACATGTGAAAATGTGAGGTTTTCCACTTTGGCAGGGAAGTAGAGAAGTAGAATATCATTTGAATGGAGAGAAACCATTGATATTGCAGTACAGAGGGATCTGGATTTCTTAATACATGAATCAAAAAGAAGTTAGCATGCAGGGACAGAAAGCAATTGGTAAGGCAGTAAGAATGTTGGCCCTTCTTCTGAAGGGGTGGGAGTACCAAAGTTAGGAAGTCTTGCTTCAACAGAACATGGCACTAATGAGACTGGAACTAATGTCCTGCCCACAATTTTGATCTCCTTATTTAAGGAGCAAAGAGTTTGCATCGGTAGCACTTCAGAAAAGCTTCTCTGAACGGATTCCTGGGATGAAGAGATTGTCTCATGAGTAAAGGTTTAGCAAATTATGCCTCATTGCAGTTTAGAAGATCTGATTTTAAAAGATGTAAGGTTCTGAGTGCAGGGTGCCTACTGACAGGATGTTTTCTTCATGAAGGAATTTAAAACATCAATGGTCTACAAGGAATTACGGGAAGGCATGCCAGAAAGTGGAGTTATGGCTTCAATGAGATCAACCATGGTCTTATTGAATGAGTGAGCGCCAAAAGTGAATTGGCCTACATCAGACTCTATTTCTTATGAACCTCATGTTGAGTGAATGTCTGCTACTTGAGGAACTTTGGCTCAGAACTAATGAGCTGCAATGTGAGCTTCAGATGTTGTATCACGTCTGGGAGGCAGTCACACTCTCTAGCTCAAATATGCCAAATTTGGCCCCTGTCAAGGACAGGAGGGTGTAAAAGGAAGTGAGGCAGATAGAGGGATCCTGAATATCGCATTGGATGAGCCCTGGCTTGTGATCTTGTCCAACAAGGAGAATGAGGTATTTGCTCCCTCTATGCATGAGGAAAGAGTTTGCAGGGAGGATGGTCAAACTGACCAGTGCACCATGGACCAGGAAACCATTCAAGCAGGGAGAGCAGAAATAAAAGTAATTGTGTAATAAGGAAAGAACTGATATCAGCAAGACTTCTGGTACAACAGTGGTGGAGTAAGGCTTCAGAGATCAGGGCTCATTTTTCTTTTAGTTTCTTTTCTCTCTTTTCCCTTTTTAGTTTCTCTTTTAATTCAGTTTATTTTACTCACCTCTTGGTGAAGGGCTTGGTCACAGCAACAGCATCAGCAGGGGTGAGTGGGCCCACTGCAGACTCATGGCTGCGCCTTTGGAGAGAATTTTGGTTCCTGGTGGTTCCTGGCTTGATGGTGTGGTCCCAATGCTGAGTCAGGGCTGCTGTAGGGACGAGTTGGGTTCCTGGAGGCATCTGCTTCCAGCGCAAACACACTGAGATGGCGGAGGTGGGTTAGGGCCCAGTATGAATCCTGGCAGTATCACCAGCTGCTGCACCATTGAGGTGGGCCCAAAGCTGACTCATGGCGATGGCGGAGTCAAATTTGGGTGAGTCTGGTACCTGGCAGCATCGGCGGTGTCTGCGTTGATGAGTTCCAGCGAGGACACGTAGTGGTTGAGGATGTTGTTGGAGCTGTGGTGGTGCTAGAGAATGGCCCCTTTCATTCCAGGGGTAGCACAGCAAAGGGCACTCATGCCTGACTGCTGGGTCCAAAGCCCATGGCAGAGTACTGAACAAGGTGGATTGTAATGTTGGACACTTGCTTTATTTTTTAATTTTTCCACCTATATATTCTATATTTTGGTTTATTTTTCTGTGTTTTCAGATGGCACTGGAGAGTGGTGACACTATCCAACACTTTTCATTATATATGTTATTTCATAACAAGATACACATGACAATAAATAAATCAAACTGTGGTTGGGGATTCTATAATTAGGAGGACAGATAGCATGTTTTGTAAGCAAGAGCAACAGTCCCAAATGGTGTGTTGTCTACCTTTTGTCAAGATGATTGACATCTCAAATCAGCTCGAGAGGAGTTTTTCTGTGTGACGCCATGATTGTATAGTGGCTAATACTCTGTGTTATGGCCGCAGGAACTTCGGTTCAAATCTGTGTCATGGCAGAGAGTGTTTTCCCCATTTTGGGCGGCACAGTGGCTCAGTAGTTAGCACTGCTGCCTCACAGCACCAGGGACCCGGGTTCAGTTGCAGCCTCAGGCGACCGTCTGTGTGGAGTTTGCACATTCTCCTCGTGTCTATGTGGGTTTCCTCCGGGTGCTCCAATTTCTTCCCACAGTCCAAAGATGTGCAGGTTAGGTGAATTGGCCATGCTAAATTGTCCACAGTGTTCAGAGATGTATATGATGGTGCGTTAGTCAGGGATCAATGTAGAGTAATTAGTAGGCAAATGGGTCTGAGTGGGATGCTCTTCAGAAGGTCGGTGTGGACTTATTGGGTCAAATGGCCTGTTTTCACTCTGTAGGGATTCTGTGATTCTGGAGGGAGAGGATCCATTTGGTTTGGTCCATGTTGGCACCAATACCATAGGCAACAGTTGGCAAGAGGTCCTGTTTGGGGAATGTCAGGAATTAGGGCCGAATTGAAGTCAAAGATTTTAATCTTGTGGATTATTACCTGAGCCACGTACAAATTGACAAAGAAATAAGAAGATTAAGGAAGTAAACACATTGCTAAAGGAGTGGTGTGGGTAAGAGGAATTCCATTATATGGGGCACTGGCATCAGTATTGAGACAGGAGGGAACTGTACTGTTGGGATGGGCTCCATCTGACCCAATCTGGGACCAGGATCCTAGGGGAAAGCCAAGTAGGGCTTTAGGCACGAGGACCTTAACATTGGTAAAGGTGGGAAGGGCTCAGGAGAGGCTATTAAAGTTTCCAGAGCAAGTAATAGGATAAGTATATGAAAAGGAAAGATTTGACAGGATATGGGCCAGGTGCAGGCGGATGGGACTAGTTTAGTTTCAGAATATGGTTGCCATGGCTTGGTTGGACCCAGGAGTCTGTTTCTGTGTTATACGGCTCGATGACTTTATGGCCCCCATTGGGGTAATGAGACAAGATTCAGGAATTGTGAGTTCCAAACCAGTAATAATTCCAATGGTATGTTAACAGCTTCTTGTCCAAAACGAGAGGGGTAGCTTAAAAGGTGGGAAGGAAAAGATCTAAGAGGGACCCGAGCGACAACTGTTTCACAGAGAGGGCAGTGTGCGTATGGAATGATCTGCCAGTGGATATCGTAGTGGTACAACATTTCAAAGATATTCTGACAGATATATGGATAGGAAAGGTTTGGCAGGATATGGGCCAAATACAGGCAAATGAGACGAGTTCAGTTTAAAAAACCTGGTCAACATGGACGGATTGGGCCGAACAGCCTGTTTCTGTTTGTACGACACTATGCCTTTCGGACAGCTTGGTTTTCTTTTTTATGTTATGCACAGTCCACCTCATGGATCATTGACACCTGATTCCTGCTCCAAATAAAGATGATGATCTGATTGTTTCCTAAAACAAAAACTCCTGCAGGTTAAACACTTTACTTCCCCTCTTCTCTGGTCTCATAGTTCTCCACCCCTCCCCTGTCTCTCCTTACCCTCCCCTCCATCTCCCCCCCCCCCCCCCAACCTCCTCATACGCTTCACTCTAAGGTCCTTGCAATTTTCAGGCTTGGAAATGGGGTCACACCTATTGTGTATGGTCTCACAATTCTACCTTGAATAGAAATCCTCATATTATCATGACCATGTCACACTATGTGACCTGAGGGTAATCAGGCCTCAGTATCCATCTTAACTTGGGCCACTGAAACATGACATGCCACAATTTGTAACCAAATAACTTAGCATTAGCTCAGACACTGAAGTGCCTGTTACTGTAACATTTGTAAACACCAGGAGCTGCAACAAACTCCTATCGAATCTTTCAATATCACATTTCCCTGTTCTGGCTCTTATGCCGCATGGTTAACATTGCCCCATCATGTGTAAATACCCCACTGGAGGCAAAGTACAGCGGTGCATCACCAGATGGAAATTTTGAGGTTTTCTGCTCTATCGACTGAGGAACAGGCTAGCCTCACGCACTATGGGTCTGCAAGTGGAGTGCCCTGTTATGTGGGTTGGGTTAAACTGTTCTCTGAGACCAACTTAATGAAGATGCATCATTTCATTGGCACACTTCTGCCTTAATCTGACCCTCATGTCTAAAAAACAGGGTGCAGGTTAATTCTTAACCTCAGGGCCTTCAGATATCCTTACTAAAAGCCTCTGCTTCTCACATCTACTTTTTGAACTTTGTGTTATCCCTACCTTTATCACAGCAAGCTCTGATCCCAATGGTCATTGAGTCAGATATCAAAAGCCTTTAGTCCATTGCACAAGTCTGCAGGACAATCTCATTTGTCCAGGGAGGAGGGAGTATGTGTGTAATCACAGAGGGTGAAAGTGCGTACTGCAGATGCTGGAGATTAGAGTCAAGGTTAGGGTAGTGCTGGAAAAGCACAGCAGGTCAGGCAGCATCTGAGGAGCAGGAAAATCGATGTTTTGGGCCAAGAGCCCTTTATCAGGGGTTAATCACAGAGCCTATGTGGAAATGAAAAGTTGCTTCTGGGAAAAGATAAGCTATTCAGACCAATTTAAATACAGGCAAGACTTCAGAGGAATTTCGATTATCCGAATATTGGATTATCCAGCAAGATTGCAAGGCTGTGATGCTTGGCTAAACTACGTGATCTGGCATTCGCTTATCCGGAATTCAATTAACAGAATAAAATACTCCCCGCCCATGTCCTTTGGATAATCGAGATTCCTCTGTATATGGCTCTCATTTCAATTTCCCAGCAGCCCTCTGAGGTTTGGTTTTGTGAATGGCCGGTTGAAGTGGACTGAAGTTGATTTCAGTGAAAAAGGAACATTGTGAGAGAAGCATGTGGAGGGTTCGTCACTCGGAGATTCGCAATATTGACTTGTCAGCAGATTTGCAGAGTCATTAGCATGCGGACATCTTCCAAGGCACCGACAGAAAATGGTAATGAAACAAAAGGTAATTAAATTTGCAGAGGAAATGGTGGCAAAGTGCAAAGGATAGCATTAGCGGGGGAAATCTGAAACCCCCCTAAAAGATTTCCTATAACAGGAACTCAGACTAATTCAAATGGAGAGGTATGCACCCTCACTGTGAATTGAAATGGAGATTCAACATTTGCTATGAAAATGTGCAAAGGTCTAATTAATAACCAGAGAATCACAAAATTGTTATGAAACAGAAAGAGGTCATTCAGCATAACTATGCCAGCTCAGCAAATGAGCATCATGACATAGTGTCATTCTCCAGACTTTTCTCCATACATTGCACACATTCTCCATATGTTTCCAATGATTCCCATGACCTGTCCTACCTTCCTATCTTCCTTTCCACCTATCCACCCCACCCTCCTCTCTGACCTATCACCTTCATCCTCACCCCCACTCACCTATTGTACTCTATGCTACTTTCTCCCCACCCCCACCCTCCTCTCAGTTATCTCTCCACACTGCAGGCATTCTTCCCCTCTTCCTGATGAAGGACTTTTGCCTGAAACGTCGATGTTCCTGCTCCTCGGATGCTGCCTGACGTGCTGTGCTTTTCCAGCACCACTCTGATCTAGAATCAGGTATCCAGCATCCGCAGCTCTTGTTTTTACCTACACGTTTTCAATGCACAATATTATATCAAAGTTAAATGCCAGCCTATTGATGACTTGTTTCTCATCCAACTACACCACTTAGTAAATATAGCCTTGCTTCAGCCAGTAAATACATTTTTAAAAAGTAAAATAGACAGGACAGTGAAGAAAGCGGTTGGTCCTCTTGCCTTTATTGGTCAGTGCATTGAGAATAGGAGTTGGGAGGTCATGATGCGATTGTACAGGATATTGGCTCGGCCATTTTGGAATACTGTGCTCAATTCTGGTCTCGTTACTATAGGAAAGATGTTGTTAACCTTGAAAGTGTTATGAAAACAAGAATGTTGCCAGGGTTGGAGGATTTGAGATATAGCAAGAGGTTGAGTAGGCTGGGGCTGTTTGCCCTGGAGCGTCGAAGGCTTGAGGAGAGACCTTATAGAGGTTTATAAAATCATGAGGGGCGTGGATAGGATAAATAGCCAAGGCCTTTTCCCCGCATTATGGGATTCCAAAACTAGCAGGCATAGGTTTAAGGTGATAGGGGGAAGATTTGAAAGGGACCTAAGGGGTGACTTTTTCACACAGAGGGTGGTGCGTGTATGGAATGAGCTGCCAGAGGAAGTGGTGGAGGCTGGTACAACTACAACATTTAAAAGGTATCTGAATGGATACATGAATAAGAAGAGTTTAGAGGGATATGGGCCAAAAGCTGGCTAATGGGATCGGGTTAATTTAGAATGTCTGGGCAGCATGGATGAGTTGGACTGAGTTGTTTATATGCTGTACATCTCTATGATTCTATGACTCTAAAATAAAAATGTTGCAGAAAATCAGGAATCCAATGGAGCATTCCTGATCCCAAGAAAACTGAGTGAAGACATTTCTCCTCAATTTTGCTTGTGATATTTTGACTGTGATTTTGAATTGACGTTCTCTGATTGTTGACCTGTTAACCAAATAGGAAACGTTTTTTCTGGTATCTACTCAATTAGAATCTCTGTTCATCTCAAAATCCTCTAATAAGTTTTAGAATTAGAATCCCTACAGTGTGGAAACTGGCCCTTCAGCCCAACAAGTCCACACAGATCCTCTGAAGAGTAACCCACCCAGACCCATTCCCCTGTCACTCCACACTTACCATTGACTAATGCACCTAACCTGCACATGCCTGAACACTATGGGCAATTTAGCATGGCCAATTTACCTAATCTGCACATTTTTGGACTGTGGGAGGAAACCAGAGCACCCAAAGGAAACCCACGCAGACATGGGGAGAATGTGCAACTCCACACAGACAGTCGCCCGAGGCTGGAATTGAACCCGGGTCCCTGGTGCTGTGAGGCAGCAGTGCTAACCACTTAAGTCACCTCTTAATCTTCTCTGCTCCAGGACATGATAACCCTAACATTTCCAATGTTCCTCATAATTGAAGTCCCACAGCCCTGGCCACAAACATTGACAGAATCTGACTCATGGGGGGGGGGGGGTGAAGGATTTATCAGGAGTCTTACTCATTGGCACGCTGACCCACTCAGAGCAAGGCCAACACTAATGGGGCAATATGATGAGCCCCAGCGTGGTTCTTTCTTGGAAATCAAAATCCTGGGAATCATTGTTCCATCAGGCAAGAGCTGTGGACCAATGAAAGGTCAGCAACTCCCGCAGCAAACTGCCTCATCAGGAGGGTCAGAAACACTCCCCCACTCCCTCCTTCAGAGAATCCAGGCACTGTGTGAGGGTGTAGGGGGCTAGTTTCTGGGGTTAGGGGTTATGGACCAAATGGGGTCTCAAAGTTCACCCCTTGTTGTACGTCCACATTGTCAATAGCTAAGTGAAGATGGAGGAATCTCCACTCCTTACCTTTGATGGGCAGATCAATCTGGTAGGCTGCCTCTTACCTGTCCCACCTGTAGGCTTGATACATTACACCCCAGGCAGGAATAAACTCTTAACTGGTCCTCAAGAAGTTGTTAATTGACTACTTGAGGGCCTTAAGTGCAAGTGGGATGGGAAGGCCACTCATGGGTCTTCCTGCTTGGTATGTACTTGGATAGAAGTGAGAAGGCATCTGACATCTGCCCCAGTTGGGAGTAATTCAAGGCCTTCCAACCCCTTGCTGCCTTTGGACTCCTGATCTGAGGAAGGCCACTCTGGCTATGGAGGGAGTGCAACAAAGTTTACCAGACTAGTTCCTGGAATAACAGGACTGGTCTAAGAAGAGAGACTGGTCCAGTAATGACTCCAGCAGGGCCAGCTCCTGGGGTTTAAAAGAACGAGGGGAGATCTGATAGAAACCTCTAAAATTCTAACAAGACTAGGCAGGACAAACACAAAAACGATGTTCCTGATGACAGGGGAATCCCAAACCAGGGGTCACAGTCTAAGGATATGGAATAGGACTGAGACAAGGAGAACATATAAATGATTTGGATGTGAATACAGGAGTTATGGTTAGTAAATGTGCAGATGACACCAAAATTGGTGATGTAGTAGACAGTGAAGAAGGTTATCACAGAGTAAAACCAGACCTTGATCAGATGGGTCGATGGGCCGAGGAGTGGCGGATGGACTTTAAGTTAGATAAATGTGAGGTGCTGCATTTTGGAAAAGCAAATCAGGGGAGGACTTATACACTTAATTGTAAGGTCCTGGGGAGTGTTGCTAAAGAAAGAGACCTTCGAGTTCAGGTGCACAGTTTCTTGAAAGTGGAGTCTCAGGTAATAAGGACAGTGAAGAAGGTGTCTTGATATGCTTGCCTTTACTGGTGACTGGATTGAGAACAGGAGTTTGGAGGTTATGTTGTGGCTGTACAGGACATCGATTAAGCCATCTTTGGAATACTGTGTGCAATTCTGGTCTCCCTGCTATAGGAAGGATGTTGTGAAAGTTTAAAGGGTTCAGAAAAGATTTGCAAGGATGTTGCCAGGGTTGGAGGGTTTGATCAAAAGGGAGAGGCTGAATAGGCTGGAGCTATTTTCCCTGGAACATCGGAGGCTGAACGGTGACCTTATAGAGTTTTAATAAAATATTAGGGGCACGAATAGGGTGAACAGCCAAGTATTTTTTCTAAGGGTAGGGCAGTCTAAAACTAGAGGGCATAGGTTTAAGGTGAGAGGAGAAAGATTTAAAAGGACTTAAATGCAGAGTATGGAACGAGCTACCAGAAAATATGATGGAGGCTGGTATAATTACAACATTTAAAAGGTATCTGGATGGGTAATGGAGATACTGAAAATCACAGGGGGTCAGACAGCATCCATGAAGAGACAGCAAGCTAACGTTTCGAGTCTAGATGACTCTTCATCAGATAAATTTAGGATATCTGGAAAGCATGGAAGGTTAGACGGAAAGTTTTGTTTCCATGCTGTATAACTCTATGATTCTAAATATCTTCACTCAGAGAGTGGTGAGCCTGTTGAATCCTCTGCCACAGAATGCAATCAGAAAGACATTGAATGTTTTCAAGAAAGCAGTCATATCCTTGGGGCTAAAGGGATTAATAGGTATTGGGTGAAAGCAAAAACAGGGGACTGAGTTGGATGATCAGCCATGATCACATTGAATGGGGAAAGCAGACTTAAAGAGCCAAATGGCCTACTCTCTGCTCCAATTTTCTGTTTTTATGTAAGCCTGGAATATTCCTTCCACAATTTCAGCTCTATCTGCTACCTGCCCTTATTTTCTTCAGGGAAAGTGACCTCGCATTGAGAGAACATTCAAACTCATCACTAATTATCAGTTTAAATTGGACAAACATTCACATGGAGGTGTGTCTGAACGGAAGCCTGCTCAATTAGATGTATTTAAGAGGTAATCGTTCACTTTTCTTTTAAACTCATCTAACACAAAGCGATGAATTAATGATCACATTCTCACCTTTGTAAAAGCCAATCTTCCCACTGCCCAAAGTTATCTGTGAATGGATCTGTTTAACAACATTGAGTGGCTGCATTAAGACATAGATTAATCAGTTGCTCAGATACTGTATCTTGCACACAGCAATTTCCTCAAAGCATCAACGTACTGGGGAAGAGCATTAACAGACATTACTGTAATAAAAGTTCAATTGAAACAAATCGAGCAAGTTCCAAGATCTAGGATTTAATTGAAATAAAAAATTATCTTTGTCAGACATGACTTGCAGAGGATTTCTCAACTGTTCACAATGGAGCTGCTTGCATTGTTCAGTCTGCTCCCCATCTCATTGACTTTAACAGCTCTGATTTACCAATGTTAGTCCATTGGATGGAGGCTAACCAGCATTGCACCATGTGACGATGACAAACCCTGATGACTATAATGTGGTAGAGTCATAGAACCATAGAGATGGGCAGCACGGAAACAGACCCTTTGGTCCAACTTGTCCATGCCAACTACATAGCCTAAATTAATCTGGTCCCATTTTCCAGCATTTGGCCCATATCCCTCTGAACCCTTCCTATTCATATACCCGTCCAGATGCCTTTTATATGTTGTAATTGTACCAGCCTCCATCACTTCCTCTGGCAGCTCATTCCATACACACACCACCCTCCCCCACATGAAAAGGTTCCCCCTTTGGTCCCTTTTTATCTTTCCCCTCTCACCCTAAATCTATGCCTTCTAGTTCTAGACTCCCCCACCCCAGCAAAAGACCTTGTCTATTTACCCTATCCATGCCCCTCATGATTTTATAAACCTCTACAAGGTCACCCCTCAGCCTTCGATGCTCCAGGGAAAACAGCCCCAGCCACTTCAGCCTCTCTCTATTGCACAAACCTCCAACCCTGGCAACATCCTTGTAAATCTTTTCTGAACCCTTTCAAGTTTCACAACAGCCTTCTGAAAATCAAAATTGCACACAATATTCCAAAAGTGGCCTAACCAATGTCCTGTACAGCCACAACATGACCTCCCAACTCCTGTACTCAATGCACTGACCAATAAAGGAAAGCATACCAAACGCCTTCTTCACTATCCTATTGACCTGCGACTCTACTTTCAAAGTTACAATGCTTTCCATTAGCCGAAGTTCATGGAACCCATCGGCAGGAAATTATTCAGCTCAATTATTTCAGTAGCATGGCATAGTCCTATTGATGCTCTGGACAAAACTCAATCAATGGCACTTGGCATTTTGAGAGTTGCATTACAGTCTCAATGAGTTGGCTTTCTCAGAGAGGCATTGGGTCAGTGAGTGATCTCAACAGGTGACTCACCAAGTGAAGAATGAAACAATGAGGAATCCAAAGGAGGAGTGCCTCAGTACTTAACCATACTCTATTTCACCTTCAAAAAGCTGCTGAATATTTTCAAACTGAAGCCTTTTGGTAGGGATTACTGAGACGGACGTGGGCCAGTGTTAAGTGTTCTTAAGAGGAGAAATTTCTCAATATGAATGACAGCATTTTCAAGATCTAAAGGGATATACTTGCTGGATATAACTGACAACTAAACGTGAGGTAAAAGTTCCGTCCTCTCTCTCTTTTCCTTGTATCAAGACTTAGAATTCCTGCAGTGGGGGTGGAGGCCATTTGGCCCATTGAGTCTACACTGACCTTTTGAAGAGCATTCCACCCAAAGCTACCCCCTCCCCCCATAACCCAGCATTTCCTGTAGCTAATCTACCTAACCTGCACATCTTTGGACTGTAGGGGCAAAAAAAAACAGAGCAGCCGGAGGAAATCCACACAGACATGTGGAGAACATGCAAACTCCACACAGTCATGCAAGGGTTGAATCGCTCCTGAGCCCCTGGTGCTGTGAGGCAGCAATGCTAACCACTGAGCCACCATGCCACAGATAGCTTAGGATTGTAAAAAAAAAAATTGGTTGTCATCAGTAAAGAGATTTACTCTCCATATTCACTTTTAGACTGATTTTACCCTCCCTGCCTCATCCCTCACTACGCATGATCAGGGTCAGTGAGATTTTTCATGAGCTGTTACGCCCCGTGAAGGAAAGGCTAAGAGCTCAATTTACCATGACACTGGTCCCAACATGGTTCAGGTGAAGGCTACTGGAACAAACGGGAAGATAATCCATCGGACAGTTATCAGTCGAAGCATTTGAACCTGCACATTCATATTACCCATGCTCCAGGAAGTTCTATAATTAATCATCTGAATGCCAATTGTATCCAATCTCTGTAGGGCATATATTCACATTAAGCTTCATTAAAAGGTAATAAAGATAATATATCATGGTATTTACAGTACTCAGAATGGCCCAGTGGTCACTGGTGAATACATAAAGCAGCTCATAATTTGTAACTAAATGTATCTCACTGAGAGAAGCTGGATTGGAGAGAAATGCCTATTGCTACACAAGTCCATCAGGATGTGAGACATAGATTCTGTTACAGGGGCAGTACAGTGACATCTAACCAATGTTTTATCTGAAAATCTAGATTTCTAATGAAACGAAAACAGAAATCACTAGAAAAACTCAGCAGGTCTGGCAGCGTTTGTGGAGAGGAATCAGAGTTAATGTTTCAGACCGAAGGACTCTCTCTCAGTTCAGAATTGAGGAAGGGCCACTGGACCTGAAACTTGAAGTCTGATTCCTCTCCACAGACCTGCTGAGCTTTTTGAACAATTTCTATGTTTGTTTCTGATTAACAGCATTTGCAGTTCTTTCAGTTTTTACACAGTATTAAATGAGTTTGAAAGCACTGAAAGTGATGCCAGATGTTGGATGCAACATGACATCACGGTCTTGTCTCAAGTCAATGCAAAAGATTCTGCGTGCTGTTTGAAGAGAAACAGGGCAAATGATCTGGTCATTTCACATTGAAGTTGCAGGAGCTTGCTGTATGATAATTGGCTCCGCTTTCCCTCTGTTACAACCGTGGAAAATATTCAAAAATACGCCTTATTATAGGAAGGATATTATTAAGCTGGAGAGGGTTCAGGATAGATTAACCACAATGTTGCTAGGAATGGAGGGTTTGAGTAATAAGGAGAGGCTGGGAGTTCTCTCACTGGAGCACAGGAGGTTGAGGGGTGACCTTACAGAGGTTTATAAAATCATGAAGGGTACAGATAAGGTGAATGGCAGCTGTCGTTTCCCTAGGGTGGGGGATTTCAGGACTAGGGGCATATTTTTAAGGTGAGAGGAGAAAGATTTAAAAAACATATGAGGCATAACATTTTTGAACAGAGAGTCATTCATGTGTGGAATGAAGTTCCAGAGGAAGTGATGGATGTGGGTACAGTTACAACATTTAAAAAACATTTGGAGAAATACATGAATAAGAAAGGTTTAGAGGGATATGGACCAAGCGGAGGTAGGTGGTACTGGTTTAGTCTGGGATTATGGTCACATGGACTGATTAGACTGAAGTGTCTATTTCCAGGCTGAATGACTCAATGGCTCTACTTCATTGCATTTAAAATGCTACAGACCATTGTGACAGGCCATATAGAAATATCAGCTTTTTTTTTGTCTTATCGCGCCGTAGAGTCATAGAGACGTACAGCATGGAAACAGAGCCTTTGGTCCAACTCACCCATGCCAACCAGATATCCTAAATTAATCTAGTCCCATATCCCTCCAAACCCTTCCTATTCATATACCCATCCAGATGCCTTTTAAATGATGTAATTGTACCAGCCTCCACCACCTCCTCAGGCAGTTAATTCATTCATTGACTTTTGGGGGCATCTATAGTACAATCCCAATAAGGTTTTTTTTTATTAGATTAGTTTCCCTATGGTATGGAAACAGGCCTGTCAGCCCAACAAGTCCACACTGACCCTCTGAAGAGTAACCCACACAGGTCCATTCCCCTATATTTACCCCTGACTGTGGACAATTTAGCATGGCCAATTCACTTAATCTGCACATCTTTGGACTGTGGGAGGAAACCCACGCAGACACAGGGAGAATGTGCAAACTCCACACATGCAGTCACCCGAGGCAGGAATCGAACCTGGGTCCGTGGCGCTGTGATGCAGCAGTGCTAACCACTGAGCCACCGTACCACTCCAGGTGACCCTCCATTTCTTATTTCTCAGTTCTACCCAAATAAGTTCAATAGACAAGCCTCTTCTATGTGCCTTTTTTTGACCTAGTTGATAGCAGTCATGCTGTTAGATTGGAAAGTTGTGAGTTGAAATACGACCTCAGTACAACAGTGTATAACCTATGCTGACACTAAGTGGAAATTGTGTTACCCCCATTAACTTAAAACTGTGATGTGTTTTGAGAAGCGCATGCCAAGAGATTTGGCAATGCTGTGCAAATGCCAGGAACGGAACTTATTAATCACTGAGTAATTGAATAACCAAGACCAGATTGTTTGCACCAAAAGTAGAAATTGTTGGAGACACTCAGTATCTGGCAGCATCCATGGAGTCAACGCTAACTCTATTTTCTCACCACAGATGTGGCCAGACCTGAGTGTCTCCAGCAATTTCTGCCTTTGTTTCAGATCTCCAGCATCTGCAGGTCTTTCTATTGTACCAGGCTCTCTGTGCTGTTTGGGGAATTCATCACCTGGAACTATAGGAACCTGCAACCCAGACTGAGGCCATTTAACCCATCGTGTCTTTGCTGTCCAAACCAAGTGAACTCTGCAGTACATGTTCTGTGGCCTTGCAGACCACGGTCTTTCAACTTGCACCTAAGTATTACGGTTTTAATGTTGCTACGACTGAAATTGGAGGGTTGCACTTTTTCCTTTGTAGTCCCACTCCTCCATTGGTCATAAAAAAATGTAGATTTAACCAGAGTGCTCACATAGCCAATTATAGGTTTTACATTTCAACTGATTTCATATATGGAACAATTCAGCCAAGTTTCTTTAATTAACAAAAGAGTCATAGAGTTAAGCAGCACAGAAACAGAACCTTTCATGCCGACCAAGTTTCCCAAACCAAACTCGTCCCACGTTTCCTGCGCTTGGCCCATATCCCTCTAAACCTTTCCTATTCATGTACCTGTCCAAACCTCTTTAAACCACTGTACCTGCAATTACCACTTCCTCTGGCAGTTCATTCCACATATGAACCACTCTCTGTGTAAAAAAAGCTGTCCCTTCAAACTCCTTCTAAACCTGCTCGATCATGGACTGCCTCCATAACTGCTCATGTCCTGATGCTCCACTTCCTTTCTCACATCACCTTAACAATATGCTCCCCAGTTTTGAACTCCCCCACCCAATGGAAAAGAGCTTTGCTCATCACTTTATCTATACCCCTCATCATTTTATATACCTCCATGAGGTTGCCCCTCAACCTCCTAAGATCCAGTGAAAGAAGTCCCAGCCCCTTCAGTTATTTTTCTAACTCAAGCCCTTCATTCCCAGCAACACCCCCTCCAATTTAATAATATCTTTCATGCAGCAGAGCGACCAGAACTGCACACAGTACTCTTAAAGAGGCCATACCAAATAAATATTGACAAAACTGTGTAAAGGTAGAAATGACTTATATTCTAACATTCCAAACTTAACATGAGGCAAATAGGTGTAACAGACAGTGGGCATGCACTCTACACATCTCATCAAATAGTAAATGTGATCAAACCAATCCATGGATTATTTTACAAGCCTTCCCAATCCATTTATGACACAGTCCAAACTTCACAAGGAGGAAGGAATCTTTTCTTTTGAGGACCTGGCCTACAAAACCTGCTCCATCATGGACTACCTCAACAACTGCTCATGTGCTGGTGCTCCACTTCCTTTCCTGGGACTACATTCGCCCACACTCCAGCGCTTACTCACAAACAAAGCTTCACCAAGCAGGTCCTGCTCTTCACTTTCTCCCCAACTCCAACCTTACTCAGTTGCACAAAGCAAAGTCGAGGCTGTGACGCTGAAAAAGCACAACAGGTCAGACGGCATCTGAGGAGCAGGAGAATTGACATTTCAGTCAAGAGCCCTTCATCAGGAACCCTTGATATTGCTCGTAGGCCCCACTCTCTGCTGCACTGATCTCTTCATCACACACAGCTTCTTCAGAACCCTTCTTACCTCTCAGGACTCCTCCAAGTCCTCACTGGACAGTTAGTCAATTGCTCTTGGATGTCATTGAGCACCAACTACATTGAGCCCATGTGGCTCAGTCACCAATTGCAACACAGCCAACAGCAGTCCTGCCTAACATGGAGTCTGCTTCTCTCTCTTCGTTACAAATCGCACTGCCTTGTCACCTTTGAATTCCTCTTCAATGAGACCTGAACTGTTCTGAATGACAAATTAAAATTTTGCAAGTGACCTCAACCCTATTGTTGGGCAGAATTGAATGTAACTTACATCTTGGAACAGTCAAAGGTAGCAAGCTCTTAGAATTCTCTTCCTTGAATGTTACCATTTTCACAAAATGCTGGCTTACAGCATAAATTTCCTCATTCCTGAAGAAGGGCTTATGCCCGAAACGTCGATTCTCCTGTTCCTTGGATGCTGCCTGACCTGCTGCGCTTTTCCAGCAACACATTTTCAGCAGCTTACAGCATAAATTGTAAACTATAGGAAAGTGGAATTCATCACAACATGATGAATGTTTCGGCCTCCATCGTTCCGCAACGTTCCAGACCCTAATCTGGTGGCTCAGTGGTTAGCACTGCTGCTTCACAGCGCCAGGGACCTGGGTTCATTTCCCGCCTCAGGCAACTGTCTGTGTGGAGTTTGCATATTCTCCCCGTGTCTGCGTGAGTTTCCTCCGGGTGCTCCATTTTCCTCCCACAGTCCAAAGATGTGCAGGTCAGGTGAATTGGCCATGCTAAATTGCCCATAGCGTTAGGTGCATTAGTCAGAGCGAAATGGGTCTGGGTGGGTTACTCTTCGGAAGGTCGGTGTGGACTTGTTGGGCCCAAGGGCCTGTTTCCACACTGTAGGGAATCTAATCTAATCAAATCTGAATGAAAGAAAAGACACAATTAAAGTAATTAGTGCAAGCAACAAAAAGGAAATGAGGGAAATCAGTTTCAAACAAAGGGAGAGCTTGGAATTGTTGCTCAGTTACCTCTCTTGACAACAGTTACTGGCTCAGCAAAAAGGGGACAAGAGTCAAGTCTGCATCAACTAATCACTACCTTTATTAGTTTACTTAAACAGACATTAGCCTTATTCCTGATGAAGGGCTTTTGCCCGAAACGTCGATTTTGCTGAAGCTCCTCGATGCTGCCTGAACTGCTGTGCTCTTCCAGCACCATTGATCCAGAATCTGGTTTCCAGCATCTGCAGTCATTGTTTTTACCTTAATCAATTCACACTGTTTGGCTAGGAACAGGTTAGCAGCAGGCATGCAATTCATGCAAGGCTAGAAACTAAGTGCACCCTCATTAGTTTCCATGACATTCCCTCCTGAACAATTAACAAAAACAATACCCATGAATAGAAACTCCCACTGGCCAGACGATTTGTCCAAAATCTCCGGTTTATCTCCATACCTCCAAGCATGGGGTACACAACTTTACGAAAGTTGCACTCTGGAGTTTTCACTGCTGGCACATCAAAATCCTTCACTTTTATCCTTTTTTCCTAGTCGCCCTGAAACATAGTGTCTTGTCCTTGCTGATTCTTAGCTCATCTGATGAGCCAGTATCTTTGCACTATGACCTCACTCCAAGGACACCATTTGTATTACCTTATCACTCTTAAGAAAAGAGGAGAACATGCCCCAACTACATCAATGGAGCTGAGGTTAAGAGGGTAGACAGTGTCAAGTTCCTCGGAGTGACAATAACCGACAACCCATCCTGGACTTCCCACGTAGAGGGGATGGTCAAGAAGGTACAACACGCCTCTTCTTCCTCACATGGCTCAGGAAATTTGGCGTGTCCATGAGGATCCTCACCAACTTTGACAGATGCACCATTGAAAGCTTACTGTCCAGGTGCATGATGGCCTGGTTTGGTAACTACTCTGCACGGGATGTTAAGAAACTACAAAAGTTTGTATGCACTGCCCAGACCATCACAGAAGCCAATCTACCATCCTCGAACTCCATCTATATGGCTCACTGCATTGAGTACACTGCCAACAAGATCAAAAACCCATCCCACCCTGGCAATGATCTCCTACAATCTCTTCCATCAGGTAGAAGATACAGAAACCTGTACACACGCACCAGCAGGTTCAGGAACAGCTTTGTCCCACCCATTATTAGACTAATGAATGGACTCTCTAGCCTCAATGTAACCTGTATGCCTCTGTCTCAGCCTCTTTGGTCAGTACATCCTTACTTACTATTATCTGCCTGTACAGCTCAGAAACAAAGCTTTTCACTGTACAACAGTACATGTGACACTAACGCAGTCAATCAATCAATCAATTAATCAATCCACCAAATAAGGGCTTACACCTTATGTCATCCCTCAGAGCTGATATGGTTCCAGCCAGCCCAAGTCAGTGGCTGGGGATTGGGCAACTTCAGTTCACACGCTGCTGTTCTTATGTGTGAGCAGCCCTGCCCAACAGAATGCAGTGATTAGCCTGTTGTTATATAAGTAAAAATGTGCAAGGCTATAGGTATGCCACATGGGAAATGCTCATTTGGAAACCCAGCACAAGTGTGATGGAGCAAATGGCCTCCTTCCATGTTAGTAACATTTCTTTGAACTTTAACTCCTCCCAAATCGTTTGGTCAAATGAGCTGCCCAAGGGAAATCAGTCCCTCTTATGCAGTTGATCTAAGCCTCTCATAGTTGTATATATTATTACGGCAGAATTTGCATTTTGTGAGTTAGGTAAAGAGAGGTTAAAATAAAATGGCACTCGCTGTAGATTTCCTGCGACTCCGATGAGCGAGGGGAAGGTCAGGCTTGGGGAGAATGGACTGCTATATTTTCGGCTGAGTCCCAGAACACTGACAGCTCTTGGAGTAATAGCCCTTCAGCAGGAGCAGAGATGTCAAGGCAATTGGGAGAGCGACTTAAAAAGAAAGTGCATAGCAGTTTTGAGCAATCATTCTGATGCATCATTAAAATGTGAAACAGAATTGGCAATTGAAGAAGCTCAGCTTCACTAAGCCCTGAACCATGAACATTGTGACAAACTATTCTTTCAGTGGTTGGTGAAGCGAAAACCAGAAAATAAATGGAAGTGATTAAAGTTGCAAATTAAGGAAATTATTTATATGTGTGTATATATATCTAAACATACACACATACACATGCACCTTTGGATAGGAAACAGATTTAAGTTTAACAAGGTTATTGCTACTTCTAATGGTTTCAACTTTCTCATTAGAGATCACTTTGTTAAAACTCACTGCTGAAGATTGAGAACAAATTTGCTTAGCTAATTAGCTTTTGGACAGATGCTTTCTCATGATTAAACTACAATGGAATCCGCACCAAGCTTCATTTTGTCTCTGCCTACACTGTTTCTGGCCCTGATTGGTCTGGCCAGAATTGGAGTCAAGACTTCTTGGAAGGGTTCTCAAGGGCAAACTGTGCCGTGCCTGTGATTTGCTCAACAAGATGGTGGCTGGTGAGATTTTTGTGTTCTCAGAGCTTCTCGTTTTGCCCGGCAGTTTGATTACTCGTTTAAGAGGCAGTCCAGGTCTTTTGAGAAGACGTTTGTACAACGAGGTGGTTTGTATTAGAGGGTTCAAGGAATTTGGTTATCATTGACTACTCCAGCATTTGTTGCAGTCCATGTGCTACAAGTACGCCGCACAATGCTGTTGGGGAGGGAACTCCAGGATTTTGATCCGGCACACTGGGGAAAGTCAGGATAGTGAGTGTCTTGGAAGGGAACTTCTGCAGGTCGTGCTGCCTTTGTTCTGCTACAAAGTACTAGCTGTGAATTTGGAAGGAGTCTTGGTGAGTTACTGCTGTGCATAGAGTCAAAGAGTTGTACACCATGGAAACAGACCCTTTGGCCCAACGTGTCCATACTGGCCAGATTTCTGAATTTCATCTAGTCCCATTTGTCAACATTTGGCCCATATCCCTCTAAATCCTTCCTATTCATGTACCCATCCAGATTCCTTTTAAATGTTGCAATTGTACCAGCCTCCACCATCTCCTCTGGCAACTCATTCCATACACACACCTTCCTCTGCATGAAAACATTGCCCCTTGGGTCCTTTTTGAATCTTTCCCCTCTCACCTGAAACCTATGCACTCTAGTTTTGTACTCCCCCATCCCGGGGAAATGACCTTGGCTATTCACCCCATCCATGCCCCTTGTGATTTTATAAACCTCTATAAGGTCATCCGTCAGCATCCAACACTCCAGGGAAAATAGTCCCAACCCTACTCAGCGACTCCCTATAGCTCAAATGCTCCAACCTTGGCAATGTCCTTGTAAATCTTTTCTACACTCTTTCAAGTTTAACAACATCTTTCCTACGTCATCTAGATGGTTTGAACTCCAAGCTGTAAGTGACAGCTCTCTTCTTACAAAGACAGGAGGTATCAGCCTACCAATGTTCAAACTGGACTCCTGCACTCTCTCCATAACCCAGGTCACGGTGCATGGAAAATCAGAGATGACCTGTTGACCCTTAATACCATCATTATATTCCAAAGTATCTGTGTCCAGCTTAGCAGAGCTGGAGAGGGGTCTGTCTTCTAACACAAAAACACAAGTCAAGTCTCTTCTCTCCTGAAAGGTAAGGCTTAGAGGTGCCCAAATAAAGGCACTTAAATGATGCAAGGTTTTGAGAGAGTGAAAAAAGAGAAAGCATGTCCTGTTTCGGGGATGATGAAGACTAGAGGTCACCAACTCAGAATAGTCACCAAGAAATCCGACTAGAATTAGAATGAGCTTCTTCACTCAATAACAGGTGACAATTCATGACAACAGGGAGGTTTTGGAATAAATTGCATGAATGCATTTAAGAGGAAGCCAGACAAACTTAGGTGGGAGATGAGAATAGTTGGTTATGATTGGGACCGCATGGTGGCTCAGTGGTTAGCACTGCTACTTCATAGCGCCAGGGACCTGGGTTCAATTCCGGCATTGGGCGGCTGTCTGTGTGGAGTTTGAACATTCTCTCTGTGTCTGCGTGGGTTTCCTCCCACAATCCAAAGATGTGCAGGTTAGGTGGATTGGCCATGCTAAATTGCTCATAATGTTCAGGAATGTGTAGGTGAGGTGCATTAGTCAGGGGTAAATGTAGAATAACAGAGCAGGAGAATGGATCTGGGTGGCATACTCTTCAGAGGGTCATTGTTCACTTGTTGAGCCAAACGGCCTGTTTCCACACTGTAGGGATTCCTTGATTAAATATTCAGAAGAAGATGGGAGTAGGCCTGAGTGAAGTGCCAGCATGGACTGGCTGAGACAAATGGCCTATGTCTGTGCTGTAATCTTCAACAAATGTCCTTGTTGCCACCATCTATTCTTGCTCCCTTGTGAATTGGGAGTTAATAGGTTTCAACCATTTATCTAATTGACCCTCGCAGTAGCAGAAGGAGTTCAACCAGTTAGAAGAGAATAATTGATTCAGAAACAAGTCGCTGTCATCCAACCTGACAAAGGCAAATCAGTCAAGGATTTCACTGGGCTTCCTACTTCAGCAAGGTTCCTCATGGTCGACTAATCAGCAAGGTTAGAACACACAGAATAAAGGCAGAACTAGCCATTCGGATACAGAAATGGCTCGAAGGTAAGACAGAGAGAGGTAGTGGAGGGTTGCTTTTCAGACTGGAGGCCTGTGACCAGTGGTGTGCCACAAGGATTGGTGCTGGGTCCACTGCTTTTTGTCATTTATGTAAATGATTTGGATGTGAAGATAGGAGATACGGTTAGTAAGTTTGCAGATGACCACAAAGTAGTGGACATTGAAGAAGTTACCTCAGAGTACAACAGGATCTTGATCAGATGGGCCAATGGGTCAAGGGGTGGCAGCTGGAGTTTAATTTGGATAAATGTGAGGTACTGAATTTTGGAAAGGCAAATCTTAGCAGGACTTATACACTTAATGGTAAGGTCCTGTGGAGTGTTGCTGAACAAAGAAACCTTGGACAGCAGGTTCATAGCTCCTCGAAAGTGGAGTTGCAGGTAGATAGGATAATGAAGAAAGCATTGGTATGCTTGCCTCTATTTGTTAGAGCACTGAGTATACGAGTTGGGAGGTCACGTTGCGGCTGTACAGGACATAGTTTAGTCCACTATTGGAATATTGCATGTGATTCTGGTCTCCCTGCTAAAGGAAAGATGTTGTGAAACTTGAAAGGGTCAGAAAAGATTTACAAGGATGTTGCCAGGGTTGGAGGGTTTGAGTTATAGGGGGAGACTGAACAGGCTGGGGCTGTGTTCCCTGGAGCATCGGAGGCTGAGGGATGACCTTTTAGAGGTTTATGAAATCATGAGGGACATGGATAGGGTAGATAGACAAGGTCTTCTCCTTTGCAGGAGTGGATGGGGCAGGGAGTTCAAAACTGGTGGGCATAGGTTTAGGGTGAGAGGGGAAAGATTTAAAAGGGACCAAAGGGGCAATTTTATCATGCAGAGGGTGGTGTGTTTGTAGAATGAGCTGTCAGAAGAAGTGATGGAGGCTGGTACAAATACATTTAAAGGCATCTGGATGAATATTTGAATAGGAAGGGTTTGGAGGGAGATGGGCCAAGTGCTGGCAAATGGGACTAGATTTATTTAAGATATCCAGTTGGCATGGACAGATTGGATAAAAGGGTCTGTTTCTATGCTGTACATCTCTATGACTCTATGACTCTATGACAGACATGATCTCAACCAACAAAGAATTTAGTTCAACCATCTACTTTAACATGAAATCATCATTTCATACTATCATAGGAAGGCAGTTACAGACTTGCAAGACCTGTGGAAATGTTTTCCATTTGTATCATCACAAAAGAACATTTGCAATCATTGCCTTTCGATGCAGAATTGCCTTTCAAAGCGGATGATGCAAAATGAGCAACTATTCTCCAGTAGCATGACTGAGGGTTTGAAAACAACTATCTCTACCAGGAAGACATCCATAGAGGCTGAGTGAAGAGCAAGGAACCAAAGCAAGGAATTAT
This sequence comes from Chiloscyllium plagiosum, assembly GCF_037043375.1. Lineage (NCBI taxonomy): Eukaryota > Metazoa > Chordata > Chondrichthyes > Orectolobiformes > Hemiscylliidae > Chiloscyllium > Chiloscyllium plagiosum. Next base: position 68,784,032 of record NW_028270157.1, read on the forward strand.
CGTTAAGAGACTAGCTGCTTCAACACAAATGTATCTGTCACTTGAGAGCAAAGATTTAGATTAGATTACTTTACAGTGTGGAAACGGGCCCTTCGGCCCAACAAGTCCACACCGACCCGCCGAAGCGCACCCACCCAGACCCATTCCCCTACATTTACCCCTGCACCTAACACTACAGGCAATTTAGCGTGGCCAATTCACCTAACCTGCACATTTTTGGAATGTGGGAGGAAACCGGAGCACCCGGAGGAAACCCACGCAGACACGGGGAGAATATGCAAACTCCACACAGTCAGTCGCCTGAGGCGGGAATTGAACCCGGGACTACAGCGCTGTGAGGCAGCAGTGCTAACCACTGTGCCACCGTGCCGCCCACTAAACTTAACTTGAACAAAATGGAGATGAGCTGCATATAACTCCAAGGAAGCCAGAGCAAAGAACAAAGAGAATTTGCAACCCAGGAACAGGCCCTTTGACCCTCCAAGCCTGAGCCGATTCAAATCCACTGTCTAAATCTATCACCTAATTCCTAAGTATCTGTATCCCTCTGCTCCCCACCTACTCATGCATCTGTCCAGACGCACCTTAAATGAATCGACCGTGCCTGCCTCTACTACCTCTGCTGGCAATGCGTTCCGGGCACCTACCACCCTCTGTGTAAAGTACTTTCCGCCTGTATCCCCCTTAAACTTTTCTTCTCTCACCTTTAAAGTGTGACCCCTTGCTATTGAGTCCCTCACCCTGGGGAAAAGAGTTTATCTCTATCCACCCTGTCTATACCCTTCATGATTCTGTAGACCTCAATCAGGTTCTCTCTCAATCTCCTTTTCTCTAATGAAAACAATCCTAACCTACTCAACCTCTCTTCATAGCTAGCACCTTCCATACCAGGCAACATCCTCACAAACCTTTTCTGCACCCTCTCCAAAGCGTCCACATCCTTTTGGTAATGTGGTAACCAGACCTGTACACAGTATTCTAAATGCATCTGAACTAAAGTCTTGTAAAATTTTAACATGCCCTGCCAGCTCTTATACTCAATACCCTGTCCGATGAAGGTAAGCATACCATATGCTTTCTTGACCACTTTATCCACTTGTGCAGCCACCTTCAGGGTACAATGGACCTGAATGCCCAGATCTCTCTGCTCATAAACATTTCCCAATGCTCTTCCATTTACAGTATAATTTGCTCAAGAATTAGACTTCCCAAAATGCATCACCTCACATTTGCCCGGATTGAACTCCATCTGCAGCTTCTCCACCCAACTCTCCAGTGTATCCATATTCTCCTGTATTCTTTGACAGTCCCCTGTGCTTTCTGTTACTCCACCAATCTTAGTGTCATCTACAAACTTGCTGATCAGACCACCAATGCCTCTTCCAAATCATTTATGTATATCACAAACATCAGTGGTCCCAGCACTGATCCCTGTAGAACACCACTGGTCACCTTTCTCCATTTCGAGAAACTCCCTTCAACTACTACTCTGTCTCCTGTTACTCTACCAGTTCTTTATCCCACAGCTAGAACACCCTGCACACCATGTGACTTCACTTTCTCCATTAGTTTACCATGGGGAACCTTATCAAACGCCTAACTAAAGTTCACGTACATGACATCTACAGCCCTTCTTTCATCTATTAACTTGGTCACTTCCTCAACGAACTCTTTTAAGTTGGTAAGGCACAACCTCCCCTGCACAAAACCGTGCTGCCTATCACTGATAAGCCCATTCTCTTCCAAATATAAATAGATCCAATCCCTCAGTACCTTCTCCAGCAACTGTACCATCACTGGCATCAGGCTCACTGGTCTGTAGTTACCTGAAATGCGCCTACTACCCTTCTCGTACAGAGGGACAACATTAGCAACCCTCCTGTGTTTAAGGATGCTACAAAGATATCTGTCAGGGCCCCAGTTATTTCCTCTCTCACCTCCCTCAGCAACCTGGGATAGATCCCATCCATTCCTGGGGATTTGTCTACCTTAATATCCTTTAGCCTACCCAACACATCCTCCCTATTTATGTCAACATGATCCAGAGTAAACAAACTCCTATCTCTAATCTCAATGTCTACAGATTCTGGACATTGTCCCAAAGAAGAAATGGACTGTAATGAACATACTGAAGATGAAATAAAACAGAACACCTGTTCAAATCAAAAAGCAATTGTCTGGTCTAGATATCCAAGGTACAAGAAGGAAGAAGATGCTGGCTTCAACAAGAGCAGTCACCTTGCATGATGAATATTCATGGGGTCAAAGCCCCTTACAGCCACTTCACATGATGTTAGAGGATAGGCACATTAGCAGAGTTAGCAGAGAAGAGCACACCTGAAAAATACATTGAGGAGATAATGGGTTTTTCAGATACTGTAATGAATCACGTACAAGGTATCGCAGGAGCCTCTGCGAAGGACATCTGGGAGGTAGAGGGCATTGTCCATAGAAAAATAGTTCACAGAGAATCGAAGGTCAACAGATCTCAAGCAAATGAGGTACCAAGTGCAAAGATAATTGATTCTGAACGTGTGCAACATCTAGATCCACTGATGAAGGGCTTTTGCCCGAAACATCGATTTTCCTGCTCCTTGATGCTGCCAGACTTGCTATGTTTTTCCAGCACCACTCTAATCTCGACTCTAATCTCTAGCATCTGCAGTACTCACTTTCGCGTGGGTAGAATTGTGGTAATTGTGAATGTAGTTAGATTCACAAACGTACAATTGTTAACTGGATTATGGGCATATTGTATGGGTTATGGTTCTGAAAAGGTTAATGATGAACTTTATTGAATGTTTGAACTCATTGAACCCTTCATTCACAAAGTCTTGAGTGAAGCAACAATTCATCTTACAAGAACTCCTAATCAAGACAGATGTGACTTCTAACAGTTGTAGTTATGGTGAACTAGTCAATGGCAATTGTACCTATTGCTGTAGTTGCAATAATTACAACTTGTCATATAAAACTTCCTGTTAATACTTTGCAGTGGTCTATCCTCTAACACTAACAATTAGATAGGCTTTTAGACTCAATATAAAAAGGCAGAAAGGAGGGTTCCTGTGGCACAGTAGTAGTGTTCTCACCTCTGAAACAGGAGACGAGGATTCAAGTCCTACTTGCTCCAGCGGTGTGTCATAACATCTCTGAACAGGTTGATTAGAAAAAAATCCCGATTGGAGGATTTGCACCAGCAAATTCCTTCAGCCCCAAGCTATCAGTGTTGAATAAGCAGAAGGTATAACATGCTGGTATCTCAGAATGTGACAATCACTGATATTGAATAGTGTTACTGGGAACTTGGGAGTCCCACCTCTCCACTGTAGAAGATCAGGAACACTGATCTGCCATTGTTCCCCAATGCTACCTTGCCTGCAGCTGCCAACTCTGGGTCAGGAGAACCCTCAGTGGTGGAACAATACACCGAAGAGCTGACTGACTGTGAGTTCAGGTCATTGAAAAATCTGCTGGGTGAACCCAGGTGTGGGGCACAGTAATACCTGCTGCCCACTTCCTGGATCATATCCAGCCTCTCCTTCTTGGTAGCATTGGTGGCTTTCTGCCACCTATCGCTCAGGTAAAGTCGTTCTCTCTTACTTTTCAGTATGTCCAGTTGCACACCAAACAAGGTGTTGCTAAAGGTGCATGCAGTCTTAGAGCATTGATATACAGCTCAAATCAATTGTTGCCTCCAGAGTGAGCAGACCCTAGAGTAAGACAGTGTAAGGGAAACCAAAGAGCAGAAAGTCAATTTAAAAGGAATGTGGTGCTAGATTAAGCTCCCCCACTGACAGCATTCTTCATAGAGGCACAAGTAAATTGCAACTCCACAAATGCCAATCTATGAGACTTAGTCCCAGTTCAGAATACCATTGTGAGGGAGTTTTTCCTTTGTGTTCTTTCATACAGGTCCACACAGACAGTGTGAGGGGACAACAATATATGGTTTAAATCACCAGGTAGCATACTTTGTTCACTTTATATTGCACTTTTTTCCAACCTGTTGCCAGGGAGGTGGATGCAAGGGCTGGCTACAAATTAAATCAAGCATTATTCCTGCTTAATTGAGTTACTTCAGGGAGAGCCAAAGATAATTTTGCGCAACTGCTGTTCCCTCGCAGGGGTTGGAGGTGCAATGAGTCAGCAGGTGTTATGAATCTGGGTTTGAATCCGTCTCGAATCAATAATTGTTAAGCATTTCGCAAATGTTACAAAGAACTGTTTTACCTTTTGTATAAGCTTTGCAGAAGGGTTTAATATCCTCCCAAGCTAAGTAGGGAGCAGGGGTGAGGAGGGGAGGAACAGGTTTCACGCCCGTCCAGAAACCAGGAAGGATGCACAAGAAGGAAGGAAGGAAGGCTGGTAGGATCTGAAAGGGTTAATGTTGAGGCGAGCACTCAGCATCACCTCATGACAACAATATGGGCTTTTGGGGAGCGATCATCTACCACTTTCTCAAGGTCTCTCTAACAATCTCTATCGCTTTAATGAGATTTGTGCACCGGTGCTACCATTCTATAAACAACAACCCGTTTCAGACTACAGCATATTTTTGTTAGAGTAATGAACGCCTTTCCCCTTTCCACATGTTGTCAAGCAGATCTCCAGTTCCTTATCCTGAAAGAGAATGCTGGCAGAAAATATGCTTTGTCTGAGCAAAACTGCAGAAAGCTCACGTGGCATCTTCAGCAGCAGTGAGAATTATTCATTCATCATGATGAATGTAGTGTGGATTGTTCATACATTACAGTGAGCAGTGGTATAGATTGCATTTAATTGCCTCCTATATTGCTGTCAGCAGCAGGAGGTCTGAAGATTTCCTCCGACACAGCCTTTTGGATCCTGCTTGTTCAGACAGTTAGCAACGGGAGACGCTGAGCATTCCAGAAATCAGAAGAAACCATTGTGGCACATTTCAACAAGACAGGATCTAGAATCAATGGGAAAAGCATTTCAGACCTGGCAAGCGACAGGTAGCAGCAAGAAGCATTAGACCTCCCTGGGGCAACAGTATTAGTCCATCTAAGGCAGTTACTGGCTGCATTGGGTCTCAGTGATGTGTAGGTGCAGGGGTTTTATCCTGAGAATGAAACAGACACCGGGGACTCACTGAGTAAAGTTTAAATTCTTTACTGACAAGGGCAAACATGGAGAACTGGCACAGACAGGAAAGGAAAATTAAAATCAGTACATACAGTTCAAATCAATTGTTGCCTCCAGAGCAAACAGACCCCAGAGTAGGATAGTCAATTTAAAAAGAAGTTTGCAGACTTGGAAACATCACAAAGACAGAATTAAAGCAAGGGGGAAAATTATAAAATGGCACAGCAAGGTTTAAAGGAAGAATAAAGTTAGGAGACAATGCAGCAAAGGCTGGAGATTCGTTACTTGAAAGGACATTTATTTAAACCACAACAGCAGGAATTGTGAGCAAACGCCATCAAAGGAGAGGGATTTATTTAGGTTGAAACTTTATTGCTGGAACAGCACAGCAGGTCAGGCAGCATCCAGGGAACAGGAGATTCGACGTTTCGGGCACAGGCCCTTCTTCAGGAAATCTGATTTCCTGAAGAAGGGCCTGTGCCCGAAACGTCGAATCTCCTGTTCCCTGGATGCTGCCTGACCTGCTGTGCTGTTCCAGCAATAAAGTTTCAACTTTGATCTCCAGCATCTGCAGACCTCACTTTCTCCTCAGGGATTTATTTAAGAAAACTTAAGGAAATTCAAACTCCAAGCAGTGGGGTTCATGCTGTTAAGCCTTTAAGGAAACGGGAATGGTTTCCTAAAATCATTCAGGATTTATCCAGAGAAGCCTCGGAAAACGCAGCTATCCTTTTTAGTTCTGACAGATAAGAACACTGTGCTTTACTTACAGAAGGTGGGAATTCTCTACCTTGACCACTACAATATGGGAAAACCAATCAATGCATCAAAACAAGGCATAAGTATTGTGATGTCACAGAAATAAAAGCCTCTTAAGCAAAGAAAATAAATATTACTGCGAGGAAGACGTGGCATCAGAAATATGGTTGTCAGGAAGATTGTCAGGATGGCACGGTGGCTCAGTGGTTAGCACAGCTGCCTCACAGCGGCAGGAACCTGGGTTTGATTCCAGCCTCAGGTGACTCTGTGTGGAGTTTGCACATTCTCCCCGTGTCTACGTGGGTTTCTGCTGGGTGCTCTGGTATCATCCCGGTTGCTTTCCCTGGAGCATCGGAGGCTGAGGGGTGACCTTATAGAGGTTTACAAAATTATGAGGGGCATGGATAGGATAAATAGACAAAGTATTTTCCCTGGGGTCGGGGAGTCCAGAACTAGAGGGCATAGGTTTAGGGTGAGAGGGGAAAGATATAAAAGAGACCTAAGGGGCAACCTTTTCACACAGAGGGTGGTACGTGTATAGAATGAGCTGCCAGAGGAAGTGATGGAGGCTGGTACAATTACAACATTTAAGAGGCATCTGGATGGGTATGTGAATAGGAAGGGTTTGGAGGGATATGGTCCGGGTGCTGGCAGGTGGGACTAGATTGGGTTGGGATATCTGGTCGGCATGGACGGGTTGGACCGAAGGGTCTGTTTCCATGCTGTACATATGTATGACTCTATGTGCAGACAAGGTGGATTAGCAATGAGAAATGCTGGGTTATATGAATGCGGTGGGGGCTCTGGGTTGGATGCGCTTCAGAGGATTGGTTTGGACTCAATGGCCTGCTTCCACGCTGTAGGGTTTCTATGAGTGAAATTTAATTTCAGGGATAGTCTAGAACAGAGTTGGCCATCTTGGAGAAACGAACTGAAAATGTGTTGCTGGAAAAGCGCAGCAGGTCAGGCAGCATCCAGGGAACAGGAGAATCGACGTTTCGGGCATAAACCCTTCTTCAGGAATGAGGAAAGTTTGTGACAAACTTTCCTCATTCCTGAAGAAGGGCTTATGCCCGAAATGTCGATTCTCCTGTTCCCTGGATGCTGCCTGACCTGCTGCGCTTTTCCAGCAACACATTTTCAGCTCTGATCTCCAGCATCTGCAGACCTCACTTTCTCCATCTTGGAGAAACTAACTGTTAAGCGCCAGAGTAATGTTCAGATTTGCGAACCAATGAAGAATTACTAAAGCAGAAGGTAAACAAGTGAGTGCACTTCTCTAAATATTTGTGAGTCTAGTTGATGGTATTGTAGTTCACTTAGGTGTTAAAAAAAGTAACAGAATGCTTTTGAGGTTTTCCAGAAGGCTTTTGTCAATTACTTCAACATCAGAACAAAATAAAATTCTTAAAAGCAGAAGATTTAATAGAAGATTCAGCAGAATCCATAGATAATTTCATTAATGATCTCTAAAGATTAGTGGAAAAATGTGATTTAAAAACTTTGAAAGCAGTAAATCACAGCAGAAAAGCCAGTAATATAATTTGAAGCTTTATTGATGAATCCAATTCAGAGTTACAGAAATACAAAGTTAGAAAGACTGACAAACAGAGGAAGTGATGTAACATTGCTGTAATGCAGAGTCAAGTCAGCTCCATTCAATTTGGGCGGCACGGTGGCACAGTGGTTAGCACTGCTGCCTCACAGCGCCAGAGACCCGGGTTCAATGCCCGCCTCAGGCGACTGACTGTGTGGAGTTTGCACGTTCTCCCCGTGTCTGCGTGGGTTTCCTCCGGGTGCTCCGGTTTCCTCCCACCATCCAAAGATGTGCAGGGTCAGGTGAATTGGCCATGCTAAATTGCCCGTAGTGTTAGGTAAGGGGTAAATGTAGGGGTATGGGTGGGTTTCGCTTCGGCGGGTCGGTGTGGACTTGTTGGGCCGAAGGGCCTGTTTCCACACTGTAATCTAATCTAATCTAATTTAAAGCAGCATTGGTCGATACAAGAATGCAAGTTTAAGGAATGGCAGATTTAGATCAATGTTGAAACGATACAGATTTTACATATCTTTATGGGAATAATTCATGAGCACACTGTGGAGAAATGGGGGAAAACAAAATTCCTCAGTGATTCAATGTCAGAATAGGACTACATGTAGCCCAAGATATCTTAAAGAAAATAGCTCTTAAGATGCAGAATTCCCTGAAAATACAGAGCTGCAGAAAAAGGGGGTTAATACATGCATGGTCTTTAATATGGTTCAGCAAGTGAAATTCAGAGAGATAACCAAAGCAATTACAGGGAACATTGGTGATCCCGAAAATCTGAGATTCACAGAACACACATTCATGGCAATGGATATCCTGTTGAATTTAAGCTTGATACCATTACCAATAACATTATCTTATCATGCCAATGACTGTCTGAAACAGCTTATTGAGAGAAGACAACGTGATGGACATCAAGAACATCAGAATATGACAAGCTTCTCTGCATTAAGGAGCATGAGAGGGTTGAAAGCATTGTGCAAAATCAGCCAATTTCACCTTCCTTCAAAGAACAACTGGTTTAGGAACAAAGTGTTGTCGATCAAATGGTGAAGTGTTAGTAGAAGATTAAATTGGGTTTCATAGACTTATGAGGCAGAAAATAAAGATGAAAGAATCTTTATGATGGCCTAAAATTGTACAAAAGAACGTCTCTTATGGTTAAGAAGAAACAGTGGCCAAGGAAAAGAAAATTGAAAAGAAAAGTGATCAAGTCTTGCTTCCATTCACCAGTACCACATTGAAGGATGACCAGATTTTAAAAATCAGCCAATTAGCCAAGAACACATACTTTGAGCACTATCAATATTCCACGGTTATAGGTGCCTTACTAGTTTATGACAGAATACTAGTTATCTTAACTTCCCCTCAAAAAGATGTATCGGAAGTAAAACAAGAGGTGTACAGGCAGGGCTCAGTCACCACTATTTGGCCAGAGATCTTGAAAGAGATTGAGGATGTCACTGTGAAGTCCATGACTATAAAGGATTGGCAGGTCTGGAAAGCACACTTATCCAAAGATAAACCTCAACAAAGTTTGTGAGATGAAGCAAACTCTGAGATCAAACATGAACAGTACGACAAATTTGAGCCCATTCGGTGATCTTCAATTGCTGTAGAATTATCTGGTAAACAAATTGATGCAATGGCTGGTGTTGGAAATAGTACTGGGTGAGCAGCTGCTTTCTGTAACATGGGTAAGAGTCTGAACACATCTATTTCACCAATCAAACAACCATGACAGTGTCCAGCTTGAGTAATGATCTACAAGGGATACAGGACGTATGAATACATGGGAGCCAAATCAATGCTCAAAACATGATTAGCAGAGAGAAATGATCTGGTCTAAACATTCAAGACTCTTTAAAACAAAGTGATTACCTTTTTCAGTGCGAAGGAAGTTGCCTCACACAGGAATTCAAGATATTACATTTATTTCAACAGAGCATGCCTCTTCCAGGATGGTCATTCATAAAGAGTTCTACTCTTGTTTTCAGAAGGAGCAGATATATCTGGACCAACTCACTAAGGTTCTACCATAATGCCTATTAAATGTAATTGTTTCTATGACTAGGCCATAGGCAAAGTTCCCCAAGTTAATGCAATTCCAGTTGGGATACACCATATTGATGAGAAATTAATTGGCTTCTGTCCTTTATTCTCCTACTGTTGACATTGGTCATCAAGCAGTTGATTTCAAGATTCTTAGTTTTGCAGTTTGGTGGAAATTCTGTGGTTTCAATTTCTTCTGACAATGTTTGAATTCTAACATTCGGTGTGAGAGACAGCCATCCCCCCTTGTTTTACCTGCAGTGCAGAGGTGTTTAAATGGCTGTTCTCACAGCTAGCTCTCTCTCATAGCACTGTTGTGCACCACTGGGATGACCAGTTAATAGCGCAATCAGATTAGTGTCACATGCACAGAAATTACAGGAGAAACTCAGTAGCATTTGTGGAAAGAGAAATAGAGTTAACATTTCAAGTCCAATATGACTTCTTCTGAAAAAGACTGTTTGTAACTTTTATAAAAAATTTCTGGAAGCTGCAATAGACATTTCTGCAGGAGGCAGCTTCCGGCTGATGGAGGGAAGTTAGCCAGACCTTTTATTTTTTCTTGGTGAGGTTATTTCTTCCTGTGTGAGGTTTCCCTGATATTTTACAGCTGTTCCGTTCCATGATTTCACCCAAAGCTTTACCAGACAGTCACTACATTTATGTTTGCTGTTTTTAAATTTTTCTCTGTAGCAGTCTTCTTTAACAAAAAAAATAGATTTTGGAATTGAATGCAAAAATAAAAGTCTTTAATTTTTTTGTTAGAACAGAATCCCCATAGTGTGTGGAAACAGGCCATTTGGCCCAGCAAGTCCACACCAACCCTCTGAAGAGTATCCCACCCAGACCCATTCCCCTACCCTATTACTCTACATTTACTCCTGACTAATGTACCTCATCTACACATCCCTGAACACCGTGAGCAATTTAGCATGGTCAATTCACCTAGCCTGCACATCTTTGGACTGTGGGAGGAAACTAGAGAACCTAGAAGGAACCCACACAGACACGGGGAGAATGTGCAAACTCCACACAGACAGTCACCTGAAGGTGGAATTGAACCTGGGTTCCCTAGCACCGTGAGGCAGCAGTGCAAACCACAGAGCTACTGTGCTGCCCAACTTCCTAGGCAAAGCAAAGATAAAGGCAGTGGACTACTTTAAACAACCGTTACCCAATACCACTTACTGGTTGAATTGGCAAATATAAAAGGGTGCCAGCAGTGGTTAAATGGGTGAATCCCACAATAATGACAAACAAAAGACCCCTAATTGCTTCCTTCACCTACGTGATGGGTCTAGGATGCTACAGATGGCTTTCATGTTTGGATACGTTTGAACATATTTCCTGTACTCTCTTGGCGTTGCTTCAGAATTTCACTGACTTCTGGGTTTCCACACTGTGTTGCACTTGCTCTCCCAATCATTACACCCACGGCTACATCAACTTGATTTGTAGCTTGAAAGGGTTGTTTTAGTCAAACATAAAAGCTGCAGGAATAGATTTAAAGGTTACCTATCACTCTCTGTAATAATCAACAGGCAGATTTGCTCTTTTCTTCCTGAAGACTACAGTGCGTGCTAAGCTCTGTATATTTTTTGATTGGCATTAAGGCATCTGAAGTTGTGCGTTTTTAAAAGATAATTCATTTATTACACAGCATCAGTCAGTTTCCTATCAGCGCAGGTGGTAGCAGGCCAGAGGCAATAATATTGTCTTATTTCATTCCAAAGTACCAGACCCACCTGCCAATTGCATTGTTTCTGAGCAGCGTACCATACTTGTGGTTGATTCACAACATTGATTCTGACATATACCAGGAAGGCACTATCACACCCCTAGCACCCAGTAACACAGGAAAACAAATACCCACAGAACACAGTCATTCCATTATTCCAACTTGAATAATTGCAATGCTCTGTACATCAGGGGCCCTGTTCAGAAACCTTTCGTTAAAGTGGAATTTCTGGTGTTTTGATTACTTTTGACAGTGATTGCATTCCAACATTCAGAATGAAAGACTTTCCCTTAGATTTACCTGCAGTACAGAAGTGTTTTCATTAGAAAAAAGGAGATTGAGGGGGGGACCTGATTGAGGTCTACAAAATCATGAAGGGTATAGACAGGGTGGATAGAGATAAGCTTTTCATGAGGGTGAAGGATTCAATAACGAGAGGTCACCCTTTCAAGTGAGAGGTGAAAAGTTTAAGGGGGATACACGTAGCAAATACTTTACACAGAGGGTGGTAGGTGCCTGAAACACGTTGCCAGCAGAGGTAGTAGAGGCAGGCACGGTAGATTCATCTAAGATGTGACTGGACAGATGCATGAGTAGGTGGGGAGCAGAGGGATATGGATGCTTAGGAATTAGGCGGCAGGTTTAGACAGTGGATTTGGATCTGCTCAGGCTTGGAGGGCCGAAAGGCCTGTTCCTGGGCTGTAAATTTTTTTTGTTCTTTGTTTTAGTGATTCTCACAGCAGTATCTCGCACAGTACTGTTGTGCACACATTAGAATGTGAGGGTTTAAGTTGTAAGGCGAGGCTGAATAGCTTGTGACTTGTCTTCCTGGAGTGTAGTAGGTTGAGGGGTGACCTTGTAGTTTTGAACCCCCCTATCCTGGGAGGAAAACCTTGGGTATTCACCCTATCCATGCTCTTCATGATTTTATAAACCTCTATAAGGCCTCCCCTCAGCCTCCGATGCTCCAGGGAAATTAGCCCCAGCCTTTTCAGCCTCAAATTATAGCTCAAACCCTCCAGTCCCAGCAACACCTTTGTAAATCTTTTCTGCACCCTTTCAAGTTTATCATTCCAAGATACGTCATGGAGGATTGAATAATACATTTTTATCCTGGCCTTAATGACTAAAGACTTGTCCCAAGGGTTTGGCTTTCTGGAGGTTTTGTGTGACGGAGCAAGAAATAAAGCAGTGCAGGTCTTCAGGAAGGGAGCTGCAAGTGTGGCAGCAGAGACATGCAATACCCAACTTCCTACATTCATACAGCATCTTTATTGTCTTAAATCATCCCAAGAATCTTCACAGGTGCATCACGAAACAGTTATGACCAAAACAGAGATGCTAGGGCTGAGACAAAAACTTCGTTCAGAGATGTAGATTTTACGAAATGCCATAAAAGAGGCAAGTGAGGTGGAGAGGAGACAAGAATGAGAGAGGTTGTTCCAGAATTTGGGTCATAGACAATTGAAAGCATGGCTATAATCAGTGGGAGTATTGAAATTGGGAAATCTCAAGACCATGAGTGCAGATACTTGATAGGATTTCTCTCAGCACTTTGCCTTTATGAAAGCATAGCAATAAAATAATTACCACCATCATGGAGAGAAAGTAGCAAAAAAAACTTGTATTGCAATGAATGGTCCACCTATCTCTCACCGAACATAACTGCATGGAATAAAGAGGTCGCTAGGTAAGGCATGAGGTAAATGAACATTTCTTACGCATCAGCATTTCACCAGGCCAGGGTATTAGAGACATTATGGCAAATGTGCATAACATCACAGAGTAGAGAAGGAATCATTGTTGGGAATAAAGCTGCCATTCCCAGGGAGAGTGAAGGGATTGGTTTGTAAGTGAGAAGTGTGATGATGCTGCTTCTTTAACACGGTAATGTCGTCCTTGGTTTTTCCTTCAGGAGGGCGTAAAAGACACAGATTCTGAAATGTTTGGGGTTGATCTACTTGAAGAAGCTTTTAGATTAAAAAAAACACTTGTACAATGAAAGGGGAGTCGAGAGTGTGGTGCTAGAAAAGCACAGCTGGTCAGGCAGCATCCGAGGAGCAGGAGAATCAATGTTTCGGGCATAAGCCCTTCACTAGGAATGAGGCTTGTAGGCGAGCAGGCTGAGAGATAAATGGGAGGGGAATGGGGATGGGGCTGTGGGGGAAGGTAGCTGGGAATGTAATAGGTAGACGAAGATGGGGGAGCAGGTAATAGGTTGGAGGGTGAAGTGGATAGATGGGAAGAAGCGGCAAGTTCTCCCAGCTCAGCTTTTCTCTGGTTTGGTTTAGTTATAATAAGCTGTCAGTTATGAAGCTGCTGGATCCAAAAGAGCAGGTCCATGTTGATCCTCCCACTCTTTGACATTTCTCCTGTAAGACCCTGTGTTGGATTTTTCCTTTTCCTTTTGCAAAGGTGTGTTTATGGGGATTGTTGCAAGTATTTGGAACAGCATCATTAAGTTGGGATATTCTGCTGGGTTTTTGGAAAAGTCAAGTTATTCTATATTCTGCTCTCTTTTGTTTGTGTTTCATTTGGAAAGCTTGCAAATAAATTCTGTTTTGATTAAAATTCAGATGTTGAGCCAGTTGCATCACTCCTGGAATGTCCACTTTACACCCCTGAAAAAAACTGCAAAGTTAGGGTCCGAGCTAATTTCTTGAAATGTTTTGAGGGGGTTCTGGTATGGTCCATAACAGATGCCACATTAAAAATGGACAATCACAATCTCATCTCACAATGATATCTCTGAAATAACTCTGCACAGGCTGGTATCCTGTCACCAAGTCACCCTTTATTTACACATACACTATACAGGGGCTGTGACCAGTCAGTTCAGACTGCGGAGACTTTCTGAATGTCTTGTTTATACCTGTCAGCCATGGCTCCCTGACTGGCTCAGGTTAACAGCCCCAATCAAGGATTTCACAATCGATAAGATCTATTAGGTCCTTTTTCCAATCACTATGATCTCAATCACTTTGATTAGATTAGATTACATTACATTACAGTGTGGAAACAGGCCCTTCGGCCCAATAAGTCCACACCGCCCCACCGAAGCGCAACTCACCCATACCCCTACATTTACCCCTTACCTAACACTACAGGCAATTTAACATGGCCAATTCACCTGACCTGCACATCTTTGGACTGTGGGAGGAAACCGGAGCACCTGGAAGAAACCCACGCAGACACAGGGAGAACGTGCAAACTCCACACAGTCAGTCGCCTGAGGCGGGAATTGAACCCGGGTCTCAGGCACTGTGAGGCAGCAGCGCTAACCACTGTGCCACCGTGCCGCCCATGGTTCTGGAAAGATTCCCAGGATCAAAACTAAAATCAAACTGGGGCAAGCAATGACTCAAGAGTTTCCCACATCTGAATTGGAAGACTCTGCGTTCAGGCTCCAGTCCAGAGAGAACAGGGATAACTGCCCAGGTGACCGCTACTGTTGCCTTGTGGTGTTTATCATCTGGATCTATGTGCAATGTTTTTAAAGGATTGTTTAAAGAAGTTTGCTAATGCCAGTCTTCTTTTACCGTGGGCTCTAGCTAGTTGAGTAGTAGGCCGTGAATATATCAGCAAAGAGCATCTCCAGAAGTGCCACTTCTGTTTGACAACAAAGAGATAATGATAAGTACAACTTCGTGGCCATGATCTTAGGGAACTAGTCCACATACTCCTGCTCCCTCTGAAAGTCAGAGTGGACCTCCTCACACAGACTGTATGCAACATCATGGATGGAGTCAATGTAACATGAACATGAATCCCTTCATAATCATTACCTTATACAACAGCAGTAGGCTTTAGTCTCTGGAACTGAAGCAGCAGTGTCCATTGTATTGAGTCAGTCTTCCTGGTAATAGTTTATGAACATTTGCACATATAAAAAAGTGCTTTGAGGGAGAGTGTCAAGGTGTGTTGGTAGCGTCCGTACCTCTAGGCCAGACGAACCTAGTTGAAGTCCTACTATCTTGACTACAAGAGTAGCATCCAAATTGGTTTGATTTGTAATTTTCAGTAAGTGTCTTGATGGAATTGTCATGGGATAGGAAAGAACTATTTGGTTTGTCATGTCTGCCCTGCCCTCCCTCCCAAAGACATTCAGTTTGTTGGACATAAGTGGGCTGGGGTCAGTGGTTTGGATCCAACAAGCTGAATATCTTTGAGAGGGAGGCCTTCCCCACCCCCCCAACCAAGCTCTACAATTTGTAATAACTCTTTATTTGTTCCCTTGCAAAAGTCACAATGGACTCTGCCTCCAGAACACGTTGAGACTGTGCGCTCCATATCCTAACCACTCGCTGTGTGACACTACAGAAAATGGCCCAGACAATGTCCGGCTGGGTATAATGTACACATTAGCTACCTCAAGCACTGGTGAGTGAGAGAAAGAGGAAATAGGAACAGGAGCAGACCATTCAGCCCCTTAAACCTATTCTGGCACTTGGTTACATCATGGCCCACCTCTACTTCAACACTAATTGGTCCATTTCTGAGCCAAACAGAAAAAAATCAAGCAAGATTTGTCTTGAAAACCTCCCAGTATCCACCACCACTTTTAGGGAGACAGTTTTAGATGAATTAGGAGAAACTTAAATCATGAAAATATTAACACAAGAGGAAGCCATTCAGCCCTTGCTCCTTGTCTTGATATCACCTCTAACTGAAGTCCATCCAATCCAATTCCTTTTCTGTCTTTCACCAAAGGGATTAAAGGTCGCTATGCATTTGTCTAATTCCCTGTTACGTGTTGGATTGACTCAGCTCCAATAGCCACTCATTGAAATGCAGTCTGTTTCCTAATACGTCTTTGGATAGAAACAAGTTTTCTAATATTCCCTTCACGCTTTCAGGACTAATCCCAACATCCCCAGCCACTAATCTCACGATTCTTTTGAAGACTGAGAATGATCGAGTCACTGAATAATGATGCGTTCGGCGAACACCTCAAGGCAGCTCATCTCCACCATTAATTCAAAGATGTATTAAAAAAAAACACAAAATGAGACTGACATATTCTGGTTAAAAAGCAGAGTTTGAAAATTAATTAGACAATGAGTTGTCATTTAAAAATGGAAATTTCTACAGCAACTGGGTTACCGAGTGCTGTTGTCCCAGATATTGAACCAGTCTCCTAGTTGCATTTGTTTTCAGATTGCAATGATAACTTAAGAACAAATTAGAGGGCGGCACGGTGGCACAGTCGTTAGCACTGCTGCCTAACAGCGCCAGAGACCCGGGTTCAATTCCCGCCTCAGGCGACTCTCTGTGTGGAGTTTGCGCATTCTCCCCGTGTCTGCGTGGGTTTCCTCCGGGTGCTCCGGTTTCCTCCCACAATCCAAAAATGTGCAGGTTAGGTGAATTGACCATACTAAATTGTCCGTAGTGTTAGGTGAAGAGTTAAATGTAGGAGTATGGGTCTGGGTGGTATGCGGGTCGGTGTGGACTTGTTGGGCCGAAGGGCCTGTTTCCACACTGTAAGTAATCTAATCTAATCTAATCTAAACAAAGACCTGCAATGTGGGCGAGTTCAGGAGGTCAGTCAGTCCTGTCCTGCAGATTCCCATCTGCACAATATGTGTTGATGAATTCACCCTGTTCTTTATGGTGTTTTTATTCATTCATTGGATGGAAGCCTCCCTGGCTGGGCCAACAGTTATAACCCATCCCTAGTTGCCCTCCAGAAGGTGGTGGTGAATTGCCTTTCTGAAGCATTGAAGTCTTTGGGGTGCAGGGAGAGCCACAATGCTGTTAGGTAGGTAGTTCCAGGTCTTTGACCCAGCGACAGTGAAGGAACAGTGATATATTTCCCAGTCAGGATAAATGTATCTTGGAGGGGACCTTGCAGGTGGTGGTGTTCCCATGTATCTGCTGCCCTTGTTCTCCCAGGAGGTGGAAGCTGTGATGAAGTGATCGCTGACTAATACTACTGTAGATTACTCCTTTCATTGCTTTACTGATGATCGAGATTAGACAGATGGAGTAATAATTGACCGGGTGGGATTTGTCCTGCTTTTTGTGTACATTGTCGGACAGATGCCAGTGTTCTAACAGTACTGCAACAGCTTGGCTTGGGGAGCGGCAAGTTCTGGAGCACAAGTCTTCAGTCCTGTTGCCAAAATGTTGCCAGTGTCCAGAGCCTTTGCAGTATCCAGTGTCTCTAACCATTAATATTACATGGAGTGAACTTAATTGGCTGAAGACTGGCATCTGCAATGCTGGGCTTGGCACTTTTGGCTGAGGATTGCTGCGAATGCTTTAGCCAGTATCTTTTATACTGATGTGCTGGGCTCTTGAGGATGGCGACATTTGTGAAGCCTTCTCCTTCAGTGAGTTGTCTTATCATCCACTACCATTCACAACTGGATGTGGCAGGACTGCAAAGCTTAGATCTGATCTGTTGGTTGTGAGATCACCTAGTTCTGACTATCACTTGCTGTTAATGCAAGTAGTGCTGTTTGGTAGCTTCACCAGGTTGACACCTCATTTTCAGGTATGCTTGATATTGCTCATGGCATATCCTCCTGCACTTTACATTAAACAGGGTTGATCCCCTGGCTTGATGCTAATGGTTGTTGTTGTGGTTCTGTTCACCAAGCTGGGAATTTGTGTTGCAGACATTTCGTCCCCTGTCTAGGTGACATCCTCAGTGCTTGGGAGCCTCCTGTGAAGCGCTTCTGTGGTGTTTCCTCCGGCATTTATAGTGGTTTGTCTCTGCCACTTCCGGTTGTCAGTTCCAGCTGTCTGCTGCAGTGGCCGGTATATTGGGTCCAGGTCGATGTGCTTATTGATTGAATCTGTAGATGAGTGCCATGCCTCTAGGAATTCCCTGGCTGTTCTCTGTTTGGCTTGTCCTATAGTAGTAGTGTTGTCCCAGTCGAACTCATGTTGCTTGTCATCTGCGTGTGTGGCTACATGACAAGCAACATGAATTCAACTGGGACAGCACTACTATTATAGGACAAGCCAAACAGAGAACAGCCAGGGAATTCCTAGAGGCATGGCACTCATCCACAGATTCAATCAATAAGCACATCGACCTGGACCTAATATACCAGCCACTGCAACGGACAGCTGGAACTGACAACCAGAAGCGGCAGAGACAAACCACTATAAATGCCGGAGGAAAGATCACAGAAGCGCTTCACAGGAGGATGTCACCTAGACAGGGGACGAAATGTCTGCAACACAAATTCCCAACTCGGTGAACAGAACCACAGCAACGAGCACCCGAGCTACAAATCTTCTCACAAACTTTGAGCTAATGGTTGTGTGAGGGACGTGCAGGGGAGATTGTATTGGAGATTAATTCATGGATCCCAGACTAGCGTTTGAAATCTATACTATTTAGCATGATATTAGTGGCACACAACATGATTGAAAATATCTTCAACATGAAGGTAGAAATCCATCTCCACAGTGACTATGATGAGGTGAAAATCAAGTCCATTATTTGCTCTAGCAGGTTCCCTAGCTGCTGGGACCGAACTTGCTCAGTGAGTGCTCATGCACCCGCCCCATTCTTGGTAATGGTCAGTGAATTGCCCACTGTGTGGTCTTACCACTCTCAGTGCTTCCTCCAATTGGTGTTCAACATGGAGCAGCATTGATTCATCAGCACCTGAACTGGGTAATTAATGCTGGCCCAGTCAGTGAAGCTCATGATTTGGTTTTAAAAAAGTGGAGTACATGGCATTTTTCCTTTTATCAGACTTTTAATGGTTAGATATAAATGGGAGGTCACAGCTCAGCTTTTGTAGAGAACATTTAAAGAACAAACACATTTTGTGTGTGTATGTGTGTGTGTGTGTCTGTATGTGTGTGTGTGTGCCTGTCTGTGTATGTGTCTGTGTGTGTGTCTGTATGTGTGTGTGTCTGTGTGCCTGTCTGAGTGTGTGTCTGTATGTGTGTGTGTGTCTGTGTGCCTGTCTGTGTGTCTGTATGTGTGTGTGTGTGTCTGTATATGTGTGTGTGTCTGTATGTGTGTGTGTCTGTGTGCCTGTCTGTGTGTGTGTCTGTATGTGTGTGTGTGTGTCTGTGTGCCTGTCTCTGTGTGTGTGTCTGTGTGCCTGTCTGTGTGTGTGTGTGTTTGTATGTGTGTGTGTCTGTGTGCCTGTCTGTGTGTGCCTGTATGTGTGTGTCTGTATGTGTATGTGTGTCTGTCTGTGTGTGTGTGTGTCTGTATGTGTATGTGTGTGTGTGTCTGTGTGTGTATGTGTATGTGTGTGTGTGTGTGTGTCTGTGTGTGTGTGTCTGTATGTGTGTGTCTGTATGCCTATCTGTGTGTGTGGGGGGGGTATATGTACATGTCTGTGCAATCCAGAATCCATCGGCTATAGAACCGTACAACACAAGAACGGTCCCTTTGGCCCACGTTGATGGTTTTTAAATTAAGTTAGAGTTAGTTTGTAATTTCTACTTCATGGGGCAGTTAAAAGTTTATTTCTGACCCAGTGTACGTGCTTGAACATAAAAGTCTGCTTCCCTCCCTGTTATGTTGCTTTGTTTCTGAGCAATCCTGGTTCTCCAATGTGAAGGTTCAGTAGTATCACTGCTCACTGAGCACTAGGGATGTGACAACATTTGTTCTTTACAATACATTCTTCTCTTTTTTGCTCAAACACAAAACTATTACTTAAGATCACATGCCTCACAGTTCTGAGAACATGGTTAAAAGGACCAGCGCTATACCTAAGGTCATCTCCTTCATAGCAATAATAAGCATGGCGTGAAATGCTAATCAGGAAACAGTTTGGATCACATATAACGCAGCAGAGAAAGTTGAATCTTGATTGATTCCTGTAACTTTGAAGATATAAGCCTGGAGGAGTTGTTAATAATTATAGGGTGAAAATGGATGAAGAGTTTGTTGAAGGTTAAATTATTACCTTATCTAAACTGCACTCAATGCCTAATGATCTTCAGCCTTGCATTGTAACTTGGTCTCTGGCAATGCAATCTCTCATGCTGCATCATCTTTCCAGACAGGAGACATGGATGTGAAGGAAAATTAATTTGCTAAGTTGGGTACTGCAAAGATTCTGTTTGTGGGATATGGGCACCGACCAAGGGCAGTATTTATTATCCATATCAGTAGTTAGGGGTCAACTGCATTGGCTGTGGATGTTGGAGTCACATGGAGGCCAGATCAGGTAAGAATAGCAGATTTCCTTCCCTAACGGGTATTAGAGAACTTTATGGGGTGGATGTGACAATCCACAATAATTCCATAGTCACCCGTACACAAACTAGCTTTCAATTCCTGATTTTTACTAATGCAATTGAAACTCTACCTGAACTGAGACTTAAACCAATGTTACTAGAGCATTAACCTGGATTACTACTCCAGTAATATTAGTACGATCATACTGACTCCCTTACACAGAGACATAGTCATATTAGGGGTGTTTAGAAGAGTAAGAGGTGATTCTACTGAAATATAAATGTTTCTCAGGTCACTTTTGACAGGATAAATACAGAGAAGCTGTTTCTCCTTGTGAGAAAGTCTAAGACATCATCTCAAAATCATTCATTTAGGACAAAATCCAAGATTAGCTGCAGTAACTCATCAAAGCAGCATTTGCTAAAGATGTGACCTCTATCGCCTAACAAGACAAGGGCAGCAGATACGTGGGAGTACTACTAGCACAGCCACTCCTGTAACTTCCCCTCCAAACCACTCACCATCCTGGCTTGGAAGTATATTGCCGTTACTTAACTGCCATTGGGTCAGCATCCTGGGACTCCCTCCCTAACAGTATTGTGAGTGTACCTCTACCATAATGGACCCTGCAGTGGTCAAGGCAGCTCATCATCAATGTTCTTGAGGGCAATTGGTAATAGGCAATAAGCCCTGCTATAGCCAGTGGTGCACACATCCCATGAAAGGGTAGAAAGGGTAGAATGATGCCCTGTGCATCTAGTTGGTAGAGGTCTCAGGATTGGGAGACGTTGTGTCAGAGGTTATAAACCAGACCAACCCCCCTCAGAACATATCGAGGAGATAGCCTTACATTGATCCTATTTAAAGGTAGTTGTAAGGCACTGTGTTCCAGGTGTGATCCGATTGGTCAAACTATTCGACTTTAAGCAAAATACATTTTATCCTCACACTACTGCTAAACTACAAACGAAAAAGAAGAATTGGCATAACTTAAACTCTATTAAAACACTCAATAAAAATAATATATTAGTTAACTACTACTCATCAACTGTTCCAGTATAACAGCATCCCATAAACACACCCTTGGCAAAGGCAAATTCAGCAAAACAGATTTCCCTCTGGAATGCTCTGCCCCAGAGGGCAGTGGAGGCCTAGTCTCTGGATTCATTTAAGAAAGAGTTGGATAGAGCTCTCAAGGATAGTGGAATCAAGGGTTATGGAGATAAGGCAGGAACAGGATACTGATTAAGGATGATCAGCCATGATAATATTGAATGGTGGTGCAGGCTCGAAGGGCAGAATGGCCTACTCCTGCACCTATTGTCTATTGTCTATTGTCTCACGTACGACTTCCCCCAGTCTCGGAGAAAGGAAAAAACTAAATAAATGAATGAATCTAGCAGCAGAGGGAAAACTGCATCGAGCAGTTTCAACTCCAAAATCCCCAACTTCAACAACTGATAGCAAAAACCTAAACCCCTGTGTCTGTGTGAGCCTGGCTCCACTCACCCATGCTCACTTTTACTAATCTAAAAAGAAACAAAGCTATTTACTCTGCTTTTCCTGGGGTGGACACCTCAGCACCAGGTTTTCTAGGTTGGAAACAGAACAGAACAGATCCCTCTTAATCACCAGGGTGCCTTATGAGTTGCTGCAGTGCAAGTTAGAGCTAGCGCATACTGCTGGTGGTAAAGGTGGTGGAAATGTTGCTGATGAAGTGAAGTCTCATTATCCTGGATGATGTCACTCTTCTTGAGTGCCCTTGGAGCTGCACTCATCCAGGAAAATGGGGAGTATTTCAAAACACACTCCTGCCTTATGCGTTGCTTTGAGATATGAATAGTGAGGGCTACTGTTCAGAATTCCCAGCCTCTCACCTGTTCCAGTGGCCAATACCTTCATATGACTGATCCAATTCAGTTCCTGACCTATGGTAACACCCAGCAAGTTGATGGTGGGGCATTTGACAATGTGAATACTATTTGGTATCTAGAGGCTATGTTTGGATGCCATTTCAGTTGAGTTG
Source organism: Chiloscyllium plagiosum (assembly GCF_037043375.1). Taxonomy (NCBI): domain Eukaryota; kingdom Metazoa; phylum Chordata; class Chondrichthyes; order Orectolobiformes; family Hemiscylliidae; genus Chiloscyllium; species Chiloscyllium plagiosum. Next base: position 68,806,428 of record NW_028270157.1, read on the forward strand.
ATCATTGTCTGGCTGATGCAAATATTACTTGCAATTGTAATTTGATGCCTTGTTGATCCTCATTGAAAGTCCTGTGAAGAAGAGACCTTCTTACAAGGCCCAGTGAAGTAAAGTCTTGAAAGTGTTCCAGTTAATCAATTTTCTCATTATGAAGAGAATAATTTGTCCTTCACAGAAATGGCCAAAGATAGTCAACATCTTTATGACAATATAAAAAGAACTGGAGAAAAACAATTTTCAGATTGCATAAAAATAGCAAAATAACTCATCGCATATAATGAAAACAGTGTAGCAACAGAGATTTAAACATGAGCTAAATATACAAGGGTTTTTCATACTTTAGTTGACAGTGTTATCATTCACCTATAAGATGACGAACACTTCTGTGAATGATTCAGCAGGATGTTAAAATTAAGTACTTGTGGATATGTTTTCAAACCAATTCTGTCTCTTGAAGGGGAGAGAGGTAATTTAAGCAAAGATTGCATGCACACATTGGGGTACAATTCCATTGTCCTTTGGCACTTTCTGAGCATTGCATATGGGTATATCTCAAGCCTAATGTAGTGCTGTCTGTATGTTTCCAAAGTCAACATCAACAATAAAGTTCTGTATTGTATTAAGTCCAGAAGACATAGCTCCAATAGACTGTTTGAATTATTGGAATGTAGGAGGTACTGGTAACTAACAGCAGTAACTTGCCTTTATGTAGCCTCTTCAATTATGTAAAATGTTTCCCGATTCTTAATGAGTGCATCAGTAAACAATATATTTAAGTACAGCCAAGGTGACACCAAGAAGAAAGATCAGAAGCTTAGTTCAAAAGTCTGTTTTAAACTATGAGCTTCAAGAGGAGAAGAGAAGGCAATAGGCCTAGAGGTTTAGGGAGGGAATTCTAGTGCTGAATATCTGGGCAGCTGAAAGAGCAGCTACCCTCCAGATTAATTTACACAAAGTGTTGCCAAAAACAGTAAGAGTTATCTCACTATAGTTTGAAAAGATATAGGATGCAGATAGAAGTCATAGAAACAGGAGGAGACTCTATAATCCCTACTCCATTAAGATCACAAACAAACTTTTCAATTCCTTTCAACTTCCATCGTTCCTTTGTATCTCCTTAGGGAGCAAAAATCGTTAAGGTGATATCCACCTTAAAAGCAGTTATGTGATGTGAATGCTGCGAGGACATTATTCCTGAATCACTGATTTAGAATTAGGGGGCCTATTGGCCCAACACTCTATACTGCTGTTTATTTTCCTATCACCACACCTCATCTAAACCTCGCCCTAATTTTAATGACAATCTCCTCTTACTGTTGATATTCCCATCAGAGGAAACCATTTCTCCGGACCCACCCTGTTTAATCAATGACGGTAAGGTATTTGAGAACCAGCTCACCAGTAAATCAAAATGAATGAACATTTCTGTGAGAGAGTCTGCAATCAATTCAACTGGAACTTGCAGCTTATTACTGAACCCTTTCAACCCTCACTGCAATCTAATCGCTCGAGAGAAAGTGAAGTATTTCCTGCAGCTTTCACTTTGAGAGCTTTAAGGCACAGGTGGGGAGTCAGTGACCTGAAATGTAGACAAAAGGTAATGCTTGTCTGTCCTTCCATCACAGCCTAAAAGCCTGGGAAACATTGAACCTTATCTGATACACTCTGGTGTTTCGTTACAAGAATGGCTTTTGATACATTGTCGTTTATATGAGCATTGCAAACAGGAGCGTCATTGATTTTAAAAATAATGAGGCCTTTGTCAGGTGGCCTTTCCATGAGCCACAGTGAAATGGAAGATCTGGACAACCCATCACTGTCAAGCCCAGTCACTAAAATCAGGAGTTGACCTTACTCGCCTCACTCAGTCAACGTACAGGTGTAAATTTTAAATCAAATTTATCGGTAGACAGAAGCTCGCACTGTCATGTAAAAGGTCATGATGAGGAACCTTGGGAGATTCAACATTATTAGAATTAACTTCCTTTATTTTCCTTCTAGTGAACTTTACAGTTCTGTTCAGAGAGACCGAGAACCAAGCTTCACTATTCTAAATTGGCTCCCAATGGAGAAACAAGGGAATGTGAAGAGAGGCTGGAAATAGGTTTCAGTCAAACATGACTCAGACAGTTCGATTTTGGCACAAAACAAAAGACCTGCATTTATATAGCACCTTTAGACCATACAACATAGACGCTTCAGCCCATTTAGTCTGCAGTATCATTCAATGGGCCGATCTGATCATCCTCGGATCTGCTTCCTGCTTTTAGCTCATAACCCTTGATTCCCTCGCTGATTAAAAATCTATCTCGGCTTTGAATTTGGATTTAGTGACACAGCCTTGACAGCTCTCTGGAAAGAATTCTGCACTTTCACTCCCCAGGCAGAGAAGAAATTCCTCCTCAGCTCAGTCTTTTGTAGCCTACCCTGTATTTTGAGAGTATTCATAGAGTCATAAAGTTGTACAGCATGGAAACATACCCTGAGCTACAATTTGTCTATTCCGACTACATATCCTAAATTAACTTAGTCCCATTTGCCAGCACTTGGCCCATGTTCTTCTAAATCATTTCTGTTCATATACCCATCCAGATGCTTTTTAATGGTGTAATTGTACCAGCCTCCATCACTTCCTCAGGCAGCTCATTCAAAACACGGACCACCCTCAGCATCATAAAATTACTCCTTAGGTCCCTTTTAAATTTTTTCCCTCTCACCCTAAACCTATGCCCTCTAGTTCTGGCCTCCCCACTCCAGGGACTTTGTCTATTTAGCTTATCCATGCCCCTCATGATTTTATAAACCTCTATAAGGTCACCCCTCAGCCTCAGATGCTCCAAGGAAAACAGCCCCAGACTATTTAGCCTCTCTCTATAGTTCAAGCCTTCAGGTCCTGGACTTTCCTACAACGAGATACAAATTTTCCAAATTGACCCTGTGAGTTCCCCTCAGTACTGAGCTGGTAAATTCAACATGTCCCTTCTACTGACGGTTCTAACAGTTGTATTGATGTCGGACGCCAAACTTTGATTTATGAACCAACTCATTATCATCAGTTATTTTCGCTGCCAGTCTTGCAGTTTTAACTCTCTGCTCTTCCACATCACAAGAATGTTGCCAGGGTTGGAGGATTTGAACTATTTGCGTGCTGTACCTCTCTATGACTCTAAGTCACCCTTTATTTACACGTGGAGAGTCCTTGACCCTGATCCAGCTCCCTCAGAGCCAGCTCTCAGAGTGAACAGAACCCCTGACACTCCTGCTTAGTTTATTTATTTTTATTTTATTAAACAGTACAAGTTACAAACGAACAATTAACATGAACAGCCGTATACAAGAAACAGCAAATTTACAGAGGAAAGGGGCTGCAAACCAATTGACAGGGAAACGAGGACAAACCTCGAATCTCACCTTACATTATCAAGGAAACAGTGAACGCAATCACATACAGATAGTCCCAAAAACCGACCAATAAAACAGTGCATATAACACAGCCCACAGCCCCTGGCAATAATCCTGGTTTACATCTGTCAGCTAGGGCTCCCTGACTGGGTGAGGTTAACAGGTCGTCTAGCTGAACTTTGTACAATCACTACACAGTTTGTGTTGTTAATCATTCATTCATTTCTTACTTGCTTCCTCAATGCACAATTAGTGAGAAGACCATTGAAAATAAAGTTTTCTCTGAGTGAACAAATCTACTGTGATGTTGGAGGGAGCAAGCAGCAATACTGGGGATTGACACTTTACTCAGATTACTTTTCTATACTTCAAGATGGAATCCACCGCAAGCAGCCATCTCATTTCTAAACAGCACGGGCGAGGTTTGTCTGTCTGGGTCCCCAGGAAATGATTTAAATCTCAGCTGGAAAAGAAGCACATTGGTAATACTGCAAGTATACAGCATTCAGAATGCATGATGACAGTCAGAGACAAACAGAGTGAGAGAGAGAGATCCTGCCAGAGAGACATAGAGACGGACCGAGAGGAGAGCAAGGGCGAAAGACTGTGAAACAGAATGTGAGAGAGAGAGAGATCCTGACAGTGAGAGACAGAGAGGAGGAGAGAGACAGGGTGAAAAAGTGAGATAGAGAGACAGAGAGAGAGAGAGAGACACCATGAAAGAGAGAGATAATGATAGAGAGATCCAGACAGTGAGAGAGAGAGGAAGCGAAAGAGAGAGCTGCTGATAGTGTGAGAGAGAGAGAGAGAAAGTGAGAGAGAGAGAGAGTGAAAATAAAAGATCTTTACAGTGAGAGAGAGGGAGAGAGATCTGATGCTGAGAGACAGAGATAGAGAGAGTGAGAGAAAGAGAGGGAGTGATCTGATTGTGTGTGAGAAAGAGAGAGGGAGGTGAGAGAGTGAGAAAGATCCTGATAGTGAGAGACAGAGAGAGAGGGGAAGAGGGAGAGAGAGAAAGAGAGAGAGCGATAGCAGTATATTAACAAAGAAACAGCCTATCAGTAAAGACAATGGATCACTGAGCAGGGTCACTGTGGATTTATGGTGAGACTCTTGGTGGATGAAGATTGAAATGTATTGCTGACACTGAATCTTTATGTATAACTGAAGTAGAAATTGCTGTACAAGGATACTTTGATGTAGGTTTATGTAGTATAACATTTCCACGTTGTCGTGCTCAGCACTAATGGAATTGTCCGCTCTTCACACTCAGATAGTTACAGCTATATGCAGTCAGCACTCATTTCTGATCTGCCCACGGTTCCCAGCTCACTACAGCATCTTTCAAACATCAACATTGCTCAGAGATAGAATAGGGATTCAATGCTGCACTTCCACTTAGCTCAAATGTACTGTCTCCCCTGGTTCAGTTCATCATAACATGAATCCATACTCCCTCTGGTTTGCAAGCTGGCGCTTTGGACAATCAGTCTTTCTCTCGAGAGAACGTCGGCACGTTTATCACCGTGAGGTTATTCAGAGCAAATCCCACTGCTGGGTCAACCAAGATTCACCTTGTCACCTTGCTACAGGAATCCCTTACCCAGGGTACTGAACTCAACTGCTGATGTCCAATCATCATTGCCACTGGCCAATAGCAGTACTGGCACAGCCTGGCACAGAGAGAGCCATAACCACATTGGATGCCATATGCTACCTCTCATATAACAAAATAATACCGTCAAACTACGGCCATGCTATGTTTTGGAGTTACTCATGCTGGCTTGTTCGGGGTTGTCTTGTTAGTGCATCATGGACAGGGTTTCACATTTCCTCATTGTTTCCTTAAGTCCATAAAATGGGCTCTTTCCCACTATTGAATGTTCCTGTTGGATTAACACGATTTGATAAAATTCATTCATATCCAATTTCAGCATGGTATGGAAATGTGCACTTGTTTTGTCCTATCCGAGAGGGCGATGTATCCTGGGACATTGGGTAAGTTGAAGGAGGAGATAGACATATATTTAATTAGCAATGGGTTGAAGTATAATGGAGAGTGGGCAGGAAGGTGGAGCGGTGGCCCAAGACGAGATCAACGGTACAGACTCAAGGGGCTGAATGGCCTACTGTGGCTCCTAGTTCTTATGTACAAGATGATAAGAAATAGGCACAGCAGTTGCCTGCTTAAGACCAAGATGAGGAGGAATTTCTTTTAAGGATTGAGTGTCTTTGGAGCTTCTTGCTACAGAGAGCTATGAGGGCAGAGCCCATGTGTATATTTAAGAATAAGATAGATTCGCGATCAGTCGGTGAATCAAGTTCTGCCATGAAAGGATGGGAAAGTGGAAATGAGAATGTTGGATCATCCATGATCCTACTCATGATGTAGCAGGCTCGAGGAGCCGAATGGCCTACTCCTGATCCTTATGGTCCAATGGTGTGTCCCAAAGTTAGCAGGAATGGAGAAGTCGTCAGCTGGAGATTGTAACATCCAGGGCACAGGATCCTCTACTAGCTCTGACATTTGAACGCATCCAGTTAAAAAGTGGGACTCTTTGATAGGCCACCCAGATCAGTTCAAGGGTCATTGAACTACAGTGAAAGTTCAGTGAGAGTCATAGAGTCATAAAGTATGGAAACAGACCCTTCAGTCCAACCAGTCCATGCCAACCATAGTTCCAAGTAAGTAAGTCCCACCTGCCTGTGCTTGGCCCATATCCCTCCAAATATTTCTTATTCAGACACTTATCAAAATGTCTTTTAAATGTTACAACTGTACCTGCATCCATCACTTGCTCTGGAAATTCATGAACCACTCACTGTGAAAAAAATGGCCCCTCATGTCTTTTTTAAAAAATGTCCTCCTCTCACCTTAAAAAAATGCCCCTTATTCTTGAAATCCCCCACCCTAGGGAAAGGACACTTACCATTCACCTTTATCTATATCCCACAAGATTTTATAAACTTCTACAATGTCACCCCTCAACCTCGCACGCTCCAGTGAAAAAAGTCCCAGCCTGTACAGCCTCTCCTTATAACTCAAAATGTTCATTCCTGGCAAAATCCTCGTAAATGCTTTCTGAGCCCCCCACTAGATTAAGACAACAGCCTTGCCCTTCTGTTTGGCTCTAAAATGTCTCTCATTGTTACAACACGGGGTAAACCCCTCTGCTAACCTCACGCTGTAATCTGTTAAATTTCGAAAGGCAAAGAGCTATCCCAGATCTCACTAGTTAAAGAAGAAGTTAACAATTTTATTCTTTAAGTCCAAAAGAGACCATCAAACAACAATTATTTCCAACTCCTTTCTCTTAAGCCTATTTCTTACCTCCCACTCTACAACACTGGTCCGATAAATTCCCTCTTAAATTTATGGCCAAAAATCAATTTCAAACCCAGTTATTGTCTTCAGATGTCGAACATTTGCTGTAGATTTCTCTAAGGGAGTCTTCTGCTGCACAAGTTTCTTGTAGACAGGTATCTTTTAGAGAGTTATTCTGCTGGCAGTTGTTGCTTGCTTGGCTGCTCTTTGCTGTTCTCCCCCTAACTATTCAAAATGTCCAATTTTATACCCCAAACTATTGGATCATTCCATTGGTTTGATGTCATCCCAAACAGCAAAATTCAAATTCAATTGGATTTTGGTTTCTGGAGCATAATTTAAACTGCATGGCCGAATTTGAATTTGTTTTTGTTCCATGGCAATGCAACTCCAGTTATTTATTTCAACCAAATGTTACATTGTTAAATTGTTCAGCACACTCTGTGCTTCAATGATCCGTGTCAGCTTCCACTCTCTCTTAAAGGTACAGTACACACCTACACCTTCGTAACATTCATAAAAGCTTGAGAATTGAAATCTTACCAGAAGACTTAATTGCTGTAAGCCAATATTTCTTAAAGTGAGGATTCTGAATCAATACTACAGGCTCAACTTTAAGATGTGATACTCTGTTGAGTTTAATTGCTCTTCCTTGCATTCTAGGGGAATTTATATGTTTGGTTTTGTATTAGTGGACAGTGGGATATATTCATACAGTTTGAACCTGCTGTTGACAATTTCTGTATGTTGAATAGAGCGATTTTTAGAGATAAAACTAACTCTCCACTTGTTAACTCCAGGGACTTGGCTGGCTTAACTCTTCCACAATATTCTCAAGCAATATTCTTACACATTAAAATAATCTACAACTTCAAGTGTTTATCAAACAGTGCCAACCAGTACCAATCTTTTCACCAGAAAACACAAGCTGTCAGATGCATTTGATTATGCATGAATTAGCAGACATGATAATTCCTAAGATTTCGAGCAGTTTCTGGACTGGATTCTAAATCAAATGCAGAACTGGTTAGCACACTGCCCAATATATTGGAAGCACATCAGATCAAGTGTTAAACTGACAATAGATTGATAAGAAACAAATTATGTTCAATAGCCTCCATTGTCCAACATTTGATTTCAAGAACAAACAGGACTCTGGAGAGATTGCCCTTCAATAGCAGCTATCAACTCCCAGGAGAACATAGTAACATGCAGGCCATCCTTAAATGATGTGAACAATGCTATTATGGATGTTTACAGTTAGTCATTTGTGACAGAATTGTCAATCGTCTCTAAAATACTGAACTCCTTCAATGAAGAGGATTTGGTTTTAGAATGAGCAGTCTAAATCACTGTAGAAACAGAGTATAGAAACAATTCAAGGAACACTATTCAAGAGTTCAATTTAATGCAGAATATCAGAGTTATGGAGAGCACGTTTAATCATCTGACTAGAATCAACAGACTTCTCATCTGAACAATATATAGTAGAATCTCAATTATCCAAACAAGACGGTGGGGAGTGTTCTGTTCAGACAATTGATCGTTTGGATAATCAATCATTTGGATAATCAGTCTGATCATAAACAAGCAGTAATTTATGAGTGCTGGTTATCTGAACATTTCCCGATTATCTGGCCATGCATGCCATAATGCCATTTAACTGAATGCTGAGTTGCCCAATGTCATTTTAATGGGACTTTGAGATCTTGTTTGGATTATCCGAAATTTGGATAATCAATGTTCGGAAAAGTGAACTGTACACCATCAACATGAAATCCTGTGCACTCTAGAGCTATAATCACTTATCACAGGGTGGGGTTTCAAAACGACATATCAAACCTGTGCGGCCTTCCACCAACAATGTACACAGTGTAGCATAACCAGTCAATTCGCAAAAATGCAACCATCTGAAGGACATGCCAAGCAACAAATCAAACCATCAACACAACAACAATACCTGCCTTTGAATGAACCTTGAACATCTGATCAATACTGCAAGGGAACAAGATATTTTACACAGAGAACTACTGCACATGGATGGACTATTTCATTTCTTCCTCAGGGAACTAACAGTATCTGATGTTACTAATGGCTTAGAAGACGTATACACCTTGTAATTCTCGTGTGATCTTGTAGTTACATCCCCACAATTCCCGTCAGCCAGACTGATTAAATCTTTGATTCAACAGAAGCCAGCAGGGAGCAAAGGAGATCACTGACTTCATCTTAATTTTTCCATCTTTTGTTATAGAAGTTCCTGAACCACCTGCTGACATTCTTAAAGCAAATCAAAGCCTGGGGGGGGCAGGACGAAATAAGGATAAAATGTACAGTTAATGTTGTAAGAGCAGTAACCTAAGGAACTCATTTTAGAATGCGTCGAACTGTAAATCAATGATTGTGACAGAGGAGTAAAGCCTGGGGGAAGGGTGTTTTGTAAGGTTCTTCAAGATACCATGATGATGTCATAGAGCTGCACATCAGTGGTACAAATAGAACAGTGTGGGAGGAGTTACAACATTCTCGAACTTGACCATACAGGGACATGAACATAACAGAAAAAGATAGATTGATCTGTAGTTAATTTAATAACAAGAACAGAGCCCAGTTTATGGTCATACCGTCTATAGTGGTTTTAAAATATTCTTGTATGATAAATCATGTCACTTTGAAATCTAAACCTAATGACAGCTCCTAACTTTTCCTTCTCCTCGGTTATTCTTTCCTAAACACAAACTCAGGTGTGCCATCAAACCAAATGATATCTGAACTTCATCTCATGGCCTGCTTTGTGGATATTTGGGGAGGGCGGGTGAACTGGGGAAGAAGTCAATGTGAGTCACACTCAGGGTCCCGGCACACACTCACTCCTTCTCTCCGATGTTTTTGCACGCCCTCACTCACTCACTCATTCACACATTTTCCATCATACACTCATCCTCCATTCCTCACACACAGACTCTTACTCAATTACTCTCCATTCTTCACTCACTCATACACACACATTCTAATTCACTCTGCATTCTTCACTCACTCACACAATCTCACTCAATCACTCTCCATTCTTCACTCACTCACACACACACTCTCACTCACTCTCCAATCTTCACTCACTCATACACACACACTCTAACTCACTCTGCATTCTTCACTCACTCACACAATCTCACTCAATCACTCTGCATTCTTCACTCACTCATACACACACACACACTCTCACTCACTCTCCATTCTTCACTCACTCACACACACACACTCTCACTCAATCACTCTCCATTCTTCACTCACACACACACTCTCACTCAATCACTCTCCATTCTTCACTCACTCACACACACACACTCACTCAATCACTCACCATTCTTCACTCACACACACATTCTCACTCAATCACTCTCCATTCTTCACTCACACACACACACACTCACACTCAATCACTCTACATTCTTCACTCACTCACATACACAATCTCACCCAATCATTCTCCATTCTTCACTCAGTCACAAACACTCACACTCAATCACTGTCCTGTCGTCACTCACAAACACACACACGCACTCAATCACTCTCCATTCTTCACTCAGTCACACACACTCACACTCAATCACTCTCCATTCTTCACTCACTCACACACACTCACTCAATCACTCTCCATTCTTCACTCAGTCACACACACCCAATTACTCTCTCCATTCTTCATTCACACACACACACTCTCACTCAATCACTCTCCATTCTTCACTCACACACACTCTCACTCAATCACTCTCCATTCTTCACTCAGTCACTCACACTCTCACTCAATAACTCTCCATTCTTCACTCACACACAATCTCACTCAATCACTCTCCATTCTTCACTCACTCACACACACAGACACACTCAATCACTCTCCATTCTTCACAGTCACACAAACTCACACTCAATTACTCTCCATTCTTCATTCACTCACACTCAATCACTCTCCATTCTTCACTCACACACACACTCTCACTCAATAACTCCCCATTCTTCACTCACTCACACACACACTCACTCACTCAGTCTCCATTCTTCACTCAGTCACACACACACTCTCATTCAATCACTCTCCATTCTTCACTCACACACACACTCTCATTCAAACACTCTCCATTCTTCACTCACACACACGCACACTCACACTCAATCACTCTCCATTCTTCACTCACACACACACTCCCACTCAATCACTCTCCATTCTTCACTCACTCACACTCACTCAATCACTTACCATTCTACACTCACTCACACACTCTCACCCATTGTCCATTCTTCACTCAAACTCACACACACTCACAATCAATTACACTCCACTCTTCACTCAGTCACAAACATTCACACTCAATGACTCTCCATTCTTCACTCACACACACACACACACTCAATCACTCTCCATTCTTCACTCACTCACACACACACTCAATCACTCTCCATTCTTCATTCATTCGCACATATACTCTCACTCAATCACTCGCCAGTCTTCACTCACTCACACACAAACACACTCACTCAATCACTCTCCATTCTTCACTCACTCACACACACAGTCTCACTCAACATCTCTCCATTCTTTACAAACTCACACACACTCTCACCCAATCACTCTCCATTCTTCACTGACACACACACACTCACACTCAATCACTTTCCATTCTTCACTCACACTCACACACACACTCTCACTCAATCACTCTCCATTCCTCACTCAGTCACACACACACTCTCACTCAACCTCTTTCCATTCTTCACTCACTCACACACACACTCACTCAATCACTCTCCATTCTTCACTCACTCACGCACACACTCTCACTCAATCACTCTCCATTCTTCACTCACTCACACACACACACTCACTCAATCACTCTCCATTCTTCACTCACTCACACACACACACACTCACTCAATCACTCTCCATTCTTCACTCACTCACACACACACTCTCACTCAATCACTCTCCATTCTTCACTCACTCACACACACACTCACTCAATCACTCTCCATTCTTCACTCACTCACACACACACACTCACTCAATCACTCTCCATTCTTCACTCACTCACACACACACTCTCACTCAATCACTCTCCATTCTTCACTCACTCACACACACACACTCAATCACTCTCCATTCTTCACTCACTCACACACACACTCTCACTGAATCACTCTCCATTCTTCACTCACTCACACACACATTCTCACTCAATCACTCTCCATTCTTCACTCAGTCACACACACTCCCACTCAATCACTCTCCATTCTTCACTCAGTGACACACACTCACACTCAATCACTCTCCATTCTTCATTCACTCACACACAAACACTCAATCACTCTCCATGGATCACACACACACACTCACTCACTCTCCATTCTTCACTCACTCACACTCACACTCTCACTCAATCACGCTCCATTCTTCACTCACTCACACACACACTCAATCACTGTCCATTCTTCACTCACTCACACACACACTCTCACTCAATCACCCTCCATTCTTCACTCAGTCACTCACACTCACACTCACTCAATCACTCTCCATTCTTCACTCACTCACACACACATTCTCACTCAATCACTCACCATTCTTCACTCAGTCACACTCACTCTCACTCAATCACTCTCCATTCCTCACTCAGTCACACTCACTCTCACTCAATCACTCTCCATTCTTCACTCACTCACACACAAACACTGAATCACTCTCCATTCTTCACTCACACACACACACTTACACTCAATCATTCTCCATTCTTCACTCAAACACACACTTACAATCAATCACTCTCCATTCTTCACTCACACTCATCCACACACTCTCATTCACTCTCCATTCTTCACTCATTGAGACACACACACTGGCACTGAATCACTCTCCATTCTTCACTCAGTCGCACACACTCTCACTCAATCAGTCTCCATTCTTCACTCACTCACACACACTCTCACTCAATCACGCGCCATTCTTCACTCGCTCACACACACTCACTCTCCATTCTTCACTCACTCACACACACACACTCTCACTCAATCACTCTCCATTCTTCACTCACACACACACTCCCACTCAATCACTCTCCATTCTTCACTCACTCACACTCACTCAATCACTCTCCATTCTGCACTCACTCACATACTCTCACTCATTGTCCATTCGTCACTCAAACTCACACACACTCACAATCAATTACACTCCACTCTTCACTCAGTCACAAACTTTCACACTCAATCACTCTCCATTCTTCACTCACTCACACACAAACACTCACACTCAATCACTCTCCATTCTACACTCACTCACACATACACTCAATCACTCTCCATTCTTCACTCACTCGCACATACACTCTAACTCAATCACTCGCCAATCTTCACTCACTCACACACAAACACACTCACTCAATCACTCTCCATTCTTCACTCACTCACACACACAGTCTCACTCAACCTCTCTCCATTCTTCACTCACTCAAACACACTCTCACCCAATCACTCTCCATTCTTCACTGACACACACACACACACACTCACACTCAATCACTTTCCATTCTTCACTCACACTCTCACTCAATCACTCTCCATTCTTCACTCAGTAACACTCACTCTCACTCAACCTCTCTCCATTCTTCACTCACTCACACACACACACTCACTCAATCACTCTCCATTCTTCACTCACTCACACACACTCCCACTCAATCACTCTCCATTCTTCACTCAGTGACACACACTCACACTCAATCACTCTCCATTCTTCATTCACTCACACACAAACACTCAATCACTCTCCATGCATCACACACACACACTCACTCACTCTCCATTCTTCACTCACTCACACTCACACTCTCACTCAATCATGCTCCATTCTTCACTCACTCACACACACACTCAATCACTCTCCATTCTTCACTCACACACACACTTACAATCAATCACTCTCCATTCTTCACTCACACTAATCCACACACTCTCATTCACTCTCCATTCTTCACTCATTGAGACACACACACTGGCACTGAATCACTCTCCATTCTTCACTCAGTCGCACAAACTCTCACTCAATCACTCTCCATTCTTCACTCACTCACACACACTCTCACTCAATCACGCGCCATTCTTCACTCGCTCACACACTCACTCTCCATTCTTCACTCACTCACACACACACACTCTCACTCAATCACTCTCCATTCTTCACTCACACAAACACTCACACTCAATCACTCTCCATTCTTCACTCACTCACACACACACTCAATCACTCACCATTCTTCACTCACTCACACTCACACTCTCACTCAATAACTCGCCAGTCTTCACTCACTCACACACAAACACACTCACTCAATCACTCTCCATTCTTCACTCACTCACACACACAGTCTCACTCAACCTCTCTCCATTCTTCACTCACTCACACACACTCTCACCCAATCACTCTCCATTCTTCACTGACACACACACACACTCACACTCAATCACTTTCTATTCTTCACTCACATTCACACACACACTCTCACTCAATCACTCTCCATTCTTCACTCAGTCACACACACACTCTCACTCAACCTCTCTCCATTCTTCACTCACTCACACACACACACTCACTCAATCACTCTCCATTTTTCACTCACTCACACACACACTCTCACTCAATCACTCTCCATTCTTCACTCACTCACACACACATTCTCACTCAATCACTCTCCATTCTTCACTCAGTCACACACACTCCCACTCAATCACTCTCCATTCTTCACTCAGTGACACACACAAACACTCAATCACTCTCCATGCATCACACACACACACACACACTCACTCTCCATTCTTCACTCACTCACACTCACACTCTCACTCAATCACGCTCCATTCTTCACTCAAACACACACATACTCTCACTCAATCACTCTGCATTCTTCACTCACTCACACTCACACACTCAATCACTCTCCATTCTTCACTCACTCACACACACACTCTCACTCAATCACCCTCCATTCTTCACTCAGTCACTCACACTCACACTCACTCAATCACTCTCCATTCTTCACTCACTCACACACACATTCTCCCTCAATCACTCTCCATTCTTCACTCAGTCACACTCGCTCTCACTCAATCACTCACCATTCTTCACTCAGTCACACTCACTCTCACTCAATCACTCTCCATTCCTCACTCAGTCAAACTCACTCTCACTCAATCACTCTCCATTCTTCACTCAAACTCACACACACTCACACTCAATCCCTCGCCATTCTTCACTCAGTCACACACACTCTCACTCAATCACTCCCAATTCTTCACTCAGTCACACTCACACACACACTCAATCACTCTCCATTCTTCACTCACTCACACACACATTCTCACTCAATCACTCTCCATTCATCACTCTGTCGCACACACTCACACTCAATCACTCTGTCATACACACACTCTCAATCAACCACTCTCCATTCTTCACTCAGTCACACTCACTCCCACTTCATCACACGCCATTCTTCACTCGCTCACCGACACTCACTCTCCATTCTTCACTCACTCCCGCACACTCTCACTCAATCACTCTCCATTCTTCCCTCAGTCACACACACACACTCAATCACTCTCCATTCTTCACTCACTCACACACACACACTCACTCAATCACTCTCCATTCTTCACTCAGTCACTCACACTCACACTCACTCAATCACTCTCCATTCTTCACTCACTCACACACACATTCTCACTCCAGCACTCTCCATTCTTCACTCAGTCACACACACTCCCACTCAATCACTCTGCATTCTTCACTCAGTGACACACACTCACACTCAAGCACGCTCCATTCTTCATTCACTCACACACACACACTCAATCACTCTCCATGCCTCACACACACACACTCACTCTCCATTCTTCACTCACTCACACTCACACTCTCACTCAATCACTCTCCATTCTTCACTCACTCACACACATACTCTCACTCAATCACTCTCCATTCTTCACTCACACACACGCTCTCACTCAATCACCCTCCATTCTTCACTCAGTCACTCACATTCACTCAATCACTCTCCATTCTTCACTCACTCACGCACACATTCTCACTCAATCACTCTCCATTCTTCACTCAGTCACACTCGCTCTCACTCAATCACTCACCATTCTTCACTCAGTCACACTCACTCTCACTCAATCACTCTCCATTCCTCACTCAGTCACACTCACTCTCACTCAATCACTCTCCATTCTTCACTCAAACTCACACACACTCACACTCAATCACTCGCCATTCTTCACTCAGTCACACACACTCTCACTCAATCACTCCCAATTCTTCACTCAGTCACACTCACTCTCACTCAATCACTCTCCATTCTTCACTCAGTCACACACATACTCGCTCTCAATCACTCTAGATTGTCCACTCACTCACACATACACTCACTCAATCACTCTCCATTTATCACTCACACACACACACACTCTCCATTCTTCACTCACTCACGCACACATTCTCACTCAATCACTCTCCATTCTTCACTCAGTCACACTCGCTCTCACTCAATCACTCACCATTCTTCACTCAGTCACACTCACTCTCACTCAATCACTCTCCATTCCTCACTCAGTCACACTCACACTCACTCAATCACTCTCCATTCTTCACTCACTCACGCACACATTCTCACTCAATCACTCTCCATTCTTCACTCAGTCACACTCGCTCTCACTCAATCACTCACCATTCTTCACTCAGTCACACTCACTCACACTCAATCACTCTCCATTCCTCACTCAGTCACACTCACTCTCACTCAATCACTCTCCATTCTTCACTCAAACTCACACACACTCACACTCAATCACTCGCCATTCTTCACTCAGTCACACACACTCTCACTCAATCACTCCCAATTCTTCACTCAGTCACACTCACTCTCACTCAATCACTCTCCATTCTTCACTCACTCACACACACATTCTCACTCAATCACTCTCAATTCATCACTCAGTCGCACACACTCACACTCAATCACTCTGTCATACACACACTCTCACTCAACCACTCTCCATTCTTCACTCAGTCACACTCACTCCCACTTCATCACACGCCATTCTTCACTCGCTCACAGACACTCACTCTCCATTCTTCATTCACTCACACACACAGACTCTCACTCAATCACTCTCCATTCTTCACTTACACAGACACTCCCACTCAATCACTCTCCATTCTGCACTCACTCACACTCTCAGTCATTCTCCATTCTTCACTCAAACTCACACACACTCACAATCAATTGCACTCCACTCTTCACTCAGTCACAAACATTCACACTCAATCACTCTCCATTCTTCACTCACTCACACACACACTCTCACTCAATCACTCTCCATTCTTCACTCAGTTACACACACTCCCACTCAATCACTCTCCATTCTTCACTCAGTGACACACACTCACACTCAATCACTCTCCATTCTTCATTCACTCACACACACAGACACTCAATCACTCTCCATGCATCACACACACACACTCACTCACTCTCCATTCTTCACTCACTCACACTCACACTCTCACTCAACCACTCTCCATTCTTCACTCAGTCACACTCACGCTCACTTCATCACGCGCCATTCTTCACTCGCTCACACACACTCACTCTCCATCCTTCATTACTCACACACACACACTCTCACTCAATCACTCTCACTCACTCTCACGCCATTCTTCACTCACTCACAAACACTCTCACTCAATCACTCCCAATTCTTCACTCAGTCACACTCACTCTCACTCAATCACTCACCATTCTTCACTCAGTCACACACATACTCGCTCTCAATCACTCTACATTGTCCACTCACTCACACATACACTCACTCAATCACTCTCCATTTATCACTCACACACACACACAATCACTCTCCATTCTTCACACACTCACACTCACACTCTCACTCAATCACGCTGCATTTTTCACTCAGTCACACACATACTCGCTCTCAATCACTCTACATTGTCCACTCACTCACACATACACTCACTCAATCACTCTCCATTTATCACTCACACACACACACAATCACTCTCCATTCTTCACACACTCACACACACATTCTCACTCAATCACTCTCCATTCTTCACTCAGTCACACTCGCTCTCACTCAATCACTCACCATTCTTCACTCAGTCACACTCACTCTCACTCAATCACTCTCCATTCCTCACTCAGTCACACTCACTCTCACTCAATCACTCTCCATTCTTCACTCAAACTCACACACACTCACACTCAATCCCTCGCCATTCTTCACTCAGTCACACACACTCTCACTCAATCACTCCCAATTCTTCACTCAGTCACACTCACACACACACTCAATCACTCTCCATTCTTCACTCACTCACACACACATTCTCACTCAATCACTCTCCATTCATCACTCTGTCGCACACACTCACACTCAATCACTCTGTCATACACACACTCTCAATCAACCACTCTCCATTCTTCACTCACTCACACTCACTCCCACTTCATCACACGCCATTCTTCACTCGCTCACCGACACTCACTCTCCATTCTTCACTCACTCACACACACTCTCACTCAATCACTCTCCATTCTTCACTCAGTCACACACACACACTCAATCACTCTCCATTCTTCACTCACTCACACACACACACTCACTCAATCACTCTCCATTCTTCACTCAGTCACTCACACTCACGCTCACTCAATCACTCTCCATTCTTCACTCACTCACACACACATTCTCACTCCAGCACTCTCCATTCTTCACTCAGTCACACACACTCCCACTCAATCACTCTGCATTCTTCACTCAGTGACACACACTCACACTCAATCACTCTCCATTCTTCATTCACTCACACACACACACTCAATCACTCTCCATGCATCACACACACACACTCTCCATTCTTCACTCACTCACACTCACACTCTCACTCAATCACGCTCCATTCTTCACTCACTCACACACATACTCTCACTCAATCACTCTCCATTCTTCACTCATTCACACACTCTCACTCAATCACCCTCCATTCTTCACTCAGTCACTCACACTCACTCAATCACTCTCCATTCTTCACTCACTCACACACACATTCCCACTCAATCACTCTCCATTCTTCACTCAGTCACACTCGCTCTCACTCAATCACTCTCCATTCTTCATTCACTCACGCACACACAGTCAATCACTCTCCATGCATCACACACACACACTCACTCTCCATTCTTCACTCACTCACACTCACACTCTCACTCAATCACTCTCCATTCTTCACTCACTCACACTCACACACTCAATCACTCTCCATTCTTCATTCACTCACACACACGCTCTCACTCAATCACCCTCCATTCTTCACTCAGTCACTCACACTCACACTCACTCAATCACTCTCCATTCTTCACTCACTCACGCACACATTCTCATTCAATCACTCTCCATTCTTCACTCAGTCACACTCGCTCTCACTCAATCACTCACCATTCTTCACTCAGTCACACTCACTCTCACTCAATCACTCTCCATTCCTCACTCAGTCACACTCACTCTCACTCAATCACTCTCCATTCTTCACTCAAACTCACACACACTCACACTCAATCACTCGCCATTCTTCACTCAGTCACACACACTCTCACTCAATCACTCCCAATTCTTCACTCAGTCACACTCACTCTCACTCAATCACTCTCCATTCTTCACTCACTCACACACACATTCTCACTCAATCACTCTCAATTCATCACTCAGTCGCACACACTCACACTCAATCACTCTGTCATACACACACTCTCACTCAACCACTCTCCATTTTTCACTCAGTCACACTCACTCCCACTTCATCACACGCCATTCTTCACTCGCTCACAGACACTCACTCTCCATTCTTCATTCACTCACACACACAGACTCTCACTCAATCACTCTCCATTCTTCACTCACACACACATTCTCACTCAATCACTCTCAATTCATCACTCAGTCGCACACACTCACACTCAATCACTCTGTCATACACACACTCTCACTCAACCACTCTCCATTCTTCACTCAGTCACACTCACTCCCACTTCATCACACGCCATTCTTCACTCGTTCACAGACACTCACTCTCCATTCTTCATTCACTCACACACACAGACTCTCACTCAATCACTCTCCATTCTTCACTTACACAGACACTCCCACTCAATCACTCTCCATTCTGCACTCACTCACACTCTCAGTCATTCTCCATTCTTCACTCAAACTCACACACACTCACAATCAATTGCACTCCACTCTTCACTCAGTCACAAACATTCACACTCAATCACTCTCCATTCTTCACTCACTCACACACACACTCTCACTCAATCATTCTCCATTCTTCACTCAGTTACACACACTCCCACTCAATCACTCTCCATTCTTCACTCAGTGACACACACTCACACTCAATCACTCACCATTCTTCATTCACTCACACACACAGACACTCAATCACTCTCCATGCATCACACACACACACTCACTCCCTCTCCATTCTTCACTCACTCACACTCATACTCTCACTCAACCACTCTCCATTCTTCACTCAGTCACACTCACGCTCACTTCATCACGCGCCATTCTTCACTCGCTCACACACACTCACTCTCCATCCTTCATTACTCACACACACACACTCTCACTCAATCACTCTCACTCACTCTCACGCCATTCTTCACTCACTCACAAACACTCCCTCTCAATCACTCCCAATTCTTCACTCAGTCACACTCACTCTCACTCAATCACTCACCATTCTTCACTCAGTCACACACATACTCGCTCTCAATCACTCTACATTGTCCACTCACTCACACATACACTCACTCAATCACTCTCCATTTATCACTCACACACACACACAATCACTCTCCATTCTTCACACACTCACACTCACACTCTCACTCAATCACGCTGCATTTTTCACTCAGTCACACACATACTCGCTCTCAATCACTCTACATTGTCCACTCACTCACACATACACTCACTCAATCACTCTCCATTCCTCACTCACACACACACAATCACTCTCCATTCTTCACACACTCACACACACATTCTCACTCAATCACTCTCCATTCTTCACTCAGTAAGACTCACTCTCACTCAATCACTCACCATTCTTCACTCAGTCACACTCACTCTCACTCAATCACTCTCCATTCCTCACTCAGTCACACTCACTCTCACTCAATCACTCTCCATTCTTCACTCAAACTCACACACACTCACACTCAATCCCTCGCCATTCTTCACTCAGTCACACACACTCTCACTCAATCACTCCCAATTCTTCACTCAGTCACACTCACACACACACTCAATCACTCTCCATTCTTCACTCACTCACACACACATTCTCACTCAATCACTCTCCATTCATCACTCTGTCGCACACACTCACACTCAATCACTCTGTCATACACACACTCTCAATCAACCACTCTCCATTCTTCACTCACTCACACTCACTCCCACTTCATCACACGCCATTCTTCACTCGCTCACCGACACTCACTCTCCATTCTTCACTCACTCACACACACTCTCACTCAATCACTCTCAATTCTTCACTCAGTCACACACACACACTCAATCACTCTCCATTCTTCACTCACTCACACACACACACTCACTCAATCACTCTCCATTCTTCACTCAGTCACTCACACTCACGCTCACTCAATCACTCTCCATTCTTCACTCACTCACACACCCATTCTCACTCCAGCACTCTCCATTCTTCACTCAGTCACACACACTCCCACTCAATCACTCTGCATTCTTCACTCAGTGACACACACTCACACTCAATCACTCTCCATTCTTCATTCACTCACACACACACACTCAATCACTCTCCATGCATCACACACACACACTCACTCTCCATTCTTCACTCACTCACACTCACACTCTCACTCAATCACGCTCCATTCTTCACTCACTCACACACATACTCTCACTCAATCACTCTCCATTCTTCACTCATTCACACACTCTCACTCAATCACCCTCCATTCTTCACTCAGTCACTCACACTCACTCAATCACTCTCCATTCTTCACTCACTCACACACACATTCCCACTCAATCACTCTCCATTCTTCACTCAGTCACACTCGCTCTCACTCAATCACTCTCCATTCTTCATTCACTCACGCACACACAGTCAATCACTCTCCATGCATCACACACACACACTCACTCTCCATTCTTCACTCACTCACACTCACACTCTCACTCAATCACTCTCCATTCTTCACTCACTCACACTCACACACTCAATCACTCTCCATTCTTCATTCACTCACACACACGCTCTCACTCAATCACCCTCCATTCTTCACTCAGTCACTCACACTCACACTCACTCAATCACTCTCCATTCTTCACTCACTCACGCACACATTCTCACTCAATCACTCTCCATTCTTCACTCAGTCACACTCGCTCTCACTCAATCACTCACCATTCTTCACTCAGTCACACTCACTCTCACTCAATCACTCTCCATTCCTCACTCAGTCACACTCACTCTCACTCAATCACTCTCCATTCTTCACTCAAACTCACACACACTCACACTCAATCACTCGCCATTCTTCACTCAGTCACACACACTCTCACTCAATCACTCCCAATTCTTCACTCAGTCACACTCACTCTCACTCAATCACTCTCCATTCTTCACTCACTCACACACACATTCTCACTCAATCACTCTCAATTCATCACTCAGTCGCACACACTCACACTCAATCACTCTGTCATACACACACTCTCACTCAACCACTCTCCATTCTTCACTCAGTCACACTCACTCCCACTTCATCACACGCCATTCTTCACTCGCTCACAGACACTCACTCTCCATTCTTCATTCACTCACACACACAGACTCTCACTCAATCACTCTCCATTCTTCACTCACACACACATTCTCACTCAATCACTCTCAATTCATCACTCAGTCGCACACACTCACACTCAATCACTCTGTCATACACACACTCTCACTCAACCACTCTCCATTCTTCACTCAGTCACACTCACTCCCACTTCATCACACGCCATTCTTCACTCACTCACAGACACTCACTCTCCATTCTTCATTCACTCACACACACAGACTCTCACTCAATCACTCTCCATTCTTCACTTACACAGACACTCCCACTCAATCACTCTCCATTCTGCACTCACTCACACTCTCAGTCATTCTCCATTCTTCACTCAAACTCACACACACTCACAATCAATTGCACTCCACTCTTCACTCAGTCACAAACATTCACACTCAATCACTCTCCATTCTTCACTCACTCACACACACACTCTCACTCAATCATTCTCCATTCTTCACTCAGTTACACACACTCCCACTCAATCACTCTCCATTCTTCACTCAGTGACACACACTCACACTCAATCACTCTCCATTCTTCATTCACTCACACACACAGACACTCAATCACTCTCCATGCATCACACACACACTCACTCACTCTCCATTCTTCACTCACTCACACTCACACTCTCACTCAACCACTCTCCATTCTTCACTCAGTCACACTCACGCTCACTTCATCACGCGCCATTCTTCACTCGCTCACACACACTCACTCTCCATCCTTCATTACTCACACACACACACTCTCACTCAATCACTCTCACTCACTCTCACGCCATTCTTCACTCACTCACAAACACTCTCACTCAATCACTCCCAATTCTTCACTCAGTCACACTCACTCTCACTCAATCACTCACCATTCTTCACTCAGTCACACACATACTCGCTCTCAATCACTCTACATTGTCCACTCACTCACACATACACTCACTCAATCACTCTCCATTTATCACTCACACACACACACAATCACTCTCCATTCTTCACACACTCACACACACATTCTCACTCAATCACTCTCCATTCTTCACTCAGTAAGACTCACTCTCACTCAATCACTCACCATTCTTCACTCAGTCACACTCACTCTCACTCAATCACTCTCCATTCCTCACTCAGTCACACTCACTCTCACTCAATCACTCTCCATTCTTCACTCAAACTCACACACACTCACACTCAATCCCTCGCCATTCTTCACTCAGTCACACACACTCTCACTCAATCACTCCCAATTCTTCACTCAGTCACACTCACACACACACTCAATCACTCTCCATTCTTCACTCACTCACACACACATTCTCACTCAATCACTCTCCATTCATCACTCTGTCGCACACACTCACACTCAATCACTCTGTCATACACACACTCTCAATCAACCACTCTCCATTCTTCACTCACTCACACTCACTCCCACTTCATCACACGCCATTCTTCACTCGCTCACCGACACTCACTCTCCATTCTTCACTCACTCACACACACTCTCACTCAATCACTCTCCATTCTTCACTCAGTCACACACACACACTCAATCACTCTCCATTCTTCACTCACTCACACACACACACTCACTCAATCACTCTCCATTCTTCACTCAGTCACTCACACTCACGCTCACGCTCACTCAATCACTCTCCATTCTTCACTCACTCACACACACATTCTCACTCCAGCACTCTCCATTCTTCACTCAGTCACACACACTCCCACTCAATCACTCTGCATTCTTCACTCAGTGACACACACTCACACTCAATCACTCTCCATTCTTCATTCACTCACACACACACACTCAATCACTCTCCATGCATCACACACACACACTCACTCTCCATTCTTCACTCACTCACACTCACACTCTCACTCAATCACGCTCCATTCTTCACTCACTCACACACATACTCTCACTCAATCACTCTCCATTCTTCACTCATTCACACACTCTCACTCAATCACCCTCCATTCTTCACTCAGTCACTCACACTCACTCAATCACTCTCCATTCTTCACTCACTCACACACACATTCCCACTCAATCACTCTCCATTCTTCACTCAGTCACACTCGCTCTCACTCAATCACTCTCCATTCTTCATTCACTCACGCACACACAGTCAATCACTCTCCATGCATCACACACACACACTCACTCTCCATTCTTCACTCACTCACACTCACACTCTCACTCAATCACTCTCCATTCTTCACTCACTCACACTCACACACTCAATCACTCTCCATTCTTCATTCACTCACACACACGCTCTCACTCAATCACCCTCCATTCTTCACTCATTCACTCACACTCACACTCACTCAATCACTCTCCATTCTTCACTCACTCACGCACACATTCTCACTCAATCACTCTCCATTCTTCACTCAGTCACACTCGCTCTCACTCAATCACTCACCATTCTTCACTCAGTCACACTCACTCTCACTCAATCACTCTCCATTCCTCACTCAGTCACACTCACACTCACTCAATCACTCTCCATTCTTCACTCACTCACGCACACATTCTCACTCAATCACTCTCCATTCTTCACTCACTCACACACTCACTCTCACTCAATCACTCACCATTCTTCACTCAGTCACACTCACTCTCACTCAATCACTCTCCATTCCTCACTCAGTCACACTCACTCTCACTCAATCACTCTCCATTCTTCACTCAAACTCACACACACTCACACTCAATCACTCGCCATTCTTCACTCAGTCACACACACTCTCACTCAATCACTCCCAATTCTTCACTCAGTCACACTCACTCTCACTCAATCACTCTCCATTCTTCACTCACTCACACACACATTCTCACTCAATCACTCTTAATTCATCACTCAGTCGCACACACTCACACTCAATCACTCTGTCATACACACACTCTCACTCAACCACTCTCCATTCTTCACTCAGTCACACTCACTCCCACTTCATCACACGCCATTCTTCACTCGCTCACAGACACTCACTCTCCATTCTTCATTCACTCACACACACAGACTCTCACTCAATCACTCTCCATTCTTCACTCACACACACATTCTCACTCAATCACTCTCAATTCATCACTCAGTCGCACACACTCACACTCAATCACTCTGTCATACACACACTCTCACTCAACCACTCTCCATTCTTCACTCAGTCACACTCACTCCCACTTCATCACACGCCATTCTTCACTCGCTCACAGACACTCACTCTCCATTCTTCATTCACTCACACACACAGACTCTCACTCAATCACTCTCCATTCTTCACTTACACAGACACTCC
The DNA here is from genome assembly GCF_037043375.1 of Chiloscyllium plagiosum. Lineage (NCBI taxonomy): Eukaryota > Metazoa > Chordata > Chondrichthyes > Orectolobiformes > Hemiscylliidae > Chiloscyllium > Chiloscyllium plagiosum. The sequence goes on from NW_028270157.1 coordinate 68,832,488, forward strand.
CACTCAATCACTCTCCATTCTGCACTCACTCACACTCTCAGTCATTCTCCATTCTTCACTCAAACTCACACACACTCACAATCAATTGCACTCCACTCTTCACTCAGTCACAAACATTCACACTCAATCACTCTCCATTCTTCACTCACTCACACACACGCTCTCACTCAATCATTCTCCATTCTTCACTCAGTTACACACACTCCCACTCAATCACTCTCCATTCTTCACTCAGTGACACACACTCACACTCAATCACTCTCCATTCTTCATTCACTAACACACACAGACACTCAATCACTCTCCATGCATCACACACACACACTCACTCACTCTCCATTCTTCACTCACTCACACTCACACTCTCACTCAACCACTCTCCATTCTTCACTCAGTCACACTCACGCTCACTTCATCACGCGCCATTCTTCACTCGCTCACACACACTCACTCTCCATCCTTCATTACTCACACACACACACTCTCACTCAATCACTCTCACTCACTCTCACGCCATTCTTCACTCACTCACAAACACTCTCACTCAATCACTCCCAATTCTTCACTCAGTCACACTCACTCTCACTCAATCACTCACCATTCTTCACTCAGTCACACACATACTCGCTCTCAATCACTCTACATTGTCCACTCACTCACACATACACGCACTCAATCACTCTCCATTTATCACTCACACACACACACAATCACTCTCCATTCTTCACACACTCACACACACATTCTCACTCAATCACTCTCCATTCTTCACTCAGTAAGACTCACTCTCACTCAATCACTCACCATTCTTCACTCAGTCACACTCACTCTCACTCAATCACTCTCCATTCCTCACTCAGTCACACTCACTCTCACTCAATCACTCTCCATTCTTCACTCAAGCTCACACACACTCACACTCAATCACTCTCCATTCTTCATTCACTCACACACACACACTCAATCACTCTCCATGCATCACACACACACACTCTCCATTCTTCACTCACTCACACTCACACTCTCACTCAATCACGCTCCATTCTTCACTCACTCACACACATACTCTCACTCAATCACTCTCCATTCTTCACTCATTCACACACTCTCACTCAATCACCCTCCATTCTTCACTCAGTCACTCACACTCACTCAATCACTCTCCATTCTTCACTCACTCACACACACATTCCCACTCAATCACTCTCCATTCTTCACTCAGTCACACTCGCTCTCACTCAATCACTCTCCATTCTTCATTCACTCACGCACACACAGTCAATCACTCTCCATGCATCACACACACACACTCACTCTCCATTCTTCACTCACTCACACTCACACTCTCACTCAATCACTCTCCATTCTTCACTCACTCACACTCACACACTCAATCACTCTCCATTCTTCATTCACTCACACACACGCTCTCACTCAATCACCCTCCATTCTTCACTCAGTCACTCACACTCACACTCACTCAATCACTCTCCATTCTTCACTCACTCACGCACACATTCTCATTCAATCACTCTCCATTCTTCACTCAGTCACACTCGCTCTCACTCAATCACTCACCATTCTTCACTCAGTCACACTCACTCTCACTCAATCACTCTCCATTCCTCACTCAGTCACACTCACTCTCACTCAATCACTCTCCATTCTTCACTCAAACTCACACACACTCACACTCAATCACTCGCCATTCTTCACTCAGTCACACACACTCTCACTCAATCACTCCCAATTCTTCACTCAGTCACACTCACTCTCACTCAATCACTCTCCATTCTTCACTCACTCACACACACATTCTCACTCAATCACTCTCAATTCATCACTCAGTCGCACACACTCACACTCAATCACTCTGTCATACACACACTCTCACTCAACCACTCTCCATTTTTCACTCAGTCACACTCACTCCCACTTCATCACACGCCATTCTTCACTCGCTCACAGACACTCACTCTCCATTCTTCATTCACTCACACACACAGACTCTCACTCAATCACTCTCCATTCTTCACTCACACACACATTCTCACTCAATCACTCTCAATTCATCACTCAGTCGCACACACTCACACTCAATCACTCTGTCATACACACACTCTCACTCAACCACTCTCCATTCTTCACTCAGTCACACTCACTCCCACTTCATCACACGCCATTCTTCACTCGCTCACAGACACTCACTCTCCATTCTTCATTCACTCACACACACAGACTCTCACTCAATCACTCTCCATTCTTCACTTACACAGACACTCCCACTCAATCACTCTCCATTCTGCACTCACTCACACTCTCAGTCATTCTCCATTCTTCACTCAAACTCACACACACTCACAATCAATTGCACTCCACTCTTCACTCAGTCACAAACATTCACACTCAATCACTCTCCATTCTTCACTCACTCACACACACACTCTCACTCAATCATTCTCCATTCTTCACTCAGTTACACACACTCCCACTCAATCACTCTCCATTCTTCACTCAGTGACACACACTCACACTCAATCACTCACCATTCTTCATTCACTCACACACACAGACACTCAATCACTCTCCATGCATCACACACACACACTCACTCCCTCTCCATTCTTCACTCACTCACACTCATACTCTCACTCAACCACTCTCCATTCTTCACTCAGTCACACTCACGCTCACTTCATCACGCGCCATTCTTCACTCGCTCACACACACTCACTCTCCATCCTTCATTACTCACACACACACACTCTCACTCAATCACTCTCACTCACTCTCACGCCATTCTTCACTCACTCACAAACACTCCCTCTCAATCACTCCCAATTCTTCACTCAGTCACACTCACTCTCACTCAATCACTCACCATTCTTCACTCAGTCACACACATACTCGCTCTCAATCACTCTACATTGTCCACTCACTCACACATACACTCACTCAATCACTCTCCATTTATCACTCACACACACACACAATCACTCTCCATTCTTCACACACTCACACTCACACTCTCACTCAATCACGCTGCATTTTTCACTCAGTCACACACATACTCGCTCTCAATCACTCTACATTGTCCACTCACTCACACATACACTCACTCAATCACTCTCCATTCCTCACTCACACACACACAATCACTCTCCATTCTTCACACACTCACACACACATTCTCACTCAATCACTCTCCATTCTTCACTCAGTAAGACTCACTCTCACTCAATCACTCACCATTCTTCACTCAGTCACACTCACTCTCACTCAATCACTCTCCATTCCTCACTCAGTCACACTCACTCTCACTCAATCACTCTCCATTCTTCACTCAAACTCACACACACTCACACTCAATCCCTCGCCATTCTTCACTCAGTCACACACACTCTCACTCAATCACTCCCAATTCTTCACTCAGTCACACTCACACACACACTCAATCACTCTCCATTCTTCACTCACTCACACACACATTCTCACTCAATCACTCTCCATTCATCACTCTGTCGCACACACTCACACTCAATCACTCTGTCATACACACACTCTCAATCAACCACTCTCCATTCTTCACTCACTCACACTCACTCCCACTTCATCACACGCCATTCTTCACTCGCTCACCGACACTCACTCTCCATTCTTCACTCACTCACACACACTCTCACTCAATCACTCTCAATTCTTCACTCAGTCACACACACACACTCAATCACTCTCCATTCTTCACTCACTCACACACACACACTCACTCAATCACTCTCCATTCTTCACTCAGTCACTCACACTCACGCTCACTCAATCACTCTCCATTCTTCACTCACTACACACCCATTCTCACTCCAGCACTCTCCATTCTTCACTCAGTCACACACACTCCCACTCAATCACTCTGCATTCTTCACTCAGTGACACACACTCACACTCAATCACTCTCCATTCTTCATTCACTCACACACACACACTCAATCACTCTCCATGCATCACACACACACACTCACTCTCCATTCTTCACTCACTCACACTCACACTCTCACTCAATCACGCTCCATTCTTCACTCACTCACACACATACTCTCACTCAATCACTCTCCATTCTTCACTCATTCACACACTCTCACTCAATCACCCTCCATTCTTCACTCAGTCACTCACACTCACTCAATCACTCTCCATTCTTCACTCACTCACACACACATTCCCACTCAATCACTCTCCATTCTTCACTCAGTCACACTCGCTCTCACTCAATCACTCTCCATTCTTCATTCACTCACGCACACACAGTCAATCACTCTCCATGCATCACACACACACACTCACTCTCCATTCTTCACTCACTCACACTCACACTCTCACTCAATCACTCTCCATTCTTCACTCACTCACACTCACACACTCAATCACTCTCCATTCTTCATTCACTCACACACACGCTCTCACTCAATCACCCTCCATTCTTCACTCAGTCACTCACACTCACACTCACTCAATCACTCTCCATTCTTCACTCACTCACGCACACATTCTCACTCAATCACTCTCCATTCTTCACTCAGTCACACTCGCTCTCACTCAATCACTCACCATTCTTCACTCAGTCACACTCACTCTCACTCAATCACTCTCCATTCCTCACTCAGTCACACTCACTCTCACTCAATCACTCTCCATTCTTCACTCAAACTCACACACACTCACACTCAATCACTCGCCATTCTTCACTCAGTCACACACACTCTCACTCAATCACTCCCAATTCTTCACTCAGTCACACTCACTCTCACTCAATCACTCTCCATTCTTCACTCACTCACACACACATTCTCACTCAATCACTCTCAATTCATCACTCAGTCGCACACACTCACACTCAATCACTCTGTCATACACACACTCTCACTCAACCACTCTCCATTCTTCACTCAGTCACACTCACTCCCACTTCATCACACGCCATTCTTCACTCGCTCACAGACACTCACTCTCCATTCTTCATTCACTCACACACACAGACTCTCACTCAATCACTCTCCATTCTTCACTCACACACACATTCTCACTCAATCACTCTCAATTCATCACTCAGTCGCACACACTCACACTCAATCACTCTGTCATACACACACTCTCACTCAACCACTCTCCATTCTTCACTCAGTCACACTCACTCCCACTTCATCACACGCCATTCTTCACTCACTCACAGACACTCACTCTCCATTCTTCATTCACTCACACACACAGACTCTCACTCAATCACTCTCCATTCTTCACTTACACAGACACTCCCACTCAATCACTCTCCATTCTGCACTCACTCACACTCTCAGTCATTCTCCATTCTTCACTCAAACTCACACACACTCACAATCAATTGCACTCCACTCTTCACTCAGTCACAAACATTCACACTCAATCACTCTCCATTCTTCACTCACTCACACACACACTCTCACTCAATCATTCTCCATTCTTCACTCAGTTACACACACTCCCACTCAATCACTCTCCATTCTTCACTCAGTGACACACACTCACACTCAATCACTCTCCATTCTTCATTCACTCACACACACAGACACTCAATCACTCTCCATGCATCACACACACACACTCACTCACTCTCCATTCTTCACTCACTCACACTCACACTCTCACTCAACCACTCTCCATTCTTCACTCAGTCACACTCACGCTCACTTCATCACGCGCCATTCTTCACTCGCTCACACACACTCACTCTCCATCCTTCATTACTCACACACACACACTCTCACTCAATCACTCTCACTCACTCTCACGCCATTCTTCACTCACTCACAAACACTCTCACTCAATCACTCCCAATTCTTCACTCAGTCACACTCACTCTCACTCAATCACTCACCATTCTTCACTCAGTCACACACATACTCGCTCTCAATCACTCTACATTGTCCACTCACTCACACATACACTCACTCAATCACTCTCCATTTATCACTCACACACACACACAATCACTCTCCATTCTTCACACACTCACACACACATTCTCACTCAATCACTCTCCATTCTTCACTCAGTAAGACTCACTCTCACTCAATCACTCACCATTCTTCACTCAGTCACACTCACTCTCACTCAATCACTCTCCATTCCTCACTCAGTCACACTCACTCTCACTCAATCACTCTCCATTCTTCACTCAAACTCACACACACTCACACTCAATCCCTCGCCATTCTTCACTCAGTCACACACACTCTCACTCAATCACTCCCAATTCTTCACTCAGTCACACTCACACACACACTCAATCACTCTCCATTCTTCACTCACTCACACACACATTCTCACTCAATCACTCTCCATTCATCACTCTGTCGCACACACTCACACTCAATCACTCTGTCATACACACACTCTCAATCAACCACTCTCCATTCTTCACTCACTCACACTCACTCCCACTTCATCACACGCCATTCTTCACTCGCTCACCGACACTCACTCTCCATTCTTCACTCACTCACACACACTCTCACTCAATCACTCTCCATTCTTCACTCAGTCACACACACACACTCAATCACTCTCCATTCTTCACTCACTCACACACACACACTCACTCAATCACTCTCCATTCTTCACTCAGTCACTCACACTCACGCTCACTCAATCACTCTCCATTCTTCACTCACTCACACACACATTCTCACTCCAGCACTCTCCATTCTTCACTCAGTCACACACACTCCCACTCAATCACTCTGCATTCTTCACTCAGTGACACACACTCACACTCAATCACTCTCCATTCTTCATTCACTCACACACACACACTCAATCACTCTCCATGCATCACACACACACACTCACTCTCCATTCTTCACTCACTCACACTCACACTCTCACTCAATCACGCTCCATTCTTCACTCACTCACACACATACTCTCACTCAATCACTCTCCATTCTTCACTCATTCACACACTCTCACTCAATCACCCTCCATTCTTCACTCAGTCACTCACACTCACTCAATCACTCTCCATTCTTCACTCACTCACACACACATTCCCACTCAATCACTCTCCATTCTTCACTCAGTCACACTCGCTCTCACTCAATCACTCTCCATTCTTCATTCACTCACGCACACACAGTCAATCACTCTCCATGCATCACACACACACACTCACTCTCCATTCTTCACTCACTCACACTCACACTCTCACTCAATCACTCTCCATTCTTCACTCACTCACACTCACACACTCAATCACTCTCCATTCTTCATTCACTCACACACACGCTCTCACTCAATCACCCTCCATTCTTCACTCATTCACTCACACTCACACTCACTCAATCACTCTCCATTCTTCACTCACTCACGCACACATTCTCACTCAATCACTCTCCATTCTTCACTCAGTCACACTCGCTCTCACTCAATCACTCACCATTCTTCACTCAGTCACACTCACTCTCACTCAATCACTCTCCATTCCTCACTCAGTCACACTCACACTCACTCAATCACTCTCCATTCTTCACTCACTCACGCACACATTCTCACTCAATCACTCTCCATTCTTCACTCAGTCACACTCGCTCTCACTCAATCACTCACCATTCTTCACTCAGTCACACTCACTCTCACTCAATCACTCTCCATTCCTCACTCAGTCACACTCACTCTCACTCAATCACTCTCCATTCTTCACTCAAACTCACACACACTCACACTCAATCACTCGCCATTCTTCACTCAGTCACACACACTCTCACTCAATCACTCCCAATTCTTCACTCAGTCACACTCACTCTCACTCAATCACTCTCCATTCTTCACTCACTCACACACACATTCTCACTCAATCACTCTCAATTCATCACTCAGTCGCACACACTCACACTCAATCACTCTGTCATACACACACTCTCACTCAACCACTCTCCATTCTTCACTCAGTCACACTCACTCCCACTTCATCACACGCCATTCTTCACTCGCTCACAGACACTCACTCTCCATTCTTCATTCACTCACACACACAGACTCTCACTCAATCACTCTCCATTCTTCACTCACACACACATTCTCACTCAATCACTCTCAATTCATCACTCAGTCGCACACACTCACACTCAATCACTCTGTCATACACACACTCTCACTCAACCACTCTCCATTCTTCACTCAGTCACACTCACTCCCACTTCATCACACGCCATTCTTCACTCGCTCACAGACACTCACTCTCCATTCTTCATTCACTCACACACACAGACTCTCACTCAATCACTCTCCATTCTTCACTTACACAGACACTCCCACTCAATCACTCTCCATTCTGCACTCACTCACACTCTCAGTCATTCTCCATTCTTCACTCAAACTCACACACACTCACAATCAATTGCACTCCACTCTTCACTCAGTCACAAACATTCACACTCAATCACTCTCCATTCTTCACTCACTCACACACACGCTCTCACTCAATCATTCTCCATTCTTCACTCAGTTACACACACTCCCACTCAATCACTCTCCATTCTTCACTCAGTGACACACACTCACACTCAATCACTCTCCATTCTTCATTCACTCACACACACAGACACTCAATCACTCTCCATGCATCACACACACACACTCACTCACTCTCCATTCTTCACTCACTCACACTCACACTCTCACTCAACCACTCTCCATTCTTCACTCAGTCACACTCACGCTCACTTCATCACGCGCCATTCTTCACTCGCTCACACACACTCACTCTCCATCCTTCATTACTCACACACACACACTCTCACTCAATCACTCTCACTCACTCTCACGCCATTCTTCACTCACTCACAAACACTCTCACTCAATCACTCCCAATTCTTCACTCAGTCACACTCACTCTCACTCAATCACTCACCATTCTTCACTCAGTCACACACATACTCGCTCTCAATCACTCTACATTGTCCACTCACTCACACATACACGCACTCAATCACTCTCCATTTATCACTCACACACACACACAATCACTCTCCATTCTTCACACACTCACACACACATTCTCACTCAATCACTCTCCATTCTTCACTCAGTAAGACTCACTCTCACTCAATCACTCACCATTCTTCACTCAGTCACACTCACTCTCACTCAATCACTCTCCATTCCTCACTCAGTCACACTCACTCTCACTCAATCACTCTCCATTCTTCACTCAAGCTCACACACACTCACACTCAATCCCTCGCCATTCTTCACTCAGTCACACACACTCTCACTCAATCACTCCCAATTCTTCACTCAGTCACACTCACACACACACTCAATCACTCTCCATTCTTCACTCACTCACACACACATTCTCACTCAATCACTCTCCATTCATCACTCTGTCGCACACACTCACACTCAATCACTCTGTCATACACACACTCTCAATCAACCACTCTCCATTCTTCACTCACTCACACTCACTCCCACTTCATCACACGCCATTCTTCACTCGCTCACCGACACTCACTCTCCATTCTTCACTCACTCACACACACTCTCACTCAATCACTCTCCATTCTTCACTCAGTCACACACACACACTCAATCACTCTCCATTCTTCACTCACTCACACACACACACTCACTCAATCACTCTCCATTCTTCACTCAGTCACTCACACTCACGCTCACTCAATCACTCTCCATTCTTCACTCACTCACACACACATTCTCACTCCAGCACTCTCCATTCTTCACTCAGTCACACACACTCCCACTCAATCACTCTGCATTCTTCACTCAGTGACACACACTCACACTCAATCACTCTCCATTCTTCATTCACTCACACACACACACTCAATCACTCTCCATGCATCACACACACACACTCACTCTCCATTCTTCACTCACTCACACTCACACTCTCACTCAATCACTCCCAATTCTTCACTCAGTCACACACTTACTCTCACTCAATCACTCTCCATTCTTCATTCACTCACACACACGCTCTCACTCAATCACCTTCCATTCTTCACTCATTCACTCACACTCACACTCACTCAATCACTCTCCATTCTTCACTCACTCACGCACACATTCTCACTCAATCACTCACCATTCTTCACTCAGTCACACTCGCTCTCACTCAATCACTCACCATTCTTCACTCAGTCACACTCACTCTCACTCAATCACTCTCCATTCCTCACTCAGTCACACTCACACTCACTCAATCACTCTCCATTCTTCACTCACTCACGCACACATTCTCACTCAATCACTCTCCATTCTTCACTCAGTCACACTCGCTCTCACTCAATCACTCACCATTCTTCACTCAGTCACACTCACTCTCACTCAATCACTCTCCATTCCTCACTCAGTCACACTCACTCTCACTCAATCACTCTCCATTCTTCACTCAAACTCACACACACTCACACTCAATCACTCGCCATTCTTCACTCAGTCACACACACTCTCACACAATCACTCCCAATTCTTCACTCAGTCACACTCACTCTCACTCAATCACTCTCCATTCTTCACTCACTCACACACACATTCTCACTCAATCACTCTCAATTCATCACTCAGTCGCACACACTCACACTCAATCACTCTGTCATACACACACTCTCACTCAACCACTCTCCATTCTTCACTCAGTCACACTCACTCCCACTTCATCACACGCCATTCTTCACTCGCTCACAGACACTCACTCTCCATTCTTCATTCACTCACACACACAGACTCTCACTCAATCACTCTCCATTCTTCACTCACACACACATTCTCACTCAATCACTCTCAATTCATCACTCAGTCGCACACACTCACACTCAATCACTCTGTCATACACACACTCTCACTCAACCACTCTCCATTCTTCACTCAGTCACACTCACTCCCACTTCATCACACGCCATTCTTCACTCGCTCACAGACACTCACTCTCCATTCTTCATTCACTCACACACACAGACTCTCACTCAAACACTCTCCATTCTTCACTTACACAGACACTCCCACTCAATCACTCTCCATTCTGCACTCACTCACACTCTCAGTCATTCTCCATTCTTCACTCAAACTCACACACACTCACAATCAATTGCACTCCACTCTTCACTCAGTCACAAACATTCACACTCAATCACTCTCCATTCTTCACTCACTCACACACACACTCCCACTCAATCACTCTCCATTCTTCACTCAGTTGCACACACTCCCACTCAATCACTCTCCATTCTTCACTCAGTGACACACACTCACACTCAATCACTCTCCATTCTTCATTCACTCACACACACAGACACTCAATCACTCTCCATGCATCACACACACACACTCACTCACTCTCCATTCTTTACTCACTCACACTCACACTCTCACTCAACCACTCTCCATTCTTCACTCAGTCACACTCACGCTCACTTCATCACGCGCCATTCTTCACTCGCTCACACACACTCACTCTCCATCCTTCATTACTCACACACACACACTCTCACTCAATCACTCTCACTCACTCTCACGCCATTCTTCACTCACTCACAAACACTCTCACTCAATCACTCCCAATTCTTCACTCAGTCACACTCACTCTCACTCAATCACTCACCATTCTTCACTCAGTCACACACATAATCGCTCTCAATCACTCTACATTGTCCACTCACTCACACATACACTCACTCAATCACTCTCCATTTATCACTCACACACACACACAATCACTCTCCATTCTTCACACACTCACACTCACACTCTCACTCAATCACGCTGCATTTTTCACTCAGTCACACACATACTCGCTCTCAATCACTCTACATTGTCCACTCACTCACACATACACTCACTCAATCACTCTCCATTTATCACTCACACACACACACAATCACTCTCCATTCTTCACAAACTCACACACACATTCTCACTCAATCACTCTCCATTCTTCACTCAGTCACACTCGCTCTCACTCAATCACTCACCATTCTTCACTCAGTCACACTCACTCTCACTCAATCACTCTCCATTCCTCACTCAGTCACACTCACTCTCACTCAATCACTCTCCATTCTTCACTCAAACACACACACACTCACACTCAATCACTCGCCATTCTTCACTCACTCACACACACTCTCACTCAATCACTCCCAATTCTTCACTCAGTCACACTCACACACACACTCAATCACTCTCCATTCTTCACTCACTCACACACACATTCTCACTCAATCACTCTCCATTCATCACTCTGTCGCACACACTCACACTCAATCACTCTGTCATACACACACTCTCAATCAACCACTCTCCATTCTTCACTCACTCACACTCACTCCCACTTCATCACACGCCATTCTTCACTCGCTCACCGACACTCACTCTCCATTCTTCACTCACTCACGCACACTCTCACTCAATCACTCTCCATTCTTCACTCAGTCACACACACACACTCAATCACTCTCCATTCTTCACTCACTCACACACACACACTCACTCAATCAATCTCCATTCTTCACTCAGTCACTCACACTAACACTCACTCAATCATTCTCCATTCTTCACTCACTCACACACACATTCTCACTCCAGCACTCTCCATTCTTCACTCAGTCACACACACTCCCACTCAATCACTCTGCATTCTTCACTCAGTGACACACACTCACACTCAATCACTCTCCATTCTTCATTCACTCACACACACACACTCAATCACTCTCCATGCATCACACACACACACTCACGCTCCATTCTTCACTCACTCACACACATACTCTCACTCAATCACGCTCCATTCTTCACTCACTCACACACTCTCACTCAATCACCCTCCATTCTTCACTCAGTCACTCACACTCACTCAATCACTCTCCATTCTTCACTCACTCACACACACATTCCCACTCAATCACTCTCCATTCTTCACTCAGTCACACTCGCTCTCACTCAATCACTCTCCATTCTTCATTCACTCACGCACACACAGTCAATCACTCTCCATGCATCACACACACACACTCACTCTCCATTCTTCACTCACTCACACTCACACTCTCACTCAATCACTCTCCATTCTTCACTCACTCACACTCACACACTCAATCACTCTCCATTCTTCATTCACTCACACACACGCTCTCACTCAATCACCCTCCATTCTTCACTCAGTCACTCACACTCACACTCACTCAATCACTCTCCATTCTTCACTCACTCACACACACATTCTCACTCAATCACTCTCCATTCTTCACTCAGTCACACTCGCTCTCACTCAATCACTCACCATTCTTCACTCAGTCACACTCACTCTCACTCAATCACTCTCCATTCCTCACTCAGTCACACTCACTCTCACTCAATCACTCTCCATTCTTCACTCAAACTCACACACACTCACACTCAATCACTCGCCATTCTTCACTCAGTCACACACACTCTCACTCAATCACTCCCAATTCTTCACTCAGTCACACTCACTCTCACTCAATCACTCTCCATTCTTCACTCACTCACACACACATTCTCACTCAATCACTCTCAATTCATCACTCAGTCGCACACACTCACACTCAATCACTCTGTCATACACACACTCATACTCAACCACTCTCCATTCTTCACTCAGTCACACTCACTCCCACTTCATCACACGCCATTCTTCACTCGCTCACAGACACTCACTCTCCATTCTTCATTCACTCACACACACAGACTCTCACTCAATCACTCTCCATTCTTCACTTACACAGACACTCCCACTCAATCACTCTCCATTCTGCACTCACTCACACTCTCAGTCATTCTCCATTCTTCACTCAAACTCACACACACTCACAATCAATTGCACTCCACTCTTCACTCAGTCACAAACATTCACACTCAATCACTCTCCATTCTTCACTCACCCACACACACACTCTCACTCAATCACTCTCCATTCTTCACTCAGTGACACACACTCACACTCAATCACTCTCCATTCTTCACTCACTCACACACACAGACACTCAATCACTCTCCATGCATCACACACACAGACTCACTCACTCTCCATTCTTCACTCACTCACACTCACACTCTCACTCAACCACTCTCCATTCTTCACTCAGTCACACTCACGCTCACTTCATCACGCGCCATTCTTCACTCGCTCACACACACTCACTCTCCATCCTTCATTACTCACACACACACACTCTCACTCAATCACTCTCACTCACTCTCACGCCATTCTTCACTCACTCACAAACACTCTCACTCAATCACTCCCAATTCTTCACTCAGTCACACTCACTCTCACTCAATCACTCTCCATTCTTCACTCAGTCACACACATACTCGCTCTCAATCACTCTACATTGTCCACTCACTCACACATACACTCACTCAATCACTCTCCATTTATCACTCACACACACACACAATCACTCTCCATTCTTCACACACTCACACACACATTCTCACTCAATCACTCTCCATTCTTCACTCAGTAAGACTCACTCTCACTCAATCACTCACCATTCTTCACTCAGTCACACTCACTCTCACTCAATCACTCTCCATTCTTCACTCAAACTCACACACACTCACACTCAATCACTCGCCATTCTTCACTCACTCACAAACACTCTCACTCAATCACTCCCAATTCTTCACTCAGTCACACTCACTCTCACTCAATCACTCTCCATTCTTCACTCACTCACACACACACATTCTCACTCAATCACTCTCCATTCTTCACTCATTCGCACACACTCACACTCAATCACTCTGTCATACACACACTCTCACTCAACCACTCTCCATTCTTCACTCAGTCACACTCACGCTCACTTCATCACGCGCCAATCTTCACTCGCTCACACACACTCACTCTCCATCCTTCACTCACTCACACACACACACTCTCACTCAATCACTCTCCATTCTTCACTCACACAGACACTCCCACTCAAACACTCTCCATTCTGCACTCACTCACACACTCTCACTCATTCTCCATTCTTCACTCAAACTCACACACACTCACAATCAATTACACTCCACTCTTCACTCAGTCACAAACATTCACACTCAATGACTCTCCATTCTTCACTCACACACACACACAGTCAATCACTCTCCATTCTTCACTCACTCACACACACACTCTCACTCAATCTCTCTCCATTCTTCACTGACACACACACACACTCTCACTCAATAACTCTCCATTCTTCACTCACTCACACACACTCTCACTCAATCACTCTCCATTCTTCACTCACTCACACACACACACTCAATCACTCTCCACTCGTCACTCACTCACACACACGCTCTCACTCAATCACACTCCATTCTTCATTCAGTCACACACACTCTCACTCAATCACTCTCCATTCTTCACTCACTCACACACACACACTCAATCACTCTCCATTCTTCACTCACTCACACACACACTCTCACTCAATCACTCTCCATTCTTCACTCAGTCACTGCAACCCACACTCACTCAATCACTCTCCATTCTTCACTCACTCACACACTCACTCTCACTCAATCACTCACCATTCTTCACTCAGTCACACTCACTCTCACTCAATCACTCTCCATTCCTCACTCAGTCACACTCACTCTCACTCAATCACTCTCCATTCTTCACTCAAACTCACACACACACACTCAATCACTCGCCATTCTTCACTCAGTCACACACACTCTCACTCAATCACTCCCAATTCTTCACTCAGTCACACTCACTCACACTCAATCACTCTCCATTCTTCACTCAGTCAGACTCACTCTCACTCAATCACTCTCCATTCTTCACTCAGTCACACTCACTCTCACTCAATCACTCTCCATTCCTCACTCAGTCACACTCACTTTCACTCAACCACTCTCCAATCTTCACTCACTCACACACATACTCTCACTCACTCACTCTCCATTCTTCACTCACTCACACTCACACTCTCACTCAATCACTCGCCAGTCTTCACTCACTCACACACAAACACACTCACTCAATCACTCTCCTTTCTTCACTCGCTCACACACACAGTCTCACTCAACCTCTCTCCATTCTTCACTCACTCACACACACTCTCACCCAATCACTCTCCATTCTTCACTGACACACACACACTCACACTCAATCACTTTCCATTCTTCACTCACACTCACACACACACTCTCACTCAATCACTCTCCATTCTTCACTCAGTCACACACACACTCTCACTCAACCTCTCTCCATTCTTCACTCACTCACACACACACACTCACTCAATCACTCTCCATTCTTCACTCAGTCACACACATACTCTCACTCAATAACTCTCCATTCTTCACTCACTCACACACACATTCTCACTCAATCACTCTCCATTCTTCACTCAGTCACACACACTCCCACTCAATCACTCACCATTCTTCACTCAGTCACACTCACTCTCACTCAATCACTCTCCATTCCTCACTCAGTCACACTCACTCTCACTCAATCACTCTCCATTCTTCACTCAGTCACACACACTCTCACTCAATTACTGTCCATTCTTCACTCAAACTCACACACACTCACACTCAATCACTCTCCATTCTTCACTCACTCACACACACACTCAATCACTCTCCATTCTTCACTCACTTACACACACACTCTCACTCAATCACTCGCCATTCTTCACTCAGTCACACACACCCTCACTCAACCTCTCTCCATTCTTCACTCACTCACACACACTCTCACTCAATCACTCTCCATTCTTCACTCAGTCACACACACACTCAATCACACTCCATTCTTCACTCACTCACACACACACACTCACTCAATCAATCTCCATTCTTCACTCAGTCACTCACACATTCTCACTCCAGCACTCTCCATTCTTCACTCAGTCACACACACATTCTCACTCCAGCACTCTCCATTCTTCACTCAGTCACACACACTCCCACTCAATCACTCACCATTCTTCACTCAGTGACACACACTCACACTCAATCACTCACCATTCTTCATTCACTCACACACACACACTCAATCACTCTCCATGCATCACACACACACACCCTCACTCTCCATTCTTCACTCACTAACACTCACACGCTCACTCAATCACGCTCCATTCATCACTCACTCACTCACATACTCTCACTCAATCACTCTCCATTCTTCACTCAATCACACACACACACTCAATCACTCTCCATTCTTCACTCACTCACACACACACTCTCACTCAATCACTCTCCATTCTTCACTCAGTCACACTCACTCTCACTCAATCACTCTCCATTCCTCACTTAGTCACACTCACTCACTCAATCACTCTCCATTCTTCACTCAGTCACACACACTCTCACTCAATCACTGTCCATTCTTCACTCAAGCTCACACACACTCACACTCAATCACTCGTCATTCTACACTCAGTCACACACACTCTCACTCAATCACTCTCCATTCTTCACTCAGTCACACATACTCCCACTCAATCACTCTCCATTCCTCACTCAGTCACACACACACACTCACTCAATCACTCTCCATTCTTCACTCAATCACTCACACTCACACTCACTCAATCACTCTCCATTCTTCACTCACTCACACACACATTCTCACTCCAGCACTCTCCATTCTTCACTCAGTCACACACACTCCCACTCAATCACTCTCCATTCTTCACTCAGTGACACACACTCACACTCAATCACTCTCCATTCTTCATTCACTCACACACACACACTCAATCACTCTCCATGCATCACACACACACACTCACTCTCCATTCTTCACTCACTCACACTCACACTCTCACTCAATCACGCTCCATTCTTCACTCACTCACACACATACTCTCACTCAATCACTCTCCATTCTTCACTCACTCACACTCACACACTCAATCACCCTCCATTCTTCACTCAGTCACTCACACTCACACTCACTCAATCACTCTCCATTCTTCACTCACTCACACACTCACTCTCACTCAATCACTCTCCATTCTTCACTCAGTCACACTCGCTCTCACTCAATCACTCACCATTCTTCACTCAGTCACACTCACTCTCACTCAATCACTCTCCATTCTTCACTCACTCACACTCACTCTCACTCAATCACTCTCCATTCTTCACTCAAACTCACACACACTCACACTCAATCACTCGCCATTCTTCACTCAGTCACACACACTCTCACTCAATCACTCCCAATTCTTCACTCAGTCACACACTTACTCTCACTCAATCACTCTCCATTCTTCACTCACTCACACACACATTCTCACTCAATCACTCTCCATTCTTCATTCACTCACGCACACACAGTCAATCACTCTCCATGCATCACACACACACACTCACTCTCCATTCTTCACTCACTCACACTCACACTCTCACTCAATCACTCTCCATTCTTCACTCACTCACACTCACACACTCAATCACTCACCATTCTTCACTCAGTCACACTCACTCTCACTCAATCACTCACCATTCTTCACTCAGTGACACACACTCACACTCAATCACTCACCATTCTTCATTCACTCACACACACACACTCAATCACTCTCCATGCATCACACACACACACCCTCACTCTCCATTCTTCACTCACTAACACTCACACGCTCACTCAATCACGCTCCATTCATCACTCACTCACTCACATACTCTCACTCAATCACTCTCCATTCTTCACTCAATCACACACACACACTCAATCACTCTCCATTCTTCACTCACTCACACACACACTCTCACTCAATCACTCTCCATTCTTCACTCAGTCACACTCACTCTCACTCAATCACTCTCCATTCCTCACTTAGTCACACTCACTCACTCAATCACTCTCCATTCTTCACTCAGTCACACACACTCTCACTCAATCACTGTCCATTCTTCACTCAAGCTCACACACACTCACACTCAATCACTCGTCATTCTACACTCAGTCACACACACTCTCACTCAATCACTCTCCATTCTTCACTCAGTCACACATACTCCCACTCAATCACTCTCCATTCCTCACTCAGTCACACACACACACTCACTCAATCACTCTCCATTCTTCACTCAATCACTCACACTCACACTCACTCAATCACTCTCCATTCTTCACTCACTCACACACACATTCTCACTCCAGCACTCTCCATTCTTCACTCAGTCACACACACTCCCACTCAATCACTCTCCATTCTTCACTCAGTGACACACACTCACACTCAATCACTCTCCATTCTTCATTCACTCACACACACACACTCAATCACTCTCCATGCATCACACACACACACTCACTCTCCATTCTTCACTCACTCACACTCACACTCTCACTCAATCACGCTCCATTCTTCACTCACTCACACACATACTCTCACTCAATCACTCTCCATTCTTCACTCACTCACACTCACACACTCAATCACCCTCCATTCTTCACTCAGTCACTCACACTCACACTCACTCAATCACTCTCCATTCTTCACTCACTCACACACTCACTCTCACTCAATCACTCTCCATTCTTCACTCAGTCACACTCGCTCTCACTCAATCACTCACCATTCTTCACTCAGTCACACTCACTCTCACTCAATCACTCTCCATTCTTCACTCACTCACACTCACTCTCACTCAATCACTCTCCATTCTTCACTCAAACTCACACACACTCACACTCAATCACTCGCCATTCTTCACTCAGTCACACACACTCTCACTCAATCACTCCCAATTCTTCACTCAGTCACACACTTACTCTCACTCAATCACTCTCCATTCTTCACTCACTCACACACACATTCTCACTCAATCACTCTCCATTCTTCATTCACTCACGCACACACAGTCAATCACTCTCCATGCATCACACACACACACTCACTCTCCATTCTTCACTCACTCACACTCACACTCTCACTCAATCACTCTCCATTCTTCACTCACTCACACTCACACACTCAATCACTCACCATTCTTCACTCAGTCACACTCACTCTCACTCAATCACTCTCCATTCCTCACTCAGTCACACTCACACTCACTCAATCACTCTCCATTCTTCACTCACTCACGCACACATTCTCACTCAATCACTCTCCATTCTTCACTCAGTCACACTCGCTCTCACTCAATCACTCACCATTCTTCACTCAGTCACACTCACTCTCACTCAATCACTCTCCATTCCTCACTCAGTCACACTCACTCTCACTCAATCACTCTCCATTCTTCACTCAAACTCACACACACTCACACTCAATCACTCGCCATTCTTCACTCAGTCACACACACTCTCACTCAATCACTCCCAATTCTTCACTCAGTCACACTCACTCTCACTCAATCACTCTCCATTCTTCACTCACTCACACACACATTCTCACTCAATCACTCTCAATTCATCACTCAGTCGCACACACTCACACTCAATCACTCTGTCATACACACACTCTCACTCAACCACTCTCCATTCTTCACTCAGTCACACTCACTCCCACTTCATCACACGCCATTCTTCACTCGCTCACAGACACTCACTCTCCATTCTTCATTCACTCACACACACAGACTCTCACTCAATCACTCTCCATTCTTCACTCACACACACATTCTCACTCAATCACTCTCAATTCATCACTCAGTCGCACACACTCACACTCAATCACTCTGTCATACACACACTCTCACTCAACCACTCTCCATTCTTCACTCAGTCACACTCACTCCCACTTCATCACACGCCATTCTTCACTCGCTCACAGACACTCACTCTCCATTCTTCATTCACTCACACACACAGACTCTCACTCAATCACTCTCCATTCTTCACTTACACAGACACTCCCACTCAATCACTCTCCATTCTGCACTCACTCACACTCTCAGTCATTCTCCATTCTTCACTCAAACTCACACACACTCACAATCAATTGCACTCCACTCTTCACTCAGTCACAAACATTCACACTCAATCACTCTCCATTCTTCACTCACTCACACACACACTCTCACTCAATCACTCTCCATTCTTCACTCAGTTACACACACTCCCACTCAATCACTCTCCATTCTTCACTCAGTGACACACACTCACACTCAATCACTCTCCATTCTTCATTCACTCACACACACAGACACTCAATCACTCTCCATGCATCACACACACACACTCACTCACTCTCCATTCTTCACTCACTCACACTCACACTCTCACTCAACCACTCTCCATTCTTCACTCAGTCACACTCACGCTCACTTCATCACGCGCCATTCTTCACTCGCTCACACACACTCACTCTCCATCCTTCATTACTCACACACACACACTCTCACTCAATCACTCTCACTCACTCTCACGCCATTCTTCACTCACTCACAAACACTCTCACTCAATCACTCCCAATTCTTCACTCAGTCACACTCACTCTCACTCAATCACTCACCATTCTTCACTCAGTCACACACATACTCGCTCTCAATCACTCTACATTTTCCACTCACTCACACATACACTCACTCAATCACTCTCCATTTATCACTCACACACACACACAATCACTCTCCATTCTTCACACACTCACACTCACACTCTCACTCAATCACGCTGCATTTTTCACTCAGTCACACACATACTCGCTCTCAATCACTCTACATTGTCCACTCACTCACACATACACTCACTCAATCACTCTCCATTTATCACTCACACACACACACAATCACTCTCCATTCTTCACACACTCACATACACATTCTCACTCAATCACTCTCCATTCTTCACTCAGTAAGACTCACTCTCACTCAATCACTCACCATTCTTCACTCAGTCACACTCACTCTCACTCAATCACTCTCCATTCCTCACTCAGTCACACTCACTCTCACTCAATCACTCTCCATTCTTCACTCAAACTCACACACACTCACACTCAATCCCTCGCCATTCTTCACTCAGTCACACACACTCTCACTCAATCACTCCCAATTCTTCACTCAGTCACACTCACACACACACTCAATCACTCTCCATTCTTCACTCACTCACACACACATTCTCACTCAATCACTCTCCATTCATCACTCTGTCGCACACACTCACACTCAATCACTCTGTCATACACACACTCTCAATCAACCACTCTCCATTCTTCACTCACTCACACTCACTCCCACTTCATCACACGCCATTCTTCACTCGCTCACCGACACTCACTCTCCATTCTTCACTCACTCACACACACTCACTCAATCACTCTCCATTCTTCACTCAGTCACACACACACACTCAATCACTCTCCATTCTTCACTCACTCACACACACACACTCACTCAATCACTCTCCATTCTTCACTCAGTCACTCACACTCACGCTCACTCAATCACTCTCCATTCTTCACTCACTCACACACACATTCTCACTCCAGCACTCTCCATTCTTCACTCAGTCACACACACTCCCACTCAATCACTCTGCATTCTTCACTCAGTGACACACACTCACACTCAATCACTCTCCATTCTTCATTCAATCACACACACACACTCAATCACTCTCCATGCATCACACACACACACTCACTCTCCATTCTTCACTCACTCACACTCACACTCTCACTCAATCACGCTCCATTCTTCACTCACTCACACACATACTCTCACTCAATCACTCTCCATTCTTCACTCATTCACACACTCTCACTCAATCACCCTCCATTCTTCACTCAGTCACTCACACTCACTCAATCACTCTCCATTCTTCACTCACTCACACACACATTCCCACTCAATCACTCTCCATTCTTCACTCAGTCACACTCGCTCTCACTCAATCACTCTCCATTCTTCATTCACTCACGCACACACAGTCAATCACTCTCCATGCATCACACACACACACTCACTCTCCATTCTTCACTCACTCACACTCACACTCTCACTCAATCACTCTCCATTCTTCACTCACTCACACTCACACACTCAATCACTCTCCATTCTTCATTCACTCACACACACGCTCTCACTCAATCACCCTCCATTCTTCACTCAGTCACTCACACTCACACTCACTCAATCGCTCTCCATTCTTCACTCACTCACGCACACATTCTCACTCAATCACTCTCCATTCTTCACTCAGTCACACTCGCTCTCACTCAATCACTCACCATTCTTCACTCAGTCACACTCACTCTCACTCAATCACTCTCCATTCCTCACTCAGTCACACTCACTCTCACTCAATCACTCTCCATTCTTCACTCAAACTCACACACACTCACACTCAATCACTCGCCATTCTTCACTCAGTCACACACACTCTCACTCAATCACTCCCAATTCTTCACTCAGTCACACTCACTCTCACTCAATCACTCTCCATTCTTCACTCACTCACACACACATTCTCACTCAATCACTCTCAATTCATCACTCAGTCGCACACACTCACACTCAATCACTCTGTCATACACACACTCTCACTCAACCACTCTCCATTCTTCACTCCGTCACACTCACTCCCACTTCATCACACGCCATTCTTCACTCGCTCACAGACACTCACTCTCCATTCTTCATTCACTCACACACACAGACTCTCACTCAATCACTCTCCATTCTTCACTTACACAGACACTCCCACTCAATCACTCTCCATTCTGCACTCACTCACACTCTCAGTCATTCTCCATTCTTCACTCAAACTCACACACACTCACAATCAATTGCACTCCACTCTTCACTCAGTCACAAACATTCACACTCAATCACTCTCCATTCTTCACTCACCCACACACACACTCTCACTCAATCACTCTCCATTCTTCACTCAGTGACACACACTCACACTCAATCACTCTCCATTCTTCACTCACTCACACACACAGACACTCAATCACTCTCCATGCATCACACACACAGACTCACTCACTCTCCATTCTTCACTCACTCACACTCACACTCTCACTCAACCACTCTCCATTCTTCACTCACTCACACACACATTCCCACTCAATCACTCTCCATTCTTCACTCAAGCTCACACACACTCACACTCAATCACTCGTCATTCTACAGTCAGTCACACACACTCTCACTCAATCACTCTCCATTCTTCACTCAGTCACACATACTCCCACTCAATCACTCTCCATTCCTCACTCAGTCACACACACACACTCACTCAATCACTCTCCATTCTTCACTCAATCACTCACACTCACACTCACTCAATCACTCTCCATTCTTCACTCACTCACACACACATTCTCACTCCAGCACTCTCCATTCTTCACTCAGTCACACACACTCCCACTCAATCACTCTCCATTCTTCACTCAGTGACACACACTCACACTCAATCACTCTCCATTCTTCATTCACTCACACACACACACTCAATCACTCTCCATGCATCACACACACACACTCACTCTCCATTCTTCACTCACTCACACTCACACTCTCACTCAATCACGCTCCATTCTTCACTCACTCACACACATACTCTCACTCAATCACTCTCCATTCTTCACTCAGTCGCACACACTCACACTCAATCACTCTCCATTCTTCACTCAAACTCACACACACTTACACTCAATCACTCGCCATTCTTCACTCACTCACAAACACTCTCACTCAATCACTCTCCATTCTTCACTCAAACTCACACACACTCACACTCAATCATTCGCCATTCTTCACTCACTCACAAACACTCTCACTCAATCACTCCCAATTCTTCACTCAGTCACACTCACTCTCACTCAATCACTCTCCATTCTTCACTCACTCACACACACACATTCTCACTCAATCACTCTCCATTCTTCACTCAGTCGCACACACTCACACTCAATCACTCTGTCATACACACACTCTCACTCAACCACTCTCCATTCTTCACTCAGTCACACTCACGCTCACTTCATCACGCGCCATTCTTCACTCGCTCACACACACTCACTTTCCATCCTTCATTACTCACACACACACTCTCACTCAATCACTCTCACTCACTCTCACGCCATTCTTCACTCACTCACAAACACTCTCACTCAATCACTCCCAAGTCTTCACTCAGTCACACTCACTCTCACTCAATCACTCTCCATTCTTCACTCAGTCACACACATACTCGCTCTCAATCACTCTACATTGTCCACTCACTCACACATACACTCACTCAATCACTCTCCATTTATCACTCACACACACACACAATCACTCTCCATTCTTCACACACTAACACACACATTCTCACTCAATCACTCTCCATTCTTCACTCAGTAAGACTCACTCTCACTCAATCACTCACCATTCTTCACTCAGTCACACTCACTCTCACTCAATCACTCTCCATTCTTTACTCAAACTCACACACACTCACACTCAATCACTCGCCATTCTTCACTCACTCACAAACACTCTCACTCAATCACTCCCAATTCTTCACTCAGTCACACTCACTCTCACTCAATCACTCTCCATTCTTCACTCACTCACACACACACATTCTCACTCAATCACTCTCCATTCTTCACTCATTCGCACACACTCACACTCAATCACTCTGTCATACACACACTCTCACTCAACCACTCTCCATTCTTCACTCAGTCACACTCACGCTCACTTCATCACGCGCCAATCTTCACTCGCTCACACACACTCACTCTCCATCCTTCACTCACTCACACACACACACTCTCACTCAATCACTCTCCATTCTTCACTCACACAGACACTCCCACTCAAACACTCTCCATTCTGCACTCACTCACACACTCTCACTCATTCTCCATTCTTCACTCAAACTCACACACACTCACAATCAATTACACTCCACTCTTCACTCAGTCACAAACATTCACACTCAATGACTCTCCATTCTTCACTCACACACACACTCAATCACTCTCCTTTCTTCACTCACTCACACACAAACACTCACACTCAATCACTCTCCATTCTTCACTCACACACACACACAGTCAATCACTCTCCATTCTTCACTCACTCACACACACACTCTCACTCAATCTCTCTCCATTCTTCACTGACACACACACACACTCTCACTCAATAACTCTCCATTCTTCACTCACTCACACACACTCTCACTCAATCACTCTCCATTCTTCACTCACTCACACACACACACTCAATCACTCTCCACTCGTCACTCACTCACACACACGCTCTCACTCAATCACACTCCATTCTTCATTCAGTCACACACACTCTCACTCAATCACTCTCCATTCTTCACACAGTGACACACACTAACACTCAATCACTCTCCATTCTTCATTCACTCACACACACACACACTCAATCACTCTCCATGCATCACACACACACACACTCACTCACTCTCCATTCTTCACTCACTCACACTCACACTCTCACTCAATCACGCTTCATTCTTCACTCACTCACACACATACTCTCACTCAATCACTCTCCATTCTTCACTCACTCACACACACACACTCAATCACTCTCCATTCTTCACTCACTCACACACACACTCTCACTCAATCACTCTCCATTCTTCACTCAGTCACTCCAACCCACACTCACTCAATCACTCTCCATTCTTCACTCACTCACACACTCACTCTCACTCAATCACTCACCATTCTTCACTCAGTCACACTCACTCTCACTCAATCACTCTCCATTCCTCACTCAGTCACACTCACTCTCACTCAATCACTCTCCATTCTTCACTCAAACTCACACACACACACTCAATCACTCGCCATTCTTCACTCAGTCACACACACTCTCACTCAATCACTCCCAATTCTTCACTCAGTCACACTCACTCACACTCAATCACTCTCCATTCTTCACTCAGTCAGACTCACTCTCACTCAATCACTCTCCATTCTTCACTCAGTCACACTCACTCTCACTCAATCACTCTCCATTCCTCACTCAGTCACACTCACTTTCACTCAATCACTCTCCAATCTTCACTCACTCACACACATACTCTCACTCACTCACTCTCCATTCTTCACTCACTCACACTCACACTCTCACTCAATCACTCGCCAGTCTTCACTCACTCACACACAAACACACTCACTCAATCACTCTCCTTTCTTCACTCACTCACACACACAGTCTCACTCAACCTCTCTCCATTCTTCACTCACTCACACACACTCTCACCCAATCACTCTCCATTCTTCACTGACACACACACACTCACACTCAATCACTTTCCATTCTTCACTCACACTCACACACACACTCTCACTCAATCACTCTCCATTCTTCACTCAGTCACACACACACTCTCACTCAACCTCTCTCCATTCTTCACTCACTCACACACACACACTCACTCAATCACTCTCCATTCTTCACTCAGTCACACACACATACTCTCACTCAATCACTCTCCATTCTTCACTCACTCAGTCACACACACTCTCACTCAATCACTCCCAATTCTTCACTCAGTCACACACACTCCCACTCAATCACTCACCATTCTTCACTCAGTCACACTCACTCTCACTCAATCACTCTCCATTCCTCACTCAGTCACACTCACTCTCACTCAATCACTCTCCATTCTTCACTCAGTCACACACACTCTCACTCAATTACTGTCCATTCTTCACTCAAAAACACACATACTCACACTCAATCACTCTCCATTCTTCACTCACTCACACACACACTCAATCACTCTCCATTCTTCACTCACTTACACACACACTCTCACTCAATCACTCGCCATTCTTCACTCAGTCACACACACTCTCACTCAACCTCTCTCCATTCTTCACTCACTCACACACACTCTCACTCAATCACTCTCCATTCTTCACTCAGTCACACACACACTCAATCACACTCCATTCTTCACTCACTCACACACACACACTCACTCAATCAATCTCCATTTTTCACTCAGTCACTCACACTAACACTCACTCAATCATTCTCCATTCTTCACTCACTCACACACACATTCTCACTCCAGCACTCTCCATTCTTCACTCAGTCACACACACTCCCACTCAATCACTCTCCATTCTTCACTCAGTATCACACACTCACACTCAATCACTCTCCATTCTTCATTCACTCACACACACACACTCAATCACTCTCCATGCATCACACACACACACTCACTCTCCATTCTTCACTCACTCACACTCACACTCTCACTCAATCACGCTCCATTCTTCACTCACTCACACACATACTCTCACTCAATCACTCTCCATTCTTCACTCAATCACACTCACACACTCAATCACCCTCCATTCTTCACTCAGTCACTCACACTCACACTCACTCAATCACTCTCGATTCTTCACTCACTCACACACTCACTCTCACTCAATCACTCTCCATTCTTCACTCAGTCACACTCGCTCTCACTCAATCACTCACCATTCTTCACTCAGTCACACTCACTCTCACTCAATCACTCTCCATTCCTCACTCAGTCACACTCACTCTCACTCAATCACTCTCCATTCTTCACTCAAACTCACACACACTCACACTCAATCACTCGCCATTCTTCACTCAGTCACACACACTCTCACTCAATCACTCCCAATTCTTCACTCAGTCACACACTTACTCTCACTCAATCACTCTCCATTCTTCACTCACTCACACACACATTCTCACTCAATCACTCTCCATTCATCACTCAGTCGCACACACTCACACTCAATCACTCTGTCATACACACACTCTCACTCAACCACTCTCCATTCTTCACTCAGTCACACTCACTCCCACTTCATCACACACCATTCTTCACTCGCTCACAGACACTCACTCTCCATTCTTCATTCACTCACACACACAGACTCTCACTCAATCACTCTCCATTCTTCACTTACACAGACACTCCCACTCAATCACTCTCCATTCTGCACTCACTCACACACTCTCAGTCATTCTCCATTCTTCACTCAAACTCACACACACTCACACTCAATCACTCTCCATTCTTCACTCACTCACACACACACTCAATCACTCTCCATTCTTCACTCACTTACACACACACTCTCACTCAATCACTCGCCATTCTTCACTCAGTCACACACACCCTCACTCAACCTCTCTCCATTCTTCACTCACTCACACACACTCTCACTCAATCACTCACCATTCTTCACTCAGTCACACACACACTCAATCACACTCCATTCTTCACTCACTCACACACACACACTCACTCAATCAATCTCCATTCTTCACTCAGTCACTCACACACACATTCTCACTCAATCACTCTCCATTCATCACTCAGTCGCACACACTCACACTCAATCACTCTGTCATACACACACTCTCACTCAACCACTCTCCATTCTTCACTCAGTCACACTCACTCCCACTTCATCACACGCCATTCTTCACTCGCTCACAGACACTCACTCTCCATTCTTCATTCACTCACACACACAGACTCTCACTCAAACACTCTCCATTCTTCACTTACACAGACACTCCCACTCAATCACTCTCCATTCTGCACTCACTCACACTCTCAGTCATTCTCCATTCTTCACTCAAACTCACACACACTCACAATCAATTGCACTCCACTCTTCACTCAGTCACAAACATTCACACTCAATCACTCTCCATTCTTCACTCACCCACACACACACTTTCACTCAATCACTCTCCATTCTTCACTCAGTGACACACACTCACACTCAATCACTCTCCATTCTTCACTCACTCACACACACAGACACTCAATCACTCTCCATGCATCACACACACAGACTCACTCACTCTCCATTCTTCACTCACTCACACTCACACTCTCACTCAACCACTCTCCATTCTTCACTCAGTCACACTCACGCTCACTTCATCACGCGCCATTCTTCACTTGCTCACACACACTCACTCTCCATCCTTCATTACTCACACACACACACTCTCACTCAATCACTCTCACTCACTCTCATGCCATTCTTCACTCACTCACAAACACTCTCACTCAATCACTCCCAATTCTTCACTCAGTCACACTCACTCTCACTCAATCACTCTCCATTCTTCACTCAGTCACACACATACTCGCTCTCAATCACTCTACATTGTCCACTCACTCACACATACACTCACTCAATCACTCTCCATTTATCACTCACACACACACACAATCACTCTCCATTCTTCACACACTCACACTCACACTCTCACTCAATCACGCTGCATTTTTCACTCAGTCACACACATACTCGCTCTCAATCACTCTACATTGTCCACTCACTCACACATACACTCACTCAATCACTCTCCATTTATCACTCACACACACACACAATCACTCTCCATTCTTCACACACTCACACACACATTCTCACTCAATCACTCTCCATTCTTCACTCAGTAAGACTCACTCTCACTCAATCACTCACCATTCTTCACTCAGTCACACTCACTCTCACTCAATCACTCTCCATTCTTCACTCAAACTCACACACACTTACACTCAATCACTCGCCATTCTTCACTCACTCACAAACACTCTCACTCAATCACTCCCAATTCTTCACTCAGTCACACTCACTCTCACTCAATCACTCTCCATTCTTCACTCACTCACACACACACATTCTCACTCAATTACTCTCCATTCTTCACTCAGTCGCACACACTCACACTCAATCACTCTGTCATACACACACTCTCACTCAACCACTCTCCATTCTTCACTCAGTCACACTCACGCTCACTTCATCACGCGCCATTCTTCACTCGCTCACACACACTCACTCTCCATCCTTCATTACTCACACACACACTCTCACTCAATCACTCTCACTCACTCTCACGCCATTCTTCACTCACTCACAAACACTCTCACTCAATCACTCCCAAGTCTTCACTCAGTCACACTCACTCTCACTCAATCACTCTCCATTCTTCACTCAGTCACACACATACTCGCTCTCAATCACTCTACATTGTCCACTCACTCACACATACACTCACTCAATCACTCTCCATTTATCACTCACACACACACACAATCACTCTCCATTCTTCACACACTCACACACACATTCTCACTCAATCACTCTCCATTCTTCACTCAGTAAGACTCACTCTCACTCAATCACTCACCATTCTTCACTCAGTCACACTCACTCTCACTCAATCACTCTCCATTCTTTACTCAAACTCACACACACTCACACTCAATCACTCGCCATTCTTCACTCACTCACAAACACTCTCACTCAATCACTCCCAATTCTTCACTCAGTCACACTCACTCTCACTCAATCACTCTCCATTCTTCACTCACTCACACACACACACATTCTCACTCAATCACTCTCCATTCTTCACTCATTCGCACACACTCACACTCAATCACTCTGTCATACACACACTCTCACTCAACCACTCTCCATTCTTCACTCAGTCACACTCACGCTCACTTCATCACGCGCCAATCTTCACTCGCTCACACACACTCACTCTCCATCCTTCACTCACTCACACACACACACTCTCACTCAATCACTCTCCATTCTTCACTCACACAGACACTCCCACTCAAACACTCTCCATTCTGCACTCACTCACACACTCTCACTCATTCTCCATTCTTCACTCAAACTCACACAAACTCACAATCAATTACACTCCACTCTTCACTCAGTCACAAACATTCACACTCAATGACTCTCCATTCTTCACTCACACACACACACAGTCAATCACTCTCCATTCTTCACTCACTCACACACACACTCTCACTCAATCTCTCTCCATTCTACACACAGTGACACACACTAACACTCAATCACTCTCCATTCTTCATTCACTCACACACACACACACTCAATCACTCTCCATGCATCACACACACACACACTCACTCACTCTCCATTCTTCACTCACTCACACTCACGCTCTCACTCAATCACGCTTCATTCTTCACTCACTCACACACATACTCTCACTCAATCACTCGCCATTCTTCACTCACTCACACACACACACTCAATCACTCTCCATTCTTCACTCACTCACACACACACTCTCACTCAATCACTCTCCATTCTTCACTCAGTCACTGCAACCCACACTCACTCAATCACTCTCCATTCTTCACTCACTCACACACTCACTCTCACTCAATCACTCACCATTCTTCACTCAGTCACACTCACTCTCACTCAATCACTCTCCATTCCTCACTCAGTCACACTCACTCTCACTCAATCACTCTCCATTCTTCACTCAAACTCACACACACACACTCAATCACTCGCCATTCTTCACTCAGTCACACACACTCTCACTCAATCACTCCCAATTCTTCACTCAGTCACACTCACTCACACTCAATCACTCTCCATTCTTCACTCAGTCAGACTCACTCTCACTCAATCACTCTCCATTCTTCACTCAGTCACACTCACTCTCACTCAATCACTCTCCATTCCTCACTCAGTCACACTCACTTTCACTCAATCACTCTCCAATCTTCACTCACTCACACACATACTCTCACTC
Organism: Chiloscyllium plagiosum; assembly: GCF_037043375.1. NCBI lineage: Eukaryota > Metazoa > Chordata > Chondrichthyes > Orectolobiformes > Hemiscylliidae > Chiloscyllium > Chiloscyllium plagiosum. Next base: position 68,865,110 of record NW_028270157.1, read on the forward strand.
ACTCACTCTCCATTCTTCACTCACTCACACTCACACTCTCACTCAATCACTCGCCAGTCTTCACTCACTCACACACAAACACACTCACTCAATCACTCTCCTTTCTTCACTCACTCACACACACAGTCTCACTCAACCTCTCTCCATTCTTCACTCACTCACACACACTCTCACCCAATCACTCCCCATTCTTCACTGACACACACACACTCACACTCAATCACTTTCCATTCTTCACTCACACTCACACACACACTCTCACTCAATCACTCTCCATTCTTCACTCAGTCACACACACACTCTCACTCAACCTCTCTCCATTCTTCACTCACTCACACACACACACTCACTCAATCACTCTCCATTCTTCACTCAGTCACACACACATTCTCACTCAATCACTCTCCATTCTTCACTCAGTCACACACACTCCCACTCAATCACTCACCATTCTTCACTCAGTCACACTCACTCCCACTCAATCACTCTCCATTCCTCACTCAGTCACACTCACACTCACTCAATCACTCTCCATTCTTCACTCAGTCACACACACTCTCACTCAATTACTGTCCATTCTTAACTCAAACTCACACACACTCACACTCAATCACTCTCCATTCTTCACTCACACACACACACACTCAATCACTCTCCATTCTTCACTCACTTACACACACACTCTCACTCAATCACTCGCCATTCTTCACTCAGTCACTCACACCCTCACTCAACCTCTCTCCATTCTTCACTCACTCACACACACTCTCACTCAATCACTCTCCATTCTTCACTCAGTCACACACACACTCAATCACACTCCATTCTTCACTCACTCACACACACACACTCACACAATCAATCTCCATTCTTCACTCAGTCACTCACACTCACTCAATCATTCTCCATTCTTCACTCACTCACACACACATTCTCACTCCAGCACTCTCCATTCTTCACTCAGTCACACACACTCCCACTCAATCACTCACCATTCTTCACTCAGTGACACACACTCACACTCAATCACTCTCCATTCTTCATTCACTCACACACACACACTCAATCACTCTCCATGCATCACACACACACACCCTCACTCTCCATTCTTCACTCACTAACACTCACACTCTCACTCAATCACGCTCCATTCATCACTCACTCACTCACATACTCTCACTCAATCACTCTCCATTCTTCACTCAATCACACACATTCACTCAATCACTCTCCATTCTTCACTCACTCACACACACACTCTCACTCAATCACTCTCCATTCTTCACTCAGTCACACTCACTCTCACTCAATCACTCTCCATTCCTCACTTAGTCACACTCACTCACTCAATCACTCTCCATTCTTCACTCAGTCACACACACTCTCACTCAATCACTGTCCATTCTTCACTCAAACTCACACACACTCACACTCAATCACTCGTCATTCTATACTCAGTCACACACACTCTCACTCAATCACTCTCCATTCTTCACTCAGTCACACATACTCCCACTCAATCACCCTCCATTCCTCACTCAGTCACACACACACACTCACTCAATCACTCTCCATTCTTCACTCACTCACACACCCATTCTCACTCCAGCACTCTCCATTCTTCACTCAGTCACACACACTCCGACTCAATCACTCTCCATTCTTCACTCAGTGACACACACTCACACTCAATCACTCTCCATTCTTCATTCACTCACACACACACACTCAATCACTCTCCATGCATCACACACACACACTCACTCTCCATTCTTCACTCACTCACACTCACACTCTCACTCAATCACGCTCCATTCTTCACTCACTCACACACATACTCACACTCAATCACTCTCCATTCTTCACTCACTGACACACACATTCTCACTCAATCACTCTCCATTCATCACTCAGTCGCACACACTCACACTCAATCACTCTGTCATACACACACTCTCACTCAACCACTCTCCATTCTTCACTCAGTCACACTCACTCCCACTTCATCACACACCATTCTTCACTCGCTCACAGACACTCACTCTCCATTCTTCATTCACTCACACACACAGACTCTCACTCAATCACTCTCCATTCTTCACTTACACAGACACTCCCACTCAATCACTCTCCATTCTGCACTCACTCACACACTCTCAGTCATTCTCCATTCTTCACTCAAACTCACACACACTCACACTCAATCACTCTCCATTCTTCACTCACTCACACACACACTCAATCACTCTCCATTCTTCACTCACTTACACACACACTCTCACTCAATCACTCGCCATTCTTCACTCAGTCACACACACCCTCACTCAACCTCTCTCCATTCTTCACTCACTCACACACACTCTCACTCAATCACTCTCCATTCTTCACTCAGTCACACACACACTCAATCACACTCCATTCTTCACTCACTCACACACACACACTCACTCAATCAATCTCCATTCTTCACTCAGTCACTCACACTCACACTCACTCAATCATTCTCCATTCTTCACTCACTCACACACACATTCTCACTCCAGCACTCTCCATTCTTCACTCAGTCACACACACTCCCACTCAATCACTCACCATTCTTCACTCAGTGACACACACTCACACTCAATCACTCTCCATTCTTCATTCACTCACACACACACACTCAATCACTCTCCATGCATCACACACACACACCCTCACTCTCCATTCTTCACTCACTAACACTCACACTCTCACTCAATCACGCTCCATTCATCACTCACTCACTCACATACTCTCACTCAATCACTCTCCATTCTTCACTCAATCACACACACACACTCAATCACTCTCCATTCTTCACTCACTCACACACACACTCTCACTCAATCACTCTCCATTCTTCACTCAGTCACACTCACTCTCACTCAATCACTCTCCATTCCTCACTTAGTCACACTCACTCACTCAATCACTCTCCATTCTTCACTCAGTCACACACACTCTCACTCAATCACTGTCCATCCTTCACTCAAACTCACACACACTCACACTCAATCACTCGTCATTCTACACTCAGTCACACACACTCTCACTCAATCACTCCCAATTCTTCACTCAAACTCACACACACTCACACTCAATCACTCGTCATTTTACACTCAGTCACACATACTCCCACTCAATCACTCTCCATTCCTCACTCAGTCACACACACACACTCACTCAATCACTCTCCATTCTTCACTCAATCACTCACACTCACACTCACTCAATCACTCTCCATTCTTCGCTCACTCACACACACATTCTCACTCCAGCACTCTCCATTCTTCACTCAGTCACACACACTCCCACTCAATCACTCTCCATTCTTCACTCAGTGACACACACTCACACTCAATCACTCTCCATTCTTCATTCACTCACACACACACACTCAATCACTCTCCATGCATCACACACACACACTCACTCTCCATTCTTCACTTACTCACACTCACACTCTCACTCAATCACGCTCCATTCTTCACTCACTCACACACATACTCTCACTCAATCACTCTCCATTCTTCACTCACTCACACTCACACACTCAATCACCCTCCATTCTTCACTCACTCACACACTCACTCTCACTCAATCACTCTCCATTCTTCACTCAGTCACACTCGCTCTCACTCAATCACTCACCATTCTTCACTCAGTCACACTCACTCTCACTCAATCACTCTCCATTCCTCACTCAGTCACACTCACTCTCACTCAATCACTCTCCATTCTTCACTCAAACTCACACACACTCACACTCAATCACTCGCCATTCTTCACTCACTCACACACACTCTCACTCAATCACCCTCCATTCTTCACTCAGTCACACACTTACTCTCACTCAATCACTCTCCATTCTTCACTCACTCACACACACATTCTCACTCAATCACTCTCCATTCATCACTCAGTCGCACACACTCACACTCAATCACTCTGTCATACACACACTCTCACTCAACCACTCTCCATTCTTCACTCAGTCACACTCACTCCCACTTCATCACACACCATTCTTCACTCGCTCACAGACACTCACTCTCAATTCTTCATTCACTCACACACACAGACTCTCACTCAATCACTCTCCATTCTTCACTTACACAGACACTCCCACTCAATCACTCTCCATTCTGCACTCACTCACACACTCTCAGTCATTCTCCATTCTTCACTCAAACTCACACACACTCACAATCAATTGCACTCCACTCTTCACTCAGTCACAAACATTCACACTCAATCACTCTCCATTCTTCACTCACTCACACACACACTCTCACTCAATCACTCTCCATTCTTCACTCAGTCACACATACTCCCACTCAATCACCCTCCATTCCTCACTCAGTCACACACACACACTCACTCAATCACTCTCCATTCTTCACTCACTCACACACCCATTCTCACTCCAGCACTCTCCATTCTTCACTCAGTCACACACACTCCGACTCAATCACTCTCCATTCTTCACTCAGTGACACACACTCACACTCAATCACTCTCCATTCTTCATTCACTCACACACACACACTCAATCACTCTCCATGCATCACACACACACACTCACTCTCCATTCTTCACTCACTCACACTCACACTCTCACTCAATCACGCTCCATTCTTCACTCACTCACACACATACTCACACTCAATCACACTCCATTCTTCACTCACTGACACACACATTCTCACTCAATCACTCTCCATTCATCACTCAGTCGCACACACTCACACTCAATCACTCTGTCATACACACACTCTCACTCAACCACTCTCCATTCTTCACTCAGTCACACTCACTCCCACTTCATCACACACCATTCTTCACTCGCTCACAGACACTCACTCTCCATTCTTCATTCACTCACACACACAGACTCTCACTCAATCACTCTCCATTCTTCACTTACACAGACACTCCCACTCAATCACTCTCCATTCTGCACTCACTCACACACTCTCAGTCATTCTCCATTCTTCACTCAAACTCACACACACTCACACTCAATCACTCTCCATTCTTCACTCACTCACACACACACTCAATCACTCTCCATTCTTCACTCACTTACACACACACTCTCACTCAATCACTCGCCATTCTTCACTCAGTCACACACACCCTCACTCAACCTCTCTCCATTCTTCACTCACTCACACACACTCTCACTCAATCACTCTCCATTCTTCACTCAGTCACACACACACTCAATCACACTCCATTCTTCACTCACTCACACACACACACTCACTCAATCAATCTCCATTCTTCACTCAGTCACTCACACTCACACTCACTCAATCATTCTCCATTCTTCACTCACTCACACACACATTCTCACTCCAGCACTCTCCATTCTTCACTCAGTCACACACACTCCCACTCAATCACTCACCATTCTTCACTCAGTGACACACACTCACACTCAATCACTCTCCATTCTTCATTCACTCACACACACACACTCAATCACTCTCCATGCATCACACACACACACCCTCACTCTCCATTCTTCACTCACTAACACTCACACTCTCACTCAATCACGCTCCATTCATCACTCACTCACTCACATACTCTCACTCAATCACTCTCCATTCTTCACTCAATCACACACACACACTCAATCACTCTCCATTCTTCACTCACTCACACACACACTCTCACTCAATCACTCTCCATTCTTCACTCAGTCACACTCACTCTCACTCAATCACTCTCCATTCCTCACTTAGTCACACTCACTCACTCAATCACTCTCCATTCTTCACTCAGTCACACACACTCTCACTCAATCACTGTCCATCCTTCACTCAAACTCACACACACTCACACTCAATCACTCGTCATTCTACACTCAGTCACACACACTCTCACTCAATCACTCCCAATTCTTCACTCAAACTCACACACACTCACACTCAATCACTCGTCATTTTACACTCAGTCACACATACTCCCACTCAATCACTCTCCATTCCTCACTCAGTCACACACACACACTCACTCAATCACTCTCCATTCTTCACTCAATCACTCACACTCACACTCACTCAATCACTCTCCATTCTTCGCTCACTCACACACACATTCTCACTCCAGCACTCTCCATTCTTCACTCAGTCACACACACTCCCACTCAATCACTCTCCATTCTTCACTCAGTGACACACACTCACACTCAATCACTCTCCATTCTTCATTCACTCACACACACACACTCAATCACTCTCCATGCATCACACACACACACTCACTCTCCATTCTTCACTTACTCACACTCACACTCTCACTCAATCACGCTCCATTCTTCACTCACTCACACACATACTCTCACTCAATCACTCTCCATTCTTCACTCACTCACACTCACACACTCAATCACCCTCCATTCTTCACTCACTCACACACTCACTCTCACTCAATCACTCTCCATTCTTCACTCAGTCACACTCGCTCTCACTCAATCACTCACCATTCTTCACTCAGTCACACTCACTCTCACTCAATCACTCTCCATTCCTCACTCAGTCACACTCACTCTCACTCAATCACTCTCCATTCTTCACTCAAACTCACACACACTCACACTCAATCACTCGCCATTCTTCACTCACTCACACACACTCTCACTCAATCACCCTCCATTCTTCACTCAGTCACACACTTACTCTCACTCAATCACTCTCCATTCTTCACTCACTCACACACACATTCTCACTCAATCACTCTCCATTCATCACTCAGTCGCACACACTCACACTCAATCACTCTGTCATACACACACTCTCACTCAACCACTCTCCATTCTTCACTCAGTCACACTCACTCCCACTTCATCACACACCATTCTTCACTCGCTCACAGACACTCACTCTCAATTCTTCATTCACTCACACACACAGACTCTCACTCAATCACTCTCCATTCTTCACTTACACAGACACTCCCACTCAATCACTCTCCATTCTGCACTCACTCACACACTCTCAGTCATTCTCCATTCTTCACTCAAACTCACACACACTCACAATCAATTGCACTCCACTCTTCACTCAGTCACAAACATTCACACTCAATCACTCTCCATTCTTCACTCACTCACACACACACTCTCACTCAATCACTCTCCATTCTTCACTCAGTCACTCACACTCAAACTCACTCAATCACTCTCCATTCTTCACTCACACACACACTCCCACTCAATCACTCTCCATTCTTCACTTACACAGACACTCCCACTCAATCACTCTCCATTCTGCACTCACTCACACACTCTCAGTCATTCTCCATTCTTCACTCAAACTCACACACACTCACAATCAATTGCACTCCACTCTTCACTCAGTCACAAACATTCACACTCAATCACTCTCCATTCTTCACTCACTCACACACACACTCTCACTCAATCACTCTCCATTCTTCACTCAGTCACTCACACTCAAACTCACTCAATCACTCTCCATTCTTCACTCAGTCACACACACATTCTCACTCAATCACTCTCCATTCTTCACTCAGTCACACACACTCCCACTCAATCACTCTCCATTCTTCACTCAGTGACACACACTCACACTCAATCACTCTCCATTCTTCATTCACTCACACACACAGACACTCAATCACTCTCCATGCATCACACACACACACTCACTCACTCTCCATTCTTCACTCAATCACACTCACACTCTCACTCAATCACGCTCCATTTTTCACTCAGTCACACACAAACTCGCTCTCAATCACTCTACATTGTCCACTCACTCACACCTACACTCACTCAATCACTCTCCATTTATCACTCACACACACACACAATCACTCTCCATTCTTCACACACTCACACACACATTCTCACTCAATCACTCTCCATTCTTCACTCAGTAAGACTCCCTCTCACTCAATCACTCTCCATTCTTCACTCAAACTCACACACACTCACACTCAATCACTCGCCATTCTTCACTCACTCACACACACTCTCACTCAATCACTCCCAATTCTTCACTCACTAACACACACTCTCACTCAATCACTCCCAATTCTTCACTCAGTCACACACTTACTCTCACTCAATCACTCTCCATTCTTCACTCACTCACACACACATTCTCACTCAATCACTCTCCATTCATCACTCATTCGCACACACTCACACTCAATCACTCTGTCATACAGACACTCTCACTCAACCACTCTCCATTCTTCACTCAGTCACACTAACTCCCACTTCATCACACACCATTCTTCACTCGCTCACAGACACTCACTCTCCATTCTTCATTCACTCACACACACAGACTCTCACTCAATCACTCTCCATTCTTCACTTACACAGACACTCCCACTCAATCACTCTCCATTCTGCACTCACTCACACACTCTCAGTCATTCTCCATTCTTCACTCAAACTCACACACACTCACAATCAATTGCACTCCACTCTTCACTCAGTCACAAACATTCACACTCAATCACTCTCCATTCTTCACTCAGTCACTCACACTCAAACTCACTCAATCACTCTCCATTCTTCACTCAGTCACACACACTCCCACTCAATCACTCTCCATTCTTCACTCAGTCACACACACTCCCACTCAATCACTCTCCATTCTTCACTCAGTGACACACACTCACACTCAATCACTCTCCATTCTTCATTCACTCACACACACAGACACTCAATCACTCTCCATGCATCACACACACACACTCACTCACTCTACATTCTTCACTCAATCACACTCACACTCTCACTCAATCACGCTCCATTTTTCACTCAGTCACACACATACTCGCTCTCAATCACTCTACATTGTCCACTCACTCACACATACACTCACTCAATCACTCTCCATTTATCACTCACACACACACACAATCACTCTCCATTCTTCACACACTCACACACACATTCTCACTCAATCACTCTCCATTCTTCACTCAGTAAGACTCCCTCTTACTCAATCACTCTCCATTCTTCACTCAAACTCACACACACTCACACTCAATCACTCGCCATTCTTCACTCAGTCACACACACTCTCACTCAATCACTCCCAATTCTTCACTCAGTCACACACTTACTCTCACTCAATCACTCTCCATTCTTCACTCACTCACACACACATTCTCACTCAATCACTCTCCATTCATCACTCAGTCGCACACACTCACACTCAATCACTCTGTCATACACACACTCTCACTCAACCACTCTCCATTCTTCACTCACTAACACTCACACTCTCACTCAATCACGCTCCATTCTTCACTCACTCACACACACACTCTCACTCAATCACTCTCCATTCTTCACTCAGTCACACTCACTCTCACTCAATCACTCTCCATTCCTCACTTAGTCACACTCACTCACTCAATCACTCTCCATTCTTCACTCAGTCACACACACTATCACTCAATCACTGTCCATTCTTCACTGAAAATCACACACACTCACACTCAATCACTCGTCATTCTACACTCAGTCACACACACTCTCACTCAATCACTCCCAATTCTTCACTCAGTCACACATACTCCCACTCAATCACTCTCCATTCCTCACTCAGTCACACACACACACTCACTCAAACACTCTCCATTCTTCACTCAATCACTCACACTCACACTCACTCAATCACTCTCCATTCTTCACTCACTCACACACACATTCTCACTCCAGCACTCTCCATTCTTCACTCAGTCACACACACTCCCACTCAATCACTCTCCATTCTTCACTCAGTGACACACACTCACACTCAATCACTCTCCATTCTTCATTCACTCACACACACACACTCAATCACTCTCCATGCATCACACACACACACTCACTCTCCATTCTTCACTCACTCACACTCACACTCTCACTCAATCACGCTCCATTCTTCACTCACTCACACACATACTCTCACTCAATCACTCTCCATTTTTCACTCACTCACACTCACACACTCAATCACCCTCCATTCTTCACTCAGTCACTCACACTCACACTCACTCAATCACTCTCCATTCTTCACTCACTCACACACTCGCTCTCACTCAATCACTCACCATTCTTCACTCAGTCACACTCACTCTCACTCAATCACTCTCCATTCCTCACTCAGTCACACTCACTCTCACTCAATCACTCTCCATTCTTCACTCAAACTCACACACACTCACACTCAATCACTCGCCATTCTTCACTCACTCACACACACTCTCACTCAATCACTCCCAATTCTTCACTCAGTCACACACTTACTCTCACTCAATCACTCTCCATTCTTCACTCACTCACACACACATTCTCACTCAATCACTCTCCATTCATCACTCAGTCGCACACACTCACACTCAATCACTCTGTCATACACACACTCTCACTCAACCACTCTCCATTCTTCACTCAGTCACACTCACTCCCACTTCATCACACACCATTCTTCACTCGCTCACAGACACTCACTCTCCATTCTTCATTCACTCACACACACAGACTCTCACTCAATCACTCTCCATTCTTCACTTACACAGACAGTCCCACTCAATCACTCTCCATTCTGCACTCACTCACACACTCTCAGTCATTCTCCATTCTTCACTCAAACTCACACACACTCACAATCAATTGCACTCCACTCTTCACTCAGTCACAAACATTCACACTCAATCACTCTCCATTCTTCACTCACTCACACACACACTCTCACTCAATCACTCTCCATTCTTCACTCAGTCACTCACACTCAAACTCACTCAATCACTCTCCATTCTTCACTCAGTCACACACACATTCTCACTCAATCACTCTCCATTCTTCCCTCAGTGACACACACTCTCACTCAATCACTCTCCATTCTTCACTCAGTCACTCACACTCAAACTCACTCAATCACTCTCCATTCTTCACTCACTCACACACACATTCTCACTCAATCACTCTCCATTCTTCACTCAGTGACACACACTCACACTCAATCACTCTCCATTCTTCATTCACTCACACACACAGACACTCAATCACTCTCCATGCATCACACACACACACTCACTCACTCTCCATTCTTCACTCAATCACACTCACACTCTCACTCAATCACGCTCCATTTTTCACTCAGTCACACACATACTCGCTCTCAATCACTCTACATTGTCCACTCACTCACACATACACTCACTCAATCACTCTCCATTTATCACTCACACACACACACAATCACTCTCCATTCTTCACACACTCACACACACATTCTCACTCAATCACTCTCCATTCCTCACTCAGTCACACTCACTCTCACTCAATCACTCTCCATTCTTCACTCAAACTCACACACACTCACACTCAATCACTCGCCATTCTTCACTCAGTCACACACACTCTCACTCAATCACTCCCAATTCTTCACTCAGTCACACACTTACTCTCACTCAATCACTCTCCATTCTTCACTCACTCACACACACATTCTCACTCAATCACTCTCCATTCATCACTCAGTCGCACACACTCACACTCAATCACTCTGTCATACACACACTCTCACTCAACCACTCTCCATTCTTCACTCAGTCACACTCACTCCCACTTCATCACACACCATTCTTCACTCGCTCACAGACACTCACTCTCCATTCTTCATTCACTCACACACACAGACTCTCACTCAATCACTCTCCATTCTTCACTTACACAGACACTCCCACTCAATCACTCTCCATTCTGCACTCACTCACACACTCTCAGTCATTCTCCATTCTTCACTCAAACTCACACACACTCACAATCAATTGCACTCCACTCTTCACTCAGTCACAAACATTCACACTCAATCACTCTCCATTCTTCACTCATTCACACACACACTCTCACTCAATCACTCTCCATTCTTCACTCAGTCACTCACACTCAAACTCACTCAATCACTCTCCATTCTTCACTCACTCACACACACTCCCACTCAATCACTCTCCATTCTTCACTCAGTGACACACACTCACACTCAATCACTCTCCATTCTTCATTCACTCACACACACAGACACTCAATCACTCTCCATGCATCACACACACACACACTCACTCACTCTCCATTCTTCACTCAATCACACTCACACTCTCACTCAATCACGCTCCATTTTTCACTCAGTCACACACATACTCGCTCTCAATCACTCTACATTGTCCACTCACTCACACATACACTCACTCAATCACTCTCCATTTATCACTCACACACACACACAATCACTCTCCATTCTTCACACACTCACACACACATTCTCACTCAATCACTCTCCATTCTTCACTCAGTAAGACTCCCTCTCACTCAATCACTCACCATTCTTCACTCAGTCACACTCACTCTCACTCAATCACTCTCCATTCCTCACTCAGTCACACTCACTCTCACTCAATCACTCTCCATTCTTCACTCAAACTCACACACACTCACACTCAATCACTCGCCATTCTTCACTCACTCACACACACTCTCACTCAATCACTCCCAATTCTTCACTCAGTCACACTCACTCTCACTCAATCACTCTCCATTCTTCACTCACTCACACACACACATTCTCACTCAATCACTCTCCATTCTTCACTCAGTCGCACACACTCACACTCAATCACTCTGTCATACACACACTCTCACTCAACCACTCTCCATTCTTCACTCAGTCACACTCACGCTCACTTCATCACGCGCCAATCTTCACTCGCTCACACACACTCACTCTCCATCCTTCACTCACTCACACACACACACTCTCACTCAATCACTCTCCATTCTTCACTCACACAGACACTCCCACTCAAACACTCTCCATTCTTCACTCACTCATACTCACTCAAACACTCTCCATTCTGCACTCACTCACACACTCTCACTCATTCTCCATTCTTCACTCAAACTCACACACACTCACAATCAATTACACTCTACTCTTCACTCACTCACACACACACTCTCACTCAATCTCTCTCCATTCTTCACTCACTCACACTCACTCTCACGCAATCACTCTCCATTCTTCACTCAGTCACACTCACTCTCACTCAATCACTCACCATTCTTCACTCAGTCTCACACACTCTCACTCAATCACTGTCCATTCTTCACTCAAACTCAAACACACTCACACTCAATCACTCGCCATTCATCACTCAGTCACAAACACTCTCACTCAATCACTCCCAATTCTTCACTCTGTCACACACACTCCCACTCAATCACTCACCATTCTTCACTCAGTGACACACACTCACACTCAATCACTCTCCATTCTTCATTCACTCACACACACACACTCAATCACTCTCCATGCATCACACACACACATTCTCACTCTCCATTCTTCACTCACTAACACTCACACTCTCACTCAATCACGCTCCATTCATCACTCACTCACTCACATACTCTCACTCAATCACTCTCCATTCTTCACTCAATCACACACACACACTCAATCACTCTCCATTCTTCACTCACTCACACACACACTCTCACTCAATCACTCTCCATTCTTCACTCAGTCACACTCACTCTCACTCAATCACTCTCCATTCCTCACTTAGTCACACACTCTCACTCAATCACTCTCCATTCTTCACTCACTCACACTCAATCACTCACCATTCTTCACTCACACACACTTACACTCAATTACTCACCATTCTTCACTCACTCACACACACTCTCACTCAATCACTGTCCATTCTTCACTCAAACTCACACACACTCACACTCAATCACTCGTCATTCTACACTCAGTCACACACACTCTCACTCAATCACTCCCAATTCTTCACTCAGTCACACATACTCCCACTCAATCACTCTCCATTCCTCACTCAGTCACACACACACACTCACTCAATCACTCTCCATTCTTCACTCAATCACTCACACTCACACTCACTCAATCACTCTCCATTCTTCACTCACTCACACACACATTCTCACTCCAGCACTCTCCATTCTTCACTCAGTCACACACACTCCCACTCAATCACTCTCCATTCTTCACTCAGTGACACACAATCACACTCAATCACTCTCCATTCTTCATTCACTCACACACACACACTCAATCACTCTCCATGCATCACACACACACACTCACTCTCCATTCTTCACTCACTCACACTCACACTCTCACTCAATCACGCTCCATTCTTCACTCACTCACACACATACTCTCACTCAATCACTCTCCATTCTTCACTCACTCACACTCACACACTCAATCACCCTCCATTCTTCACTCAGTCACTCACACTCACACTCACTCAATCACTCTCCATTCTTCACTCAGTGACACACACACACACTCAATCACTCTCCATTCTTCACTCACTCACACACACACTCTCACTCAATCACTCTCCATTCTTCACTCAGTCACACTCACTCTCACTCAATCACTCTCCATTCCTCACTTAGTCACACACTCTCACTCAATCACTCTCCATTCTTCACTCACTCACACTCAATCACTCACCATTCTTCACTCACACACACTTACACTCAATTACTCACCATTCTTCACTCACTCACACACACTCTCACTCAATCACTGTCCATTCTTCACTCAAACTCACACACACTCACACTCAATCACTCGTCATTCTACACTCAGTCACACACACTCTCACTCAATCACTCCCAATTCTTCACTCAGTCACACATACTCCCACTCAATCACTCTCCATTCCTCACTCAGTCACACACACACACTCACTCAATCACTCTCCATTCTTCACTCAATCACTCACACTCACACTCACTCAATCACTCTCCATTCTTCACTCACTCACACACACATTCTCACTCCAGCACTCTCCATTCTTCACTCAGTCACACACACTCCCACTCAATCACTCTCCATTCTTCACTCAGTGACACACAATCACACTCAATCACTCTCCATTCTTCATTCACTCACACACACACACTCAATCACTCTCCATGCATCACACACACACACTCACTCTCCATTCTTCACTCACTCACACTCACACTCTCACTCAATCACGCTCCATTCTTCACTCACTCACACACATACTCTCACTCAATCACTCTCCATTCTTCACTCACTCACACTCACACACTCAATCACCCTCCATTCTTCACTCAGTCACTCACACTCACACTCACTCAATCACTCTCCATTCTTCACTCACTCACACACTCACTCTCACTCAATCACTCTCCATTCTTCACTCAGTCACACTCGCTCTCACTCAATCACTCACCATTCTTCACTCAGTCACACTCACTCTCACTCAATCACTCTCCATTCCTCACTCAGTCACACTCACTCTCACTCAATCACTCTCCATTCTTCACTCAAACTCACACACACTCACACTCAATCACTCGCCATTCTTCACTCACTCACACACACTCTCACTCAATCACTCCCAATTCTTCACTCAGTCACACACTTACTCTCACTCAATCACTCTCCATTCTTCACTCACTCACACACACATTCTCACTCAATCACTCTCCATTCATCACTCAGTCGCACACACTCACACTCAATCACTCTGTCATACACACACTCTCACTCAACCACTCTCCATTCTTCACTCAGTCACACTCACTCCCACTTCATCACACACCATTCTTCACTCGCTCACAGACACTCACTCTCCATTCTTCATTCACTCACACACACAGACTCTCACTCAATCACTCTCCATTCTTCACTTACACAGACACTCCCACTCAATCACTCTCCATTCTGCACTCACTCACACACTCTCAGTCATTCTCCATTCTTCACTCAAACTCACACACACTCACAATCAATTGCACTCCACTCTTCACTCAGTCACAAACATTCACACTCAATCACTCTCCATTCTTCACTCACTCACACACACACTCTCACTCAATCACTCTCCATTCTTCACTCAGTCACTCACACTCAAACTCACTCAATCACTCTCCATTCTTCACTCAGTCACACACACATTCTCACTCAATCACTCTCCATTCTTCACTCAGTCACACACACTCCCACTCAATCACTCTCCATTCTTCACTCAGTGACACACACTCACACTCAATCACTCTCCATTCTTCATTCACTCACACACACAGACACTCAATCACTCTCCATGCATCACACACACACACTCACTCACTCTCCATTCTTCACTCAATCACACTCACACTCTCACTCAATCACGCTCCATTTTTCACTCAGTCACACACATACTCGCTCTCAATCACTCTACATTGTCCACTCACTCACACATACACTCACTCAATCACTCTCCATTTATCACTCACACACACACACAGTCACTCTCCATTCTTCACACACTCACACACACATTCTCACTCAATCACTCTCCATTCTTCACTCAGAAAGATTCCCTCTCACTCAATCACTCTCCATTCTTCACTCAAACTCACACACACTCACACTCAATCACTCGCCATTCTTCACTCAGTCACACACACTCTCACTCAATCACTCCCAATTCTTCACTCAGTCACACACTTACTCTCACTCAATCACTCTCCATTCTTCACTCACTCACACACACATTCTCACTCAATCACTCTCCATTCATCACTCAGTCGCACACACTCACACTCAATCACTCTGTCATACACACACTCTCACTCAACCACTCTCCATTCTTCACTCAGTCACACTCACTCCCACTTCATCACACACCATTCTTCACTCGCTCACAGACACTCACTCTCCATTCTTCATTCACTCACACACACAGACTCTCACTCAATCACTCTCCATTCTTCACTTACACAGACACTCCCACTCAATCACTCTCCATTCTGCACTCACTCACACACTCTCAGTCATTCTCCATTCTTCACTCAAACTCACACACACTCACAATCAATTGCACTCCACTCTTCACTCAGTCACAAACATTCACACTCAATCACTCTCCATTCTTCACTCAGTCACTCACACTCAAACTCACTCAATCACTCTCCATTCTTCACTCAGTCACACACACTCCCACTCAATCACTCTCCATTCTTCACTCAGTGACACACACTCACACTCAATCACTCTCCATTCTTCATTCACTCACACACACAGACACTCAATCACTCTCCATGCATCACACACACACACTCACTCACTCTCCATTCTTCACTCAATCACACTCACACTCTCACTCAATCACGCTCCATTTTTCACTCAGTCACACACATACTCGCTCTCAATCACTCTACATTGTCCACTCACTCACACATACACTCACTCAATCACTCTCCATTTATCACTCACACACACACACATTCTCACTCAATCACTCTCCATTCTTCACTCAGTAAGACTCCCTCTCACTCAATCACTCACCATTCTTCACTCACTCATACTCACTCTCACTCAATCACTCTCCATTCCTCACTCAGTCACACTCACTCTCACTCAATCACTCTCCATTCTTCACTCAAACTCACACACACTCACACTCAATCACTCTGTCATACACACACTCTCACTCAACCACTCTCCATTCTTCACTCAGTCACACTCACGCTCACTTCATCACGCGCCAATCTTCACTCGCTCACACACACTCACTCTCCATCCTTCACTCACTCACACACACACACTCTCACTCAATCACTCTCCATTCTTCACTCACACAGACACTCCCACTCAAACACTCTCCATTCTTCACTCACTCATACTCACTCAAACACTCTCCATTCTGCACTCACTCACACACTCTCACTCATTCTCCATTCTTCACTCAAACTCACACACACTCACAATCAATTACACTCCACTCTTCACTCACTCACACACACACTCTCACTCAATCTCTCTCCATTCTTCACTCACTCACACTCACTCTCACGCAATCACTCTCCATTCTTCACTCACTCACACACACACTCAATCACTCTCCATTCTTCACTCAGTCACACTCACTCTCACTCAATCACTCACCATTCTTCACTCAGTCTCACACACTCTCACTCAATCACTGTCCATTCTTCACTCAAACTCAAACACACTCACACTCAATCACTCGCCATTCATCACTCAGTCACAAACACTCTCACTCAATCACTCCCAATTCTTCACTCAGTAACACTCACTCTCACTCAATCACTCTCCATTCTTCAATCAGTCACACACACACACTCACTCAATCACTCTCCATTCTTCACTCACTCACACACACTCTCACTCAATCACTCTCCATTCTTCACTCATTCACACACACACCCAATCACTCTCCATTCTTCACTCACTCGCACACACACTCTCACTCAATCACTCTCCATTCTTTACTCACTCACACACACATTCTCACTCAATCACTCTCCATTCTTCACTCACTCACACACACACTCTCACTCAACCTCTCTCCATTCTTCACTCACTCACACACACTCTCACTCAATCGCTCTCCATTCTTCACTCACTCACACACACAATCTCACTCAACCTCTCTCCATTCTTCACTCACTCATACACACTCTCACTCAATCGCTCTCCATTCTTCACTCACTCACACACACACACACTCATTCACTCTCCATTCTACACTCATGGACCCACACTCTCACTCAATCACTCTCCATTCTTCACTCAGTCTCACACACTCTCACTCAATCACTCTCCATTCTTCACTCACTCACACTCAATCACTCTCCATTCTTCACTCACACACACTTACACTCAATTACTCACCATTCTTCACTCACTCACACACACTCTCACTCAATCACTCTCCATTCTTCACTCACTCACACACACTCTCACTCAATCACTCTCCATTCTTCACTCAGTCACACACACTCTCACTCAATCACTCTCCATTCTTCACTCAGTCACACACACACTCACTCAATCACGCTTCATTCTTCACTCACTCACACTCACACTCTCACTCAAACACTCTCCATTCTTCACTCACTCACACACACGCTCTCACTGAATCACTCTCCATTCATTACTTACTCACACACACAAACACACACACACACTCAATCACTATTCATTCTTCACTCATTCACACACAATCACTCTAGATTCTTCACTCACTCACACTCAACAACTCTCCATTCTCAACTCACACACACTCTGACTCAATCATTCTCCATTCTTCACTCAAACCCACACACACTCACACTCAATTACACTCCATTCTTCACTGACACACACAAACATACCCAAACAATCTCCATTCTTCACTCACTCACACACACACTATCACTCAATCACTCTCCATTCTTCACTCACACACACTCACACTCAATCAATCTCCATTCTTCACTCACACACACTTACACTCAATCACTCTCCATTCTTCACTCACACACATACTTACAATCAATCACTCTCCATTCTTCACTCACACTCATCCACACACTCTCATTCACTCTCCATTCTTCACTCATTGAGACACACACACTGGCACTGAATCACTCTCCATTCTTCACTCAGTCGCACACACTTACACTCAATCAGTCTCCATTCTTCACTACTCACACACACTCTCACTCAATCATGCGCCATTCTTCACTCGCTCACACACACTCACTCTCCATTCTTCACTCACTCACACACACACACTCACTCTATCACTCTCCATTCTTCACTCACACACACACTCCCACTCAATCACTCTCCATTCTTCACTCACTCACACTCACTCAATCACTTTCCATTCTGCACTCACTCACACACTCTCACTCATTGTCCATTCTTCACTCAAACTCACACACACTCACAATCAATTACACTCCACTCTTCACTCAGTCACAAACATTCACACTCAATGACTCTCCATTCTTCACTCACACACACACACACACACACTCAATCACTCTCCTTTCTTCACTCACTCACACACAAACACTCACACTCAATCACTCTCCATTCTTCACTCACTCACACACACACTCAATCACTCTCCATTCTTCATTCATTCGCACATACACTCTCACTCAATCACTCGCCAGTCTTCACTCACTCACACACACACACACACACTCAATCACTCTCCATTCTTCACTCACTCACACACACAGTCTCACTCAACATCTCTCCATTCTTCACTCACTCACACACACTCTCACCCAATCACTCTCCATTCTTCACTTACACACACACACACACTCACACTCAATCACTTTCCATTCTTCACTCACACTCACACATACACTCTCACTCAACCTCTCTCCATTCCTCACTCAGTCACACACACACTCTCACTCAACCTCTCTCCATTCTTCACTCACTCACACGCACACTCTCACTCAATCACTCTCCATCCTTCACTCACTCACACACACACACTCACTCAATCACTCTCCATTCTTCACTCACTCACACACACACTCTCACTCAA
The DNA here is from genome assembly GCF_037043375.1 of Chiloscyllium plagiosum. NCBI lineage: Eukaryota > Metazoa > Chordata > Chondrichthyes > Orectolobiformes > Hemiscylliidae > Chiloscyllium > Chiloscyllium plagiosum. Next base: position 68,885,537 of record NW_028270157.1, read on the forward strand.
TCACTTTCCATTCTTCACTCACTCACACACACATTCTCACTCAATCACTCTACATTCTTCGTTCAGTCACACACACTCCCACTCAATCACTCTCCATTCTTCACTCAGTCACACACACTCACACTCAATCACTCTCCATTCTTCATTCACTCACACACACATTCTCACTCAATCACTCTCCATTCATCACACACACACACACTCACTCTCCATTCTTCACTCACTCACACTCACACTCTCACTCAATCACGCTCCATTCTTCACTCACTCACACACACACTCAATCACTCTCCATTCTTCACTCACTCACACACACACTCTCACTCAATCACCCTCCATTCTTCACTCAGTCACTCACACTCACACTCACTCAATCACTCTCCATTCTTCACTCACTCACACACACATTCTCACTCAATCACTCTCCATTCTTCACTCAGTCAGACTCATTCTCACTCAATCACTCACCATTCTTCACTCAGTCACACTCACTCTCACTCAATCACTCTCCATTCCTCACTCAGTCACACTCACTCTCACTCAATCACTCTCCATTCTTCACTCACTCACACACACTCTCACTCAATTACTGTCCATTCTTCACTTAAACTCACACACACTCACACTCAATCGTTCTCCATTCTTCACTCACTCACACACACACTCAATCACTCTCCATTCTTCACTACTTACACACACACTCTCACTCAATCACTCGCCATTCTTCACTCAGTCACACATACTCTCACTCAATCACTCTCCATCCTTCACTCACTCGCACACACACTCTCACTCAATCACTCTCCATTCTTTACTCACTCACACACACTCTCACTCAATCACTCTCCATTCTTCACTCACTCACACACACAATCTCACTCAACCTCTCTCCATTCTTCACTCACTCACACACACTCTCACTCAATCGCTCTCCATTCTTCACTCACTCACACACACACACTCATTCTCTCTCCATTCTACACTCATGGACACACACTCTCACTCAATCACTGTCCATTCTTCACTCAGTCTCACACACTCTCACTCAATCACTCTCCATTCTTCACTCACTCACACTCAATCACTCTCCATTCTTCACTCACACACACTTACACTCAATTACTCACCATTCTTCACTCAGTCACATACACTCTCACTCAATCACTCTCCATTCTTCACTCACTCACAGACACACTGTCACTCAATCAGTCTCCATTCTTTACCCAATCACACACACTCTCTTTCAATCACTCTCCATTCTTCACTCAAACTCACACACACTCACACTCAATCACTCTGTCATACACACACTCTCACTCAACCACTCTCCATTCTTCACTCAGTCACACTCACGCTCACTTCATCACGCGCCAATCTTCACTCGCTCACACACACTCACTCTCCATCCTTCACTCACTCACACACACACACTCTCACTCAATCACTCTCCATTCTTCACTCACACAGACACTCCCACTCAAACACTCTCCATTCTTCACTCACTCATACTCACTCAAACACTCTCCATTCTGCACTCATTCACACACTCTCACTCATTCTCCATTCGTCACTCAAACTCACACACACTCACAATCAATTACACTCCACTCTTCACTCACTCACACACACACTCTCACTCAATCTCTCTCCATTCTTCACTCACTCACACTCACTCTCACGCAATCACTCTCCATTCTTCACTCACTCACACACACACTCAATCACTCTCCATTCTTCACTCAGTCACACTCACTCTCACTCAATCACTCACCATTCTTCACTCAGTCTCACACACTCTCATTCAATCACTGTCCATTCTTCACTCAAACTCAAACACACTCACACTCAATCACTCGCCATTCATCACTCAGTCACAAACACTCTCACTCAATCACTCCCAATTCTTCACTCAGTAACACTCACTCTCACTCAATCACTCTCCATTCTTTAATCAGTCACACACACACACTCACTCAATCACTCTCCATTCTTCACTCACTCACACACACTCTCACTCAATCACTCTCCATTCTTCACTCATTCACACACACACCCAATCACTCTCCATTCTTCACTCACTCGCACACACACTCTCACTCAATCACTCTCCATTCTTTACTCACTCACACACACATTCTCACTCAATCACTCTCCATTCTTCACTCACTCACACACACAATCTCACTCAACCTCTCTCCATTCTTCACTCACTCACACACACTCTCACTCAATCGCTCTCCATTCTTCACTCACTCACACACACAATCTCACTCAATCGCTCTCCATTCTTCACTCACTCACACACACACACACTCATTCACTCTCCATTCTACACTCATGGACCCACACTCTCACTCCATCACTCTCCATTCTTCACTCAGTCTCACACACTCTCACTCAATCACTCTCCATTCTTCACTCACTCACACTTAATCACTCTCCATTCTTCACTCACACACACTTACACTCAATTACTCACCATTCTTCACTCACTCACACACACTCTCACTCAATCACTCTCCATTCTTCACTCACTCACACACACTCTCACTCAATCACGCTTCATTCTTCACTCACTCACACTCACACTCTCACTCAAACACTCTCCATTCTTCACTCACTCACACACACGCTCTCACTGAATCACTCTCCATTCATTACTTACTCACACACACAAACACACACACACACTCAATCACTATTCATTCTTCACTCATTCACACACAATCACTCTAGATTCTTCACTCACTCACACTCAACAACTCTCCATTCTCAACTCACACACACTCTGACTCAATCATTCTCCATTCTTCACTCAAACTCACACACACTCACACTCAATTACACTCCATTCTTCACTGACACACACAAACATACCCAAACAATCTCCATTCTTCACTCACTCACACACACACTATCACTCAATCACTCTCCATTCTTCACTCACACACACTCACACTCAATCAATCTCCATTCTTCACTCACACACACTTACACTCAATCACTCTCCATTCTTCACTCACTCACATACTTACAATCAATCACTCTCCATTCTTCACTCACACTCATCCACACACTCTCATTCACTCTCCATTCTTCACTCATTGAGACACACACACTGGCACTGAATCACTCTCCATTCTTCACTCAGTCGCACACACTTACACTCAATCAGTCTCCATTCTTCACTACTCACACACACTCTCACTCAATCATGCGCCATTCTTCACTCGCTCACACACACTCACTCTCCATTCTTCACTCACTCACACACACACTCTCACTCTATCACTCTCCATTCTTCACTCACACACACACTCCCACTCAATCACTCTCCATTCTTCACTCACTCACACTCACTCAATCACTTTCCATTCTGCACTCACTCACACACTCTCACTCATTGTCCATTCTTCACTCAAACTCACACACACTCACAATCAATTACACTCCACTCTTCACTCAGTCACAAACATTCACACTCAATGACTCTCCATTCTTCACTCACACACACACACACACACTCAATCACTCTCCTTTCTTCACTCACTCACACACAAACACTCACACTCAATCACTCTCCATTCTTCACTCACTCACACACACACTCAATCACTCTCCATTCTTCATTCATTCGCACATACACTCTCACTCAATCACTCGCCAGTCTTCACTCCCTCACACACACACACACACACTCAATCACTCTCCATTCTTCACTCACTCACACACACAGTCTCACTCAACATCTCTCCATTCTTCACTCACTCACACACACTCTCACCCAATCACTCTCCATTCTTCACTTACACACACACACACACTCACACTCAATCACTTTCCATTCTTCACTCACACTCACACACACACTCTCACTCAACCTCTCTCCATTCTTCACTCACTCACACGCACACTCTCACTCAATCACTCTCCATCCTTCACTCACTCACACACACACACTCACTCAATCACTCTCCATTCTTCACTCACTCACACACACACTCTCACTCAATCACTTTCCATTCTTCACTCACTCACACACACATTCTCACTCAATCACTCTACATTCTTCGTTCAGTCACACACACTCCCACTCAATCACTCTCCATTCTTCACTCAGTCACACATACTCTCACTCAATCACTCTCCATTCTTCACTCACTCGCACACACTCTCACTCAATCACTCTCCATTCTTTACTCACTCACACACACTCTCACTCAATCACTCTCCATTCTTCACTCACTCACACACACAATCTCACTCAACCTCTCTCCATTCTTCACTCACTCACACACACTCTCACTCAATCGCTCTCCATTCTTCACTCACTCACACACACACACTCATTCTCTCTCCATTCTACACTCATGGACACACACTCTCACTCAATCACTGTCCATTCTTCACTCAGTCTCACACACTCTCACTCAATCACTCTCCATTCTTCACTCACTCACACTCAATCACTCTCCATTCTTCACTCACACACACTTACACTCAATTACTCACCATTCTTCACTCAGTCACATACACTCTCACTCAATCACTCTCCATTCTTCACTCACTCACAGACACACTGTCACTCAATCAGTCTCCATTCTTTACCCAATCACACACACTCTCTTTCAATCACTCTCCATTCTTCACTCAAACTCACACACACTCACACTCAATCACTCTGTCATACACACACTCTCACTCAACCACTCTCCATTCTTCACTCAGTCACACTCACGCTCACTTCATCACGCGCCAATCTTCACTCGCTCACACACACTCACTCTCCATCCTTCACTCACTCACACACACACACTCTCACTCAATCACTCTCCATTCTTCACTCACACAGACACTCCCACTCAAACACTCTCCATTCTTCACTCACTCATACTCACTCAAACACTCTCCATTCTGCACTCATTCACACACTCTCACTCATTCTCCATTCGTCACTCAAACTCACACACACTCACAATCAATTACACTCCACTCTTCACTCACTCACACACACACTCTCACTCAATCTCTCTCCATTCTTCACTCACTCACACTCACTCTCACGCAATCACTCTCCATTCTTCACTCACTCACACACACACTCAATCACTCTCCATTCTTCACTCAGTCACACTCACTCTCACTCAATCACTCACCATTCTTCACTCAGTCTCACACACTCTCATTCAATCACTGTCCATTCTTCACTCAAACTCAAACACACTCACACTCAATCACTCGCCATTCATCACTCAGTCACAAACACTCTCACTCAATCACTCCCAATTCTTCACTCAGTAACACTCACTCTCACTCAATCACTCTCCATTCTTTAATCAGTCACACACACACACTCACTCAATCACTCTCCATTCTTCACTCACTCACACACACTCTCACTCAATCACTCTCCATTCTTCACTCATTCACACACACACCCAATCACTCTCCATTCTTCACTCACTCGCACACACACTCTCACTCAATCACTCTCCATTCTTTACTCACTCACACACACATTCTCACTCAATCACTCTCCATTCTTCACTCACTCACACACACAATCTCACTCAACCTCTCTCCATTCTTCACTCACTCACACACACTCTCACTCAATCGCTCTCCATTCTTCACTCACTCACACACACAATCTCACTCAATCGCTCTCCATTCTTCACTCACTCACACACACACACACTCATTCACTCTCCATTCTACACTCATGGACCCACACTCTCACTCCATCACTCTCCATTCTTCACTCAGTCTCACACACTCTCACTCAATCACTCTCCATTCTTCACTCACTCACACTTAATCACTCTCCATTCTTCACTCACACACACTTACACTCAATTACTCACCATTCTTCACTCACTCACACACACTCTCACTCAATCACTCTCCATTCTTCACTCACTCACACACACTCTCACTCAATCACGCTTCATTCTTCACTCACTCACACTCACACTCTCACTCAAACACTCTCCATTCTTCACTCACTCACACACACGCTCTCACTGAATCACTCTCCATTCATTACTTACTCACACACACAAACACACACACACACTCAATCACTATTCATTCTTCACTCATTCACACACAATCACTCTAGATTCTTCACTCACTCACACTCAACAACTCTCCATTCTCAACTCACACACACTCTGACTCAATCATTCTCCATTCTTCACTCAAACTCACACACACTCACACTCAATTACACTCCATTCTTCACTGACACACACAAACATACCCAAACAATCTCCATTCTTCACTCACTCACACACACACTATCACTCAATCACTCTCCATTCTTCACTCACACACACTCACACTCAATCAATCTCCATTCTTCACTCACACACACTTACACTCAATCACTCTCCATTCTTCACTCACACACATACTTACAATCAATCACTCTCCATTCTTCACTCACACTCATCCACACACTCTCATTCACTCTCCATTCTTCACTCATTGAGACACACACACTGGCACTGAATCACTCTCCATTCTTCACTCAGTCGCACACACTTACACTCAATCAGTCTCCATTCTTCACTACTCACACACACTCTCACTCAATCATGCGCCATTCTTCACTCGCTCACACACACTCACTCTCCATTCTTCACTCACTCACACACACACTCTCACTCTATCACTCTCCATTCTTCACTCACACACACACTCCCACTCAATCACTCTCCATTCTTCACTCACTCACACTCACTCAATCACTTTCCATTCTGCACTCACTCACACACTCTCACTCATTGTCCATTCTTCACTCAAACTCACACACACTCACAATCAATTACACTCCACTCTTCACTCAGTCACAAACATTCACACTCAATGACTCTCCATTCTTCACTCACACACACACACACACACACACACTCAATCACTCTCCTTTCTTCACTCACTCACACACAAACACTCACACTCAATCACTCTCCATTCTTCACTCACTCACACACACACTCAATCACTCTCCATTCTTCATTCATTCGCACATACACTCTCACTCAATCACTCGCCAGTCTTCACTCACTCACACACACACACACACACTCAATCACTCTCCATTCTTCACTCACTCACACACACAGTCTCACTCAACATCTCTCCATTCTTCACTCACTCACACACACTCTCACCCAATCACTCTCCATTCTTCACTTACACACACACACACACTCACACTCAATCACTTTCCATTCTTCACTCACACTCACACATACACTCTCACTCAACCTCTCTCCATTCCTCACTCAGTCACACACACACTCTCACTCAACCTCTCTCCATTCTTCACTCACTCACACGCACACTCTCACTCAATCACTCTCCATCCTTCACTCACTCACACACACACACTCACTCAATCACTCTCCATTCTTCACTCACTCACACACACACTCTCACTCAATCACTTTCCATTCTTCACTCACTCACACACACATTCTCACTCAATCACTCTACATTCTTCGTTCAGTCACACACACTCCCACTCAATCACTCTCCATTCTTCACTCAGTCACACATACTCTCACTCAATCACTCTCCATTCTTCACTCACTCGCACACACACTCTCACTCAATCACTCTCCATTCTTTACTCACTCACACACACTCTCACTCAATCACTCTCCATTCTTCACTCACTCACACACACAATCTCACTCAACCTCTCTCCATTCTTCACTCACTCACACACACTCTCACTCAATCGCTCTCCATTCTTCACTCACTCACACACACACACTCATTCTCTCTCCATTCTACACTCATGGACACACACTCTCACTCAATCACTGTCCATTCTTCACTCAGTCTCACACACTCTCACTCAATCACTCTCCATTCTTCACTCACTCACACTCAATCACTCTCCATTCTTCACTCACACACACTTACACTCAATTACTCACCATTCTTCACTCAGTCACATACACTCTCACTCAATCACTCTCCATTCTTTACTCACTCACAGATACAATGTCACTCAATCAGTCTCCATTTTTTACCCAATCACACACACTCTCTTTCAATCACTCTCCATTCTTCACTCAAACTCACACACACTCACACTCAATCACTCTGTCATACACACACTCTCACTCAACCACTCTCCATTCTTCACTCAGTCACACTCACGCTCACTTCATCACGCGCCAATCTTCACTCGCTCACACACACTCACTCTCCATCCTTCACTCACTCACACACACACACTCTCACTCAATCACTCTCCATTCTTCACTCACACAGACACTCCCACTCAAACACTCTCCATTCTTCACTCTCTCATACTCACTCAAACACTCTCCATTCTGCACTCACTCACACACTCTCACTCATTCTCCATTCTTCACTCAAACTCACACACACTCACAATCAATTACACTCCACTCTTCACTCACTCACACACACACTCTCACTCAATCTCTCTCCATTCTTCACTCACTCACACTCACTCTCACGCAATCACTCTCCATTCTTCACTCACTCACACACACACTCAATCACTCTCCATTCTTCACTCAGTCACACTCACTCTCACTCAATCACTCACCATTCTTCACTCAGTCTCACACACTCTCACTCAATCACTGTCCATTCTTCACTCAAACTCAAACACACTCACACTCAATCACTCGCCATTCATCACTCAGTCACAAACACTCTCACTCAATCACTCCCAATTCTTCACTCAGTAACACTCACTCTCACTCAATCACTCTCCATTCTTCAATCAGTCACACACACACACTCACTCAATCACTCTCCATTCTTCACTCACTCACACACACTCTCACTCAATCACTCTCCATTCTTCACTCATTCACACACACACCCAATCACTCTCCATTCTTCACTCACTCGCACACACACTCTCACTCAATCACTCTCCATTCTTTACTCACTCACACACACATTCTCACTCAATCACTCTCCATTCTTCACTCACTCACTCACACAATCTCACTCAACCTCTCTCCATTCTTCACTCACTCACACACACTCTCACTCAATCGCTCTCCATTCTTCACTCACTCACACACACAATCTCACTCAATCGCTCTCCATTCTTCACTCACTCACACACACACACACTCATTCACTCTCCATTCTACACTCATGGACCCACACTCTCACTCAATCACTCTCCATTCTTCACTCAGTCTCACACACTCTCACTCAATCACTCTCCATTCTTCACTCACTCACACTCAATCACTCTCCATTCTTCACTCACACACACTTACACTCAATTACTCACCATTCTTCACTCACTCACACACACTCTCACTCAATCACTCTCCATTCTTCACTCACTCACACGCACACTCTCACTCAATCACTCTCCATCCTTCACTCACTCACACACACACACTCACTCAATCACTCTCCATTCTTCACTCACTCACACACACACTCTCACTCAATCACTTTCCATTCTTCACTCACTCACACACACATTCTCACTCAATCACTCGACATTCTTCGTTCAGTCACACACACTCCCACTCAATCACTCTCCATTCTTCACTCAGTCACACACACTCACACTCAATCACTCTCCATTCTTCATTCACTCACACACACATTCTCACTCAATCACTCGCCATTCATCACACACACACACACTCACTCACTCTCCATTCTTCACTCACTCACACTCACACTCTCACTCAATCACGCTCCATTCTTCACTCACTCACACACACACTCAATCACTCTCCATTCTTCACTCACTCACACACACACTCTCACTCAATCACCCTCCATTCTTCACTCAGTCACTCACACTCACACTCACTCAATCACTCTCCATTCTTCACTCACTCACACACACATTCTCACTCAATCACTCTCCATTCTTCACTCAGTCAGACTCATTCTCACTCAATCACTCACCATTCTTCACTCAGTCACACTCACTCTCACTCAATCACTCTCCATTCCTCACTCAGTCACACTCACTCTCACTCAATCACTCTCCATTCTTCACTCACTCACACACACTCTCACTCAATTACTGTCCATTCTTCACTTAAACTCACACACACTCACACTCAATCGTTCTCCATTCTTCACTCACACACACTTACACTCAATTACTCACCATTCTTCACTCACTCACACACACTCTCACTCAATCACTCTCCATTCTTCACTCACTCACACGCACACTCTCACTCAATCACTCTCCATCCTTCACTCACTCACACACACACACTCACTCAATCACTCTCCATTCTTCACTCACTCACACACACACTCTCACTCAATCACTTTCCATTCTTCACTCACTCACACACACTCTCACTCAATCACTCTCCATTCTTCACTCACTCACACGCACACTCTCACTCAATCACTCTCCATCCTTCACTCACTCACACACACACACTCACTCAATCACTCTCCATTCTTCACTCACTCACACACACACTCTCACTCAATCACGCTTCATTCTTCACTCACTCACACTCACACTCTCACTCAAACACTCTCCATTCTTCACTCACTCACACACACGCTCTCACTGAATCACTCTCCATTCATTACTTACTCACACACACAAACACACACACACACTCAATCACTATTCATTCTTCACTCATTCACACACAATCACTCTAGATTCTTCACTCACTCACACTCAACAACTCTCCATTCTCAACTCACACACACTCTGACTCAATCATTCTCCATTCTTCACTCAAACTCACACACACTCACACTCAATTACACTCCATTCTTCACTGACACACACAAACATACCCAAACAATCTCCATTCTTCACTCACTCACACACACACTATCACTCAATCACTCTCCATTCTTCACTCACACACACTCACACTCAATCAATCTCCATTCTTCACTCACACACACTTACACTCAATCACTCTCCATTCTTCACTCACACACATACTTACAATCAATCACTCTCCATTCTTCACTCACACTCATCCACACACTCTCATTCACTCTCCATTCTTCACTCATTGAGACACACACACTGGCACTGAATCACTCTCCATTCTTCACTCAGTCGCACACACTTACACTCAATCAGTCTCCATTCTTCACTACTCACACACACTCTCACTCAATCATGCGCCATTCTTCACTCGCTCACACACACTCACTCTCCATTCTTCACTCACTCACACACACACTCTCACTCTATCACTCTCCATTCTTCACTCACACACACACTCCCACTCAATCACTCTCCATTCTTCACTTAAACTCACACACACTCACACTCAATCGTTCTCCATTCTTCACTCACTCACACACACACTCAATCACTCTCCATTCTTCACTACTTACACACACACTCTCACTCAATCACTCGCCATTCTTCACTCAGTCACACATACTCTCACTCAATCACTCTCCATTCTTCACTCACTCGCACACACACTCTCACTCAATCACTCTCCATTCTTTACTCACTCACACACACTCTCACTCAATCACTCTCCATTCTTCACTCACTCACACACACAATCTCACTCAACCTCTCTCCATTCTTCACTCACTCACACACACTCTCACTCAATCGCTCTCCATTCTTCACTCACTCACACACACACACTCATTCTCTCTCCATTCTACACTCATGGACACACACTCTCACTCAATCACTGTCCATTCTTCACTCAGTCTCACACACTCTCACTCAATCACTCTCCATTCTTCACTCACTCACACTCAATCACTCTCCATTCTTCACTCACACACACTTACACTCAATTACTCACCATTCTTCACTCAGTCACATACACTCTCACTCAATCACTCTCCATTCTTCACTCACTCACACACACTCTCACTCAATCACTCTCCATTCTTCACTCACTCACACACACTTACACTCAATCACTCTCCATTCTTCACTCAGTCACACGCACTCTCACTCAATCACTCTCCATTCTTCACTCAGTCACACACACACTCACTCAATCACGCTCCATTCTTCACTCACTCACAGTCGCACTCTCACTCAATCACTCTCCATTCTTCACTCACTCACACACGCACTCTCACTCAATCACTCTCCATTCATTACTTACACACACACACACACTCAATCACTCTCCATTCTTCACTCACTCACACACAATCACTCTAGATTCTTCACTCACTCACACTCAATTACACTCCATTCTTCACTGACACGCACAAACATACCCAAACAATCTCCATTCTTCACTCACTCACACACACACTATCACTCATTCACTCTCCATTCTTCACTCACACACACACTTACAATCAATCACTCTCCATTCTTCACTCATTGAGACACACACACTGGCACTGAATCACTCTCCATTCTTCACTCAGTCGCGCACACTCTCACTCAATCAGTCTCCATTCTTCACTCACTCACACACACTCTCACTCAATCACGCGCCATTCTTCACTCGCTCACACACACTCACTCTCCATTCTTCACTCACTCACACACACACACTCTCACTCAATCACTCTCCATTCTTCACTCACACACACACTCCCACTCAATCACTCTCCATTCTTCACTCACTCACACTCACTCAATCACTCTCCATTCTGCACTCAAACTCACACACACTCACAATCAATTACACTCCACTCTTCACTCAGTCACAAACTTTCACACTCAATCACTCTCCATTCTTCACTCACTCGCACATACACTCTCACTCAATCACTCGCCAGTCTTCGCTCACTCACACACAAACACACTCACTCAATCACTCTCCATTCTTCACTCACTCACACACACAGTCTCACTCAACCTCTCTCCAATCTTCACTCACTCACACACACTCTCACCCAATCACTCTCCATTCTTCACTGACCCACACACACACACACTCACACTCAATCACTTTCCATTCTTCACTCACACTCTCACTCAATCACTCTCCATTCTTCACTCAGTAACACTCACTCTCACTCAACCTCTCTCCATTCTTCACTCACTCACACACACAAACTCACTCAATCACTCTCCATTCTACACTCACTCACACACACTCTCACTCAATCACTCTGCATTCTTCACTCACTCACACACACATTCTCACTCAATCACTCTCCATTCTTCACTCAGTCACACACACTCCCACTCAATCACTCTCCATTCTTCACTCAGTGACACACACTCACACTCAATCACTCTCCATTCTTCATTCACTCACACACAAACACTCAATCAATCTCCATGCATCACACACACACACTCACTCACTCTCCATTCTTCACTCACTCACACACACACTCACTCAATCGCGCTCCATTCTTCACTCACTCACACACACACTCAATCACTCTCCATTCTTCACTCACACTAATCCACACACTCTCATTCACTCTCCATTCTTCACTCATTGAGACACACACACTGGCACTGAATCACTCTCCATTCTTCACTCAGTCGCACAAACTCTCACTCAATCAGTCTCCATTCTTCACTCACTCACACACACTCTCACTCAATCGCGCCATTCTTGACTCGCTCACAGACACTCACTCTCCATTCTTCACTCACTCACACACACACACACTCTCACTCAATCACTCTCCATTCTTCACTCACACAAACACTCACACTCAATCACTCTCCATTCTTCACTCACTCACACACACACTCAATCACTCACCATTCTTCACTCACTCACACTCACACTCTCACTCAATCACTCGCCAGTCTTCACACACTCACACACAAACACACTCACTCAATCACTCTCCATTCTTCACTCACTCAAACACAGTCTCACTCAACCTCTCTCCATTCTTCACTCACTCACACACACTCTCACCCAATCACTCTCCATTCTTCACTGACACACACACACACTCACACTCAATCACTTTCCATTCTTCACTCACACTCACACACACACTCTCACTCAATCACTCTCCATTCTTCACTCAGTCACACACACACTCTCACTCAACCTCTCTCCATTCTTCACTCACTCACACACACACACTCACTCAATCACTCTCCATTCTTCACTCACTCACACACACACTCTCACTCAATCACTCTCCATTGTTCACTCACTCACACACACTCAATCACTCTCCATTCTTCACTCACTTACACACATACTCTCACTCAATCACTCGCCATTCTTCACTCAGTTACACACACCCTCACCCAACCTCTCTCCATTCTTCACTCACTCACACACACTCTCACTCAATCACTCTCCATTCTTCACTCACTCACACACACACACACTCACTCAATCACTCTCCATTCTTAACTCAATCACTCACACTCACACTCACTCAATCACTCTCCATTCTTCACTCACTCACGCATACATTCTCACTCCAGCACTCTCCATTCTTCACTCAGTCACACACACTCCCACTCAATCACTCTCCATTCTTCACTCAGTGACACACACTCACACTCAATCACTCTCCATTCTTCATTCACACTCACAAACACACTCAATCACTCTCCATACATCACACACACACACTCACTCTCCATTCTTCACTCACTCACACTCACACTCTCACTCCATCACTCTCCATTCTTCACTCAGTCACTCACACACTCAATCACTCTCCATTCTTCACTCACTCACACACACACACTCACTCAATCACTCTCCATTCTTCACTCAGTCACTCACACTCACACTCACTCAATCACTCTCCATTCTTCACTCAAACTCACACACACTCACACTCAATCACTCGCCATTCTTCACTCAGTCACACACACTCTCACTCATTCACTCCCAATTCCTCACTCAGTCACACTCACTCTCACTCAATCACTCTCCATTCTTCACTCACTCACACACACATTCTCACTCAATCACTCTCCATTCATCACTCAGTCGCACACACTCACACTCAATCACTCTGTCATACACACACTCTCACTCAACCACTCTCTATTCTTCACTCAGTCACACTCACTCCCACTTCATCACACGCCATTCTTCACTCGCTCACAGACACTCACTCTCCATTCTTCATTCACTCAAACACACAGACACTCCCACTCAATCACTCTCCATTCTGCACTCACTCACACTCTCAGTCATTCTCCATTCTTCACTCAAACTCACACACACTCACAATCAATTGCACTCCACTCTTCACTCAGTCACAAACATTCACACTCAATCACTCTCAATTCTTCACTCACTCACACACACACTCTCACTCAATCACTCTCCATTCTTCACTCAGTTACACACACTCCCACTCAATCACTCTCCATTCTTCACTCAGTGACACACACTCACACTCAATCACTCTCCATTCTTCATTCACTCACACACACAGACACTCAATCACTCTCCATGCATCACACACACACACTCACTCACTCTCCATTCTTCACTCACTCACACTCACACTCTCACTCAATCACGCTGCATTTTTCACTCAGTCACACACATACTCGCTCTCAATCACTCTACATTGTCCACTCATTCACACATACACTCACTCAATCACTCTCCATTTATCACTCACACACACACACAATCACTCTCCATTCTTCACACACTCACACACACATTCTCACTCAATCACTCTCCATTCTTCACTCAGTAAGACTCACTCTCACTCAATCACTCACCATTCTTCACTCAGTCACACTCACTCTCACTCAATCACTCTCCATTCTTCACTCAAAATCACACACACTCACACTCAATCACTCGCCATTCTTCACTCACTCACAAACACTCTCACTCAATCACTCCCAATTCTTCACTCAGTCACACTCACTCTCACTCAATCACTCTCCATTCTTCACTCACTCACTCACAAACACTCTCACTCAATCACTCCCAATTCTTCACTCAGTCACACTCACTCTCACTCAATCACTCTCCATTCTTCACTCACTCAGTCACACTCACTCTCACTCAATCACTCTACATTGTCCTCTCACTCACACATACACTCACTCAATCACTCTCCATTTATCACTCACACACACACACAATCACTCTCCATTCTTCACACACTCACACACACATTCTCACTCAATCACTCTCCATTCTTCACTCAGTAAGACTCACTCTCACTCAATCACTCACCATTCTTCACTCAGTCACACTCACTCTCACTCAATCACTCTCCATTCTTCACTCAAACTCACATACACTCACACTCAATCACTCGCCATTCTTCACTCACTCACAAACACTCTCACTCAATCACTCCCAATTCTTCACTCAGTCACACTCACTCTCACTCACTCACTCTCCATTCTTCACTCACTCACACACACACATTCTCACTCAATCACTCTCCATTCTTCACTCAGTCGCACACACTCACACTCAATCACTCTGTCATACACACACTCTCACTCAACCACTCTCCATTCTTCACTCAGTCACACTCACGCTCACTTCATCACGCGCCATTCTTCACTCGCTCACACACACTCACTCTCCATCCTTCACTCACTCACACACACACATTCTCACTCAATCACTCTCCATTCTTCACTCAGTCACACACATACTCGCTCTCAATCACTCTACATTGTCCACTCACTCACACATACACTCACTCAATCACTCTCCATTTATCCCTCACACACACACACAATCACTCTCCATTCTTCACACTCTCACACACACATTCTCACTCAATCACTCTCCATTCTTCACTCAGTCACACTCACTCTCACTCAATCACTCACCATTCTTCACTCAGTCACACTCACTCTCACTCAATCACTCTCCATTCTTCACTCAAACTCACACACACTCACACTCAATCACTCGCCATTCTTCACTCACTCACAAACACTCTCACTCAATCACTCCCAATTCTTCACTCAGTCACACTCACTCTCACTCAATCACTCTCCATTCTTCACTCACTCACACACACACATTCTCACTCAATCACTCTCCATTCTTCACTCAGTCGCACACACTCACACTCAATCACTCTGTCATACACACACTCTCACTCAACCACTCTCCATTCTTCACTCAGTCACACTCACGCTCACTTCATCACGCGCCATTCTTCACTCGCTCACACACACTCACTCTCCATCCTTCACTCACACACACACACTCTCACTCAATCACTCTCCATTCTTCACTCACACGGACACTCCCACTCAAACACTCTCCATTCTTCACTCACTCACACACTCTCACTCATTCTCCATTCTTCACTCAAACTCACACACACTCACAATCAATTACACTCCACTCTTCACTCAGTCACAAACATTCACACTCAATGACTCTCCATTCTTCACTCACACACACACACACACTCAATCACTCTCCATTCTTCACTCACTCACACACACACTCTCACTCAATCTCTCTCCATTCTTCACTGACACACACACACTCACACTCAATCACTCTCCATTCTTCACTCACACTCACACACACATTCTCACTCAATAACTCTCCATTCTTCACTCACTCACACACACTCTCACTCAATCACTCTCCATTCTTCACTCACACACACACTCTTACTCAATCACCCTCCATTCTTCACTCAGTCACTCACACTCAAACTCACTCAATCACTCTCCATTCTTCACTCACTCACACACACATTCTCCCTGAATCACTCTCCATTCTTCACTCAGTCACACTCGCTCTCACTCAATCACTCACCATTCTTCACTCAGTCACACTCACTCTCACTCAATCACTCTCCATTCCTCACTCAGTCACACTCACACTCACTCAATCACTCTCCATTCTTCACTCACTCACACACACATTCTCACTCCAGCACTCTCCATTCTTCACTCAGTCACACACACTCCCACTCAATCACTCTCCATTCTTCACTCAGTGACACACACTCACACTCAATCACTCTCCATTCTTCATTCACTCACACACACACACTCAATCACTCTCCATGCATCACACACACACTCACTCACTCTCCATTCTTCACTCACTCACACTCACACACTCAATCACTCTCTATTCTTCACTCACTCACACACACACTCTCACTCAATCACCCTCCATTCTTCACTCTCTCACAAACTCACTCTCACTCAATCACTCTCCATTCTTCACACACTCACACACACATTCTCACTCAATCACTCTCCATTCTTCACTCAGTAAGACTCCCTCTCACTCAATCACTCACCATTCTTCACTCAGTCACACTCACTCTCACTCAATCACTCTCCATTCCTCACTCAGTCACACTCACTCTCACTCAATCACTCTCCATTCTTCACTCAAACTCACACACACTCACACTCAATCACTCGCCATTCTTCACTCACTCACACATACTCTCACTCAATCACTCCCAATTCTTCACTCAGTCACACTCACTCTCAATCAATCACTCTCCATTCTTCACTCACTCACACACACACATTCTCAATCAATCACTCTCCATTCTTCACTCACACAGACACTCCCACTCATTCTCCATTCTTCACTCAAACTCACACACACTCACAATCAATTACACTCCACTCTTCACTCAGTCACAAACATTCACACTCAATGACTCTCCATTCTTCACTCACACACAAACACACACACTCAATCACTCTCCATTCTTCACTCACTCACACACACACTCTCACTCAATCTCTCTCCATTCTTCACTGACACATACACACACTCACACTCAATCACTGTCCATTCTTCACTCACACTCACACACACACTCTCACTCAATCACTCTCCATTCTTCACTCACTCACACACACACACTCAATCACTCTCCACTCGTCACTCACTCACACACACGCTCTCACTCAATCACTCTCCATTCTTCACTCAGTCACACACACTCTCGCTCAATCACTCTCCAATCTTCACTCAGTGACACACACTAACACTCAATCACTCTCCATTCTTCATTCACTCACACACACACACTCAATCACTCTCCATGCATCACACACACACACACACACACTCACTCACTCTCCATTCTTCACTCACTCACACTCACACTCTCACTCCATCACGCTCCATTCTTCACTCACTCACACACATACTCTCACTCAATCACTCTCCATTCTTCACTCACTCACACACACACACTCAATCACTCTCCATTCTTCACTCACTCACACACTCAATCACTCTCCATTCTTCACTCAGTCACTCCAACTCACACTCACTCAATCACTCTCCATTCTTCACTCAGTCAGACTCACTCTCACTCAATCACTCACCATTCTTCACTCAGTCACACTCACTCTCACTCAATCACTCTCCATTCCTCACTCAGTCACACTCACTCTCACTCAATCACTCTCCATTCTTCACTCAAACTCACACACACACACTCAATCACTCGCCATTCTTCACTCACTCACACACACTCTCACACAATCACTCCCAATTCTTCACTCAGTCACACTCACTCACACTCAATCACTCTCCATTCTTCACTCAGTCAGACTCACTCTCACTCAATCACTCTCCATTCTTCACTCAGTCACACTCACTCTCACTCAATCACTCTCCATTCCTCACTCAGTCACACTCACTCTCACTCAATCACTCTCCAATCTTCACTCACTCACACACATACTCTCACTCACTCACTCTCCATTCTACACTCACTCACACTCACATTCTCACTCAATCACGCTCCAATCTTCACTCACACACACACATACACTCACTCACTCTCCATTCTTCACTCACTCACACACACACTCACACTCAATCACTCTCCATTTATCACTCACTCACCCACACACACAAAATCACTCTCCATTCTTCACTCACTCACACACAATCACTCCCCATTCTTCACTCTCTCACAGACAATCACTCTCCATTCTTCACTCACACACACAAACACATCCAATCAATCTCCATTCTTCACTCACACACACACACTTACACTCAATCACTCTCCATTCTTCACTCATAAACACACACACTTACATTCAATCGCTCTCCATTCTTCACTCACACACACACACTTACATTCAATCACTCTCTATTCTTCACTCACACTCACCCACACACTCTCAATCACTCTCCATTCTTCACACATTGAGACACACACACTTGCACTCAATCACTCTCCATTCTTCACTCACTCACACACACTTTCACTCAATCACTCTCCATTCTTCACTCACACACACACTCCCACTCAATCACTCTCTATTCTTCACTCACTCACACTCACTCAATCACTCTCCATTCTGCACTGACTCACACAGTCTTACTCATTCTCCATTCTTCACTCAAACTCACACACACTCACAATCAATTACACTCAATCACACTCCATTCTTCACTCACTCGCACACACACTCTCACACGATCACTCTCCATTCTTCACTCCATCACACATACTCTCACTCAATCACTCTCCATTCTTCACTCATTCACACACACACACTCATTCACTCTCCATTCTACACTCACGGACACACACTCTCACTCAATCACTCTCCATTCTTCACTCACACACTCTCACCCAATCACTCTCCATTCTTCACTGACACACACACAATCACTCTCCATTCTTCACTCACTCACACACTCTCACACTCAATCACTCTCCATTCTTCACTCACTCACACATACACTCACACTCAACCTCTCTCCATTCTTCACTCACTCACACACACTCTCACTCAATCACTCTCCATTCTTCACTCACTCACACACACACACTCATTCACTCTCCATTCTACACTCACGGACATACACTCTCACTCAATCACTCCCCATTCTTCACTCAGTCTCACACACTCTCAATATATCACTCCCCATTCTTCACTCACTCACACTCAATCACTCTACATTCTTCACTCACACACACACACACACACTCAATTACGCACCATTCTCCACTCAGTCACATACACTCTCACTCAATCACTCTCCATTCTTAACTCACTCACAGACACACTGTCACTCAATCAATCTCCATTCTTTACTCAATCACACACACTCTCACTCAATCACTCTCCATTCTTCACTCAGTCACACACACACTCTCACTCAATCACTCTCCATTCTTCACTCACACACACACTCTCACTCCATCACTCTCCATTCTTCACTCAGTCACGCACACTCCTACTCAATCACTCTCCATTTTTCACTCACACTCACAAAGTCACTCAATCACTCTCCATTCTTCACTCACTCACACACACACACTCTCACTCAATCACTGTTCATTCTTCACTCACACACACTCAATCACTCTCCATTAATCACACAGACATATACACACACACTCTTACACTCTCACTCAATCACTCTCCATTCTTCACTCACTTACACTCACACACTCACTCAATCACGCTCCATTCTTCACTCACTCACACACACACTCACACTCAATCACTCTCCATTCTTCACTCACACTCACACACACACACAAGCACAATCACTCTCCATTCTTCACTCACTTACACTCACACACTCCTACTCAATCACGCTCCACTCTTCACTCACTCACACACACACACTCAATCACTCTCCATTCTTCAATCACAGTCACACACACACAAGCACAATCACTCTCCATTCTTCACTCACTCAGACATAATCACTCTAGATTCTTCACTCACTCACACCCAATCACTCTCCATTCTTCACTCACTCACACTCAATCACTCTCCATTCTTCACTCACACACACACTCTCACTCAATCATTCTCCATTCTTCACACAAACTCGCACACTCTCACTCAATTACACTCCATTCTTGACTCACACACACAAACATACCCAAACAATCTCCATTCTTCACTCACTCACACACACACTATCACTCAATCACTCTCCATTCTTCACTCACACTTACACACACATACTCACTTAATCACTCTCCATTCATCACTCAGTCACACACACACTCTCACTCAACCTCTCTCCATTCTTCACTCACTCACACTCACTCTCACTCAATCACTCTCCATTCATCACACACACACTCACACTCTCACTCAATCACTCTCCAATCTTTACTCACTCACACACATACTCTCACTCACTCACTCTCCATTCTTCACTCACTCACACTCACACTCTCACTCAATCACTCTCCATTTATCACTCACACACCCACACACACAAAATCACTCTCCATTCTTCACTCACTCACACACAATCACTCCCCATTCTTCACTCTCTCACAGACAATCACTCTCCATTCTTCACTCACACACACAAACACATCCAATCAATCTCCATTCCTCACTCACACACACACACTTACACTCAATCACTCTCCATTCTTCACTCATAAACACACACACTTACATTCAATCGCTCTCCATTCTTCACTCACACACACACACTTACATTCAATCACTCTCTATTCTTCACTCACACTCACCCACACACTGTCAATCACTCTCCATTCTTCACTCATTGAGACACACACACTTGCACTGAATCACTCTCCATTCTTCACTCCGTCGCATACACTCACACTCAATCACTCTCCATTCTTCACTCAGCCATACACACACTCTCACTCAACCACTCTCCATTCTTCACTCACTCACACACACTTTCACTCAATCACTCTCCATTCTTCACTCACACACACACTCCCACTCAATCACTCTCTATTCTTCACTCACTCACACTCACTCAATCACTCTCCATTCTGCACTGACTCACACAGTCTTACTCATTCTCCATTCTTCACTCAAACTCACACACACTCACAATCAATTACACTCAATCACACTCCATTCTTCACTCACTCACACACACACTCTCACACAATCACTCTCCATTCTTCACTCAGTCACACACACTCTCACTCAATCACTCTCCATTCTTCACTCCATCACACATACTCTCACTCAATCACTCTCCATTCTTCACTCATTCACACACACACACTCATTCACTCTCCATTCCTCACTCACGGACACACACTCTCACTCAATCACTCTCCATTCTTCACTCACACACTCTCACCCAATCACTCTCCATTCTTCACTGACACACACTCAATCACTCTCCATTCTTCACTCACTCACACAGACACTCACACTCAACCTCTCTCCATTCTTCACTCACTCACACACACTCTCACTCAATCACTCTCCATTCTTCACTCACTCACACACACACACTCATTCACTCTCCATTCTACACTCACGGACATACACTCTCACTCAATAACTCCCCATTCTTCACTCAGTCTCACACACTCTCAATATATCACTCCCCATTCTTCACTCACTCACACTCAATCACTCTACATTCTTCACTCACACACACACATACACACTCAATTACGCACCATTCTCCACTCAGTCACATACACTCTCACTCAATCACTCTCCATTCTTCACTCACTCACAGACACACTGTCACTCAATCAATCTCCATTCTTTAACCAATCACACACACTCTCTTTCAATCACTCTCCATTCTTCACTCAGTCACACACACACTCTCACTCAATCACTCTCCATTCTTCACTCACACACACACTCTCACTCCATCACTCTCCATTCTTCACTCAGTCACGCACACTCCTACTCAATCACTCTCCATTTTTCACTCACACTCACAAAGTCACTCAATCACTCTCCATTCTTTACTCACTCACACACACACACTCTCACTCAATCACTGTTCATTCTTCACTCACACACACTCAATCACTCTCCATTAATCACACAGACATATACACACACAGTCTTACACTCTCAATCAATCACTCTCCATTCTTCACTCACTTACACTCACACACACTCACTCAATCACGCTCCATTCTTCACTCACTCACACACACACTCACACTCAATCACTCTCCATTCTTCACTCACACTCACACACACACAAGCACAATCACTCTCCATTCTTCACTCACTTACACTCACACACTCCCACTCAATCACGCTCCACTCTTCACTCACTCACACACACACTCACACTCAATCACTCTCCATTCTTCACTCACACTCACACACACACAAGCACAATCACTCTCCATTCTTCACTCACTCACACATAATCACTCTAGATTCTTCACTCACTCACACCCAATCACTCTCCATTCTTCACTCACTCACACTCAATCACTCTCCATTCTTCACTCACACACACACTCTCACTCAATCATTCTCCATTCTTCACTCAAACTCGCACACTCTCACTCAATTACACTCCATTCTTGACTCACACTCACTAACATACCCAAACAATCTCCATTCTTCACTCACTCACACACAAGCTATCACTCAATCACTCTCCATTCTTCACTCACACACACACACACTCTCACCCAATCACTCTCTATTCTTCACTGACACACACACAGACTCTCACTCAATCACTCTCTATTCTTCACTCACACTTACACACACACACTCACTTAATCACTCTCCATTCATCACTTAGTCACACACACACTCTCACTCAACCTCTCTCCATTCTTCACTCACTCACACTCACTCTCACTCTATCACTCTCCATTCATCACACACACACACACACTCACTCACTCTCCATTCTTCACTCATTCACACTCACACTCTCACTCAATCACGCTCCAATCTTCACTCACTCACACACACACTCGCACTCAATCACTCTACATTGTCCACTCACTCACACATACACTCACTCAATCACTCTCCATTTATCACTCACACACACACACAATCACTCTCCATTCTTCACTCACACACACACAATCACTCCCCATTCTTCACTCACTCACACTCAATCACTCTCCATTCTTCACTCACACACACACTCTCACTCAATCATTCTCCATTCTTCACTCAAACTCACACACACTCACCCAATCACTCTCTATTCTTCACTGACACACACACACTCACACTCAATCACTCTCCATTCTTCACTCACAAACATACTCTCACTCAATCATTCTCCATTCTTCACTCAGACACACACACACTCTCTCAATCACTCTCCATTCTTCACTCACACACACACTCACTCAATCACTCTCCATTCTTCACTCAGTCACACACACACTCTCACTCAACCTCTCTCCATTCTGCATTCACTCACACACAGAGACACTCAATCACTCTCCATTCTTCACTCGCTCACACACACCCTCTCACTCAATCACTCTCCATTCTTCACTCAGTCAGACTCACTCTCACTCAATCACTCTCCATTCCTCACTCAGTCAGACTCACTCTCACTCAATCACTCTCCATTCTTCACTCAGTCACACACACTCTCACTCAATCACACTCCATTCTTCACTCAATCTGACACACACTCACACTCAATCACTATCCATTCTTCACTCAAACTCACACTCAATCACTCTCCATTCTTCACTCAGTCACTCACACTCACACTCACTCAATCACTCTCCATTCTTCACTCTCTCACACACACATTCTCACTCAATCACTCTCCATTTTTAACTCAGTCAGACTCACTCTCACTCAATCACTCTCCATTATTCACTCAGTCACACTCACTCTCACTCAATCACTCTCCATTCTTCACTCAGTCACACGCACTCTCACTCAATCACTCTCCATTCTTCACTCAAACTCACACACACTCACACTCAATCAATGTCCATTCATCACTCAAACTCACACACTCACACTCAATCACTCTCCATTCTTCACTCAGTCACTCACACTCACACTCACTCAATCACTCTCCATTCTTCACTCACTCACACACACTTTCTCACTCAATCACTCTCCATTTTTCACTCAGTCAGACTCACTCTCACTCAATCACTCTCCATTATTCACTCAGTCACACTCACTCTCACTCAATCACTCTCCATTCTTCACTCAGTCACACACACTCTCACTCAATCACTCTCCATTCTTCACTCACAAACACACTCTCACTCAATCATTCTCCATTCTTCACTCAAACACACACACACTCTCTCAATCACTCTCCATTCTTCACTCACACACATACTCTCACTCAATCACTCTCCATTCTTCACTCAGTCACACACACACTCTCACTCAACCTCTCTCCATTCTTCACTCAGTCACACACACTCTCATTCAATCACGCTCCATTCTTCACACAATCTCACACACATTCACACTCAATCACTATCCATTCTTCACTCCAACTCACACACTCACACTCAATCACTATCCATTCTTCACTCAGTCAGACTCACTCTCACTCAATCACTCTCCATTCTTCACTCAGTCACACACACTCTCATTCAATCACGCTCCATTCTTCACACAATCTCACACACATTCACACTCAATCACTATCCATTCTTCACTCCAACTCACACACTCACACTCAATCACTATCCATTCTTCACTCAGTCACTCACACTCACACTCACTCAATCACTCTCCATTCTTCACTCACTCTCACACACATTCTCACTCAATCACTCTCCATTCTTCACTCAGTCACACACACTCTCACTCAATCACTCTCCATTCTTCACTCAAACTCACACACTCACACTCAATCACTCTCCATTCTTCACTCAGTCACTCACACATTCTCACTCAATCACTCTCCATTTTTCACTCAGTCAGACTCACTCTCACTCAATCACTCTCCATTATTCACTCACTCACACACACATTCTCACTCAATCACTCTCCATTCTTCACTCACACACACACTTTCACTCAATCTTTCTCCATTTTTCACTCACTCACACACAATCACTCTAGATTCATCACTCACTCACACTCAATCACTCTCCATTCTTCACTCACTCACACTCAATCTCTCTCCATTCTTCACTCACACACACACTCTCACTCAATCATTCTCCATTCTTCACTCAAACTCACACACACTCACACTCAATTACACTCCATTCTTCACCCAAACACACAAACATACCCAAACAATCTCCATTCTTCACTCACTAACACACAAGCTCTCACTCAATCACTCTCCATTCTACACTCACACACACACACTCTCATTCAATCAGTCTCCATTCTTCACTCTCACTCACACTCACTCTCACTCAATCACTCTCCATTCTTCACTCACTCACACACACACACTCAATCACTCTCCATTCTTCACTCACTCACACACACACTCTCACTCAATCACTCTCCATTCTTCACTCAGTCGCTCACACTCACACTCACTCAATCACTCTCCATTCTTCACTCACACACACACACTCACTCAACCTCTCTCCATTCTTCACTCAGTCGCTCACACTCACACTCACTCAATCACGCTCCATTCTTCACTCACTCACACACACACTCTCACTCAATCACTGTTCATTCTTCACTCACACACACTCAATCACTCTCCATTCATTACACAGACACATACACACACAGTATTACACTCTCACTCAATCACTCTCCATTCTTCACTCACTTACACTCACACACACTCACTCAATCACGCTCCATTCTTCACTCACTCACACTCACACTCAATCACACTCCACTCTTCACTCACTCACACACACACTCTCACTCAATCACTGTTCATTCTTCACTCACACACACTCAATCACTCTCCATTCATCACACAGACACATACACACACAGTATTACACTCTCACTCAATCACTCTCCATTCTTCACTCACTTACACTCACACACACTCACTCAATCACGCTCCATTCTTCACTCACTCACACTCACACTCAATCACACTACACTCTTCACTCACTCACACACACACACACACTCAATCACTCTCCATTCTTCACTCACACTCACACACACACAAGCACAATCACTCTCCATTCTTCACTCACTCACACATAATCACTCTAGATTCTTCACTCACTCACACCCAATCACTCTCCATTCTTCACTCACTCACACTCAATCACTCTCCATTCTTCACTCACACACACACTCTCACTCAATCATTCTCCATTCTTCGCTCAAACTCGCACAATCTCACTCAATTACACTCCATTCTTGACTCACACACACATACATATCCAAACAATCTCCATTCTTCACTCACTCACACACAAGCTATCACTCAATCACTCTCCATTCTTCACTCACACACACACACCTTCACCCAATCACTCTCTATTCTTCACTGACAGACACTCACACTCTCACTCAATCACTCTCTATTCTTCACTCACACTTACACTCACTTAATCACTCTCCATTCATCACTTAGTCACACACACACTCTCACTCAACCTCTCTCCATTCTTCATTCACTCACACTCACTCTCACTCAATCACTCTCCATTCATCACACACACACACACACTCACTCACTCTCCATTCTTCACTCACTCACACTCACACTCTCACTCAATCACGCTCCAATCTTCACTCACTCACACACACACTCGCACTCAACCACTCTACATTGTCCACTCACTCACACATACACTCACTCAATCACTCTCCATTTATCACTCACACACACACACAATCACTCTCCATTCTTCACTCACAGACACACAATCACTCCCCATTCTTCACTCACTCACACTCAATCACTCTCCATTCTTCACTCACACACACACTCTCACTCAATCACTCTCCATTCTTCACTCAAACTCACACACACTCACCCAATCACTCTCTATTCTTCACTGACACACACACACACTCACACTCAATCACTCTCCATTCTTCACTCACTCACACACTCCCACTCAATCACTCTCCATTCTTCACTCACTCACACTCACTCAATCACTCTCCATTCTGCACTGACTCACACAGTCTTACTCATTCTCCATTCTTCACTCAAACTCACACACACTCACAATCAATTACACTCCACTCTTCACTCAGTCATAAACATTCACACTCAATGACTCTCCAATCTTCGCTCACACACACACACACTCAATCACTCTCCATTCTTCACTCACTCACAAACAAACACTCTCATTCAATCTCTCTCCATTCTTCACTCACACACACACACACACACACACACACACTCAATCACTCTCCATTCTTCACTCACTCGCACACACACTCTCACTCAATCACTCTCCATTCTTCACTCAGTCACACACACTCTCACTCAATCACGCTCCATTCTTCACTCAGTCACACATACTCTCACTCAATCACTCTCCATTCTTCACTCAGTCACTCACACTCACACTCACTCAATCACTCTCCATTCTTCACTCACTCACACACACATTCTCACTCAATCATTCTCCATTTTTCACTCAGTCAGACACACTCTCACTCAATCACTCTCCATTATTCACAAAGTCACACTCACTCTCACTCAATCACTCTCCATTCTTCACTCAGTCACACACACTCTCACTCAATCACTCTCCATTCTTCACTCACAAACACACTCTCACTCAATCATTCTCCATTCTTCACTCAAACACACACACACTCTCTCAATCACTCTCCATTCTTCACTCACACACACACTCACTCAATCACTCTCCATTCTTCACTCAGTCACACACACACTCTCACTCAACCTCTCTCCATTCTTCACTCACTCACACACACTCTCACTCAATCACTCTCCATTCTTCACTCAGTCAGACTCACTCTCACTCAATCACTCTCCATTCTTCACTCAGTCACACACACTCTCACTCAATCACGCTCCATTCTTCACTCAATCTCACACACTCACACTCAATCACTCTCCATTCTTCACTCAGTCACTCACACTCACACTCACTCAATCACTCTCCATTCTTCACTCACTCACACACACATTCTCACTCAATCACTCTCCATTTTTCACTCAGTCAGACTCACTCTCACTCAATCACTCTCCATTATTCACTCAGTCACACTCACTCTCACTCAATCACTCTCCATTCTTCACTCAGTCACACACACTCTCACTCAATCACTCTCCATTCTTCACTCAAACTCACACACTCACACTCAATCACTCTCCATTCTTCACTCAGTCACTCACACTCACACTCACTCAATCACTCTCCATTCTTCACTCGCTCACACATACATTCTCACTCAATCACTCTCCATTCTTCACTCACACACACACTTTCACTCAATCTTTCTCCATTCTTCAATCACTCACACACAATCACTCTAGATTCATCACTCACTCACATTCAATCACTCTCCATTCTTCACTCACACACACACTCTCACTCAATCATTCTCCATTCTTCACACAAAGTCACACACACTCACACTCAATTACACTCCATTCTTCACACAATCACACAAACATACCCAAACAATCTCCATTCTTCACTCACTAACACACACACACTCAATCACTCTCCATTCTTCACTCACACACACACACTCTCATTCAATCAGTCTCCATTCTTCACTCTCACTCACACACACACACTCACTTAATCACTCTCCATTCTTCACTCAGTCACACACACACTCTCACTCAACCTCTCTCCATTCTTCACTCACTCACACTCACTCTCACTCAATCACTCTCCATTCTTCACTCACTCACAAACACACTCTCACTCAATCACTCTCCATTCTTCACTCAGTCGCTCACACTCACACTCACTCAATCACTCTCCATTCTTCACTCACTCACACACACACTCTCACTCAACCTCTCTCCATTCTTCACTCAGTCGCTCACACTCACACTCACTCAATCACTCTCCATTCTTCACTCACTCACACACACACTCTCACTCAATCACTGTTCATTCTTCACTCACACACACTCACACTCAATCACACTCCACTCTTCACTCACTCACACACACACTCTCACTCAATCACTGTTCATTCTTCACTCACAAACACTCAATCACTCTCCATTCATCACACAGACACATACACACACAGTATTACACTCTCACTCAATCACTCTCCATTCTTCACTCACTTACACTCACACACACTCACTCAGTCACGCTCCATTCTTCACTCACTCACACTCACACTCAATCACACTCCACTCTTCACTCACTCACACACACACACTCTTACTCAATCACTGTTCATTCTTCACTCACACACACTCATTCACTCTCCATTCATCACACAGACACATACACATACAATATTACACTCTCACTCAATCACTCTCCATTCTTCACTCACTTACACTCATTTACACTCACTCAATCACGCTCCATTCTTCACTCACTCACACTCACACTCAATCACACTCCACTCTTCACTCACTCACACACACACTCACACTCAATCACTCTCCATTCTTCACTCACACTCACACACACACACACACACACAAGCACTATCACTCTCCATTCTTCACTCACTCACACATAATCACTCTAGATTCTTCACTCACTCACACTCAATCACTCTCCATTCTTCACTCACTCACACTCAATCACTCTCCATTCTTCACTCACACACACACTCTCACTCAATCATTCTCCATTCTTCACTCAAACTCGCACACTCTCACTCAATTACACTCCATTCTTGACTCACACACACAAACATACCCAAACAATCTCCATTCTTCACTCACATACACACACACTCGCACTTAATCACTCTCTGTTCTTCACTCACACTTACACACACACACTCACTTAATCACTCTCCATTCTTCACTCAGTCACACACACACTCTCACTCAATCACACTCCATTCATCACACACACACACACTCACTCACTCTCCATTCTTCACTCACTCACACTCACACTCTCACTCAATCACACTCCAATCTTCACTCACTCACACACACACTCGCACTCAATCACTCTACATTGTCCACTCACTCACACATACACTCACTCAATCACTCTCCATTTATCACTCACACACACACACACACAATCACTCTCCATTCTTCACTCACACACACAATCACTCCCCATTCTTCACTCACTCACACTCAATCACTCTCCATTCTTCACTCACACAAACAAACACATCCAATCAATCTCCATTCTTCACTCACACACACACACTTACATTCAATCACTCTCTATTCTTCACTCACACTCACCCACACACTCTCAATCACTCTCCATTCTTCACTCATTGAGACACACACACTTGCACTGAATCACTCTCCATTCTTCACTCCGTCGCATACACTCACACTCAATCACTCTCCATTCTTCACTCAGTCACACACACTCTCTCACTCAACCACTCTCCATTCTTCACTCACTCACACACACTTTCACTCAATCACTCTCCATTCTTCACTCACACACACACTCCCACTCAATCACTCTCTATTCTTCACTCACTCACACTCACTCAATCACTCTCCATTCTGCACTGACTCACACAGTCTTACTCATTCTCCATTCTTCACTCAAACTCACACTCACTCACAATCAATTACACTCAATCACACTCCATTCTTCACTCACTCGCACACACACTCTCACACAATCACTCTCCATTCTTCACTCAGTCACACACACTCTCACTCAATCACTCTCCATTCTTCACTCCATCACACATACTCTCACTCAATCACTCTCCATTCTTCACTCATTCACAAACACACACTCATTCACTCGCCATTATACACTCACGGTCACACACTCTCACTCAATCACTCTCCATTCTTCACTCACACACTCTCACCCAATCACTCTCCATTCTTCACTGACACACACACAATCACTCTCCATTCTTCACTTACTCACACACTCTCACACTCAATCACTCTCCATTCTTCACTCAGTCACACACACACTCTCACTCAACCTCTCTCCATTCTTCACTCACTCACACTCACTCTCACTCAATCACTCTCCATTCTTCACTCACTCACACACACACACTCAATCACTCTCCATTCTTCACTCACTCACAAACACACTCTCATTCAATCACTCTCCATTCTTCACTCAGTCGATCACAATCACACTCACTCAATCACTCTCCAGTCTTCACTCACTCACACACACACTCTCACTCAACCTCTCTCCATTCTTCACTCAGTCGCTCACACTCACACTCACTCAATCACTCTCCATTCTTCACTCACTCACACACACACTCTCACTCAATCACTGTTCATTCTTCACTCACACACACTCAATCACTCTCCATTCATCACACAGACACATACACACACAGTATTAAACTCTCACTCAATCACTCTCCATTCTTCACTCGCTTACACTCACACACACTCACTCAATCACGCTCCATTCTTCACTCACTCACACTCACACTCAATCACACTCCACTCTTCACTCACTCACACACACACTCTCACTCAATCACTGTTCATTCTTCACTCACACACACTCAATCACTCTCCATTCATCACACAGACACATACACACACAGTATTACACTCTCACTCAATCACTCTCCATTCTTCACTCACTTACACTCACACACACTCACTCAATCACGCTCCATTCTTCACTCACTCACACTCACACTCAATCACACTCCACTCTTCACTCACTCACACACACACTCTCACTCAATCACTGTTCATTCTTCACTCACACACACTCAATCACTCTCCATTCATCACACAGACACATACACACACATTATTACACTCTCACTCAATCACTCTCCATTCTTCACTCACTTACACTCACACACACTCACTCAATCACGCTCCATTCTTCACTCACTCACACTCACACTCAATCACACTCCACTCTTCACCACTCACACACACACTCACACTCAATCACTCTCCATTCTTCACTCACACTCACACACACACAAGCACAATCACTCTCCATTCTTCACTCACTCACACATAATCACTCTAGATTCTTCACTCACTCACACTCAATCACTCTCCATTCTTCACTCACTCACACTCAATCACTCTCCATTCTTCACTCACTCACACACACTCTCACTCAACCACTCTCCATTCTTCACTCACTCACACACACTTTCACTCAATCACTCTCCATTCTTCACTCACACACACACTCCCACTCAATCACTCTCTATTCTTCACTCACTCACACTCACTCAATCACTCTCCATTCTGCACTGACTCACACAGTCTTACTCATTCTCCATTCTTCACTCAAACTCACACTCACTCACAATCAATTACACTCAATCACACTCCATTCTTCACTCACTCACACACACACTCTCACACAATCACTCTCCATTCTTCACTCAGTCACACACACTCTCACTCAATCACTCTCCATTCTTCACTCCATCACACATACTCTCACTCAATCACTCTCCATTCTTCACTCATTCACAAACACACACTCATTCACTCGCCATTATACACTCACGGACACACACTCTCACTCAATCACTCTCCATTCTTCACTCACACACTCTCACCCAATCACTCTCCATTCTTCACTGACACACACACAATCACTCTCCATTCTTCACTTACTCACACACTCTCACACTCAATCACTCTCCATTCTTCACTCAGTCACACACACACTCTCACTCAACCTCTCTCCATTCTTCACTCACTCACACTCACTCTCACTCAATCACTCTCCATTCTTCACTCACTCACACACACACACTCAATCACTCTCCATTCTTCACTCACTCACAAACACACTCTCATTCAATCACTCTCCATTCTTCACTCAGTCGATCACACTCACACTCACTCAATCACTCTCCATTCTTCACTCAGTCACACACACACTCTCACTCAACCTCTCTCCATTCTTCACTCAGTCGCTCACACTCACACTCACTCAATCACTCTCCATTCTTCACTCACTCACACACACACTCTCACTCAATCACTGTTCATTCTTCACTCACACACACTCAATCACTCTCCATTCATCACACAGACACATACACACATAGTATTACACTCTCACTCAATCACTCTCCATTCTTCACTCGCTTACACTCACACACACTCACTCAATCACGCTCCATTCTTCACTCACTCACACTCACACTCAATCACACTCCACTCTTCACTCACTCACACACACACTCTCACTCAATCACTGTTCATTCTTCACTCACACACACTCAATCACTCTCCATTCATCACACAGACACATACACACACAGTATTACACTCTCACTCAATCACTCTCCATTCTTCACTCACTTACACTCACACACACTCACTCAATCATGCTCCATTTTTCACTCACTCACACTCACACTCAATCACACTCCACTCTTCACTCACTCACACACACACTCTCACTCAATCACTGTTCATTCTTCACTCACACACACTCAATCACTCTCCATTCATCACACAGACACATACACACACAGTATTACACTCTCACTCAATCACTCTCCATTCTTCACTCACTTACACTCACACACACTCACTCAATCACGCTCCATTCTTCACTCACTCACACTCACACTCAATCACACTCCACTCTTCACTCACTCACACACACACTCACACTCAATCACTCTCCATTCTTCACTCACACTCACACACACACACACACAAGCACAATCACTCTCCATTCTTCACTCACTCACACATAATCACTCTAGATTCTTCACTCACTCACACTCAATCACTCTCCATTCTTCACTCACTCACACTCAATCACTCTCCATTCTTCACTCACACACACACTCTCACTCAATCATTCTCCATTCTTCACTCAAACTCGCACACTCTCACTCAATTACACTCCATTCTTGACTCACACACACAAACATACCCAAACAATCTCCATTCTTCACTCACTCACACACAAGCTATCACTCAATCACTCTCCATTCTTCACTCACATACACTCACACTCGCACTCAATCACTCTCTATTCTTCACTCACACTTACACACACACTCACTTAATCACTCTCCATTCTTCACTCAGTCACACACACACTCTCACTCAATCACTCTCCATTCTTCACTCACACACTCTCACCCAATCACTCTCCATTCTTCACTGACACACACACAATCACTCTCCATTCTTCACTCACTCACACACTCTCACACTCAATCACTCTCCATTCTTCACTCACTCGCACACACACTCACACTCAATCACTCTCCAATCTTCACTCACTCACACACACTCTCACTCAATCACTCTCCATTCTTCAGTCACTCACACACACACACTCATTTACTCTCCATTCTACACTCACAGACATACAC
This sequence comes from Chiloscyllium plagiosum, assembly GCF_037043375.1. Lineage (NCBI taxonomy): Eukaryota > Metazoa > Chordata > Chondrichthyes > Orectolobiformes > Hemiscylliidae > Chiloscyllium > Chiloscyllium plagiosum. Next base: position 68,921,535 of record NW_028270157.1, read on the forward strand.
TCTCACTCAATCACTCCCCATTCTTCACTCAGTCACACACACACTCTCACTCAATCACTCTCCATTCATCACACACACACACACACACTCTCACTCAATCACTGTTCATTCTTCACTCACACACACTCAATCACTCTCCATTCATCACACAGACACATACACACACAGTATTACACTCTCACTCAATCACTCTCCATTCTTCACTCACTTACACTCACACACACTCACTCAATCACGCTCCATTCTTCACTCACTCACACTCACACTCAATCACACTCCACTCTTCACTCACTCACACACACACTCTCACTCAATCACTGTTCATTCTTCACTCACACACACTCAATCACTCTCCATTCATCACACAGACACATACACACACAGTATTACACTCTCACTCAATCACTCTCCATTCTTCACTCACTTACACTCACACACACTCACTCAATCACGCTCCATTCTTCACACACTCACACTCACACTCAATCACACTCCACTCTTCACTCACTCACACACACACTCACACTCAATCACTCTCCATTCTTCACTCACACTCACACACACAAGCACAATCACTCTCCATTCTTCACTCACTCACACATAATCACTCTAGATTCTTCACTCTCTCACACTCAATCACTCTCCATTCTTCACTCACTCACACTCAATCACTCTCCATTCTTCACTCACACACACACTCTCACTCAATCATTCTCCATTCTTCACTCAAACTCGCAAACTCTCACTCAATTACACTCCATTCTTGACTCACACACACAAACATACCCAAACAATCTCCATTCTTCACTCACTCACACACAAGCTATCACTCAATCACTCTCCATTCTTCACTCACATACACACACACTCGCACTCAATCACTCTCTATTCTTCACTCACACTTACACACACACACTCACTTAATCACTCTCCATTCTTCACTCAGTCACACACACACTCTCACTCAATCACTCTCCATTCTTCACTCACACACTCTCACCCAATCACTCTCCATTCTTCACTGACACACATACTCTCACACTCAATCACTCTCCATTCTTCACTCACTCACACACACACTCACACTCAATCACTCTCCAATCTTCACTCACTCACACACACTCTCACTCAATCACTCTCCATTCTTCAGTCACTCACACACACACACTCATTCACTCTCCATTCTACACTCACGGACATACACTCTCACTCAATCACTCCCCATTCTTCACTCAGTCTCACACACTCTCACTCAATCACTCCCCATTCTTCACTCACTCACACTCAATCACTCTCCATTCTTCACTCACACACACACACACACTCAATTACGCACCATTCTCCACTCAGTCACATACACTCTCACTCAATCACTCTCCATTCTTCACTCAGTCACACACACACTCTCACTCAATCACTCTCCATTCTTCACTCACTCACACACACTCTTGCTCAATCACTCTCCATTCTTCACTCAGTCACGCATACTCCTACTTAATCACTCTCCATTTTTCACTCACACTCACAAAGTCACTCAATCACTCTCCATTCTTCACTCAGTCACACACACTCTCACTCAATCACTGTTCATTCTTCACTCACACACACTCAATCACTCTCCATTAATCACACAGACATATACACACACAGTCTTACACTCTCACTCAATCACTCTCCATTCTTCACTCACTTATACTCACACACATTCACTCAATCACGCTCCATTCTTCACTCACTCACACTCACACACCCACTCAATCACTCTCCACTCTTCACTCACTCACACACACACTCACACTCAATCACTCTCCATTCTTCACTCACACTCACACACACACACAAGCACAATCACTCTCCATTCTTCACTCACTCACACATAATCACTCTAGATTCTTCACTCACTCACACCCAATCACTCTCCACTCTTCACTCACTCACACTCAATCACTCTCCATTCTTCACTCACACACACACTCTCACTCAATCATTCTCCATTCTTCACTCAAACTCGCACACTCTCACTCAATTACACTCCATTCTTGACTCACACACACAAACATACCCAAACAATCTCCATTCTTCACACACTCACACACAAGCTATCACTCAATCACTCTCCATTCTTCACTCACACACACACACACTCACCCAATCACTCTCTATTGTTCACTGACGCACACACACACTCTCACTCAATCACTCTCTATTCTTCACTCACACTTACACTCACTTAATCACTCTCCATTCATCACTTAGTCACACACACACTCTCACTCAACCTCTCTCCATTCTTCACTCACTCACACTCACTCTCACTCAATCACTCTCCATTCATCACACACACACACTCACTCTCCATTCTTCACTCACTCACACTCACACTCTCACTCAATCACGCTCCAATCTTCACTCACTCACACACACACTCGCACTCAACCCCTCTACATTGTCCACTCACTCACACATACACTCACTCAATCACTCTCCATTTATCACTCACACACACACACAATCACTCTCCATTCTTCACTCACACACACACAATCACTCCCCATTCTTCACTCACTCTCACTCAATCACTCTCCATTCTTCTTTCACACACACACTCTCACTCAATCATTCTCCATTCTTCACTCACACTCACACACACACACTCACACAAGCACAATCACTCTCCATTCTTCACTCACTCACACATAATCACTCTAGATTCTTCACTCACTCACACTCAATCACTCTCCATTCTTCACTCACTCACACTCAATCACTCTCCATTCTTCACTCACACACACACTCTCACTCAATCATTCTCCATTCTTCACTCAAACTCGCACACTCTCACTCAATTACACTCCATTCTTGACTCACACACACAAACATACCCAAACAATCTCCATTCTTCACTCACTCACACACAAGCTATCACTCAATCACTCTCCATTCTTCACTCACATACACACACACTCGCACTCAATCACTCTCTATTCTTCACTCACACTTACACACACACACTCACTTAATCACTCTCCATTCTTCACTCAGTCACACACACACTCTCACTCAATCACTCTCCATTCTTCACTCACACACTCTCACCCAATCACTCTCCATTCTTCACTGACACACATACTCTCACACTCAATCACTCTCCATTCTTCACTCACTCACACACACACTCACACTCAATCACTCTCCAATCTTCACTCACTCACACACACTCTCACTCAATCACTCTCCATTCTTCAGTCACTCACACACACACACTCATTCACTCTCCATTCTACACTCACGGACATACACTCTCACTCAATCACTCCCCATTCTTCACTCAGTCTCACACACTCTCACTCAATCACTCCCCATTCTTCACTCACTCACACTCAATCACTCTCCATTCTTCACTCACACACACACACTCAAATTACGCACCATTCTCCACTCACTCACATACACTCTCACTCAATCACTCTCCATTCTTCACTCACTCACAGACACACTGTCACTCAATCAGTCTCCATTCTTTACTCAATCACACACACTCTCACTCAATCACTCTCCATTCTTCACTCAGTCACACACACACTCTCACTCAATCACTCTCCATTCTTCACTCACTCACACACACTCTTGCTCAATCACTCTCCATTCTTCACTCAGTCACGCACACTCCTACTTAATCACTCTCCATTTTTCACTCACACTCACAAAGTCACTCAATCACTCTCCATTCTTCACTCAGTCACACACACTCTCACTCAATCACTGTTCATTCTTCACTCACACACACTCAATCACTCTCCATTAATCACACAGACATATACACACACAGTCTTACACTCTCACTCAATCACTCTCCATTCTTCACTCACTTATACTCACACACATTCACTCAATCACGCTCCATTCTTCACTCACTCACACTCACACACCCACTCAATCACTCTCCACTCTTCACTCACTCACACACACACTCACACTCAATCACTCTCCATTCTTCACTCACACTCACACACACACACAAGCACAATCACTCTCCATTCTTCACTCACTCACACATAATCACTCTAGATTCTTCACTCACTCACACCCAATCACTCTCCACTCTTCACTCACTCACACTCAATCACTCTCCATTCTTCACTCACACACACACTCTCACTCAATCATTCTCCATTCTTCACTCAAACTCGCACGCTCTCACTCAATTACAATCCATTCTTGACTCACACACACAAACATACCCAAACAATCTCCATTCTTCACTCACTCACACACAAGCTATCACTCAATCACTCTCCATTCTTCACTCACACACACACACACTCACCCAATCACTCTCTATTGTTCACTGACGCACACACACACTCTCACTCAATCACTCTCTATTCTTCACTCACACTTACACTCACTTAATCACTCTCCATTCATCACTTAGTCACACACACACTCTCACTCAACCTCTCTCCATTCTTCACTCACTCACACTCACTCTCACTCAATCACTCTCCATTCATCACACACACACACACACTCACTCACTCTCCATTCTTCACTCACTCACACTCACACTCTCACTCAATCACGCTCCAATCTTCACTCACTCACACACACACTCGCACTCAACCCCTCTACATTGTCCACTCACTCACACATACACTCACTCAATCACTCTCCATTTATCACTCACACACACACACAATCACTCTCCATTCTTCACTCACACACACACATTCACTCCCCATTCTTCACTCACTCTCACTCAATCACTCTCCATTCTTCTTTCACACACACACTCTCACTCAATCATTCTCCATTCTTCACTCAAACTCACACACACTCACCCAATCACTCTCTATTCTTCACTGACACACACACACTCACACTCAATCACTCTCCATTCTTCACTCACTCACACACTCCCACTCAATCACTCTCCATTCTTCACTCACTCACACTCACTCAATCACTCTCCATTCTGCACTGACTCACACAGACTTACTCATTCTCCATTCTTCACTCAAACTCACACACACTCACAATCAATTACACTCCACTCTTCACTCAGTCATAAACATTCACACTCAATGACTCTCCATTCTTCACTCACTCACACACAAACACTCACATTCAATCACTCTCCATTCTTCACACACACACACACACACACTCAATCACTCTCCATTCTTCACTCACTCGCACACACACTCTCACTCAATCACTCTCCATTCTTCACTCAGTCACACACACTCTCACTCAATCACTCTCCATTCTTCACTCAGTCACACATACTCTCACTCAATCACTCTCCATTCTTCACTCAGTCACTCACACTCACACTCACTCAATCACTCTCCATTCTTCTCTCACTCACACACACATTCTCACTCAATCATTCTCCATTTTTCACTCAGTCAGACTCACTCTCACTCAACCACTCTCCATTATTCACTCAGTCACACTCACTCTCACTCAATCACTCTCCATTCTTCACTCAGTCACACACACTCTCACTCAATCACTCTCCATTCTTCACTCACAAACACACTCTCACTCAATCACTCTCCATTCTTCACTCAAACACACACACACTCTCTCAATCACTCTCCATTCTTCACTCACACACACATTCTCACTCAATCACTCTCCATTCTTCACTCAGTCACACACACTCTCACTCAACCTCTCTCCATTCTTCATTCACTCACACACAGAGACACTCAATCACTCTCCATTCTTCACTCACTCACACACACTCTCACTCAATCACTCTCCATTCTTCACTCAGTCAGACTCACTCTCACTCAATCACTCTCCATTCTTCACTCAGTCACACACACTCTCACTCAATCACGCTCCATTCTTCACTCAATCTCACACACACTCACACTCAATCACTATCCATTCTTCACTCAAACTCACACACTCACACTCAATCACTCTCCATTCTTCACTCAGTCACTCACACTCACACTCACTCAATCACTCTCCATTCTTCACTCACTCACACACACATTCTCACTCAATCACTCTCCATTTTTCACTCAGTCAGACTCACTCTCACTCAATCACTCTCCATTATTCACTCAGTCACAGTCACTCTCACTCAATCACTCTCCATTCTTCACTCAGTCACACACACTCTCACTCAATCACTCTCCATTCTTCACTCAAACTCACACACTCACACTCAATCACTCTCCATTCTTCACTCACTCACACATACATTCTCACTCAATCACGCTCCATTCTTCACTCACACACACACTTTCACTCAATCTTTCTCCATTCTTCACTCACTCACACACAATCACTCTAGATTCATCACTCACTCACACTCAATCACTCTCCATTCTTCACTCACTCACACTCAATCTCTCTCCATTCTTCACTCACACACACACTCTCACTCAATCATTCTCCATTCTTCACTCAAACTCACACACACTCACACTCAATTACACTCCATTCTTCACTCAAACACACAAACATACCCAAACAATCTCCATTCTTCACTCACTAACACACAAGCTCTCACTCAATCACTCTCCATTCTTCACTCACACACACACACACTCTCATTCAATCAGTCTCCATTCTTCACTCTCACTCACACACACACACTCACTTAATCACTCTCCATTCTTCACTCAGTCACACACACACTCTCACTCAACCTCTCTCCATTCTTCACTCACTCACACTCACTCGCACTCAATCACTCTCCATTCTTCACTCACTCACACACACACACTCAATCACTCTCCATTCTGCACTCACTCATACACACACTCTCACTCAACCTCTCTCCATTCTTCACTCAGTCGCTCACACTCACACTCACTCAATCACTCTCCATTCTTCACTCACTCACACACACACTCTCACTCAATCACTGTTCATTCTTCACTCACACACACTCAATCACTCTCCATTCATCACACAGACACATACACACACAGTATTACACTCTCACTCAATCACTCTCCATTCTTCACTCACTCACACTCACACTCAATCAAACTCCACTCTTCACTCACTCACACACACACTCTCACTCAATCACTGTTCATTCTTCACTCACACACACTCAATCACTCTCCATTCATCACACAGACACATACACACACAGTATTACACTCTCACTCAATCACTCTCCATTCTTCACTCACTCACACTCACACACATTCACTCAATAACGCTCCATTCTTCACTCACTCACACTCACACTCAATCACACTCCACTCTTCACTCACTCACACACACACTCACACTCAATCACTCTCCATTCTTCACTCACACTCACACACAAGCACAATCACTCTCCATTCTTCACTCACTCACACATAATCACTCTAGATTCTTCACTCACTCACACTCAATCACTCTCCATTCTTCACTCACTCACACTCAATCACTCTCCATTCTTCACTCACACACGCACTCTCACTCAATCATTCTCCATTCTTCACTCAAACTCGCACACTCTCACTCAATTACACTCCATTCTTGACTCACACACACAAACATACCCAAACAATCTCCATTCTTCACTCACTCACACACAAGCTCTCACTCAATCACTCTCCATTCTTCACTCACATACACACATACTCGCACTCAATCACTCTCTATTCTTCACTCACACTTACACACACACACTCACTTAATCACTGTCCATTCTTCACTCAGTCACACACACACTCTCACTCAATCACTCTCCATTCATCACACACACACACTCACTCACTCTCCATTCTTCACTCACTCACACTCACACTCTCACTCAATCACGCTCCAATCTTCACTCAATTACACACACACTCGCACTCAATCACTCTACATTGTCCACTCACTCACACATACACTCACTCAATCACTCTCCATTTATCACTCACACACACACACACACACAATCACTCTCCATTCTTCACTCACACACACACAATCACTCCCCATTCGTCACTCACTCACACTCAATCACTCTCCATTCTTCACTCACACACAAACACATCCAATCAATCTCCATTCTTCACTCACACACACACACTTACACTCAATCACTCTCCATTCTTAACTCATAAACACACACACTTACATTCAATCGCTCTCCATTCTTCACTCACACACACACACTTACATTCAATCACTCTCTATTCTTCACTCACACTCACCCACACACTCTCAATCACTCTCCATTCTTCACTCATTGAGACACACACACTTGCACTGAATCACTCTCCATTCTTCACTCCGTCGCATACACTCACACTCAATCACTCTCCATTCTTCACTCAGTCATACACACACTCTCACTCAACCACTCTCCATTCTTCACTCACTCACACACACTTTCACTCAATCACTCTCCATTCTTCACTCACACACACACTCCCCCTCAATCACTCTCTATTCTTCACTCACTCACACTCACTCAATCACTCTCCTTTCTGCACTGACTCACACAGTCTTACTCATTCTCCATTCTTCACTCAAACTCACACACACTCACAATCAATTACACTCAATCACACTCCATTCTTCACTCACTCGCACACACACTCTCACACAATCACTCTCCATTCTTCACTCAGTCACACACACTCTCACTCAATCACTCTCCATTCTTCACTCCATCACACATACTCTCACTCAATCACTCTCCATTCTTCACTCATTCATACACACACACTCATTCACTCGCCATTATGCACTCACGGACACACACTCTCACTCAATCACTCTCCATTCTTCACTCACACACTCTCACCCAATCACTCTCCATTCTTCACTGACACACACACAATCACTCTCCATTCTTCACTCACTCACACACTCTCACACTCAATCACTCTCCATTCTACACTCACTCACACACACACACACTCACACTCAATCACTCTCCAATCTTCACTCACTCACACACACTCTCAATCAATCACTCTCCATTCTTCAGTCACTCACACACACACACTCATTCACTCTCCATTCTACACTCACGGACATACACTCTCACTCAATCACTCCCCATTCTTCACTCAGTCTCACACACTCTCACTCAATCACTCCCCATTCTTCACTCACTCACACTCAATCACTCTCCATTCTTCACTCACACACACACACACACACTCAATTACGCACCATTCTCCACTCAGTCACATACACTCTCACTCAATCACTCTCCATTCTTCACTCACTCACAGACACACTGTCACTCAATCAGTCTCCATTCTTTACTCAATCACACACACTCTCACTCAATCACTCTCCATTCTTCACTCAGTCACACACACACTCTCACTCAATCACTCTCCATTCTTCACTCACACACACACTCTCACTCCATCACTCTCCATTCTTCACTCACTCACACACACTCTTGCTCAATCACTCTCCATTCTTCACTCAGTCACGCACACTCCTACTTAATCACTCTCCATTTTTCACTCACACTCACAAAGTCACTCAATCACTCTCCATTCTTCACTCAGTCACACACACTCTCACTCAATCACTGTTCATTCTTCACTCACACAGACTCAATCACTCTCCATTAATCACACAGACATATACACACGCAGTCTTACACTCTCACTCAATCACTCTCCATTCTTCACTCACTTACACTCACACACATTCACTCAATCATGCTCCATTCTTCACTCACTCACACTCACACACCCACTCAATCACGCTCCACTCTTCACTCACTCACACACACACTCACACTCAATCACTCTCCATTCATCACTCACACTCACACACACACAAGCACAATCACTCTCCATTCTTCACTCACTCACACATAATCACTCTAGATTCTTCACTCACTCACACCCAATCACACTCCATTCTTCACTCACTCACACTCAATCACTCTGCATTCTTCACTCACACACACACTCTCACTCAATCATTCTCCATTCTTCACTCAAACTCGCACACTCTCACTCAATTCCACTCCATTCTTGACTCACACACACAAACATACCCAAACAATCTCCATTCTTCACTCACACACACACACACTCTCACCCAATCACTCTCTATTGTTCACTGACACACACACACACTCTCACTCAATCACTCTCTATTCTTCACTCACACTTACACTCACTTAATCACTCTCCATTCATCACTCAGTCACACACACACTCTCATTCAACCTCTCTCCATTCTTCACTCACTCACACTCACTCTCACCCAATCACTCTCCATTCATCACACACACACACACACACACTCACTCACTCTCCATTCTTCACTCACTCACACTCACACTCTCACTCAATCACGCTCCAATCTTCACTCACTCACACACACACTCGCACTCAACCACTCTACATTGTCCACTCACTCACACATACACTCACTCAATCACTCTCCATTTATCACTCACACACACACACAATCACTCTCCATTCTTCACTCACACACACACAATCACTCCCCATTCTTCACTCACTCACACTCAATCACTCTCCATTCATCACTCACACACACACTCTCACTCAATCATTCTCCATTCTTCACTCAAACTCACACACACTAACCCAATCACTCTCTATTCTTCACTGACACACACACACTCACACTCAATCACTCTCCATTCTTCACTCACTCACACACTCCCACTCAATCACTCTCCATTCTTCACTCACTCACACTCACTCAATCACTCTCCATTCTGCACTGACTCACACAGTCTTACTCATTCTCCATTCTTCACTCAAACTCACACACACACACAATCAATTACAATCCACTCTTCACTCAGTCATAAACATTCACACTCAATGACTCTCCATTCTTCGCTCACACACACACACACTCAATCACTCTCCATTCTTCACTCACTCACACACAAACACTCACATTCAATCACTCTCCATTCTTCACTCACACACACACACACACTCAATCACTCTCCATTCTTCACTCAGTCACACACACTCTCACTCAATCACTCTCCATTCTTCACTCAGCCACACATACTCTCACTCAATCACTCTCCATTCTTCACTCAGTCACTCACACTCACACTCACTCAATCACTCTCCATTCTTCACTCACTCACACACACATTCTCACTCAATCATTCTCCATTTTTCACTCAGTCAGACTCACTCTCACTCAATCACTCTCCATTATTCACTCAGTCACACTCACTCTCACTCAATCACTCTCCATTCTTCACTCAGCCACACATACTCTCACTCAATCACTCTCCATTCTTCACTCAGCCACACATACTCTCACTCAATCATTCTCCATTTTTCACTCAGTCAGACTCACTCTCACTCAATCACTCTCCATTATTCACTCAGTCACACTCACTCTCACTCAATCACTCTCCATTCTTCACTCAGTTACACACACTCTCACTCAATCACTCTCCATTCTTCACTCACAAACACACTCTCACTCAATCATTCTCCATTCTTCACTCAAACACACACACACTCTCTCAATCACTCTCCATTCTTCACTCACACACACACTCACTCAATCACTCTCCATTCTTCACTCAGTCACACACACACTCTCACTCAATCTCTCTCCATTCTTCATTCACTCACACACAGAGACACTCAATCACTCTCCATTCTTCACTCAGTTACACACACTATCACTCAATCACTCTCCATTCTTCACTCACAAACACACTCTCACTCAATCATTCTCCATTCTTCACTCAAACACACACACACTCTCTCAATCACTCTCCATTCTTCACTCACACACACACTCACTCAATCACTCTCCATTCTTCACTCAGTCACACACACACTCTCACTCAATCTCTCTCCATTCTTCATTCACTCACACACAGAGACACTCAATCACTCTCCATTCTTCACTCACTCACACACACTCTCACTCAATCACTCTCCATTCTTCACTCAGTCAGACTCACTCTCACTCAATCACTCTCCATTCTTCACTCAGTCACACACACTCTCACTCAATCACGCTCCATTCTTCACTCAATCTCACACACACTCACACTCAATCACTATCCATTCTTCACTCAAACTCACACACTCACACTCAATCACTCTCCATTCTTCACTCTGTCACTCACACTCACACTCACTCAATCACTCTCCATTCTTCACTCAGTCACTCACACATTCTCACTCAATCACTCTCCATTTTTCACTCAGTCAGACTCACTCTCACTCAATCAATCTCCATTATTCACTCAGTCACACTCACTCTCACTCAATCACTCTCCATTCTTCACTCAGTCACACACACTCTCACTCAATCACTCTCCATTCTTCACTCAAACTCACACACTCACACTCAATCACTCTCGATTCTTCACTCAGTCACTCACACTCACACTCACTCAATCACTCTCCATTCTTCACTCACTCACACACACATTCTCACTCAATCACTCTCCATTCTTCACTCACACACACACTTTCACTCAATCTTTCTCCATTCTTCACTCACTCACACACAATCACTCTAGGTTCATCACTCACTCACACTCAATCACTCTCCATTCTTCACTCACTCACACTCAATCTCTCTCCATTCTTCACTCACACACACACTCTCACTCAATCATTCTCCATTCTTCACTCAAACTCACATACACTCACACTCAATTACACTCCATTCTTCACTCAAACACACAAACATACCCAAACAATCTCCATTCTTCACTCACTAACACACTAGCTCTCACTCAATCACTCTCCATTCTACACTCACACACACACACTCATTCAATCAGTCTCCATTCTTCACTCTCACTCACACACACACACTCACTTAATCACTCTCCACTCTTCACTCAGTCACACACACACTCTCACCCAACCTCTCTCCATTCTTCACTCACTCACACTCACTCTCACTCAATCACTCTCCATTCTTCACTCACTCACACACACACACTCAATCACTCTCCATTCTTCACTCACTCACACACACACTCTCACTCAATCACTCTCCATTCTTCACTCAGTCGCTCACACTCACACTCACTCAATCACTCTCCATTCTTCACTCACACACACACACTCACTCAACCTCTCTCCATTCTTCACTCAGTCGCTCACACTCACACTCATTCAATCACTCTCCATTCTTCACTCACTCACACACACACTCTCACTCAATCACTGTTCATTCTTCACTCACACACACTCAATCACTCTCCATTCATTACACAGACACATACACACACAGTATTACACTCTCACTCAATCACTCTCCATTCTTCACTAACTTACACTCACACACACTCACTCAATCACGCTCCATTCTTCACTCACTCACACTCACACTCAATCACACTCCACTCTTCACTCACTCACACACACACTCTCACTCAATCACTGTTCATTCTTCACTCACACACACTCAATCACTCTCCATTCATCACACAGACACATACACACACAGTATTACACTCTCACTCAATCACTCTCCATTCTTCACACACTTACACTCACACACTCTCACTCAATCACTGTTAATTCTTCACTCACACACACTCAATCACTCTCCATTCATCACACAGACACATACACACACAGTATTACACTCTCACTCAATCACTCTCATTCTTCACTCACTTACACTCACACACACTCACTCAATCACGCTCCATTCTTCACTCACTCACACTCACACTCAATCACACTCCACTCTTCACTCACTCACACACACACTCTCACTCAATCACTGTTAATTCTTCACTCACACACACTCAATCACTCTCCATTCATCACACAGACACATACACACACAGTATTACACTCTCACTCAATCACTCTCCATTCTTCACACACTCTCACTCACACACACCCACTCAATCACGCTCCATTCTTCACACACTCACACTCACACTCAATCACACTCCACTCTTCACTCACTCACATACACACACACACTCAATCAGTTTCCATTCTTCACTCACACTCACACACACACACACACACAAGCACAATCACTCTCCATTCTTCACTCACTCACACATAATCACTCGCACACTCTCACTCAATTACACTCCATTCTTGACTCACATACCCAAACAATCTCCATTCTTCACTCACTCACACACAAGCTCTCACTCAATCACTCTCCATTCTTCACTCACACACACACACACTCGCACTCAATCACTCTCTATTCTTCACTCACACTTACACACACACACTCACTTAATCACTCTCCATTCTTCACTCAGTCACACACACACTCTCACTCAATCACTCTCCATTCATCACACACACACACACACTCACTCACTCTCCATTCTTCACTCACTCACACTCACACTCTCACTCAATCACGCTCCAATCTTCACTCACTCACACACACACTCGCACTCAATCCCTCTACATTGTCCACTCACTCACATACACTCACTCAATCACTCTCCATTTATCACTCACACACACACACAATCACGCTCCATTCTTTACTCACACACTCACAATCACTCCCCATTCTTCACTCACTCACACTCAATCACTCTCCATTCTTCACTCACACACACTCTCACTCAATCATTCTCCATTCTTCACTGAAACTCACACACACTCACACTCAATTACTCTCCATTCTTCACTCACACACACACTCTCACCCAATCACTCTCTATTCTTCACTGACACACACACACAAACTCACACTCAATCACTCTCCATTCTTCAATCACACACACACTCCCACTCAAACACTCTCCATTCTTCACTCACTCACACTCACTCAATCACTCTCCATTCTGCACTGACTCACACAGTCTTACTCATTCTCCATTCTTCACTCAAACTCAATCACACTCACAATCAATTACACGCCACTCTTCACTCAGTCATAAACATTCACACTCAATGACTCTCCATTCTTCACTCACACACACACACACTCAATCACTCTCCATTCTTCACTCACTCACACACAAACACTCACATTCAATCACTCTCCATTCTTCACTCACACACACTCACACACACACTCAATCACTCTCCATTCTTCACTCACTCGCACACACACTCTCACTCAATCACTCTCCATTCTTCACTCAGTCACTCACACTCACACAATCACTCTCCATTCTTCACTCACTCACACACACATTCTCACTCAATCACTCTCCATTTTTCACTCAGTCAGACTCACTCTCACTCAATCACTCTCCATTATTCACTCAGTCACACACACTCTCACTCAATCACTCTCCATTATTCACTCAGTCACACTCACTCTCACTCAATCACTCTCCATTCTTCACTCAGTCACACACACTCTCACTCAATCACTCTCCATTCTTCATTCACAAACACACTCTCACTCAATCATTCTCCATTCTTCACTCAAACACACACACACTCTCTAAATCACTCTCCATTCTTCACTCACACACACACACTCTCACCCAATCACTCTCTATTCTTCACTGACACACACACACTCACACTCAATCACTCTCCATTCTTCACTCACACTCACTCAATCACTCTCCATTCTTCACTCAGTCACACACACACTCTCACTCAACCTCTCTCCATTCTTCATTCACTCACACACACAGACACTCAATCACTCTCCATTCTTCACTCACTCACACACACATTCTCACTCAATCACTCTCCATTCTTCACTCAGTCAGACTCACTCTCACTCAATCACTCTCCATTATTCACTCAGTCACACTCACTCTCACTCAATCACTCTCCATTCTTAACTCAGTCACACACACTCTCACTCAATCACTCTCCATTCTTCACTCAAACTCACACACACTCACACTCAATCACTCTCCATTCTTCACTCAGTCACTCACACTCACACTCACTCAATCACTCTCCAATCTTCACTCACTCACACACACATTCTCACTCAATCACTCTCCATTTTTCACTCACACACATACTCTCACTCAATCATTCTCCATTCTTCACTCACTCACACACAATCACGCTAGATTCTTCACTCACTCACACTCAATCACTCTCCATTCTTCACTCACACACACACTCTCACTCAATCATTCTCCATTCTTCACTCAAACTCACACACACTCACACTCAATTACACTCCATTCTTCACTCAAACACACAAACATACCCAAACAATCTCCATTCTTCACTCACTCACACACAAGCTCTCACTCAATCACTCTCCATTCTTCACTCACACACACACACTCTCACTCAATCAGTCTCCATTCTTCACTCTCTCTCACACACACACTCACTTAATCACTCTCCATTCTTCACTCAGTCACACACACACTCTCACTCAACCTCTCTCCATTCTTCACTCACTCACACTCACTCTCACTTAATCACTCTCCATTCTTCACTCACACACACACACTCTCACTCAATCACTCTCCATTCTTCACTGACTCACACACAAACACTCACACTCAATCACTCTCCATTCTTCACTCAGTCACACACACACTCTCACTCAACCTCTCTCCATTCTTCACTCACTCACACTCACTCTCACTTAATCACTCTCCATTCTTCACTCACTCACACACACACACTCAATCACTCTCCATTCTTCACTGACTCACACACAAACACTCACACTCAATCACTCTCCATTCTTCACTCAGTCGCTCACACTCACACTCACTCAATCACTCCCCATTCTTCACTCACTCACACACACACTCTCACTCAACCTCTCTCCATTCTTCACTCACTCACTTTCACACTCACTCAATCACTCTCCATTCTTCACTCACTCACACACACACACTCAATCACTCTCCATTCTTCACTCACTCACACTCACTCTCACTTAATCACTCTCCATTCTTCACTCACTCACACACACACACTCAATCACTCTCCATTCTTCACTCACTCACACACAAACTCTCACTCAATCACTCTCCATTCTTCACTCAGTCACTCACACTCACACTCACTCAATCACTCTCCATTCTTCACTCAGTCACACACACTCCCAATCACTCTCCATTCTACACTCGGTGACACCCACTCACACTCAATCACTCTCCATTCTTCATTCACACACACACACACACACTCACACTCACTCACTCTCCATTCTTCACTCACTCACACTCACACTCTCACTCAATCACGCTCCAATCTTCACTCACTCACACACACACTCACACTCAATCACTCTCCATTGTTCACTCACTCACACATACACTCACACTCAATCACTCTCCATTTATCACTCACACACACACATCACAGACACACACACACTCAATCACTCTCCATTCTTCACTCACACACACACACAATCACTCCCCATTTTTCACTCACTCACACTCAATCACTCTCCATTCTTCACTCACACACACACTCTCACTCAATCATTCTCCATTCTTCACTCGCACTCACACACACTCACACTAAATTACACTCCATTCTTCATTCACACACAAACATACCCAATCAATCTCCATTCTTCACTCACTCACACACACACTCTCACTCAATCACTCTCCATTCTTCACTCACACACACACACACTCTCACTCAATCACTCTCCATTCTTCACTGACACACACACACACTCAATCACTCTCCATTCTTCACTCAGTCACACACACACTCTCACTCAACCTCTCTCCATTCTTCATTAACTCACGCGCACACACACTCAATCATTCTCCATTCTTCACTCACTCACACTCACACACACTCACTCAATCACTCTCCATTCTTCACTCTCTCACAAACTCACTCTCACTCAATCACTCTCCATTCTTCACTCACTCACACTCACTCTCACTCAATCACTCTCCATTCTTCACTCAGTCACACTCACTCTCACTCAATCACTCTCCATTCCTCACTCAGTAACACTCACTCTCACTCAATCACTCTCCATTCTTCACTCAGTCACACACACACACTCAATCACTCTCCATTGTTCACTCAGTCGCACACACACACTCACTCAATCACTCTCCATTCTTCACTCACTCACACACACACACACACACTCAATCACTCTTCAATCCTCACTCACACACACAAAAGCTCTCACTGAATCACTCTCCATTCTTCACTCACGCACACACACTCTCACTCAATCACTCTCCTTTCTTCACTCACTCACACTCACTCACTCAATCACTCTCTATTCTTCACTCACACACACACACTCACCCAATCACTTTCCATTCTTCACTCGCACACACACACTTACACTCAATGACTCTCCATTCTTCACTCACACACACTCTCATCCATTCACTCTCCATTCGTCACTCATTGACACAAACATACACACTCACTGAATCACTCTCCATTCTTCACTCACACACACACACTCTCACTCAATCAGTCTCCATTCTTCACTCTCACTCACACACACACTCACTTAATCACTCTCCATTCTTCACTCAGTCACACACACACTCTCACTCAACCTCTCTCCATTCTTCACTCACTCACACTCACTCTCACTTAATCACTCTCCATTCTTCACTCACTCACACACACACACTCAATCACTCTCCATTCTTCACTGACTCACACACAAACACTCACACTCAATCACTCTCCATTCTTCACTCTCTCACAAACTCACTCTCACTCAATCACTCTCCATTCTTCACTCACTCACACTCACTCTCACTCAATCACTCTCCATTCTTCACTCAGTCACACTCACTCTCACTCAATCACTCTCCATTCCTCACTCAGTAACACTCACTCTCACTCAATCACTCTCCATTCTTCACTCAGTCACACACACACACTCAATCACTCTCCATTGTTCACTCAGTCGCACACACACACTCACTCAATCACTCTCCATTCTTCACTCACTCACACACACACACACACACTCAATCACTCTTCAATCCTCACTCACACACACAAAAGCTCTCACTGAATCACTCTCCATTCTTCACTCACGCACACACACTCTCACTCAATCACTCTCCTTTCTTCACTCACTCACACTCACTCACTCAATCACTCTCTATTCTTCACTCACACACACACACTCACCCAATCACTTTCCATTCTTCACTCGCACACACACACTTACACTCAATGACTCTCCATTCTTCACTCACACACACTCTCATCCATTCACTCTCCATTCGTCACTCATTGACACAAACATACACACTCACTGAATCACTCTCCATTCTTCACTCACACACACACACTCTCACTCAATCAGTCTCCATTCTTCACTCTCACTCACACACACACTCACTTAATCACTCTCCATTCTTCACTCAGTCACACACACACTCTCACTCAACCTCTCTCCATTCTTCACTCACTCACACTCACTCTCACTTAATCACTCTCCATTCTTCACTCACTCACACACACACACTCAATCACTCTCCATTCTTCACTGACTCACACACAAACACTCACACTCAATCACTCTCCATTCTTCACTCAGTCGCTCACACTCACACTCACTCAATCACTCCCCATTCTTCACTCACTCACACACACACTCTCACTCAACCTCTCTCCATTCTTCACTCACTCACACTCACACTCACTCAATCACTCTCCATTCTTCACTCACTCACACACACACACTCAATCACTCTCCATTCTTCACTCACTCACACTCACTCTCACTTAATCACTCTCCATTCTTCACTCACTCACACACACACACTCAATCACTCTCCATTCTTCACTCACTCACACACAAACTCTCACTCAATCACTCTCCATTCTTCACTCAGTCACTCACACTCACACTCACTCAATCACTCTCCATTCTTCACTCAGTCACACACACTCCCAATCACTCTCCATTCTACACTCGGTGACACCCACTCACACTCAATCACTCTCCATTCTTCATTCACACACACACACACACACTCACACTCACTCACTCTCCATTCTTCACTCACTCACACTCACACTCTCACTCAATCACGCTCCAATCTTCACTCACTCACACACACACTCACACTCAATCACTCTCCATTGTTCACTCACTCACACATACACTCACACTCAATCACTCTCCATTTATCACTCACACACACACATCACAGACACACACACACTCAATCACTCTCCATTCTTCACTCACACACACACAATCACTCCCCATTTTTCACTCACTCACACTCAATCACTCTCCATTCTTCACTCACACACACACTCTCACTCAGTCATTCTCCATTCTTCACTCGCACTCACACACACTCACACTAAATTACACTCCATTCTTCATTCACACACAAACATACCCAATCAATCTCCATTCTTCACTCACTCACACACACACTCTCACTCAATCACTCTCCATTCTTCACTCACACACACACACACTCTCACTCAATCACTCTCCATTCTTCACTGACACACACACACACTCAATCACTCTCCATTCTTCACTCAGTCACACACACACTCTCACTCAACCTCTCTCCATTCTTCATTAACTCACGCGCACACACACTCAATCATTCTCCATTCTTCACTCACTCACACTCACACACACTCACTCAATCACTCTCCATTCTTCACTCTCTCACAAACTCACTCTCACTCAATCACTCTCCATTCTTCACTCACTCACACTCACTCTCACTCAATCACTCTCCATTCTTCACTCAGTCACACTCACTCTCACTCAATCACTCTCCATTCCTCACTCAGTAACACTCACTCTCACTCAATCACTCTCCATTCTTCACTCAGTCACACACACACACTCAATCACTCTCCATTGTTCACTCAGTCGCACACACACACTCACTCAATCACTCTCCATTCTTCACTCACTCACACACACACACACACACTCAATCACTCTTCAATCCTCACTCACACACACAAAAGCTCTCACTGAATCACTCTCCATTCTTCACTCACGCACACACACTCTCACTCAATCACTCTCCTTTCTTCACTCACTCACACTCACTCACTCAATCACTCTCTATTCTTCACTCACACACACACACTCACCCAATCACTTTCCATTCTTCACTCGCACACACACACTTACACTCAATGACTCTCCATTCTTCACTCACACACACTCTCATCCATTCACTCTCCATTCTTCACTCATTGACACAAACATACACACTCACTGAATCACTCTCCATTCTTCACTCACTCACACACACTCACTCAATCACTCTCCATTCTTCACTCTCACACACACCCAATCATTCTCCATTTTTCACACACACACACACACACACACACACACACACTCATCCATTCACTCTCCATTCTTCATTCATTGACACAAACACACACTCTCACTCAATCACTCTCCATTCCTCACTCAGTAACACTCACTCTCACTCAATCACTCTCCATTCTTCACTCAGTCACACACACACACTCAATCACTCTCCATTGTTCACTCAGTCGCACACACACACTCACTCAATCACTCTCCATTCTTCACTCACTCACACACACACACACACACTCAATCACTCTTCAATCCTCACTCACACACACAAAAGCTCTCACTGAATCACTCTCCATTCTTCACTCACGCACACACACTCTCACTCAATCACTCTCCTTTCTTCACTCACTCACACTCACTCCCTCAATCACTCTCTATTCTTCACTCACACACACACACTCACCCAATCACTTTCCATTCTTCACTCGCACACACACACTTACACTCAATGACTCTCCATTCTTCACTCACACACACTCTCATCCATTCACTCTCCATTCTTCACTCATTGACACAAACATACACACTCACTGAATCACTCTCCATTCTTCACTCACTCACACACACTCACTCAATCACTCTCCATTCTTCACTCTCACACACACCCAATCATTCTCCATTTTTCACACACACACACACACACACACACACACACACACACTCATCCATTCACTCTCCATTCTTCATTCATTGACACAAACACACACTCTCACTCAATCACTCTCCATTCTTCACTCACGCACACACACTCTCACTCAAGCACTCTCCATTCTTCACTCACGCACACACACTCTCACTCAATCACTCTCCATTCTTCACTCACTCACACTCACTCAATCACTCTCCATTCTTCACTCACTCACACACACACTCTCACTCAATCATGCTCCATTCTTCACTCACTCACACACACTCTCACTCAATCACGCTCCATTCTTCACTCACTCACTCACACACTCTCTCCCTCATTCACTCTCTTTTCTTCACTCACTCACACTCACTCACTCAATCACTCTCCATTCTTCACTCACACACACTCACACTCAATTACTCTCCATTCTTCACTCAATCACACACAAACACGCCCAATCACTTTCCATTCTTCACTCTCACACACACACATTCACACTCAATCACTCTCCATTCTTCACTCACACACACTCTCATCCATTCACTCTCCATTCTTCACTCTTTGACACAAACATACACTCTCACTCAATCACTCTCCATTCTTCACTCACTCACACACACTCACTCACTCAATCACTCTCCATTCTTCACTCTCACACACACCCAATCATTCTCCATTCTTCACACACACACACACACTCTCATCCATTCACTCTCCATTCTTCACTCATTGACACAAACACACACTCGCACTCAATCACTTTCCATTCTTCACTCACTCACACACAGTCACTCAATCACTCTCCATTCTTCACTCTCTCGCACTCACTCAATCACTCTCCATTCTTCACTCACTCACACACACTCTCATCCATTCACTCTCCATTCTTCACTCATTGACACAAACACACACTCGCAATTAATCACTCTACATTCTTCACTCACGCACACACACTCTCACTCAAGCACTCTCCATTTTTCACACACGCACACACACTCTCACTCAATCACTCTCCATTCTTCACTCACTCACACACACACTCTCACTCAATCATGCTCCATTCTTCACTCACTCACACACACTCTCACTTAATCACGCTCCATTCTTCACTCACTCACTCACACACACTCTCACTCAATCACTCTCCTTTCTTCACTCACTCACTCAATCACTCTCCATTCGTCACTCACACACACACACTCACACTCAATTACTCTCCATTCTTCACTCAATCACAAACAAACATGCCCAATTACTTTCCATTCTTCACTCTCAGACACACACATTCACTCAATCCCTCTCCATTCTTCACTCACACACACTCTCATCCATTCACTCTCCATTCTTCACTCATTGACACAAACATACACTCTCACTCAATCACTCTCCATTCTTCACTCACTCACACACACTCACTCAATCACTCTTTATTCTTCACTCTCACACACACACACTCACTCAATCACTCTCCATTCTTCACTCACACACACACACACTCTCACTCAATCACTCTCCATTCTTCACTGACACACACACACACTCAATCACTCTCCATTCTTCACTCAGTCACACACACACTCTCACTCAACCTCTCTCCATTCTTCATTAACTCACGCGCACACACACTCAATCATTCTCCATTCTTCACTCACTCACACTCACACACACTCACTCAATCACTCTCCATTCTTCACTCTCTCACAAACTCACTCTCACTCAATCACTCTCCATTCTTCACTCACTCACACTCACTCTCACTCAATCACTCTCCATTCTTCACTCAGTCACACTCACTCTCACTCAATCACTCTCCATTCCTCACTCAGTAACACTCACTCTCACTCAATCACTCTCCATTCTTCACTCAGTCACACACACACACTCAATCACTCTCCATTGTTCACTCAGTCGCACACACACACTCACTCAATCACTCTCCATTCTTCACTCACTCACACACACACACACACACTCAATCACTCTTCAATCCTCACTCACACACACAAAAGCTCTCACTGAATCACTCTCCATTCTTCACTCACGCACACACACTCTCACTCAATCACTCTCCTTTCTTCACTCACTCACACTCACTCACTCAATCACTCTCTATTCTTCACTCACACACACACACTCACCCAATCACTTTCCATTCTTCACTCGCACACACACACTTACACTCAATGACTCTCCATTCTTCACTCACACACACTCTCATCCATTCACTCTCCATTCGTCACTCATTGACACAAACATACACACTCACTGAATCACTCTCCATTCTTCACTCACACACACACACTCTCACTCAATCAGTCTCCATTCTTCACTCTCACTCACACACACACTCACTTAATCACTCTCCATTCTTCACTCAGTCACACACACACTCTCACTCAACCTCTCTCCATTCTTCACTCACTCACACTCACTCTCACTTAATCACTCTCCATTCTTCACTCACTCACACACACACACTCAATCACTCTCCATTCTTCACTGACTCACACACAAACACTCACACTCAATCACTCTCCATTCTTCACTCAGTCGCTCACACTCACACTCACTCAATCACTCCCCATTCTTCACTCACTCACACACACACTCTCACTCAACCTCTCTCCATTCTTCACTCACTCACACTCACACTCACTCAATCACTCTCCATTCTTCACTCACTCACACACACACACTCAATCACTCTCCATTCTTCACTCACTCACACTCACTCTCACTTAATCACTCTCCATTCTTCACTCACTCACACACACACACTCAATCACTCTCCATTCTTCACTCACTCACACACAAACTCTCACTCAATCACTCTCCATTCTTCACTCAGTCACTCACACTCACACTCACTCAATCACTCTCCATTCTTCACTCAGTCACACACACTCCCAATCACTCTCCATTCTACACTCGGTGACACCCACTCACACTCAATCACTCTCCATTCTTCATTCACACACACACACACACACTCACTCTCACTCACTCTCCATTCTTCACTCACTCACACTCACACTCTCACTCAATCACGCTCCAATCTTCACTCACTCACACACACACTCACACTCAATCACTCTCCATTGTTCACTCACTCACACATACACTCACACTCAATCACTCTCCATTTATCACTCACACACACACATCACAGACACACACACACTCAATCACTCTCCATTCTTCACTCACACACACACAATCACTCCCCATTTTTCACTCACTCACACTCAATCACTCTCCATTCTTCACTCACACACACACTCTCACTCAGTCATTCTCCATTCTTCACTCGCACTCACACACACTCACACTAAATTACACTCCATTCTTCATTCACACACAAACATACCCAATCAATCTCCATTCTTCACTCACTCACACACACACTCTCACTCAATCACTCTCCATTCTTCACTCACACACACACACACTCTCACTCAATCACTCTCCATTCTTCACTGACACACACACACACTCAATCACTCTCCATTCTTCACTCAGTCACACACACACTCTCACTCAACCTCTCTCCATTCTTCATTAACTCACGCGCACACACACTCAATCATTCTCCATTCTTCACTCACTCACACTCACACACACTCACTCAATCACTCTCCATTCTTCACTCTCTCACAAACTCACTCTCACTCAATCACTCTCCATTCTTCACTCACTCACACTCACTCTCACTCAATCACTCTCCATTCTTCACTCAGTCACACTCACTCTCACTCAATCACTCTCCATTCCTCACTCAGTAACACTCACTCTCACTCAATCACTCTCCATTCTTCACTCAGTCACACACACACACTCAATCACTCTCCATTGTTCACTCAGTCGCACACACACACTCACTCAATCACTCTCCATTCTTCACTCACTCACACACACACACACACACTCAATCACTCTTCAATCCTCACTCACACACACAAAAGCTCTCACTGAATCACTCTCCATTCTTCACTCACGCACACACACTCTCACTCAATCACTCTCCTTTCTTCACTCACTCACACTCACTCACTCAATCACTCTCTATTCTTCACTCACACACACACACTCACCCAATCACTTTCCATTCTTCACTCGCACACACACACTTACACTCAATGACTCTCCATTCTTCACTCACACACACTCTCATCCATTCACTCTCCATTCTTCACTCATTGACACAAACATACACACTCACTGAATCACTCTCCATTCTTCACTCACTCACACACACTCACTCAATCACTCTCCATTCTTCACTCTCACACACACCCAATCATTCTCCATTTTTCACACACACACACACACACACACACACACACACACTCATCCATTCACTCTCCATTCTTCATTCATTGACACAAACACACACTCTCACTCAATCACTCTCCATTCCTCACTCAGTAACACTCACTCTCACTCAATCACTCTCCATTCTTCACTCAGTCACACACACACACTCAATCACTCTCCATTGTTCACTCAGTCGCACACACACACTCACTCAATCACTCTCCATTCTTCACTCACTCACACACACACACACACACTCAATCACTCTTCAATCCTCACTCACACACACAAAAGCTCTCACTGAATCACTCTCCATTCTTCACTCACGCACACACACTCTCACTCAATCACTCTCCTTTCTTCACTCACTCACACTCACTCCCTCAATCACTCTCTATTCTTCACTCACACACACACACTCACCCAATCACTTTCCATTCTTCACTCGCACACACACACTTACACTCAATGACTCTCCATTCTTCACTCACACACACTCTCATCCATTCACTCTCCATTCTTCACTCATTGACACAAACATACACACTCACTGAATCACTCTCCATTCTTCACTCACTCACACACACTCACTCAATCACTTTCCATTCTTCACTCTCACACACACCCAATCATTCTCCATTTTTCACACACACACACACACACACACACACACACTCATCCATTCACTCTCCATTCTTCATTCATTGACACAAACACACACTCTCACTCAATCACTCTCCATTCTTCACTCACTCACACTCACTCACTCAATCACTCTCCATTCTTCACTCACGCACACACACTCTCACTCAAGCACTCTCCATTCTTCACTCACGCACACACACTCTCACTCAATCACTCTCCATTCTTCACTCACTCACACTCACTCAATCACTCTCCATTCTTCACTCACTCACACACACACTCTCACTCAATCATGCTCCATTCTTCACTCACTCACACACACTCTCACTCAATCACGCTCCATTCTTCACTCACTCACTCACACACTCTCTCCCTCATTCACTCTCTTTTCTTCACTCACTCACACTCACTCACTCAATCACTCTCCATTCTTCACTCACACACACTCACACTCAATTACTCTCCATTCTTCACTCAATCACACACAAACACGCCCAATCACTTTCCATTCTTCACTCTCACACACACACATTCACACTCAATCACTCTCCATTCTTCACTCACACACACTCTCATCCATTCACTCTCCATTCTTCACTCTTTGACACAAACATACACTCTCACTCAATCACTCTCCATTCTTCACTCACTCACACACACTCACTCACTCAATCACTCTCCATTCTTCACTCTCACACACACCCAATCATTCTCCATTCTTCACACACACACACACACTCTCATCCATTCACTCTCCATTCTTCACTCATTGACACAAACACACACTCGCACTCAATCACTTTCCATTCTTCACTCACTCACACACAGTCACTCAATCACTCTCCATTCTTCACTCTCTCGCACTCACTCAATCACTCTCCATTCTTCACTCACTCACACACACACTCTCATCCATTCACTCTCCATTCTTCACTCATTGACACAAACACACACTCGCAATTAATCACTCTACATTCTTCACTCACGCACACACACTCTCACTCAAGCACTCTCCATTTTTCACACACGCACACACACTCTCACTCAATCACTCTCCATTCTTCACTCACTCACACACACACTCTCACTCAATCATGCTCCATTCTTCACTCACTCACACACACTCTCACTTAATCACGCTCCATTCTTCACTCACTCACTCACACACACTCTCACTCAATCACTCTCCTTTCTTCACTCACTCACTCAATCACTCTCCATTCGTCACTCACACACACACACTCACACTCAATTACTCTCCATTCTTCACTCAATCACAAACAAACATGCCCAATTACTTTCCATTCTTCACTCTCAGACACACACATTCACTCAATCCCTCTCCATTCTTCACTCACACACACTCTCATCCATTCACTCTCCATTCTTCACTCATTGACACAAACATACACTCTCACTCAATCACTCTCCATTCTTCACTCACTCACACACACTCACTCAATCACTCTTTATTCTTCACTCTCACACACACACACTCACTCAATCACTCTCCATTCTTCACTCACTCACACTCACTCAATCACTCTCCATTCTTCACTCACTCACACACACACTCTCACTCAATCATGCTCCATTCTTCACTCACTCACTTGCACACAAACACACACTCAATCACTCTCCATTCTTCACTCAAACTCACATACACTCACACTCAATTACTCTCCATTCTTCACTCAATCACACACAAACACACCCAATCACTCTCCATTCTTCACTTACTCACACACTCTCATCCATTCAGTCTCCATTCTTCACTGATTGACACAAACACACACTCTCACTCAATCACTCTCCAATTTTTCACTCACTCACACACACTCACTCAATCACTCTCCATTCTTCACTCACACACACACCCAATCACTCTCCATTCATCACGCACTCACACACTCTCACCCAATAGCTCTCCATTCTTCCCTGACACACACACATACTCTCACTCAATCACGCTCCATTCTTCACTCACTCAAATGTACACAAACACACACTCAATCATTCTACATTCTTCACTCACACACACACACTCGCAATCCATCACTCTCCATTTGTCTCTCACTCACACACGCACTCAATCACTCTCCATTCATCACACACAAAACACACTCCCACTCAATCACTCTCCATTCTTCACTCACTCACACTCACACACACACACTCAATCACTCTCCACTCTACACTCACTCAGCCTTACACTCTCACTCAATCACGCTCCATTCTTCACTCACACACACACACTCTCACTCAATCACTCTCCATTCTTCACTCACTCACACACACACTCACACTCAATCACTCTCTATTCATCACACACACACACACTCAATCACTCTCAGTTCTTCACTCACACAAACACAATCACTTTCCATTCTTCATTCCCTCACACTCAATCACTCTCCATTCTTCACTCACACACACACACTTACACTCAATCACTCTCCATTCTTCACTCACACACACACACTCTCACCCAATCACTCACCATTCTTCACGCAGTCACACACATTCACACTCAATCACTCTCCATTCTTCACTCACACACACACTCACACTCAATCATTCTCATTTTTCACTCACACAAACACACTCTCACTCAATCATTCTCCATTCTTCACTGACATACACACACACTCATTCACTCTCCATTCTTCACTCATTGACACACACACACTCTCACTGAATCACTCTCCATTCTTCACTCACACACAGTCACTCAATCATTCTCCATTCTTCACTCACTCACACGCACTCAATCATTCTCCATTCTTCACTCACTCACACACACTTAATCACTTTCCATTCTTCACTCACACACACACACTTTCACCCAATCACTCTCCAGCCTTCTCTGACACACACACGCTCTCACTCAATCACTCCCCATTCTTCACTCACTCACACGCACACACACTCACTCAATCACTCTCCATTCTTCACTCACTCACACATACTCTCACTGAATCACTCTCCATGCTTCACTCACTCACACACACTCTCACTCAATCACTCTCCATTCTTCACTCACTCACACACACTCAATCACTTTCCATTCTTCACTGACACACACACACTCTCACTCAATCACTCTCCATTCTTCACTCACTCACACACACACTCAATCATTCTCCATTCATCACTCACTCACACTCACACACACTCACTCAATCGCTCTCCATTCTTCACTCTCTCACAAACTCACTCTCACTCAATCACTCTCCATTCTTCACTCACACACACACACTCTCACCCAATCACTCTCCATTCTTCACGCAGTCCCACACATTCACACTCAATCACTCTCCATTCTTCACTCACACACACACTCACACTCAATCATTCTCAATTTTCACTCACACAAACACACTCTCACTCAATCATTCTCCATTCTTCACTGACATACACATACACTCATTCACTCTCCATTCTTCACTCATTGACACACACACACTCTGAATGAATCACTCTCCATTCTTCACTCACACACAGTCACTCAATCATTCTCCATTCTTCACTCACTCACACGCACTCAATCATTCTCCATTCTTCACTCACTCACTCACACACTTAATCACTTTCCATTCTTCACTCACACTCACTCAATCACTCTCCATTCTTCACTCACTCACACATACTCTCACTGAATCACTCTCCATTCTTCACTCACTCACACACACTCTCACAAAATCACTCTCCATTCTTCACTCACTCACACACACTCAATCACTTTCCATTCTTCACTGACACAGACACTCTCACTCAATCACTCTCCATTCTTCACTCACTCACACACACACATTTTCACTCAATCACTCTCCATTCTTCACTCACTCACACATACTCTCACAGAATCACTCTCCCTTCTTCACTCACTCACACACACTCTCACTCAATCACTTTCCATTCTTCACTGACACACACACACTCTCACTCAATCTGTCTCCATTCTTCACTCACTCACACACACACTCAATCATTCTCCATTCTTCACTCACTCACACACACTCACTCAATCACTCTCCATTCTTCACTCTCTCACAAACTCACTCTCACTCAATCACTCTCCATTCTTCACTCACTCACACACACTCTCACTCAATCACTCTCCATTCTTCACTCTCTCACAAACTCACTCTCACTCAATCACTCTCCATTCTTCACTCAGTCACACACACTCTCACTCAATCACTCGCCATTCTTCACTCACACACACACTCACTCAATCACTTGCCATTCTTTTCTCACACACCCACTCACTCAATCACTCTCCATTCTTCACTCACTCTCACACACTCTCACTCAATCACTCGCCATTCTTCACTCACACAAACACTCACTCAATCACTTGCCATTCTTCTCTCACACACACACTCACTCAATCACTCTCCATTCTTCACTCACTCTCACACACTCTCACTCAGTCACTCTCCATTCTTCACTCAGTCACGCACACTCTCACTCAATCACTCGCCATTCTTCACTCACACACACACACTCACTCAATCACTCTCCATTCTTCACTCACTCACACATACTCTCACTGAATCACTCTCCATTCTTCACTCACTCACACACACTCTCACAAAATCACTCTCCATTCTTCACTCACTCACACACACTCAATCACTTTCCATTCTTCACTGACACAGACACTCTCACTCAATCACTCTCCATTCTTCACTCACTCACACACACACATTTTCACTCAATCACTCTCCATTCTTCACTCACTCACACATACTCTCACAGAATCACTCTCCCTTCTTCACTCACTCACACACACTCTCACTCAATCACTTTCCATTCTTCACTGACACACACACACTCTCACTCAATCTGTCTCCATTCTTCACTCACTCACACACACACTCAATCATTCTCCATTCTTCACTCACTCACACTCACACACACTCACTCAATCACTCTCCATTCTTCACTCTCTCACAAACTCACTCTCACTCAATCACTCTCCATTCTTCACTCACTCACACACACTCTCACTCAATCACTCTCCATTCTTCACTCAGTCACACACACTCTCACTCAATCACTCGCCATTCTTCACTCAGTCACACACACTCTCACTCAATCACTCGCCATTCTTCACTCACACACGCACTCACTCAATCACTTGCCATTCTTTTCTCACACACACACTCACTCAATCACTCTCCATTCTTCACTCACTCTCACACACTCTCACTCAATCACTCGCCATTCTTCACTCACACACACACTCACTCAATCACTTGCCATTCTTCTCTCACACACACACTCACTCAATCACTCTCCATTCTTCACTCACTCTCACACACTCTCACTCAGTCACTCTCCATTCTTCACTCAGTCACGCACACTCTCACTCAATCACTCGCCATTCTTCACTCACACACACACACTCACTCAATCACTTGCCATTCTTCTCTCACACACACACTCCTCAATCAATCTCCATTCTTCACTCATTCACACACGCACGCTCACTCAATCACTCTCCATTCTTCACTCACTCACACACACACACTCACTCCATCACTCTCCATTCTTCCCTCACACACACACTCTCACTCAATCACTCTCCATTCTTCACACACACACACTCTCAATCAATCACTCTCCATTCTTCACTCACTCTCACACACACTCAATCACTCTCCATTCTTCACTCAGTCACACACACACTCTCACTCAATCACTCTCCATTCTTCACTCACTCACACACACTCACACTCACTCTCTATTCTTCACTCACTCACACACACTCACTCTCCATTCTTCACTCACTCACACACACTCTAATCACTCTCCATTCTTCACTCACTCACACTCACTCCAATCACTCTCCATTCTTCACTCACTCACACACACTCGAATCACTCTCCATTCTTCACTCACTCGCACACACACTCAATCAGTCTCCATTCTTCACTCACTCAAACTCTCACTCACACTCAATCACTCACCATTCTTCACTCAGTCACACACTTACTCTCACTCAATCACTCTCCATTCTTCACTCACTCACACACACTAGCACTCACTCTCTATTCTTCACTCACTCACACACACTCACTCTCCATTCTTCACTCACTCACACATACTTTAATCACTCTCCATTCTTCACTCACTCACACACACTCTAATCACTCTCCATTCTTCACTCACACACACACACTCTAATCACTCTCCATTCTTCACTCACTCGCACACACTCTAATCACTCTCCATTCTTCCCTCACTCACATACACACACACTCAATCAGTCTCCATTCTTCACTCACTCAGACACACCTTAATCACTCTCCATTCTTCCCTCACTCACATACACACACACTCAATCAGTCTCCATTCTTCACTCACTCACACACACACTCACACTCAATCACTCTCTATTCATCACACACACACACACACACACATTCAATCACTCTCCGTTCTTCACTCAATCACACACAATCACTTTCCATTCTTCACTCACTCACACTCAATCACTCTCCATTCTTCACTCACTCACACACACTTACACTCAATCACTCTCCATTCTTCACTCACACACACACACTCTCACCCAATCACTCTCCATTCTTCACGCAGTCCCACACATTCACACTCAATCACTCTCCATTCTTCACTCACACACACACTCACACTCAATCATTCTCAATTTTCACTCACACAAACACACTCTCACTCAATCATTCTCCATTCTTCACTGACATACACACACACTCATTCACTCTCCATTCTTCAATCATTGACACACACACACTCTGAATGAATCACTCTCCATTCTTCACTCACACACAGTCACTCAATCATTCTCCATTCTTCACTCACTCACACGCACTCAATCATTCTCCATTCTTCACTCACTCACTCACACACTTAATCACTTTCCATTCTTCACTCACACACACACACTCACTCAATCACTCTCCATTCTTCACTCACTCACACATACTCTCACTGAATCACTCTCCATTCTTCACTCACTCACACACACTCTCACAAAATCACTCTCCATTCTACACTCACTCACACACACTCAATCACTTTCCATTCTTCACTGACACAGACACTCTCACTCAATCACTCTCCATTCTTCACTCACTCACACACACACACTCACTCAATCACTCTCCATTCTTCACTCACTCACACATACTCTCACAGAATCACTCTCCCTTCTTCACTCACTCACACACACTCTCACTCAATCACTTTCCATTCTTCACTGACACACACACACTCTCACTCAATCTGTCTCCATTCTTCACTCACTCACACACACACTCAATCATTCTCCATTCTTCACTCACTCACACTCACACACACTCACTCAATCACTCTCCATTCTTCACTCTCTCACAATCTCACTCTCACTCAATCACTCTCCATTCTTCACTCACTCACACACACTCTCACTCAATCACTCTCCATTCTTCACTCAGTCACACACACTCTCACTCAATCACTCTCCATTCTTCACTCAGTCACACACACTCTCACTCAATCACGCGCCATTCTTCACTCACACACACACTCACTCAATCACTTGCCATTCTTCTCTCACACACACACTCACTCAATCACTCTCCATTCTTCACTCACTCTCACACACTCTCACTCAATCACTCGCCATTCTTCACTCACACACACACTCACTCAATCACTTGCCATTCTTCTCTCACACACACACTCACTCAATCACTCTCCATTCTTCACTCACTCTCACACACTCTCACTCAGTCACTCTCCATTCTTCACTCAGTCACGCACACTCTCACTCAATCACTCGCCATTCTTCACTCACACACACACACTCACTCAATCACTTGCCATTCTTCTCTCACACACACACTCCTCAATCACTCTCCATTCTTCACTCATTCACACACGCACGCTCACTCAATCACTCTCCATTCTTCACTCACTCACACACACACACTCACTCCATCACTCTCCATTCTTCCCTCACACACACACTCTCACTCAATCACTCTCCATTCTTCACACACACACACTCTCACTCAATCACTCTCCATTCTTCACTCACTCTCACACACACTCAATCACTCTCCATTCTTCACTCAGTCACACACACACACTCTCACTCAATCACTCTCCATTCTTCACTCACTCACACACACTCACACTCACTCTCTATTCTTCACTCACTCACACACACTCACTCTCCATTCTTCACTCACTCACACACACTCTAATCACTCTCCATTCTTCACTCACTCACACTCACTCCAATCACTCTCCATTCTTCACTCACTCACACACACTCTAATCACTCTCCATTCTTCACTCACTCGCGCACACACACTCAATCAGTCTCCATTCTTCACTCACTCAAACTCTCACTCACACTCAATCACTCACCATTCTTCACTCAGTCACACACTTACTCTCACTCAATCACTCTCCATTCTTCACTCACTCACACACACTAGCACTCACTCTCTATTCTTCACTCACTCACACACACTCACTCTCCATTCTTCACTCACACACACACACTCTAATCACTCTCCATTCTTCACTCACTCACACACACTCTAATCACTCTCCATTCTTCACTCACACACACACACTCTAATCACTCTCCATTCTTCACTCACTCGCACACACTCTAATCACTCTCCATTCTTCCCTCACTCACATACACACACACTCAATCAGTCTCCATTCTTCACTCACTCAGACACACCTTAATCACTCTCCATTCTTCCCTCACTCACATACACACACACTCAATCAGTCTCCATTCTTCACTCACTCACACACACACTCACACTCAATCACTCTCTATTCATCACACACACACACACACATTCAATCACTCTCCGTTCTTCACTCAATCACACACAATCACTTTCCATTCTTCACTCACTCACACTCAATCACTCTCCATTCTTCACTCACTCACACACACGTACACTCAATCACTCTCCATTCTTCACTCACACACACACACTCTCACCCAATCACTCTCCATTCTTCACGCAGTCCCACACATTCACACTCAATCACTCTCCATTCTTCACTCACACACACACTCACACTCAATCATTCTCAATTTTCACTCACACAAACGCACTCTCACTCAATCATTCTCCATTCTTCACTGACATACACACACACTCATTCACTCTCCATTCTTCACTCATTGACACACACACACTCTGAATGAATCACTCTCCATTCTTCACTCAGACACAGTCACTCAATCATTCTCCATTCTTCACTCACTCACACGCACTCAATCATTCTCCATTCTTCACTCACTCACACACACGTAATCACTTTCCATTCTTCACTCACACACACACACTCAATCAATCACTCTCCATTCTTCACTCACTCACACATACTCTCACTGAATCGCTCTCCATTCTTCACTCACTCACACACACTCTCACTCAATCACTCTCCATTCTTCACTCACTCACACACACTCAATCACTTTCCATTCTTCACTGACACAGACACTCTCACTCAATCACTCTCCATTCTTCACTCACTCACACACACACACTCACTCAATCACTCTCCATTCTTCACTCACTCACACATACTCTCACAGAATCACTCTCCCTTCTTCACTCACTCACACACACTCTCACTCACTCACTCTCCATTCTTCACTCACAACACACACTCAATCACTTTCCATTCTTCACTGACACACACACACTCTCACTCAATCTGTCTCCATTCTTCACTCACACACAGTCACTCAATCACTCTCCATTCTTCACTCACTCACACACACTCTAATCACTCTCCATTCTTCGCTCACTCACATACACACACACTCTAATCACTCTCCATTCTTCCCTCACTCACATACACATTCACTCAATCACTCTCCATTCTTCACTCACTCACACACGCACGCTCACTCATTCACTCTCCATTCTTCCCTCACACACACACTCTCACTCAATCACTCTCCATTCTTCACACACAAACACTCGCACTCAATCACTCTCCATTCTTCACTCACTCTCACACACACTCAATCACTCTCCATTCTTCACTCAGTCACACACACACTCTCACTCAATCACTCTCCATTCTTCACTCAGTCACACACACTCACACTCACTCTCTATTCTTCACTCACTCTCACACACTCACTCTCCATTCTTCACTCATTCACACACACTTTAATCACTCTCCATTCTTCACTCACTCACACACACTCTAATCACTCTCCATTCTTCACGCACTCACACACACACACACTCAATCAGTCTCCATTCTTCACTCACTCACACACTCACTCACACTCAATCACTCACCATTCTTCACTCACTCACACTCACAAACACACACACAACACTCAATCACTCTCCATTCTTCACTCACTCACACACACACGCAATCATTCTCCATTCTTCACTCACTCACACACACACTCTCACTCAATCACTCTCCATTCTTCACTCATACACACACTCTCACTTAATCACTATCCATTCTTCACTCACTCTCCATTCTTCACTCACTCACACACACACTCTCACTCAATCACGCTCCATTCTTCACTCACACACACACACTCTAATCACTCTCCATTCTTCACTCACTCACACATACTCTAATCACTCTCCATTTTTCCCTCACTCACACGCACACAGTCAATCAGTCTCCATTCTTCACTCACTCACACTCACACACACACACAACACTCAATCACTCTCAATCACTCTCCATTCTTCACTCATACACACACTCTCACTTAACCACTATCTATTCTTCACTCACTCACCATTCTTCACTCACTCACACACACACACTCACTCAATCACGCTCCATTCTTCACTCACTCAGACACTCTCACTCAATCACTCTCCATTCTTCACTCACTCACACCCAATCACTCTCCATTCTTCACTGACACACACACACTCACACTCAATTACTCTCCATTCTTCACTGACACACACACACTCACACTCAATCATTCTCCATTCTTCACTCACTCACACACACACTCAATCACTCTCCAGTCCTCACTCACTCACACTCACACACACTCACTGA
Source organism: Chiloscyllium plagiosum (assembly GCF_037043375.1). NCBI lineage: Eukaryota > Metazoa > Chordata > Chondrichthyes > Orectolobiformes > Hemiscylliidae > Chiloscyllium > Chiloscyllium plagiosum. Next base: position 68,959,390 of record NW_028270157.1, read on the forward strand.
ATCACTCTCCATTCTTCACTCACTTACACACACTCTCACTGAATCACTCTCCATTCTTCACTCACACTCATACACACACTCTCACTCAATCACTCTCCATTCTTCACTCATTCACACACACACTCACTCAATCACGCTCCATTCTTCACTCACTCAGACACTCTCACTCAATCACTCTCCATTCTTCACTCATTCACACCCAATCACTCTCCATTCTTCACTCACACACACACACTTACACTCAAACACTCTCCATTCTTCACTCACTCACACGCACACACACACACTCAATCACTCTCCATTCTTCACTCACTCACACACACACTCACAGTCAATCACTCTCAATTCTTCACTCACTCACACACAAACACTCTCACTGAATCACTCTCCATTCTTCACTCACTCACACACACACACTCACTGAATCACTCTCCATTCTTCACTCACACACACTTCCTCTCAATCACTCTCCATTCTTCACTCACACTCATACACACACTCTCACTCAATCACTCTCCATTCTTCACTCATTCACACACACACTCTCACTCAATCACACTTCATTCTTCACTCACTCACACACACTCAAACTCAATCACTCTCCATTCTTTACTCACACACATTTTCACTCAATCACTCTCCATTCTTCACTCAGTCACACACACACTCTCACTCAATCACTCTCCATTCTTCACTCATACGCTCTCACCCAATCACTCTCCATTCTTCACTGACACACACACAATCACTCTCCATTTTTCACTCACTCACACACACTCACACTCAATCGCTCTCCATTCTTCACTCACTCACACACACACTCACACTCAATCACTCTCCTTCACTCACTCACACAAACACACACTCACACTCAATCACTCTCCATTCTTCACTCACACACACACACTCAATCTCACTCCATGCTTCACTCACTCACACGCCAACACCCACAAACACACAATCACTCTCCATTCTTCACTCACTCACACACACACACTCAATCACTCTCCATTCTTCACTCACACACACACACTTACACTCAAACACTCTCCATTCTTCATTCACTCACACGCACACACACACACTCAATCACTCTCCATTCTTCACTCACTCACACACACACACTCACTCAATCACTCTCCATTCTTCACTCATTCACACACACACTCTCACTCAATCACACTTCATTCTTCACTCACTCACACACACTCAAACTCAATCACTCTCCATTCTTTACTCACACACATTTTCACTCAATCACTCTCCATTCTTCACTCAGTCACACACACACACTCTCACTCAATCACTCTCCATTCTTCACTCATACACTCTCACCCAATCACTCTCCATTCTTCACTGACACACACACAATCACTCTCCATTCTTCACTCACTCACACACACTCACACTCAATCACTCTCTATTCTTCACTCACACACACACACACTCAATCTCACTCCATGCTTCACTCACTCACACACCAACACCCACAAACACACAATCACTCTCCATTCGTCACTCACTCACACACACACACTCAATCACTCTCCATTCTTCACTCACACACACACTTACATTCAAACACTCTCCATTCTTCACTCACTCACACGCACACACACACACACAATCACTCTCCATTCTTCACTCTCTCACACACACACACTCACAGTCAATCACTCTCAATTCTTCACTCACTCACACACAAACACTCTCACTGAATCACTCTCCATTCTTCACTCACACACACACACACTCAGAATCACTCTCCATTCTTCACTCACTCACACTTCCTCTCAATCACTCTCCATTCTTCACTCACACTCAGACACACACTCACTCAATCACTCTCCATTCTTCACTCATTCACACACACACTCTCACTCAATCACACTTCATTCTTCACTCACTCACACACACTCAAACTCAATCACTCTCCATTCATTCCTCACACACATTTTCACTCAATCACTTTCCATTCTTCACTCACACACACACTCAATCACTCTCCACTTTGCCGATGATACGAAGTTAGGTGGACAGGCAGGTAGGACTGAGGAAGTGGGGTGGCTACAGACGGATCTAGACAGGTTGGGAGAGTGGTCCAGGAAATGGCTGATGGAATTTCACGTGAGCAAGTGCGAGGTCTTGCACTTTGTCAAAAAGAATAAAAGCATGGACTACTTTCTAAATGGTGAGAAAATTAATAAAGCCAAAGCACAAAGGGATCTGGGAGTGCTAGTCGAGGATTCTCTAAAGGTAAACATGCAGGTTGAGTCCGTGATTAAGAAAGCGAATGCAATGTTGTCTCTTATCTCAAGAGGATTGGAATATAAAAGCAGAGATGTACTACTAAGACTTTATAAATCTCTGGTTAGGCCCCATTTGGAGTACTGTGTCCAGTTTTGGTCCCCACACCTCAGGAAGGACATACTGGCACTGGAACGTGTCCAGCGGAGATTCACACGGATGATCCCTGGAATGACAGGTCTAACATATGAGGAACGGCTGAGGATACTGGGATTGTATTCGTTGGAGTTTAGAAGATTAAGGGGAGACTTAATAGAGACGTACAAAATAATACATGGCTTGGAAAAGGTGGATGCTAGGAAATTGTTTCCGTTAGACGAGGAGACTAGGACCCATGGACACAGCCTTAGAATTAGAGGGGGTCATTTCAGAACAGAAATGCGGAGACATTTCTTCAGCCACAGAGTGGTGGGCCTGTGGAATTCATTGCCATGGAGTGCAGTGGAAGCCGGGACGCTAAATGTCTTCAAGGCCGAGATTGATAGATTCTTGTTGTCTAGAGGAATTAAGGGCTACGGGGAGAACGCTGGTAAGTGGAGCTGAAATGCGCATCAGCCATGATTGAATGGCGGAGTGGACTCGATGGGCCGAATGGCCTTACTTCCGCTCCTATGTCTTATGGTCTTATGGTCATTCATCACACACACACAAACACTCTCCACTCAATCACTCTCCATTCTTCACTCACTCACGCACACACACTCAATCACTCTCCATTCTTCACTCATTCACACAAACACACACTCACACTCAATCTCTCTCCATGCTTCACTCACTCACACACCAACACCCACAAACACACAATCACTCTCCATTCTTCACTCACTCACACACACACACTCACACTCAATCACTCTCCATTCTTCACTCACTCACACACACACACTCTCACTCCATAACTCTCCATTCTTCACTCACTCACACACAGTCATACACTCTCACTCAATCACTCTCCATTCTTCACTCACTCACGCACACACTCTCACTCAATCACTTTCCATTCTCCACTCACTCACACTCAATCACTCTCCATTCGTCACTCACTCACACACACACTCAATCACTCTCCATTCATCACACACACACAAACACACTCCCACTCAATCACTCTCCATTCTTCACTCACTCACACTCACACACACTCACTCAATCACTCTCCACTCTACACTCACTCAGCCTTACACACACACTCAATCACTCTCCATTCTTCACTCACTCACACACACTCTCACTCAATCACTCTCCATTCTTCACTCACTCACACACACACTCACACTCAATCACTCTCTATTCATCACACACACACTCAATCACTCTCCGTTCTTCACACACTCACACACAATCACTTTCCATTCTTCACTCACTCACACTCAATCACTCTCCATTCTTCACTCACACACACACATTCACACTCAATCACTCTCCATTCTTCACTCACACACACACTCACACTCAATCATTCTCATTTTTCACTCACACAAACACACTCTCACTCATTCTCCATTCTTCACTGACATACACACACACTCATTCACTCTCCATTCTTCACTCATTGACACACACACACACTCTCACTGAATCACTCTCCATTCTTCACTCACACACAGTCACTCAATCATTCTCCATTCTTCACTCACCCACACGCACTCAATCATTCTCCATTCTTCACTCACTCACACACACTTAATCACTTTCCATTCTTCACTCACACACACACACTTTCACCCAATCACTCTCCAGTCTTCTCTGGCACACACTCGCTCACACTCAATCACTCTCCATTCTTCACTCACTCACACATACTCTCACTGAATCACTCTCCATTCTTCACTCACTCACACACACTCTGACTCAATCACTTTCCATTCTTCACTGACACACACACACTCTCACTCAATCACTCTCCATTCTTCACTCACTCACACACACACACTCAATCATTCTCCATTCTTCACTCACTCACACTCACACACACTCACTCAATCACTCTCCATTCTTCACTCTCTCACAAACTCACTCTCACTCAATCACTCTCCATTCTTCACTCACTCACATACACACTCTCACTAAATCACTCTCCATTCTTCACTCACTCACACACACTCAATCACTCTCCATTCTTCACTCACTCACACACACTCAATCACTCTCCATTCTTCACTCACTCTCACACACTCTCACTCAATCACTCTCCATTATTCACTCAGTCACACACACTCTCACTCAATCACTCTCCATTCTTCACTCAGTCACGCACACTCTCACTCAATCACTCGCCATTCTTCACTCACACACACACACTCACTCAATCACTTGCCATTCTTCTCTCACACACACACTCACTCAATCACTCTCCATTCTTCACTCACTCACACACGCACGCTCATTCAATCACTCTCCATTCTTCACTCACTCACACACACACTCACTCCATCACTCTCCATTCTTCCCTCACACACACACTCTCACTCAATCACTCTCCATTCTTCACACACACACTCTCACTCAATCACTCTCCATTCTTCACTCACTCTCACACACACTCAATCACTCTCCATTCTTCACTCAGTCACACACACACTCTCACTCAATCACTCTCCATTCTTCACTCACTCACACACACTCACACTCACTCTCTATTCTTCACTCACTCACACACACTCACTCTCCATTCTTCACTCACTCACACACACTCTAATCACTCTCCATTCTTCACTCACTCACACTCACTCCAATCACTCTCCATTCTTCACTCACTCACACACACTCTAATCACTCTCCATTCTTCACTCACACACACAAACTCAATCAGTCTCCATTCTTCACTCACTCAAACTCTCACTCACACTCAATCACTCACCATTCTTCACTCAGCCACACACTTACTCTCACTCAATCACTCTCCATTCTTCACTCACTCAAACACACTCTCACTCAATCACTCTCCATTCTTCACTCACTCACACACACTCACACTCACTCTCTATTCTTCACTCACTCACACACACTCACTCTCCATTCTTCACTCATTCACACACACTTTAATCACTCTCCATTCTTCACTCACTCACACACACTCTAATCACTCTCCATTCTTCACGCACTCACACACACACACACTCAATCAGTCTCCATTCTTCACTCACTCACACACTCACTCACACTCAATCACTCACCATTCTTCACTCACTCACACTCACACACACACACACAACACTCAATCACTCTCCATTCTTCACTCACTCACACACACACGCAATCATTCTCCATTCTTCACTCACTCACACATACTCTCACTCAATCACTCTCCATTCTTCACTCACTCACACACACTCTGACTCAATCACTCTCCATTCTTCACTCACTCACACACATTCCATCACTTTCCATTCTTCACTGACACACACACACTCTCACTCAATCACTCTCCATTCTTCACTCACTCACACACACACACTCAATCATTCTCCATTCTTCACACACTCAGACTCACACACACTCACTCAATCACTCTCCATTCTTCACTCTCTCACAAACTCACTCTCACTCAATCACTCTCCATTCTTCACTCACTCACATACACACTCTCACTAAATCACTCTCCATTCTTCACTCACTCACACACACTCAATCACTCTCCATTCTTCACTCACACACACACACACTCTCACTCAATCACTCTCCATTCTTCACTCACTCTCATACACTCTCACTCAATCACTCTCCATTATTCACTCAGTCACACACACTCTCACTCAATCACTCTCCATTCTTCACTCAGTCACGCACACTCTCACTCAATCACTCGCCATTCTTCACTCACACACACACACTCACTCAATCACTTGCCATTCTCCTCTCACACACACACTCACTCAATCACTCTCCATTCTTCACTCACTCACACACGCACGCTCATTCAATCACTCTCCATTCTTCACTCACTCACACACACACTCACTCCATCACTCTCCATTCTTCCCTCACACACACACTCTCACTCAATCACTCTCCATTCTTCACACACACACTCTCACTCAATCACTCTCCATTCTTCACTCACTCTCACACACACTCAATCACTCTCCATTCTTCACTCAGTCACACACACACTCTCACTCAATCACTCTCCATTCTTCACTCACTCACACACACTCACACTCACTCTCTATTCTTCACTCACTCACACACACTCACTCTCCATTCTTCACTCACTCACACACACTCTAATCACTCTCCATTCTTCACTCACTCACACTCACTCCAATCACTCTCCATTCTTCACTCACTCACACACACTCTAATCACTCTCCATTCTTCACTCACACACACAAACTCAATCAGTCTCCATTCTTCACTCACTCAAACTCTCACTCACACTCAATCACTCACCATTCTTCACTCAGCCACACACTTACTCTCACTCAATCACTCTCCATTCTTCACTCACTCAAACACACTCTCACTCAATCACTCTCCATTCTTCACTCACTCACACACACTCACACTCACTCTCTATTCTTCACTCACTCACACACACTCACTCTCCATTCTTCACTCATTCACACACACTTTAATCACTCTCCATTCTTCACTCACTCACACACACTCTAATCACTCTCCATTCTTCACGCACTCACACACACACACACTCAATCAGTCTCCATTCTTCACTCACTCACACACTCACTCACACTCAATCACTCACCATTCTTCACTCACTCACACTCACACACACACACACAACACTCAATCACTCTCCATTCTTCACTCACTCACACACACACGCAATCATTCTCCATTCTTCACTCACTCACACACACACTCTCACTCAATCACTCTCCATTCTTCACTCATACACACACTCTCACTTAATCACTATCCATTCTTCACTCACTCTCCATTCTTCACTCACTCACACACACACTCTCACTCAATCACGCTCCATTCTTCACTCACACACACACACTCTAATCACTCTCCATTCTTCACTCACTCACACATACTCTAATCACTCTCCATTTTTCCCTCACTCACACGCACACAGTCAATCAGTCTCCATTCTTCACTCACTCACACTCACACACAACACTCAATCACTCTCAATCACTCTCCATTCTTCACTCATACACACACTCTCACTTAACCACTATCTATTCTTCACTCACTCACCATTCTTCACTCACTCACACACACACACTCACTCAATCACGCTCCATTCTTCACTCACTCAGACACTCTCACTCAATCACTCTCCATTCTTCACTCACTCACACCCAATCACTCACCATTCTTCACTCACTCACACTCACACACACACACACAACACTCAATCACTCTCCATTCTTCACTCACTCACACACACACGCAATCATTCTCCATTCTTCACTCACTCACACACACACTCTCACTCAATCACTCTCCATTCTTCACTCATACACACACTCTCACTTAATCACTATCCATTCTTCACTCACTCTCCATTCTTCACTCACTCACACACACACTCTCACTCAATCACGCTCCATTCTTCACTCACACACACACACTCTAATCACTCTCCATTCTTCACTCACTCACACATACTCTAATCACTCTCCATTTTTCCCTCACTCACACGCACACAGTCAATCAGTCTCCATTCTTCACTCACTCACACTCACACACACACACAACACTCAATCACTCTCAATCACTCTCCATTCTTCACTCATACACACACTCTCACTTAACCACTATCTATTCTTCACTCACTCACCATTCTTCACTCACTCACACACACACACTCACTCAATCACGCTCCATTCTTCACTCACTCAGACACTCTCACTCAATCACTCTCCATTCTTCACTCACTCACACCCAATCACTCTCCATTCTTCACTGACACACACACACTCACACTCAATTACTCTCCATTCTTCACTGACACACACACACTCACACTCAATCATTCTCCATTCTTCACTCACTCACACACACACTCAATCACTCTCCAGTCCTCACTCACTCACACTCACACACACTCACTGAATCACTCTCCATTCTTCACTCACTTACACACACTCTCACTGAATCACTCTCCATTCTTCACTCACACTCATACACACACTCTCACTCAATCACTCTCCATTCTTCACTCATTCACACACACACTCACTCAATCACGCTCCATTCTTCACTCACTCAGACACTCTCACTCAATCACTCTCCATTCTTCACTCATTCACACCCAATCACTCTCCATTCTTCACTCACACACACACTTACACTCAAACACTCTCCATTCTTCACTCACTCACACGCACACACACACACTCAATCACTCTCCATTCTTCACTCACTCACACACACACACTCACAGTCAATCACTCTCAATTCTTCACTCACTCACACACAAACACTCTCACTGAATCACTCTCCATTCTTCACTCACTCACACACACACACTCACTGAATCACTCTCCATTCTTCACTCACACACACTTCCTCTCAATCACTCTCCATTCTTCACTCACACTCATACACACACTCTCACTCAATCACTCTCCATTCTTCACTCATTCACACACACACTCTCACTCAATCACACTTCATTCTTCACTCACTCACACACACTCAAACTCAATCACTCTCCATTCTTTACTCACACACATTTTCACTCAATCACTCTCCATTCTTCACTCAGTCACACACACACTCTCACTCAATCACTCTCCATTCTTCACTCATACGCTCTCACCCAATCACTCTCCATTCTTCACTGACACACACACAATCACTCTCCATTTTTCACTCACTCACACACACTCACACTCAATCGCTCTCCATTCTTCACTCACTCACACACACACTCACACTCAATCACTCTCCTTCACTCACTCACACAAACACACACTCACACTCAATCACTCTCCATTCTTCACTCACACACACACACTCAATCTCACTCCATGCTTCACTCACTCACACGCCAACACCCACAAACACACAATCACTCTCCATTCTTCACTCACTCACACACACACACTCAATCACTCTCCATTCTTCACTCACACACACACACACTTACACTCAAACACTCTCCATTCTTCATTCACTCACACGCACACACACACTCAATCACTCTCCATTCTTCACTCACTCACACACACACATTCACTCAATCACTCTCCATTCTTCACTCACTCACACTCACACACACTCACTCAATCACTCTCCACTCTACACTCACTCAGCCTTACACACACACTCAATCACTCTCCATTCTTCACTCACTCACACACACTCTCACTCAATCACTCTCCATTCTTCACTCACTCACACACACACTCACACTCAATCACTCTCTATTCATCACACACACACTCAATCACTCTCCGTTCTTCACACACTCACACACAATCACTTTCCATTCTTCACTCACTCACACTCAATCACTCTCCATTCTTCACTCACACACACACACTCTCACCCAATCACTCTCCATTCTTCACGCAGTCCCACACATTCACACTCAATCACTCTCCATTCTTCACTCACACACACACTCACACTCAATCATTCTCATTTTTCACTCACACAAACACACTCTCACTCATTCTCCATTCTTCACTGACATACACACACACTCATTCACTCTCCATTCTTCACTCATTGACACACACACACACTCTCACTGAATCACTCTCCATTCTTCACTCACACACAGTCACTCAATCATTCTCCATTCTTCACTCACCCACACGCACTCAATCATTCTCCATTCTTCACTCACTCACACACACTTAATCACTTTCCATTCTTCACTCACACACACACACTTTCACCCAATCACTCTCCAGTCTTCTCTGGCACACACTCGCTCACACTCAATCACTCTCCATTCTTCACTCACTCACACATACTCTCACTGAATCACTCTCCATTCTTCACTCACTCACACACACTCTGACTCAATCACTCTCCATTCTTCACTCACTCACACACACTCCATCACTTTCCATTCTTCACTGACACACACACACTCTCACTCAATCACTCTCCATTCTTCACTCACTCACACACACACACTCAATCATTCTCCATTCTTCACTCACTCACACTCACACACACTCACTCAATCATTCTCCATTCTTCACTCTCTCACAAACTCACTCTCACTCAATCACTCTCCATTCTTCACTCACTCACATACACACTCTCACTAAATCACTCTCCATTCTTCACTCACTCACACACACTCAATCACTCTCCATTCTTCACTCACTCACACACACTCAATCACTCTCCATTCTTCACTCACTCTCACACACTCTCACTCAATCACTCTCCATTATTCACTCAGTCACACACACTCTCACTCAATCACTCTCCATTCTTCACTCAGTCACGCACACTCTCACTCAATCACTCGCCATTCTTCACTCACACACACACACTCACTCAATCACTTGCCATTCTTCTCTCACACACACACTCACTCAATCACTCTCCATTCTTCACTCACTCACACACGCACGCTCATTCAATCACTCTCCATTCTTCACTCACTCACACACACACTCACTCCATCACTCTCCATTCTTCCCTCACACACACACTCTCACTCAATCACTCTCCATTCTTCACACACACACTCTCACTCAATCACTCTCCATTCTTCACTCACTCTCACACACACTCAATCACTCTCCATTCTTCACTCAGTCACACACACACTCTCACTCAATCACTCTCCATTCTTCACTCACTCACACACACTCACACTCACTCTCTATTCTTCACTCACTCACACACACTCACTCTCCATTCTTCACTCACTCACACACACTCTAATCACTCTCCATTCTTCACTCACTCACACTCACTCCAATCACTCTCCATTCTTCACTCACTCACACACACTCTAATCACTCTCCATTCTTCACTCACACACACAAACTCAATCAGTCTCCATTCTTCACTCACTCAAACTCTCACTCACACTCAATCACTCACCATTCTTCACTCAGCCACACACTTACTCTCACTCAATCACTCTCCATACTTCACTCACTCAAACACACTCTCACTCAATCACTCTCCATTCTTCACTCACTCACACACACTCACACTCACTCTCTATTCTTCACTCATTCACACACACTTTAATCACTCTCCATTCTTCACTCACTCACACACACTCTAATCACTCTCCATTCTTCACGCACTCACACACACACACTCAATCAGTCTCCATTCTTCACTCACTCACACACTCACTCACACTCAATCACTCACCATTCTTCACTCACTCACACTCACACACACACACAACACTCAATCACTCTCCATTCTTCACTCACTCACACACACACGCAATCATTCTCCATTCTTCACTCACTCACACATACTCTCACTCAATCACTCTCCATTCTTCACTCACTCACACACACTCTGACTCAATCACTCTCCATTCTTCACTCACTCACACACACTCCATCACTTTCCATTCTTCACTGACACGCACACACTCTCACTCAATCACTCTCCATTCTTCACTCACTCACACACACACACTCAATCATTCTCCATTCTTCACTCACTCAGACTCACACACACTCACTCAATCACTCTCCATTCTTCACTCTCTCACAAACTCACTCTCACTCAATCACTCTCCATTCTTCACTCACTCACATACACACTCTCACTAAATCACTCTCCATTCTTCACTCACTCACACACACTCAATCACTCTCCATTCTTCACTCACACACACACACACTCTCACTCAATCACTCTCCATTCTTCACTCACTCTCATACACTCTCACTCAATCACTCTCCATTATTCACTCAGTCACACACACTCTCACTCAATCACTCTCCATTCTTCACTCAGTCACGCACACTCTCACTCAATCACTCGCCATTCTTCACTCACACACACACACTCACTCAATCACTTGCCATTCTTCTCTCACACACACACTCACTCAATCACTCTCCATTCTTCACTCACTCACACACGCACGCTCATTCAATCACTCTCCATTCTTCACTCACTCACACACACACTCACTCCATCACTCTCCATTCTTCCCTCACACACACACTCTCACTCAATCACTCTCCATTCTTCACACACACACTCTCACTCAATCACTCTCCATTCTTCACTCACTCTCACACACACTCAATCACTCTCCATTCTTCACTCAGTCACACACACACTCTCACTCAATCACTCTCCATTCTTCACTCACTCACACACACTCACACTCACTCTCTATTCTTCACTCACTCACACACACTCACTCTCCATTCTTCACTCACTCACACACACTCTAATCACTCTCCATTCTTCACTCACTCACACTCACTCCAATCACTCTCCATTCTTCACTCACTCACACACACTCTAATCACTCTCCATTCTTCACTCACACACACAAACTCAATCAGTCTCCATTCTTCACTCACTCAAACTCTCACTCACACTCAATCACTCACCATTCTTCACTCAGCCACACACTTACTCTCACTCAATCACTCTCCATTCTTCACTCACTCAAACACACTCTCACTCAATCACTCTCCATTCTTCACTCACTCACACACACTCACACTCACTCTCTATTCTTCACTCACTCACACACACTCACTCTCCATTCTTCACTCATTCACACACACTTTAATCACTCTCCATTCTTCACTCACTCACACACACTCTAATCACTCTCCATTCTTCACGCACTCACACACACACACACTCAATCAGTCTCCATTCTTCACTCACTCACACACTCACTCACACTCAATCACTCACCATTCTTCACTCACTCACACTCACACACACACACACAACACTCAATCACTCTCCATTCTTCACTCACTCACACACACACGCAATCATTCTCCATTCTTCACTCACTCACACACACACTCTCACTCAATCACTCTCCATTCTTCACTCATACACACACTCTCACTTAATCACTATCCATTCTTCACTCACTCTCCATTCTTCACTCACTCACACACACACTCTCACTCAATCACGCTCCATTCTTCACTCACACACACACACTCTAATCACTCTCCATTCTTCACTCACTCACACATACTCTAATCACTCTCCATTTTTCCCTCACTCACACGCACACAGTCAATCAGTCTCCATTCTTCACTCACTCACACTCACACACACACACAACACTCAATCACTCTCAATCACTCTCCATTCTTCACTCATACACACACTCTCACTTAACCACTATCTATTCTTCACTCACTCACCATTCTTCACTCACTCACACACACACACTCACTCAATCACGCTCCATTCTTCACTCACTCAGACACTCTCACTCAATCACTCTCCATTCTTCACTCACTCACACCCAATCACTCTCCATTCTTCACTGACACACACACACTCACACTCAATTACTCTCCATTCTTCACTGACACACACACACTCACACTCAATCATTCTCCATTCTTCACTCACTCACACACACACTCAATCACTCTCCAGTCCTCACTCACTCACACTCACACACACTCACTGAATCACTCTCCATTCTTCACTCACTTACACACACTCTCACTGAATCACTCTCCATTCTTCACTCACACTCATACACACACTCTCACTCAATCACTCTCCATTCTTCACTCATTCACACACACACTCACTCAATCACGCTCCATTCTTCACTCACTCAGACACTCTCACTCAATCACTCTCCATTCTTCACTCATTCACACCCAATCACTCTCCATTCTTCACTCACACACACACACTTACACTCAAACACTCTCCATTCTTCACTCACTCACACGCACACACACACACTCAATCACTCTCCATTCTTCACTCACTCACACACACACACTCACAGTCAATCACTCTCAATTCTTCACTCACTCACACACAAACACTCTCACTGAATCACTCTCCATTCTTCACTCACTCACACACACACACTCACTGAATCACTCTCCATTCTTCACTCACACACACTTCCTCTCAATCACTCTCCATTCTTCACTCACACTCATACACACACTCTCACTCAATCACTCTCCATTCTTCACTCATTCACACACACACTCTCACTCAATCACACTTCATTCTTCACTCACTCACACACACTCAAACTCAATCACTCTCCATTCTTTACTCACACACATTTTCACTCAATCACTCTCCATTCTTCACTCAGTCACACACACACTCTCACTCAATCACTCTCCATTCTTCACTCATACGCTCTCACCCAATCACTCTCCATTCTTCACTGACACACACACAATCACTCTCCATTTTTCACTCACTCACACACACTCACACTCAATCGCTCTCCATTCTTCACTCACTCACACACACACTCACACTCAATCACTCTCCTTCACTCACTCACACAAACACACACTCACACTCAATCACTCTCCATTCTTCACTCACACACACACACTCAATCTCACTCCATGCTTCACTCACTCACACGCCAACACCCACAAACACACAATCACTCTCCATTCTTCACTCACTCACACACACACACTCAATCACTCTCCATTCTTCACTCACACACACACACTTACACTCAAACACTCTCCATTCTTCATTCACTCACACACACACACACTCAATCACTCTCCATTCTTCACTCACTCACACACACACACTCACTCAATCACTCTCCATTCTTCACTCATTCACACACACACTCTCACTCAATCACACTTCATTCTTCACTCACTCACACACACTCAAACTCAATCACTCTCCATTCTTTACTCACACACATTTTCACTCAATCACTCTCCATTCTTCACTCAGTCACACACACACACTCTCACTCAATCACTCTCCATTCTTCACTCATACACTCTCACCCAATCACTCTCCATTCTTCACTGACACACACACAATCACTCTCCATTCTTCACTCACTCACACACACTCACACTCAATCACTCTCTATTCTTCACTCACACACACACACACTCAATCTCACTCCATGCTTCACTCACTCACACACCAACACCCACAAACACACAATCACTCTCCATTCGTCACTCACTCACACACACACACTCAATCACTCTCCATTCTTCACTCACACACACACTTACATTCAAACACTCTCCATTCTTCACTCACTCACACGCACACACACACACACAATCACTCTCCATTCTTCACTCTCTCACACACACACACTCACAGTCAATCACTCTCAATTCTTCACTCACTCACACACAAACACTCTCACTGAATCACTCTCCATTCTTCACTCACACACACACACACTCAGAATCACTCTCCATTCTTCACTCACTCACACTTCCTCTCAATCACTCTCCATTCTTCACTCACACTCAGACACACACTCACTCAATCACTCTCCATTCTTCACTCATTCACACACACACTCTCACTCAATCACACTTCATTCTTCACTCACTCACACACACTCAAACTCAATCACTCTCCATTCATTCCTCACACACATTTTCACTCAATCACTTTCCATTCTTCACTCACACACTCAATCACTCTCCACTTTGCCGATGATACGAAGTTAGGTGGACAGGCAGGTAGGACTGAGGAAGTGGGGTGGCTACAGACGGATCTAGACAGGTTGGGAGAGTGGTCCAGGAAATGGCTGATGGAATTTCACGTGAGCAAGTGCGAGGTCTTGCACTTTGTCAAAAAGAATAAAAGCATGGACTACTTTCTAAATGGTGAGAAAATTAATAAAGCCAAAGCACAAAGGGATCTGGGAGTGCTAGTCGAGGATTCTCTAAAGGTAAACATGCAGGTTGAGTCCGTGATTAAGAAAGCGAATGCAATGTTGTCTCTTATCTCAAGAGGATTGGAATATAAAAGCAGAGATGTACTACTAAGACTTTATAAATCTCTGGTTAGGCCCCATTTGGAGTACTGTGTCCAGTTTTGGTCCCCACACCTCAGGAAGGACATACTGGCACTGGAACGTGTCCAGCGGAGATTCACACGGATGATCCCTGGAATGACAGGTCTAACATATGAGGAACGGCTGAGGATACTGGGATTGTATTCGTTGGAGTTTAGAAGATTAAGGGGAGACTTAATAGAGACGTACAAAATAATACATGGCTTGGAAAAGGTGGATGCTAGGAAATTGTTTCCGTTAGACGAGGAGACTAGGACCCATGGACACAGCCTTAGAATTAGAGGGGGTCATTTCAGAACAGAAATGCGGAGACATTTCTTCAGCCACAGAGTGGTGGGCCTGTGGAATTCATTACCATGGAGTGCAGTGGAAGCCGGGACGCTAAATGTCTTCAAGGCCGAGATTGATAGATTCTTGTTGTCTAGAGGAATTAAGGGCTACGGGGAGAACGCTGGTAAGTGGAGCTGAAATGCGCATCAGCCATGATTGAATGGCGGAGTGGACTCGATGGGCCGAATGGCCTTACTTCCGCTCCTATGTCTTATGGTCTTATGGTCATTCATCACACACACACAAACACTCTCCACTCAATCACTCTCCATTCTTCACTCACTCACGCACACACACTCAATCACTCTCCATTCTTCACTCATTCACACAAACACACACTCACACTCAATCTCTCTCCATGCTTCACTCACTCACACACCAACACCCACAAACACACAATCACTCTCCATTCTTCACTCACTCACACACACACACTCACACTCAATCACTCTCCATTCTTCACTCACTCACACACACACACTCTCACTCCATAACTCTCCATTCTTCACTCACTCACACACAGTCATACACTCTCACTCAATCACTCTCCATTCTTCACTCACTCACGCACACACTCTCACTCAATCACTTTCCATTCTCCACTCACTCACACTCAATCACTCTCCATTCGTCACTCACTCACACACACACTCAATCACTCTCCATTCATCACACACACACAAACACACTCCCACTCAATCACTCTCCATTCTTCACTCACTCACACTCACACACACTCACTCAATCACTCTCCACTCTACACTCACTCAGCCTTACACACACACTCAATCACTCTCCATTCTTCACTCACTCACACACACTCTCACTCAATCACTCTCCATTCTTCACTCACTCACACACACACTCACACTCAATCACTCTCTATTCATCACACACACACTCAATCACTCTCCGTTCTTCACACACTCACACACAATCACTTTCCATTCTTCACTCACTCACACTCAATCACTCTCCATTCTTCACTCACACACACACACTCTCACCCAATCACTCTCCATTCTTCACGCAGTCCCACACATTCACACTCAATCACTCTCCATTCTTCACTCACACACACACTCACACTCAATCATTCTCATTTTTCACTCACACAAACACACTCTCACTCATTCTCCATTCTTCACTGACATACACACACACTCATTCACTCTCCATTCTTCACTCATTGACACACACACACACTCTCACTGAATCACTCTCCATTCTTCACTCACACACAGTCACTCAATCATTCTCCATTCTTCACTCACCCACACGCACTCAATCATTCTCCATTCTTCACTCACTCACACACACTTAATCACTTTCCATTCTTCACTCACACACACACACTTTCACCCAATCACTCTCCAGTCTTCTCTGGCACACACTCGCTCACACTCAATCACTCTCCATTCTTCACTCACTCACACATACTCTCACTGAATCACTCTCCATTCTTCACTCACTCACACACACTCTGACTCAATCACTCTCCATTCTTCACTCAATCACACACACTCCATCACTTTCCATTCTTCACTGACACACACACACTCTCACTCAATCACTCTCCATTCTTCACTCACTCACACACACACACACTCAATCATTCTCCATTCTTCACTCACTCACACTCACACACACTCACTCAATCACTCTCCATTCTTCACTCTCTCACAAACTCACTCTCACTCAATCACTCTTCATTCTTCACTCACTCACATACACACTCTCACTAAATCACTCTCCATTCTTCACTCACTCACACACACTCAATCACTCTCCATTCTTCACTCACTCACACACACTCAATCACTCTCCATTCTTCACTCACTCTCACACACTCTCACTCAATCACTCTCCATTATTCACTCAGTCACACACACTCTCACTCAATCACTCTCCATTCTTCACTCAGTCACGCACACTCTCACTCAATCACTCGCCATTCTTCACTCACACACACACACTCACTCAATCACTTGCCATTCTTCTCTCACACACACACTCACTCAATCACTCTCCATTCTTCACTCACTCACACACACACTCACTCCATCACTCTCCATTCTTCCCTCACACACACACTCTCACTCAATCACTCTCCATTCTTCACACACACACTCTCACTCAATCACTCTCCATTCTTCACTCACTCTCACACACACTCAATCACTCTCCATTCTTCACTCAGTCACACACACACTCTCACTCAATCACTTTCCATTCTTCACTCACTCACACACACTCACACTCACTCTCTATTCTTCACTCACTCACACACACTCACTCTCCATTCTTCACTCACTCACACACACTCTAATCACTCTCCATTCTTCACTCACTCACACTCACTCCAATCACTCTCCATTCTTCACTCACTCACACACACTCTAATCACTCTCCATTCTTCACTCACACACACAAACTCAATCAGTCTCCATTCTTCACTCACTCAAACTCTCACTCACACTCAATCACTCACCATTCTTCACTCAGCCACACACTTACTCTCACTCAATCACTCTCCATTCTTCACTCACTCAAACACACTCTCACTCAATCACTCTCCATTCTTCACTCACTCACACACACTCACACTCACTCTCTATTCTTCACTCACTCACACACACTCACTCTCCATTCTTCACTCATTCACACACACTTTAATCACTCTCCATTCTTCACTCACTCACACACACTCTAATCACTCTCCATTCTTCACGCACTCACACACACACACTCAATCAGTCTCCATTCTTCACTCACTCACACACTCACTCACACTCAATCACTCACCATTCTTCACTCACTCACACTCACACACACACACACAACACTCAATCACTCTCCATTCTTCACTCACTCACACACACACGCAATCATTCTCCATTCTTCACTCACTCACACATACTCTCACTCAATCACTCTCCATTCTTCACTCACTCACACACACTCTGACTCAATCACTCTCCATTCTTCACTCACTCACACACACTCCATCACTTTCCATTCTTCACTGACACACACACACTCTCACTCAATCACTCTCCATTCTTCACTCACTCACACACACACACACTCACTCTCTATTCTTCACTCACTCACACACACTCACTCTCCATTCTTCACTCATTCACACACACTTTAATCACTCTCCATTCTTCACTCACTCACACACACTCTAATCACTCTCCATTCTTCACGCACTCACACACACACACTCAATCAGTCTCCATTCTTCACTCACTCACACACTCACTCACACTCAATCACTCACCATTCTTCACTCACTCACACTCACACACACACACAACACTCAATCACTCTCCATTCTTCACTCACTCACACACACACGCAATCATTCTCCATTCTTCACTCACTCACACATACTCTCACTCAATCACTCTCCATTCTTCACTCACTCACACACACTCTGACTCAATCACTCTCCATTCTTCACTCACTCACACACACTCCATCACTTTCCATTCTTCACTGACACGCACACACTCTCACTCAATCACTCTCCATTCTTCACTCACTCACACACACACACTCAATCATTCTCCATTCTTCACTCACTCAGACTCACACACACTCACTCAATCACTCTCCATTCTTCACTCTCTCACAAACTCACTCTCACTCAATCACTCTCCATTCTTCACTCACTCACATACACACTCTCACTAAATCACTCTCCATTCTTCACTCACTCACACACACTCAATCACTCTCCATTCTTCACTCACACACACACACACTCTCACTCAATCACTCTCCATTCTTCACTCACTCTCATACACTCTCACTCAATCACTCTCCATTATTCACTCAGTCACACACACTCTCACTCAATCACTCTCCATTCTTCACTCAGTCACGCACACTCTCACTCAATCACTCGCCATTCTTCACTCACACACACACACTCACTCAATCACTTGCCATTCTTCTCTCACACACACACTCACTCAATCACTCTCCATTCTTCACTCACTCACACACGCACGCTCATTCAATCACTCTCCATTCTTCACTCACTCACACACACACTCACTCCATCACTCTCCATTCTTCCCTCACACACACACTCTCACTCAATCACTCTCCATTCTTCACACACACACTCTCACTCAATCACTCTCCATTCTTCACTCACTCTCACACACACTCAATCACTCTCCATTCTTCACTCAGTCACACACACACTCTCACTCAATCACTCTCCATTCTTCACTCACTCACACACACTCACACTCACTCTCTATTCTTCACTCACTCACACACACTCACTCTCCATTCTTCACTCACTCACACACACTCTAATCACTCTCCATTCTTCACTCACTCACACTCACTCCAATCACTCTCCATTCTTCACTCACTCACACACACTCTAATCACTCTCCATTCTTCACTCACACACACACACTCTAATCACTCTCCATTCTTCACTCACTCACACACTCACTCACACTCAATCACTCACCATTCTTCACTCAGCCACACACTTACTCTCACTCAATCACTCTCCATTCTTCACTCACTCAAACACACTCTCACTCAATCACTCTCCATTCTTCACTCACTCACACACACTCACACTCACTCTCTATTCTTCACTCACTCACACACACTCACTCTCCATTCTTCACTCATTCACACACACTTTAATCACTCTCCATTCTTCACTCACTCACACACACTCTAATCACTCTCCATTCTTCACGCACTCACACACACACACACTCAATCAGTCTCCATTCTTCACTCACTCACACACTCACTCACACTCAATCACTCACCATTCTTCACTCACTCACACTCACACACACACACACAACACTCAATCACTCTCCATTCTTCACTCACTCACACACACACGCAATCATTCTCCATTCTTCACTCACTCACACACACACTCTCACTCAATCACTCTCCATTCTTCACTCATACACACACTCTCACTTAATCACTATCCATTCTTCACTCACTCTCCATTCTTCACTCACTCACACACACACTCTCACTCAATCACGCTCCATTCTTCACTCACACACACACACTCTAATCACTCTCCATTCTTCACTCACTCACACATACTCTAATCACTCTCCATTTTTCCCTCACTCACACGCACACAGTCAATCAGTCTCCATTCTTCACTCACTCACACTCACACACACACACAACACTCAATCACTCTCAATCACTCTCCATTCTTCACTCATACACACACTCTCACTTAACCACTATCTATTCTTCACTCACTCACCATTCTTCACTCACTCACACACACACACTCACTCAATCACGCTCCATTCTTCACTCACTCAGACACTCTCACTCAATCACTCTCCATTCTTCACTCACTCACACCCAATCACTCTCCATTCTTCACTGACACACACACACTCACACTCAATTACTCTCCATTCTTCACTGACACACACACACTCACACTCAATCATTCTCCATTCTTCACTCACTCACACACACACTCAATCACTCTCCAGTCCTCACTCACTCACACTCACACACACTCACTGAATCACTCTCCATTCTTCACTCACTTACACACACTCTCACTGAATCACTCTCCATTCTTCACTCACACTCATACACACACTCTCACTCAATCACTCTCCATTCTTCACTCATTCACACACACACTCACTCAATCACGCTCCATTCTTCACTCACTCAGACACTCTCACTCAATCACTCTCCATTCTTCACTCATTCACACCCAATCACTCTCCATTCTTCACTCACACACACACACTTACACTCAAACACTCTCCATTCTTCACTCACTCACACGCACACACACACACTCAATCACTCTCCATTCTTCACTCACTCACACACACACACTCACAGTCAATCACTCTCAATTCTTCACTCACTCACACACAAACACTCTCACTGAATCACTCTCCATTCTTCACTCACTCACACACACACACTCACTGAATCACTCTCCATTCTTCACTCACACACACTTCCTCTCAATCACTCTCCATTCTTCACTCACACTCATACACACACTCTCACTCAATCACTCTCCATTCTTCACTCATTCACACACACACTCTCACTCAATCACACTTCATTCTTCACTCACTCACACACACTCAAACTCAATCACTCTCCATTCTTTACTCACACACATTTTCACTCAATCACTCTCCATTCTTCACTCAGTCACACACACACTCTCACTCAATCACTCTCCATTCTTCACTCATACGCTCTCACCCAATCACTCTCCATTCTTCACTGACACACACACAATCACTCTCCATTTTTCACTCACTCACACACACTCACACTCAATCGCTCTCCATTCTTCACTCACTCACACACACACTCACACTCAATCACTCTCCTTCACTCACTCACACAAACACACACTCACACTCAATCACTCTCCATTCTTCACTCACACACACACACTCAATCTCACTCCATGCTTCACTCACTCACACGCCAACACCCACAAACACACAATCACTCTCCATTCTTCACTCACTCACACACACACACTCAATCACTCTCCATTCTTCACTCACACACACACACACTTACACTCAAACACTCTCCATTCTTCATTCACTCACACGCACACACACACTCAATCACTCTCCATTCTTCACTCACTCACACACACACATTCACTCAATCACTCTCCATTCTTCACTCACTCACACTCACACACACTCACTCAATCACTCTCCACTCTACACTCACTCAGCCTTACACACACACTCAATCACTCTCCATTCTTCACTCACTCACACACACTCTCACTCAATCACTCTCCATTCTTCACTCACTCACACACACACTCACACTCAATCACTCTCTATTCATCACACACACACTCAATCACTCTCCGTTCTTCACACACTCACACACAATCACTTTCCATTCTTCACTCACTCACACTCAATCACTCTCCATTCTTCACTCACACACACACACTCTCACCCAATCACTCTCCATTCTTCACGCAGTCCCACACATTCACACTCAATCACTCTCCATTCTTCACTCACACACACACTCACACTCAATCATTCTCATTTTTCACTCACACAAACACACTCTCACTCATTCTCCATTCTTCACTGACATACACACACACTCATTCACTCTCCATTCTTCACTCATTGACACACACACACACTCTCACTGAATCACTCTCCATTCTTCACTCACACACAGTCACTCAATCATTCTCCATTCTTCACTCACCCACACGCACTCAATCATTCTCCATTCTTCACTCACTCACACACACTTAATCACTTTCCATTCTTCACTCACACACACACACTTTCACCCAATCACTCTCCAGTCTTCTCTGGCACACACTCGCTCACACTCAATCACTCTCCATTCTTCACTCACTCACACATACTCTCACTGAATCACTCTCCATTCTTCACTCACTCACACACACTCTGACTCAATCACTCTCCATTCTTCACTCACTCACACACACTCCATCACTTTCCATTCTTCACTGACACACACACACACATTCACTCAATCACTCTCCATTCTTCACTCACTCACACACACACACTCAATCACTCTCCATTCTTCACTCACACACACACACACTTACACTCAAACACTCTCCATTCTTCATTCACTCACACGCACACACACACTCAATCTCTCTCCATTCTTCACTCACTCACACACACACATTCACTCAATCACTCTCCATTCTTCACTCACTCACACTCACACACACTCACTCAATCACTCTCCACTCTACACTCACTCAGCCTTACACACACACTCAATCACTCTCCATTCTTCACTCACTCACACACACTCTCACTCAATCACTCTCCATTCTTCACTCACTCACACACACACTCACACTCAATCACTCTCTATTCATCACACACACACTCAATCACTCTCCGTTCTTCACACACTCACACACAATCACTTTCCATTCTTCACTCACTCACACTCAATCACTCTCCATTCTTCACTCACACACACACACTCTCACCCAATCACTCTCCATTCTTCACGCAGTCCCACACATTCACACTCAATCACTCTCCATTCTTCACTCACACACACACTCACACTCAATCATTCTCATTTTTCACTCACACAAACACACTCTCACTCATTCTCCATTCTTCACTGACGTACACACACACTCATTCACTCTCCATTCTTCACTCATTGACACACACACACACTCTCACTGAATCACTCTCCATTCTTCACTCACACACAGTCACTCAATCATTCTCCATTCTTCACTCACCCACACGCACTCAATCATTCTCCATTCTTCACTCACTCACACACACTTAATCACTTTCCATTCTTCACTCACACACACACACTTTCACCCAATCACTCTCCAGTCTTCTCTGGCACACACTCGCTCACACTCAATCACTCTCCATTCTTCACTCACTCACACATACTCTCACTGAATCACTCTCCATTCTTCACTCACTCACACACACTCTGACTCAATCACTCTCCATTCTTCACTCACTCACACACACTCCATCACTTTCCATTCTTCACTGACACACACACACTCTCACTCAATCACTCTCCATTCTTCACTCACTCACACACACACACTCAATCATTCTCCATTCTTCACTCACTCACACTCACACACACTCACTCAATCATTCTCCATTCTTCACTCTCTCACAAACTCACTCTCACTCAATCACTCTCCATTCTTCACTCACTCACATACACACTCTCACTAAATCACTCTCCATTCTTCACTCACTCACACACACTCAATCACTCTCCATTCTTCACTCACTCACACACACTCAATCACTCTCCATTCTTCACTCACTCTCACACACTCTCACTCAATCACTCTCCATTATTCACTCAGTCACACACACTCTCACTCAATCACTCTCCATTCTTCACTCAGTCACGCACACTCTCACTCAATCACTCGCCATTCTTCACTCACACACACACACTCACTCAATCACTTGCCATTCTTCTCTCACACACACACTCACTCAATCACTCTCCATTCTTCACTCACTCACACACGCACGCTCATTCAATCACTCTCCATTCTTCACTCACTCACACACACACTCACTCCATCACTCTCCATTCTTCCCTCACACACACACTCTCACTCAATCACTCTCCATTCTTCACACACACACTCTCACTCAATCACTCTCCATTCTTCACTCACTCTCACACACACTCAATCACTCTCCATTCTTCACTCAGTCACACACACACTCTCACTCAATCACTCTCCATTCTTCACTCACTCACACACACTCACACTCACTCTCTATTCTTCACTCACTCACACACACTCACTCTCCATTCTTCACTCACTCACACACACTCTAATCACTCTCCATTCTTCACTCACTCACACTCACTCCAATCACTCTCCATTCTTCACTCACTCACACACACTCTAATCACTCTCCATTCTTCACTCACACACACAAACTCAATCAGTCTCCGTTCTTCACTCACTCAAACTCTCACTCACACTCAATCACTCACCATTCTTCACTCAGCCACACACTTACTCTCACTCAATCACTCTCCATTCTTCACTCACTCAAACACACTCCACTCAATCACTCTCCATTCTTCACTCACTCACACACACTCACACTCACTCTCTATTCTTCACTCACTCACACACACTCACTCTCCATTCTTCACTCATTCACACACACTTTAATCACTCTCCATTCTTCACTCACTCACACACACTCTAATCACTCTCCATTCTTCACGCACTCACACACACACACTCAATCAGTCTCCATTCTTCACTCACTCACACACTCACTCACACTCAATCACTCACCATTCTTCACTCACTCACACTCACACACACACACACAACACTCAATCACTCTCCATTCTTCACTCACTCACACACACACGCAATCATTCTCCATTCTTCACTCACTCACACATACTCTCACTCAATCACTCTCCATTCTTCACTCACTCACACACACTCTGACTCAATCACTCTCCATTCTTCACTCACTCACACACACTCCATCACTTTCCATTCTTCACTGACACGCACACACTCTCACTCAATCACTCTCCATTCTTCACTCACTCACACACACACACTCAATCATTCTCCATTCTTCACTCACTCAGACTCACACACACTCACTCAATCACTCTCCATTCTTCACTCTCTCACAAACTCACTCTCACTCAATCACTCTCCATTCTTCACTCACTCACATACACACTCTCACTAAATCACTCTCCATTCTTCACTCACTCACACACACTCAATCACTCTCCATTCTTCACTCACACACACACACACTCTCACTCAATCACTCTCCATTCTTCACTCACTCTCATACACTCTCACTCAATCACTCTCCATTATTCACTCAGTCACACACACTCTCACTCAATCACTCTCCATTCTTCACTCAGTCACGCACACTCTCACTCAATCACTCGCCATTCTTCACTCACACACACACACTCACTCAATCACTTGCCATTCTTCTCTCACACACACACTCACTCAATCACTCTCCATTCTTCACTCACTCACACACGCACGCTCATTCAATCACTCTCCATTCTTCACTCACTCACACACACACTCACTCCATCACTCTCCATTCTTCCCTCACACACACACTCTCACTCAATCACTCTCCATTCTTCACTCACTCTCACACACACTCAATCACTCTCCATTCTTCACTCAGTCACACACACACTCTCACTCAATCACTCTCCATTCTTCACTCACTCACACACACTCACACTCACTCTCTATTCTTCACTCACTCACACACACTCACTCTCCATTCTTCACTCACTCACACACACTCTAATCACTCTCCATTCTTCACTCACTCACACTCACTCCAATCACTCTCCATTCTTCACTCACTCACACACACTCTAATCACTCTCCATTCTTCACTCACACACACAAACTCAATCAGTCTCCATTCTTCACTCACTCAAACTCTCACTCACACTCAATCACTCACCATTCTTCACTCAGCCACACACTTACTCTCACTCAATCACTCTCCATTCTTCACTCACTCAAACACACTCTCACTCAATCACTCTCCATTCTTCACTCACTCACACACACTCACACTCACTCTCTATTCTTCACTCACTCACACACACTCACTCTCCATTCTTCACTCATTCACACACACTTTAATCACTCTCCATTCTTCACTCACTCACACACACTCTAATCACTCTCCATTCTTCACGCACTCACACACACACACACTCAATCAGTCTCCATTCTTCACTCACTCACACACTCACTCACACTCAATCACTCACCATTCTTCACTCACTCACACTCACACACACACACACAACACTCAATCACTCTCCATTCTTCACTCACTCACACACACACGCAATCATTCTCCATTCTTCACTCACTCACACACACACTCTCACTCAATCACTCTCCATTCTTCACTCATACACACACTCTCACTTAATCACTATCCATTCTTCACTCACTCTCCATTCTTCACTCACTCACACACACACTCTCACTCAATCACGCTCCATTCTTCACTCACACACACACACTCTAATCACTCTCCATTCTTCACTCACTCACACATACTCTAATCACTCTCCATTTTTCCCTCACTCACACGCACACAGTCAATCAGTCTCCATTCTTCACTCACTCACACTCACACACACACACAACACTCAATCACTCTCAATCACTCTCCATTCTTCACTCATACACACACTCTCACTTAACCACTATCTATTCTTCACTCACTCACCATTCTTCACTCACTCACACACACACACTCACTCAATCACGCTCCATTCTTCACTCACTCAGACACTCTCACTCAATCACTCTCCATTCTTCACTCACTCACACCCAATCACTCTCCATTCTTCACTGACACACACACACTCACACTCAATTACTCTCCATTCTTCACTGACACACACACACTCACACTCAATCATTCTCCATTCTTCACTCACTCACACACACACTCAATCACTCTCCAGTCCTCACTCACTCACACTCACACACACTCACTGAATCACTCTCCATTCTTCACTCACTTACACACACTCTCACTGAATCACTCTCCATTCTTCACTCACACTCATACACACACTCTCACTCAATCACTCTCCATTCTTCACTCATTCACACACACACTCACTCAATCACGCTCCATTCTTCACTCACTCAGACACTCTCACTCAATCACTCTCCATTCTTCACTCATTCACACCCAATCACTCTCCATTCTTCACTCACACACACACACTTACACTCAAACACTCTCCATTCTTCACTCACTCACACGCACACACACACTCAATCACTCTCCATTCTTCACTCACTCACACACACACACTCACAGTCAATCACTCTCAATTCTTCACTCACTCACACACAAACACTCTCACTGAATCACTCTCCATTCTTCACTCACTCACACACACACACTCACTGAATCACTCTCCATTCTTCACTCACACACACTTCCTCTCAATCACTCTCCATTCTTCACTCACACTCATACACACACTCTCACTCAATCACTCTCCATTCTTCACTCATTCACACACACACTCTCACTCAATCACACTTCATTCTTCACTCACTCACACACACTCAAACTCAATCACTCTCCATTCTTTACTCACACACATTTTCACTCAATCACTCTCCATTCTTCACTCAGTCACACACACACTCTCACTCAATCACTCTCCATTCTTCACTCATACGCTCTCACCCAATCACTCTCCATTCTTCACTGACACACACACAATCACTCTCCATTTTTCACTCACTCACACACACTCACACTCAATCGCTCTCCATTCTTCACTCACTCACACACACACTCACACTCAATCACTCTCCTTCACTCACTCACACAAACACACACTCACACTCAATCACTCTCCATTCTTCACTCACACACACACACTCAATCTCACTCCATGCTTCACTCACTCACACGCCAACACCCACAAACACACAATCACTCTCCATTCTTCACTCACTCACACACACACACACTCAATCACTCTCCATTCTTCACTCACACACACACACTTACACTCAAACACTCTCCATTCTTCATTCACTCACACACACACACACTCAATCACTCTCCATTCTTCACTCACTCACACACACACACTCACTCAATCACTCTCCATTCTTCACTCATTCACACACACACTCTCACTCAATCACACTTCATTCTTCACTCACTCACACACACTCAAACTCAATCACTCTCCATTCTTTACTCACACACATTTTCACTCAATCACTCTCCATTCTTCACTCAGTCACACACACACACTCTCACTCAATCACTCTCCATTCTTCACTCATACACTCTCACCCAATCACTCTCCATTCTTCACTGACACACACACAATCACTCTCCATTCTTCACTCACTCACACACACTCACACTCAATCACTCTCTATTCTTCACTCACACACACACACACTCAATCTCACTCCATGCTTCACTCACTCACACACCAACACCCACAAACACACAATCACTCTCCATTCGTCACTCACTCACACACACACACTCAATCACTCTCCATTCTTCACTCACACACACACTTACATTCAAACACTCTCCATTCTTCACTCACTCACACGCACACACACACACACAATCACTCTCCATTCTTCACTCTCTCACACACACACACTCACAGTCAATCACTCTCAATTCTTCACTCACTCACACACAAACACTCTCACTGAATCACTCTCCATTCTTCACTCACACACACACACTCAGAATCACTCTCCATTCTTCACTCACTCACACTTCCTCTCAATCACTCTCCATTCTTCACTCACACTCAGACACACACTCACTCAATCACTCTCCATTCTTCACTCATTCACACACACACTCTCACTCAATCACACTTCATTCTTCACTCACTCACACACACTCAAACTCAATCACTCTCCATTCATTCCTCACACACATTTTCACTCAATCACTTTCCATTCTTCACTCACACACACACTCAATCACTCTCCACTTTGCCGATGATACGAAGTTAGGTGGACAGGCAGGTAGGACTGAGGAAGTGGGGTGGCTACAGACGGATCTAGACAGGTTGGGAGAGTGGTCCAGGAAATGGCTGATGGAATTTCACGTGAGCAAGTGCGAGGTCTTGCACTTTGTCAAAAAGAATAAAAGCATGGACTACTTTCTAAATGGTGAGAAAATTAATAAAGCCAAAGCACAAAGGGATCTGGGAGTGCTAGTCGAGGATTCTCTAAAGGTAAACATGCAGGTTGAGTCCGTGATTAAGAAAGCGAATGCAATGTTGTCTCTTATCTCAAGAGGATTGGAATATAAAAGCAGAGATGTACTACTAAGACTTTATAAATCTCTGGTTAGGCCCCATTTGGAGTACTGTGTCCAGTTTTGGTCCCCACACCTCAGGAAGGACATACTGGCACTGGAACGTGTCCAGCGGAGATTCACACGGATGATCCCTGGAATGACAGGTCTAACATATGAGGAACGGCTGAGGATACTGGGATTGTATTCGTTGGAGTTTAGAAGATTAAGGGGAGACTTAATAGAGACGTACAAAATAATACATGGCTTGGAAAAGGTGGATGCTAGGAAATTGTTTCCGTTAGACGAGGAGACTAGGACCCATGGACACAGCCTTAGAATTAGAGGGGGTCATTTCAGAACAGAAATGCGGAGACATTTCTTCAGCCACAGAGTGGTGGGCCTGTGGAATTCATTGCCATGGAGTGCAGTGGAAGCCGGGACGCTAAATGTCTTCAAGGCCGAGATTGATAGATTCTTGTTGTCTAGAGGAATTAAGGGCTACGGGGAGAACGCTGGTAAGTGGAGCTGAAATGCGCATCAGCCATGATTGAATGGCGGAGTGGACTCGATGGGCCGAATGGCCTTACTTCCGCTCCTATGTCTTATGGTCTTATGGTCATTCATCACACACACACAAACACTCTCCACTCAATCACTCTCCATTCTTCACTCACTCACGCACACACACTCAATCACTCTCCATTCTTCACTCATTCACACAAACACACACTCACACTCAATCTCTCTCCATGCTTCACTCACTCACACACCAACACCCACAAACACACAATCACTCTCCATTCTTCACTCACTCACACACACACACTCACACTCAATCACTCTCCATTCTTCACTCACTCACACACACACACTCTCACTCCATAACTCTCCATTCTTCACTCACTCACACACAGTCATACACTCTCACTCAATCACTCTCCATTCTTCACTCACTCACGCACACACTCTCACTCAATCACTTTCCATTCTCCACTCACTCACACTCAATCACTCTCCATTCGTCACTCACTCACACACACACTCAATCACTCTCCATTCATCACACACACACAAACACACTCCCACTCAATCACTCTCCATTCTTCACTCACTCACACTCACACACACTCACTCAATCACTCTCCACTCTACACTCACTCAGCCTTACACACACACTCAATCACTCTCCATTCTTCACTCACTCACACACACTCTCACTCAATCACTCTCCATTCTTCACTCACTCACACACACACTCACACTCAATCACTCTCTATTCATCACACACACACTCAATCACTCTCCGTTCTTCACACACTCACACACAATCACTTTCCATTCTTCACTCACTCACACTCAATCACTCTCCATTCTTCACTCACACACACACACTCTCACCCAATCACTCTCCATTCTTCACGCAGTCCCACACATTCACACTCAATCACTCTCCATTCTTCACTCACACACACACTCACACTCAATCATTCTCATTTTTCACTCACACAAACACACTCTCACTCATTCTCCATTCTTCACTGACATACACACACACTCATTCACTCT
Source organism: Chiloscyllium plagiosum (assembly GCF_037043375.1). NCBI lineage: Eukaryota > Metazoa > Chordata > Chondrichthyes > Orectolobiformes > Hemiscylliidae > Chiloscyllium > Chiloscyllium plagiosum. The sequence continues at coordinate 68,991,973 of NW_028270157.1, forward strand.
CCATTCTTCACTCATTGACACACACACACACTCTCACTGAATCACTCTCCATTCTTCACTCACACACAGTCACTCAATCATTCTCCATTCTTCACTCACCCACACGCACTCAATCATTCTCCATTCTTCACTCACTCACACACACTTAATCACTTTCCATTCTTCACTCACACACACACACTTTCACCCAATCACTCTCCAGTCTTCTCTGGCACACACTCGCTCACACTCAATCACTCTCCATTCTTCACTCACTCACACATACTCTCACTGAATCACTCTCCATTCTTCACTCACTCACACACACTCTGACTCAATCACTCTCCATTCTTCACTCAATCACACACACTCCATCACTTTCCATTCTTCACTGACACACACACACTCTCACTCAATCACTCTCCATTCTTCACTCACTCACACACACACACACTCAATCATTCTCCATTCTTCACTCACTCACACTCACACACACTCACTCAATCACTCTCCATTCTTCACTCTCTCACAAACTCACTCTCACTCAATCACTCTCCATTCTTCACTCACTCACATACACACTCTCACTAAATCACTCTCCATTCTTCACTCACTCACACACACTCAATCACTCTCCATTCTTCACTCACTCACACACACTCAATCACTCTCCATTCTTCACTCACTCTCACACACTCTCACTCAATCACTCTCCATTATTCACTCAGTCACACACACTCTCACTCAATCACTCTCCATTCTTCACTCAGTCACGCACACTCTCACTCAATCACTCGCCATTCTTCACTCACACACACACACTCACTCAATCACTTGCCATTCTTCTCTCACACACACACTCACTCAATCACTCTCCATTCTTCACTCACTCACACACACACTCACTCCATCACTCTCCATTCTTCCCTCACACACACACTCTCACTCAATCACTCTCCATTCTTCACACACACACTCTCACTCAATCACTCTCCATTCTTCACTCACTCTCACACACACTCAATCACTCTCCATTCTTCACTCAGTCACACACACACTCTCACTCAATCACTCTCCATTCTTCACTCACTCACACACACTCACACTCACTCTCTATTCTTCACTCACTCACACACACTCACTCTCCATTCTTCACTCACTCACACACACTCTAATCACTCTCCATTCTTCACTCACTCACACTCACTCCAATCACTCTCCATTCTTCACTCACTCACACACACTCTAATCACTCTCCATTCTTCACTCACACACACAAACTCAATCAGTCTCCATTCTTCACTCACTCAAACTCTCACTCACACTCAATCACTCACCATTCTTCACTCAGCCACACACTTACTCTCACTCAATCACTCTCCATTCTTCACTCACTCAAACACACTCTCACTCAATCACTCTCCATTCTTCACTCACTCACACACACTCACACTCACTCTCTATTCTTCACTCACTCACACACACTCACTCTCCATTCTTCACTCATTCACACACACTTTAATCACTCTCCATTCTTCACTCACTCACACACACTCTAATCACTCTCCATTCTTCACGCACTCACACACACACACTCAATCAGTCTCCATTCTTCACTCACTCACACACTCACTCACACTCAATCACTCACCATTCTTCACTCACTCACACTCACACACACACACACAACACTCAATCACTCTCCATTCTTCACTCACTCACACACACACGCAATCATTCTCCATTCTTCACTCACTCACACATACTCTCACTCAATCACTCTCCATTCTTCACTCACTCACACACACTCTGACTCAATCACTCTCCATTCTTCACTCACTCACACACACTCCATCACTTTCCATTCTTCACTGACACACACACACTCTCACTCAATCACTCTCCATTCTTCACTCACTCACACACACACACACTCAATCATTCTCCATTCTTCACTCACTCAGACTCACACACACTCACTCAATCACTCTCCATTCTTCACTCTCTCACAAACTCACTCTCACTCAATCACTCTCCATTCTTCACTCACTCACATACACACTCTCACTAAATCACTCTCCATTCTTCACTCACTCACACACACTCAATCACTCTCCATTCTTCACTCACACACACACACACTCTCACTCAATCACTCTCCATTCTTCACTCACTCTCATACACTCTCACTCAATCACTCTCCATTATTCACTCAGTCACACACACTCTCACTCAATCACTCTCCATTCTTCACTCAGTCACGCACACTCTCACTCAATCACTCGCCATTCTTCACTCACACACACACACTCACTCAATCACTTGCCATTCTTCTCTCACACACACACTCACTCAATCACTCTCCATTCTTCACTCACTCACACACGCACGCTCATTCAATCACTCTCCATTCTTCACTCACTCACACACACACTCACTCCATCACTCTCCATTCTTCCCTCACACACACACTCTCACTCAATCACTCTCCATTCTTCACACACACACTCTCACTCAATCACTCTCCATTCTTCACTCACTCTCACACACACTCAATCACTCTCCATTCTTCACTCAGTCACACACACACTCTCACTCAATCACTCTCCATTCTTCACTCACTCACACACACTCACACTCACTCTCTATTCTTCACTCACTCACACACACTCACTCTCCATTCTTCACTCACTCACACACACTCTAATCACTCTCCATTCTTAACTCACTCACACTCACTCCAATCACTCTCCATTCTTCACTCACTCACACACACTCTAATCACTCTCCATTCTTCACTCACACACACAAACTCAATCAGTCTCCATTCTTCACTCACTCAAACTCTCACTCACACTCAATCACTCACCATTCTTCACTCAGCCACACACTTACTCTCACTCAATCACTCTCCATTCTTCACTCACTCAAATACACTCTCACTCAATCACTCTCCATTCTTCACTCACTCACACACACTCACACTCACTCTCTATTCTTCACTCACTCACACACACTCACTCTCTATTCTTCACTCATTCACACACACTTTAATCACTCTCCATTCTTCACTCACTCACACACACTCTAATCACTCTCCATTCTTCACGCACTCACACACACACACACTCAATCAGTCTCCATTCTTCACTCACTCACACACTCACTCACACTCAATCACTCACCATTCTTCACTCACTCACACTCACACACACACACAACACTCAATCACTCTCCATTCTTCACTCACTCACACACACACGCAATCATTCTCCATTCTTCACTCACTCACACACACACTCTCACTCAATCACTCTCCATTCTTCACTCATACACACACTCTCACTTAATCACTATCCATTCTTCACTCACTCTCCATTCTTCACTCACTCACACACACACTCTCACTCAATCACGCTCCATTCTTCACTCACTCACACACTCTCACTCAATCACTCTCCATTCTTCACTCACTCACACACAATCACTCTCCATTCTTCACTCACTCACACACAATCACTCTCCATTCTTCACTCACTCATACACACATTCTCCATCCTTCACTTATACATTTTTTCTGTTTGTCCCTCCCTCACTGACCTTCCTCCATCACATTTTCCCACCTATTTAACCTTCGCTCACCTTTTCTCTCTTCCTGGTAGAGGCCTCTCCTGCTCCGTTTTTTTTTGGCAGAAATGCTCACTCAGTGAAGAGAGGGAGTGAAATGGGCCCTGATTGTTCCAGAATCTTCCAGAATTTTCCACTTTATGTTCTGTATATGGATCCCTGGTGGGTAGATAGAACCTCTTAATCGGCAATGGGCTGCCTGTATTCCAAGCCTGTTGCAGAATAATGAGATTAGGATGTGTGTGATATAACAGTAAAATTGTTTGTATGTGCTAGTGAGTGAAAAAGACAGAGAAGGAATGGACTGTAACAGAGAGAGGTAAGCTTACTTTGAAGTCTCGGATGGGCTACAGTGCAAATGAAAGCGTTTTGCAGAAACCTGCCAAAGTAGTAGGTGAAATCCTTCATTGCTGTTAGGTAGGAGGAATTTTTAATAGAACTTGCCTTAAGTTACCTGAAGAGATATCCAAAACTTTGTTCTACTTTGGAACCAAGAGAGGAACTAGTGGGGGGGGGAGCTGAAGGACTGAACAAACAGTACTCTGGATTCACAGAACATTAGTCTCCATAGAAAAACCTTTATTCACATCATGTATCGTAAACAGTTTACAAATAACTATTAGTATGCGGTCCATTCCTTTCTTCTGTGATTCTGATTTGAATTACAGATACTTTTGACTAAGGACTGCACAAAAAAAACACCTCCAGTGATGTTTCATTTCAATTATTTCATGCAAATTAGCTGATAATTTGATTTCCTTTCTGAGTGATGAATGACTTTGAATTAACCAGAGTAGACTGTTGGAGATGCGTCTGTTTGATCACAATTACTAAAGAGAGTAAAGATCTAGACAGCTGAAAGACTTGCATGTGACCTGCCTTCCTTACACGGGGAGGTTTCACCCACGCAAAACATCAGTTACATGGTCTGACAGTTTGTTCCATTGCTGCAAACATCATTAAAAAAGACTATTACTGGGTCAGCAGCGCTGAGTGACAAACCATTAAAAACTGCAATGGTAAAGATAATGGATAAAAACTGATTAGGTTAAAAGAGACACACTACTGATTAAAATAAAAATGACCACAGCAAGCAAATGAATAATTATCCGAGACAATACTTCAAACATTTTCAATCACTGTCTTGCATAGTCTGAATCCCAAAGGGTTTTTTTGCTGTTATACAATGTAAGGGATGTCAGTGAGTACAGACAGTCAAGTTTGTGTGAAATCGAGCTCACAGTTTCTGACAAAATAAATAGATGTTAAAAATGTCATTTCCAATGAAATCATTAGGCTTACAAGATGAGGAATTCTCTCCGAAATGCATTTGTGCAATACTGTTTTCCTCCCAATTCCTGATTTTAAGATTAGTCCTTGTTGCGACTTTGTTTAATGGGTTGCCTGACCCCTCAGTGAGCTTTAAATTGTCTCTTGTTTCGCTTGTTAAATCTGAAAACAGTTTGTGATCGGGTTTGCTCTGATAACCTCCCCCCCCCCGTGACCCATAACCTGGAAAGAAAAGATTCCACAAAACGACCCAGTGACAGGAACCAACAGGCAAGAATTCACTTTGAAAACTTGTAATACCAAACCCGTGAACAACCCCAAATGAATTATCCATTAGCATTTGGTATTTCAAGAGTAACATTAAGCTCATTAAATGGTGTTTGGTAAAATGTAGATAACTCTCACAAGTGTCTCAGTATCACTCCTTGAGGGTGTATGCAGCCTCAAAATCTTCCAAACTCTGCCTTCAATACTTAAGTTAAAAATCACACAACACCAGGTTATAGTCCAACAGATTTAATTGGAAGCACTAGCTTTCGGAGCGACGCTCCTTCATTAGGTGATAGTGCTTAAAGCTGCTTTCATCTATAATTTTATTCCATCGAAGGTTCCCAGATCTGAATAACACGCTAAAGGAAGGTGCACTTCTACAAATCTTCTCTCCTTTGCATTATCACAGTCCTAAACACATAACCTTCCAGTGGTCTGCTTTAATAGACCCACCGACACGACCTCAGGGTAAGATGGTGGCGCTGGGGTCCTGAGCCCATCTGCTTCAGACTGGCTGCTTCCTCCCTTATTTCCTTTCCCTTTCTTTTTTCCTTTTCTTTTCCTTCATCTTCGTCCTATCAGCGGCAACACAAAAGGTGATATCGCGGTGGAGGGCAGCCGGAGCAGAACGGTTGGTGAGGCGGCAGTGGCCTGGCCTGGTAGCAGAGCTGGGGACTCCTGGCTTACAGTAGGTCCAGAACAACTTTCATTTGCATTTTACGTTACCTAGCTCTTAGCTTCCTCCTATCATCAAGTTTCCAAGTCAGTTCTCAGAAATGACTTTGCAGCTATGAATTCCACGTACAAATTAATTACCAGAATGGCTTTGTTTAGCTTCACTGTGGGTCAAGGGGATAATTTACAATATCTGGCTCTTGCGCCAAATTATCTAAATTTCCTAAAGCAATGTATTATACATTGCGTGGTGTAATTTTCACTTGATTGGATAAGGGGAGTCTTGTCCTGGTGGTATTTTCACTAGCCTCTTAATGCCAGAGATCTAGTAATGTTCTGGGGACCTGGTTGCATATCCTGTCCGCGTGAAACTTTTTTTTAAAATCTGGAATTAAGAGTCTAATGATAACATTGAACTACTGTTGATTGTCTGAAATGCCCATTTGGGAAACCCCCTTTAGGGAAGGAAATCTGCCAGCCTTACCTGGCCTGGCCTATATGTGACACATGACCCACAGCAATATGGTTGACTCTCAACTGCCTTCTGAAATGGGCTCACAAGTCTCTCAGTTGTACCAATCACTAGGCAGTCTCAAAGAAGAAATGAAACCGGACAGAGGACCTGGCATCAAGCTAGGCACTGCAAATGACAATGTCAGAAATAGCCCTGTCAACCCTGCAAAGTCCTCTTCACTGACATCTGCGGGCTAGTGCCAAAATTGGGACAGCTGTCTCACAGACTAGAAAAGCAACAGCCCAACATAGTCTACACACAGAATCGTACCTCACAGACAATGTCCTTGACACCACTGCCACCATCCCTGGATATGTCCTGTCTTACCCGCCGGACAAACCCAGCAGAGGTGGCAGCCCAATGGTGTAAAAGGCAGGAGGGAGTTGCTTGGGGAGTCCTTAATCATTGACTGCGGACCCTATGAAGTCTCATGGCCTCAGGTTAAACAAGGGCAAGAAAACCTGCTGATTATTATCCTTTCTCATTAATGAATCAGTACTCCTCCATGTTGAACAACACTTTACGGAAGCACTCAGGATGGCAAGGCCACAAAATATACTCCAAGTGGGGGACTTCAATGTCCACCACCAAGAGTGGGGCTTGGCAGCAGTACTGCTGATTGAACTGGGCTGGTCCTAAAGGATATAACTGCTGGACTGGGTCTGCAGCAGGTGATGAGGAGAACAGGGGACAACAGGGGAAAACATACTTGACCTCATTCTTACCAGTCTGCCAGCTGCAGATGCATCTGTATATGACACTATCAATAAGAGTGACCACCACACAGTCCTTGTGGAGACCATCGTGTTGTGTGGCACTATCACCGTGCTAAATGGGATAGACTTTGAACAGCTCTAGCAACTCAAGACTGGGCATCCATGAAGCATGCTGAGCATCAACAGGATTGTACTCCAGAGCAATCTGTAACTTCATGGCCTAGCATATCCCCAATCAAGCATTGCCATCAAGCCAGGGGATCAACCCTGATTCAATGGAGAGTGCAGGAGGGCATGCCAGGAGCAACACCAGGCATACCTGAAGATAAGGGGTCAACCTATTGAATCCACCAAACAGGACTACTTGCATGCTGAACAGCATTAGCAGCAACTGATATTCAGAGCTAAGCAATCCCACAGCCAAAGGGTCAGATCTATACTCTGCAGTCCTGTCATATCCAGATGGATGATCCATCTCAGCCTCCTCCAGAGGTCCCCAGTAACAGATACCAGCCTTCAGCTAATTCGATTCACTCCATGTGATATCAAGAAATGGTTGGATAAGCAAAGGCTATGGGCCCTGACAACATTCTGAAAATAGTGCTGAAGACTGGTGCTCCAGAACTTGGCGCTCCCCTAGCCAAGCACCTCCGTACAGTTACTAGATTGGGTTGGGATATCTGGACGGCATGGGCGGGTTGGACTGAAGGGTCTGTTTCCACGCTGTACATCTCTATGACTCTATGATTCTATGTCTAGTAAGCTCTGAATGTCACCCCTTGACAATCAATAATGCTGCTAGCACTGACTGCCCCAATATCCCATCCTAGACTTTTCCATTGACCAGAACTCAGCTGGACTAACCATGTAATTACAATGGCTAAAAGAGCACATCAGAGACTAGAAATCCTGCAGCAACTGACTGACTATTTGATTCTCTGAAGATGTACACAAGCACAACCAGTACACCCATGTATGTTCAACTCTGACACAAGTCAGTAAACTGGTGTGGTGAGAATGCTCATTACTAAATCCTTCTAATTCAAAGTGAGACAATTCAAAGCATCCACAAGAAATAGAGGATGTGTACAAGTGCCAGAGATGATTTCCACTTTATACCTGGCTTACTGTATATACAAATTAGCCTGTCCTTCCTGTCAGCCAGCAGTTGTGGGGAAGAATTACAATGGCACATCAAATCTCCCCAAATACTGTGTCACCACCATCATATGGAAACCAAGCTAATGAGCTGACAAAAAAAGTCAGGCTACACAGAATCACAGCATAATACACAGCCACAGATGTATACTCCTCAGTATTTGTTACTCATCTTGGAACTTATTTGTCATCTACTTTGGACAACATCAGATATATATGAATATTAAGGCAGGTGTATTCTCACAGGGCACCGTCCCCTGGAAGCACTTTATGCTCATTATGTGCTGTCAAAGAAAGGTAATTCTAAATTAGTAACATGTGGAACTAGTGCAAACTGCACTTTACAAGCAGATTTGTGAAATGAAAGATCTCCCACTGACACAAAACAAACCTGACTGTATACTGGTCAGCAAGATGGCTGACTGATCAATTAGCATCACAGCAAGAGTGTCAAAAGAGCTTTCTTTGAGCATTCTTAGACTTAAATTGGGCAAAACAGCAGCAGTCTGTGACAATTCACTAACAGTATTCCACTGAACACAACTGAAGTCACCCTCACCTGTTATGTATGAACCCCATGATTAGGTTGACCTTCGTTTTCTGGTGTGTGAGTATCGTTCCCAGTTCTAACTGTGTTTTTGTCCTGTCAGGATGGTAATTCCCTTGATGGTTTTCTTCTCATGTATAGTTGGCCCACAGAAAAAAATGAAAATAGAATCAAAGGCATGGTTTTTTGACTATCCTGAGGCTGTGGATGGTGGAAGAGCAGGGCCATCGTACAAACACAAGAGAAAGGATTCGAAAAATTCAAAAGCGAGAAAAGGCAGAGATCCTGGTGAACGGAAAGTTCAAACAGCAGATGGAGGTGACATAAAGGGGATATAGCAGGAAATTTGCAAGGGACTTCTATTTCACCCATGGCAACCATTTCTTCCACTCCACTAATAACTCCTTGAGAAGGTGGTGGTGAGCTGCTTTCTTGAGCTGCCACGGTCCATGTGGTGTAGGTACGCGGAGTGTGTTTGCCACACACACACTGCTGGCACATGGACTAATGTCACTAATGTGGCACACTGCCATCCAGCAAGATGTTGACTGATCACTGCTGACAACTCCAGCAGGTTGCCTGGCATTGGGTCTGCACTAGACAGCAAGATATGACGGAAGTACTGCGGGTCTCGACAGTACGGCTGAGAGCTCAAACTGCAAAGAGGCAAGGCTCTGTGATGCTGTGAGCAGCCACACAGACTCAAAGTGAGCAAGAGCCAAGAGAGTGAGAGAGAGAAGCCCTGGTGTATCTCCTGGTCCAATACATGCACACAGTATCCTGGCAGCAGCATCACAATGAAAAGTGTTCATGCCTTCTCAATTACAGCATTGAATTGTATTTTAAGGGGGCAACATTATATATGCAAGATTTACAAGGATGTTGCCAGCATTGGAGGGTTTGAGCTACAAGGAGAGGCTGAACAGGCTAGGGCTGTTTTCCCTGGAGCATCAGAGGCTGAGGGGTAACCTTATAGAGATTTATAAAATCATGAGGGGCATGGATGGGGTAAATAGACAAAGTCTTTTCCCTGGTGGGGGGTGGGGGGGGGAACTAGAGGGCATAGGTTTAGGGTGAGAGAGGAAAGATATAAAAGAGACCTGAGGGGCAACTTTTTCACACGAAGAGTAGTGTGTATATGGAATGAGCTGCCAGAGGAAGTGGTGGAGGCTGGTACAATTGCAACGTTTAAAAGGCATTTGGATGGGTATATGAATAGGAAGGGTTTGGAGGGATATGGGCCGGATGCTGGCAGGTGGAACTCGATTGGGTTGGGAAGTCTGGTCGGTATGGACAAGTTGGACCGAAGGGTCTGTTTCCGTGCTGTACATCTCCATGACTCTATGACTCTATGCCACTGGGCCTTGGTGAGGTTGGTGCCAACATCCATGGATCAGACAGTTGGGAGCAGTCACTGCCCCAGAAGAGTGCCCTGAATTGTTGAAGATTGTTGCCAGGAAACCACGAGATGCCAAGTGCCCAGTCAAACTTTCACGTCAGGAATTCTCGCTGCCCAGTCTCTATCCGGAGGAGGGGTTAGGGTCGGAGCACGGGAAACTGCATTTTAATGCAGTGAGACTAGGCAATAACAGCATGCTAATGTACTCCCAGCCCCTCAAGACATGTTATACCACAGGGAACAATCAGGGTGGGCAATATGAAAAATTTGCCTTTCAAAGTGGGAAGTGGGAGGTTGAATAAAAGGGGAAAGCAAAGGATGGATTGGATAGATCAACTGCAGAACTACCAGGTGGCTCATATGGTGACTCAAAGAGCTGGTGATTGGGAGTTGGGAGGTGACATGGAAATTGAAGTGACTGAAATAGAGGTCAAAAAAATCAATCAATTGATGGATTATGAGGAAAGGCTGAGGGACTTGAGGCTGTTTTCGTTAGAGCCTTGAAGATTAAGAGGTGACGAAATAGAGGCATTCACGATGCTCAGAGGGTGGACAGTGAGTGCCTTTTTCCTCGGATGGTGATGGCTAACATGAGGGGATATAGCTTTAAATTGAGGGGTGATAGGACAGATATCAGGGGTAGGTTCTTTACATAGAGAATAGTAAGAGCGTGGAAAACACTGCCTGCAACAGCATTGGGACTTGCCAACTTTAAGGGCATTGAAATGGCATTGGATAAACATATGGATGAGAATGGAATAGTGTAGGTTAGTTGGGCTTCAGATTAGTTCCACAGGTCGGCACAACATTGAGGGGCGAAGGGCCTGTACTGCGCTGTAATGTTCTATGTTCTATGGATGGTCCCATTTCTCAAGGTTATAAATGTTAGTCCTTTTAAGAATTAACCAGGAGATACTTTCTAATCAACCTATTCAGAGATGCCACGACATATCTCCAGAGCAGGAGAAAGTGAGGACTGCAGATGCTGGAGTACCAGAGTTGAAAAATGTGGTGCTGGAAAAACACAGCAGGCCAGGCAGCATCCGAGGAGCAGGAGAATCGACGTTTCGGGCATAAGCCCTTCTTTCATATCTCCGGAGCAGGTGGGATTTGAACCTAGAACTTCTGGATCAGAGGTGGGGACACTACCACTATGCCCCAACAGCCATCAAAACGCACCAGCAATGTTTCAGAGATAATAGAGGGAAGCTGAAGGAGTATCTGTGGCTTTTGGTATTACTTCCATCTACTCCATTGTAATTTAGTTCCCTCCCTCAGTCCCTAACCTTCCCTTTAGTTATTGTTACACTGCCCCCGGTGGCTGGTGCTTAATTGCTCTTTGGTTTAAGAAAACAAAATGCTGGGTTTCGCTTGTAAAGAGGATTGGTCAGGAAGGGGAGAGAGCTTGTTTCAAAATATAATAATGGCCTAAAAACTGTCACGGTGGACAGACAGCCTCCTGCTTCCTTCTTCAGTAAATGGATGACTAGCGATGATACCTCCATCATACAGAAACGAGAATGTCAATCAAGGGAAAGATTGTGGGCAGAAAGGAGCGAAGTGAGTGACAGACAGAGACGAAAGAATTTTGAGATGGAGGTTGAAATCCCGGCGGATGAGAAGTTGCTCAGCACAGAGTGAGCCGAGGTAGAATATGGAAGACCCAGGCAGGAACTTGGGATTGGGGTCAAGGAGGACAGTAAAGAATACGTACTTTAAAGAAGGGGAAATTGGGATGGGAAAGGATGGTTTCCAGACAAGTATGAAGAGAAAACAGGGCGAGATTTGGTGTTACCTTTAGGGAAGGCAACTGCTCCGTTTATGATTAAACAGATGGAGATGTAAAAGATACAAGGACTAGGCTGCAACTCAAGCAAGTCCCTGTCACTGGAAATTCCAGAGGATGCACATGATGGGGAATCAATTCATTCAATTTGGAACACTCCTCCCAACCTGCAAATAAATAACACTGACTAAAATTCCCATCAACTTTTTACCACATTGACTTAAATGAGCATTTGACTGAAAAAAAGACTGGATTAGTTCACAAGGTTAAAAATGACATAACGTATTCAGCGGCGCTCCAAACGTTAGTGCCTCCAATTAAACCTGTTGGACTATAAGGTGGTGTTGTGTGATTTTTAACTTTATACACCCCAGTCCAACACCGGCATCTCCAAATCATCAGTTCACAAGGCTCTTGATAACAGTGTAAACAAAGTTCAAAGGTGACAACAGAGCCACTTGCCCACAGGAAATTCTGCGTAAAATCCACGTACTCATCTCAGTTGGGCGTGTAGATGTTAAAAGCACATCGCTGCCCCGTAGTGGCGGAAAGTTGTCACTGCAGTTCAGCCATGATTTCACTTCCTTTGTAGATGTTCCTCTCAATAGCCAGATGACAGGCAGACCACACTTTAGATTTAGATTAGATTAGATTACAGTGTGGAAACAGGCCCCTCAGCCCAACAAGTCCACACCGACCCGCCGAAGCGCAACCCACCCAGACCCATTCCCCTACATTTACCTCTTCACCTAACACTACGGGCAATTTAGCATGGCCAATTCACCTGACCTGCACATCTTTACTTGCCCTCCAGAGATGGAAAACAGAGACTAAGACTATTTCCCTAAAGAAAAAATTGCCCCTTGGGGTAAAGCAGTCCCTCATTTTGCAGTTCTGTCTCGAGGACCTAGAAATAGATTTGTATTTAAGGACAACAGGTGAACTCTCAACACTGGAGGCTTTTGATTGGTAAGAGGCTACAGGTCATCTGAAGGGTATTTGAAACAGTGGGGACACTTCAACATGGAGGCTTCCCCTCTCTTCAACATGTTTTAATACACAGGCAGACAATTTTTTTAAAAGTGGTCTTTCCATCATGACCACCTCCTTAGATTGTGTGTGGAGATGGGAGCAGGGTAGTCTCTTGCTATTCCTGCTTGGACTATTGCTGCCCCTAGGAGGCGCACTCTAGGCACATGGATATAGGATTGGAAAACCCCCACTGTCTCCCAATGCCAAGCTCCACTGGAGGCAGGAAACCAGGAAACAGTCAGGCAGGCTTGAACGTTAACTCTCTGGTCCCAGCCTTGGCAGGAGCTAGAACTCCCAGGTCAAGGAATAAGATGCCTCTCAGCTTCTCCTGCTCCAAAGTACCTCCACAAATGAGAGTTCCCGGCGGCGTCTATGTCCAGCGCAGATTCATGGAGGCAGTGGCAGAGGCGAGTTTGGACCCAGTTTGAGATGCAGCAGCAGAGGCTGTAAGAGTGAGCTATGCCCACAGCAGACTCATGGGGGCAGCAGAGTCGAGTTTGGGCTGGTGGCATCTGCATTAGCAAGGTCCACAGAGGACTCATATTAGCGTCAGTAGAGGCAAGATGGCAGCGAACAGTAGCAACGTTCAGTCCGGCAACGGCACGGCGAAGGGGACTCGTGCCTGGTGACAAGGCCGCACGGCCCATGGCAGAGCACTTAACAAGAAGACTGTGAAGTTGGACACATTTTCTTTGTTTCTTTATTTTTCTTCCTTTGTATTCCATGTTCTAGATTATTTTTCTGTGTTTTGAGATGGCGCTGGAGAGTGGCGGCATTTCTTACTGTATTTTGCAGCAAGATACACACAACAGTAAAATAAATCAAGTCAATCATGAACAGGAACCTGTATCAGCCGGCAGGAAAATGTAGCCTAGTTCTGGGTGGTTGGGTGCAAGGTGATAAGAAAGTCCTCTTCAGTGGGTCTTATCTGATATGATCTCCTCAACACTTTCACTAGGCAGCCAGAGTAAAGGGTCACTTGGAGTAACTCAAGCCATACCACCTTGCAACGGGCATCAATGACAATTTCAATGCAGACTAAGGGCTGGCAATATAAGAACTAATGGAGGGAAAAGGTCATGCCTTCATTGTAACAATCCATAGTCAATGAAGGTTTGTTGCATTAAGCAAAAACCTGGTTCTCTGAAAACTCGAACTGCCTGAAAAGCAAATATTTTACTCTCAGAGGATCTGGGCACTGCTCTCAGAACTGGGTAAGCATGGGAATAAAATTCTTTGAAGAGGTTACAAGTAGGTTAGACCAGGGAAACCCACTGGATGTTATCTACCTAGACTTCCAAAAGGCCTTTGATAAGGTGCCACACGGGAGGCTGCTGAGTAAGGTGAGGTCCCATGGTGCTTGAGGTGAGCTATTGGTATGGATTGAGGATTGGGTGTCTGACAGAAGCAGAGAGTTGGGATAAAAGGTTCTTTTTCGAATGGCAGCTAGTGACAAGCGGTGTCCCGCAGGGTTCAGTGTTGGGGCTGCAGCTGTTCACTTTATACATTAATGATCTGGATGAAGGGACTGGGGACATTCTAGTGACGTTTGCCGATGATATGAAGTTAGGTGGACAGGCAGATAGTACTGAAGAGGTGGGGAGGCCACAGAAAGATTTAGACAGTTTAGGAGAGCGGTCCAGGAAATAGCTGATGAAATTCAATGTGAGCAAATGCGAGGTCTTGCACTTTGGAAAAAAGAATACAGGCATGGAGTATTTTCTAAATGGTGAGAAAATTCATAAAGCCAAAGTACAAAGGGATCTGGGAGTGCTAGTGCAGGATTCTCTAAAGGTTAGCTTGCAGGTTGAGTCCATGATTAAGAAAGTGAATATAATGTTGTCATTTAACTCAAGAAGATTGGAATATAAAGCAGTGATGTACTTCTGAGACTTTATAAAGCTCTGGTTAGGCCCCATTTGGAGTACTGTGTCCAGTTTTGGGCCCCACACCTTAGGAAGGACATACTGGCCCTGGAGCGTGTCCAGCGAAGATTCACACAGATGATCCCTGGAATGGTAGGCCTAACATATGCTGATCGGCTGAAGATCCTGTTAGAGTTTAGAAGGTTGAGGGAAGATCTAATAGAAACTTACAAGATAATGCATGGCTTAGAAAAGGTGGACGCTGGCAAGTTGTTTCCGTTATGTGGGGAGACTAGGACCCTTAGAATTAGGGGGGTCAATTTAGAATGGAAGTGAGGAAACATTTCTTCAACCAGAGAGTGGTGGGCGTGTGGAACTCATTGCCACGGAGCACAGTGGAGGTCAGGACATTGGGTGTCTTCAAGGCAAAGATTGATAAATTCTTGATCTCGCAAGGAATAAATGGCTGTGGAGAGAGTTTGGGTAAGTGGAGTTGAAATGCCCATCAGCCATGATTAAATAGTGGAGTGGATGCAATGGGCCGAATGGCTTTACTCACACCCCTATGTCTTATGGCCTGATAGGCTTATAAACAGGACAGCTTTAGGTTGATCGCAGAGAATGGATTCAGGTAGAGTTCTGGAACTAAGTCCAGTGATAGATTCATCGGTCAAGATCTGCAGCCCCCTGGGAAACTCAGGCTTACAGTCAGAATGACAGTGCCGTAAGACCACATGAAGCAGGAACAGGAGGAGGCCATTCAGCCCCTCGAATCTACTCTTCCTGTTACTTGTTCTTTGCCTTGAGTTTGAACATAACACAATATTAGCAGTGTTTGCAAATAACCCTCCTGTAAATGGAGCTCAGTAAATGGAGCTCTGTCCTGCAGTTCTCAGTCCTGCGTTCCTTTCAATAACATCATGTGGCAACAGAAAATACTGGTGTCTGCCATTCCAATCTAACCAATTAATATCTGGAAATAACCAACACTGTCTCCATTCTGAGGGAACCAGCTCTTGGACATCAGGCATATCTGAGATAATTATTCCAAATTTGGAGCATCTTGGGACTCAATCTGTCTTGCGTTTGATTTAAAGTATGAGCTCACATCCTGTACCTCAGTGACGAATGGAAGCTATGATGCCTATTGGTCAGGATTGATTAAAATGGCGCATCAACAAAAGAGTTCATATTTTGTATTTCGATTGCCAATTCTATTTAAAATTGTGAGAGATCTGGGAGGGAAGCTCTTGACTGAATCTTGCACTTTTGATCCTTTGAACACCTGTTGGGAAACCTGTGACCTTATTCTTTCCAAGATCGCAGAATATGCTCCTGACTTGGAGACTACAGGCAGCGCTTGCATGTTGAGTTCCTTTGAGTCTTTCTCACAATTCTTCCCAAACTCTGCTTTGCAAATATTGTAGTTATTTTCCTTTCACAACCCATGGGGGAACTCAGGTATATAGGTTTACTTTGTATATATTCAAATAATTTCTGTCTTAGACTGGCTCTAGATAGAATTCTTTACTAACACCTTCCACCCCGACCTCAAATTTACCTGCACCGTCTCAGACTCCTCCCTCCCCTTCCTAGATCTCTCCATTTCTATCTCGGGCGACCGACTCAACACAGACGTTCACTATAAACTGACCGACTCCCACAGCTACCTAGATTACACCTCCTCCCACCCTGCCCCCTGTAAAAACGCCATCCCATATTCCCAATTCCTTCGCCTTCGCCGCATCTGCTCCCAGGAGGACCAATTACAATACCGTACAACCCAGATGGCCTCCTTCTTCAAAGACCGCAATTTCCCACCAGACGTGGTCGACGATACCCTCCACCGCATCTCCTCCACTTCCTGCACCTCCGCCCTTGAGCCCCGCCCCTCCAACCGCCACCAGGACAGAACCCCACTGGTCCTCACCTTCCACCCCACCAACCTCCATATACATCGTATCATCCTCCGTCATTTCCGCCACCTCCAAACGGACCCCACCACCAGGGATATATTTCCCGCCACTCCCCTATCAGCTTTCCAAAAAGACCACTCCCTCCGCGACTCCCTCGTCAGGTCCACACCCCCCACTAACCCAACCTCCACTCCCAGCACCTTCCCCTGCAACCGCAAGAAATGCAAAACTTGCGCCCACACCCTCCCTCTCACCTCCCTCCAAGGCCCCAATGGATCCTTCTATATCCGTCACAAATTCACCTGCACCTCCACACGCATCATTTACTGCATCCACTGCACCCAATGTGGCCTCCTATACATTGGGGAGACAGGCCACCTACTTGCGGAATGTTTCAGAGAACACCTCTGGGACACCCGGACGAACCAACCCAACCGCCCCGTGGCTCAACACTTTAGCTCCCCCTCCCACTCCACCAATGACATGCAGGTCCTTGGCCTCCTCCATTGCCAAACCCTGGCCACACGACGCCTGGAGGAAGAGTGCCTCATCTTCCGCCTAGGAACCCTCCAACCACACGGGATGAATGTGGATTTCTCCAGCTTCCTCATTTCCCGTCCCCCCACCTTATCTCAGTCCCAACCCTCGGATTCAGCACCGCCCTCTTGACCTGCAATCTTCTTCCCGACCTCTCCGCCCCCACCTCCTCTCCGGCCTCACCTCCTTCCACCTATCATATTCCCAGCGCCTGTCCCCCAAGTTCCCTCCCCCCCTACCTTTTATCTCAGCTCACTTGGCACACCAGCCTCATTCCTGAAGAAGGGCTTATGCCCGAAACGTCGATTCTCCTGCTCCTCGGATGCTGCCTGGCCTGCTGTGTTTATCTAGCACCACATTTTTCAACTCTGATCTCCAGCATCTGCAGTCCTCACTTTCTTCTAGATAGATTTCTGTCTATTACTCTGTCCCAAAACTTGTTGGCTCTGCTTCATGTCTGTCAAACTTCCACCTATGATTCTCTGATATATATATATATATATATATAGAAAATCATCAACCCTTACACACATAGAATCTCGACAGTGTGGAAGCAGGCCATTTGACCCATGAACTCCACACCAACCTTTGGAAGAGCATCTCACACCATCCCTGTAACCCTGTATTTCTCATGGCTAATCCTTGAACACCTTTAGGGTGGCCAATCCTCCTAACCTACACGTGTTTGGACTGTGGGAAACCCACGCAGAGAACATGCAAACTCCACACAGAGGCTGGGATCGAACCCGGGTGCCTGGCGCTGTGAGGTAGCAGTGTTAACCACTGAGCCACTGTGCCACCCAGATTATTTACATAGATTGTTTACGTTTCATTCTTGCACTATGAACTGAAATCTTCCTTTCTTGGTCTTTCTATCATCCTGAAGGCAGAATCTGTTTATCCTCTTGAGTCTGCTCTCAAGGCTGGTGCAGGCCTGAGGGTGTACAAGGTTGGACCCCAGTCATTTCTGCTGACATGAACATTTCGAAGTGTTTCAGGTTCATGCCTGTTACAATGTGCATTGTCATACTAGCTTGTAAGGTGTTGTCTTACACCCATTGCAATCCCTGTTTAAAAGATCTCATCTAATTCCCCCTACACAGATTATCCATTCTTGACTGGAGATAGAAGCTCCCATCAGTTCAGCACCATTATGTTTGATGTAGCATTCATATTCCTCTACTGCTAGTTAACCTCAAGCTCCGAACTCTGTTTCTAACCAGAGATTCATTCAGCTTCTAATTTAAAGGAATCAATCAGTGCTGCATTAATTGCTATAACTGGAGAGTCATTCTGCACATCCACAGCTTAATGAGGTGGAGATAGTTCCTATAATTCTCTAGATTCACTAGAGTTTGGTTAGCTTTTTCATCTGTGCCCTAGGACACTCACAATACAACTTGCCTACAGGGCATTACCACCAGCTGGGTAAGGCCCTATAGCCTGTGGGTTCATTCTCTTGAATAGAAGAAGTCTTGGTGGTTCTCCCAATAAATTATAAATGGGCTGCCACAGATATTTCCAGATGCAGAGGACAGTGAGACTAGGATTCATACCATTGTCTTATTGCGAAGATTCCAGACCAGACAGGCAGTGGACCTATGAGACAGTTAGATGGCATCGCGACCTGTGACTTTCCAGTGCAAGTGCCCTCACCTCACTTTCAACATCACAACACAATGACGTCAGTGGAATGGAGTTATTGCAGTGTGTTCTCAATCAGACATCTGCAAAATTACAGTCATGTAATGTAACTGGAACATCAGTAAGCACAGGGCCCAAACTATGTGTAAGTTTGAGACCTTATTACCATGTAAATAGTGAGCCGTATTAATATTTTCAAGACAGAATTGGTGGTATGGTGGACAGTGACGAATGATATCTGAGATTACAAAGAGATCTTGATCAGTTGGGTCAAAGGGCTGAGGAGTGGCAGATGGATTTGAGTCCCACCAAAGGGTGTGATTGCCTGTAAAAGGCATGACCACGTCAAACCGGTTAATTATCAATCTGCAAATGCATGTGATAGGTCTCTCACAAGCCAAAGTGTGGGAGAGTTTCCTGGTCAGCCCAAACCATGTACTGGCTGTGTTGGAACAGAGTCCCTCATTTTAAAAGTCTCCGTGTGCAGGTTTTTGCCCTGAGTAAGTGTTATCCACTTTCTGAGGAGTACTACACAGATCAATGCATCTAAACTATTCACATCAACCACTACACAATGCACGCAGTTCCACTTTTGCACCACTCACTGGGAAAGGAAACTTCCTGAATTCCTTATTCGATTTCTTCATGACTGTCTTATATTTATTGACATGGTTTCTTGGCGAAAACGTACTGTCAGCATGTGATCTGAATGTTCCCTCTACATAAAAATACCACAGAGACTGGGTTCTTATTGAGACAGACGTCATCAAGTCATAGAGTTATACAGCACGGAAACAGACCCTTCAGTCCAAGCAGTCCATGCCGACCACAATCCAAAACTAAACTAGTCCCACCCAACTGCGCTTGGCCCATATCCTCCCAAACATTTCTTATTCATGTACTTATCCAAACGTCTTTTAAATGTTGTAACTGTACCTACATCCATCACTTCTTAACATAGAACATAGAACATTAGAGCACAGTACAGGCCCTTCGGCCCTCGATGTTGCGCCGACCTATGGACCCAATCTGAAGCCCATCTATCCTACACTATTCCATTTTCATCCACATGTTTATCCAATGCCCATTTAAATGCCCTTAAAGTTGGCAAGTCTACTATTGTTGCAGGCAGTGCGTTCCATGCCCCTACTATTCTCTGAGTAAAGAACCTACCTCTTACATCTGTCCTATATCTATCACCCCTCAATTTAAAGCTATGGTCCCTCATGCCAGCCATTACCATCTGAGGAAAAAGGCTCTCACTGTCCACCCTATCTAATCCTCTGATTATCTTATATATCTCTATTAATTCACTTCTCAGCCTTCTTCTCTCGAATGAAAACAGCCCCAAGTCCCTCAGCCTTTCCTCATAAGACCTTCCCTCCATACCAGGCAACATCCTAGTAAACCTCCTCTGAACCCTTTCCAAAGCTTCCACATCCTTCCTATAATGCGGTGACCAGGACTGTATGCAATATTCCAAGTGTGGCTACACCAGAGTTTTGTACAGCTGCACCATGACCTCGTGGCTCTGAACTCAATCCCTCTACCAATAAAAGCTAACACACCATATGCCTTCTCAACAACCTTGGGTGGCACCTTTCAGGGATCTATGTACATGGACACCGACATCTCTCTGCTCATCAACACTACCATTAGTCCAATACTCTTTATTCCTGTTACTCCTTCCAAAGTGAATCACCTCACACTTTTCCGCATTAAACTCCATTTTCCACCTCTCAGCCCAGCTCTGTTGCTAAGCTATGCCTCTCTGTAACCTTCAACATCCTTCATCACGATCCACAACTCTATCGACCTTAGTGTCATCTGCAAATTTACTAACACATTCTTCTATGCCCTCATCTAGATCATTTATAAAAATGACAAACAGTTGTAGCCCCAAAACAGATCCTTGTGATACACCACAAGTAACTGGACTCCATGATGTACATTTCCCATCAACCACCACCCACTGCCTCTTTCAGCTGGCCAATTTCTGATCCAAACTGCTAAATCACCCTCAATCCCATGCCTCTGTATTTTCTGCAATAGCCTACCGTGGGGAACCTTATCAAATGCCTCACTGAAATCCATATGCACCACATCAACCGCTTTACCCTCATCCACCTGTTTGGTCATCTTCTCAAAGAACTCAATAAAGTTTGGGAGGCACAACCTGCCCTTCACAAAACTCTGTTGACTATCCCTAATCAACTTATTCCTCTCTATATGATTATAAATCCTATCACTTACACCCTTTTCCAAAACTTTACCCACAACTGAAATAAGGCTCACTGGTCTATAATTAGCAAGGTTGTCTCAGTTTCCCTTCTTGAACAAACAGACAACATTTGCTAACATCCAGTCTTCTGGCACTATTCCTGTAGACAACAACGACATAAAGATCAAAGCCAAAGGCTCTGCAATCTCTTCCCAGGCTTCCCAGAGAATCCCAGGACAAATCCCAACTGGCCCAGGGGACTTATGTATTTTCACACTATCCAGAATTGCTAATACCTCTTCCTTGTGCACATCAATCACATCTATTCTAGTTGCCTGTATCTCAGTATTCTCCTCGACAACATTGTCTTTTTCGAGTGTGAATACAATAGACAATAGACAATAGGTGCAGAAGTAGGTCATTCTGCCCTTCGAGCCTGAACCACCATTCAATATGATCATGGCTGATCGTCCTTAATCAGTATCCTGTTCCTGCCTTACCTCCATAACCCTTGATTCCACAATCCTTGAGAGCTCTATCCAACTCTTCCTTAAATGAATCCAGAGACTGGGCCTCCACTGCCCTCTGGGGCAGAGCATTCCACACAGCCACCACTCTCTGGGTGAAGAGGTTTCTCCTCATCTCTGTCCTAAATGGTCTACCCCATATTTTTAAGCTGTGTCCTCTGGTTCGGCACTCATCCATCAGCGGAAACATGTTTCCTACCTCCAGAGTGTCCAATCCTTTAATAATCTTATATGTCTCAATCATATCCCCTCTCAGTCTTCTAAACTCAAGGGAAAACAAGCCCAGTCGTTCCAGTCTTTTAGTGTAAGATAATCCTGCCAGTCCAGGAATTGACCTCGTAAACCTACGCTGCACTCCCTCAATAGCCAGAATGTCTTTCCTCAAATTTGGAGACCAGAACTGCACACAGTACTCCAGGTGGGTCTCACCAGGGCCCTGTACAGCTGCAGAAGAACTTCTTTGCTTCTATACTCAATCCCTCTTGTTATGAAGGCCAGCATGCTATTAGCCTTCTTCACCACCTGCTGTACCTGCATGCTTACCTTCATTGACTGGTGTACAAGAATACCCAGATCTCTCTGTACTGCCCCTTTACCTAAATTGATTCCATTTAGGTAGTAATCTGCCTTCCTGTTCTTGCCACCAAAGTGGATAACCATACATTTATCCACATTAAACTGCATCTGCCATGCATCTGATCACTCACCTAGCTTGTCCATGTCACCCTGTATTTCCTAACATCCTCATCACATTTCACCCTGCCACCCAGCTTAGTATCATCAGCAAATTCACTAATGTTATTGCTAATACCATCTTCTATATCATTAATATATATTGTAAAAAGCTGCGGTCCCAGTACTGATCCCTGCCTTACCCCACTGGTCACTGCCTGCCATTCCGAAATGGAGCCGTTTATCACTACTCTTTGTTTCCTATCAGCCAACCAACTTTCAATCCAAGTTAGTACTTTGCCCCCAATACCATGCGCCCTAAGTTTGCTCACTAACCTCCTATGTGGGACTTTATCAAAAGCTTTCTGAAAGTCCAGGTACACTACATCTACTGGATCTCCCTCGTCCATCTTCAGAGTTACATCCTCAAAAAATTCCAGAAGGTTAGTCAAGCATGATTTCCCCTTCATAAATCCATGCTGACTCTGACCTATCCTGTTACTACTATCCAGATGTGTCGTAATTTCATCCTTTATAATAGACTCCAGCATCTTTCCCACCACTGAGGTCAGACTAACTGGTCTATAATTTCCTTCTTTCTCTCTCCCACCTTTCTTAAAAAGTGGTATAACATTAGCCACCCTCCAATCCGCAGGAACTGATCCCGAATCTATCGAACTCTGGAAAATAATCACTAACGCATCCACGATTTCTCAAGCCACCTCCTTCAGTACCCTGGGATGTAGACCATCAGGCCCCGGGGACTTATCAACCTTCAGACCTAACAGTCTCTCCAACACCAATTCCTGGCAAATATACATTCCCTTAAGTTGAGGTCCTTCAGCCACTGTTACCTCAGGGAGATTGCTTGTGTCTTCCCCAGTGAACACAGATCTGAAGTACCAATTCAATTCTTCTGCCATTTCTTTGTTCCCCATAATATATTGCCCTGTTTCTGTCTTCAAGGGCCCAATTTTAGTCTTAACCATTGTTTTGCCTTTCACATACCTAAAAAAAACTTTTACTATCCTCCTTTATATTATTGGCCAATTTACCTTCGTACCTCATTTTTTCTCTGCGTATTTCCTTCTTAGTAATTCTCTGTTGTTCTTTAAAAGCTTCCCAGTCCTCCGTTTTCCCACTTATCTTTGCTATGTTATACCTTTTCTCTTTTTAACTTTATATGTTTCTTAACTTCCCTCATCAGCCACGGCCACCCATGCCTCCTCCTAGGATCTTTCTTCCTTTTTGGAATGAACTGATCCTGCAACTTCTGCATTATACACAGAAATATCCACCATTGTTCCTCCACTGTCACCCTGTTAAGGTATTGCACCATTGAACTTTGGCCAGCTTCTCCCTCATAGCTCCATTGTTCCCTTTATTCAACTGAAATATTGTCACTTCCGATTGTACCCTCTCCCTCTCAAATTGCAGATTGAAGCTTATTGTATTATGGTCACTACTTCCCAATGGCTTCTTCACTTCAAGGTCCCTGACCAATTCTGGTTTGTTGCACAATACAGATCCAGAATTGCCTTCTCCCTGGTCAGCTCCAGCACCAGCTGCTCTAAGAATCCATCTCTGAGGCACTCCACAAAGTCTCTTCCTTGAGGTCCAATACCATCCTGATTCTCCCAGTCTACCTGCATGTTGAAATCCCCCATAACAACTGTAGTAACATCTTTGCGACAGGCCAATTTCAGTGCCTGATTTAACCTAAATCCGACTTCCAGACTACTGTTTGGGGGCCTGTAGATGACTCCCAAGAGGGTCTTTTTACCCTTAGTATTTCTCAGCTCTATCCAGACTGACTCTACATCCCCTGATTCTGGGTCCCCCCGCGCAAAGGGGGACCTAGATGAAAATACAGATGAAAAATATTCATTTAGCGCTTCCCCCATCTCTCGGACCCCACACATGCATTCCACTACTATCCTATAAATTGTCCCTAATCCTTCTCTAGTAATTCTTTTATTCCTGATATGTCTATGGAAAGTTTTAGGGTTTACCTTGATCCTATCTGACAATGCCTTCTCATGTCCCCTCCTGGCACTTCTTAGCTCTCTCTTTTGGTCTTTCCTGGCTAATGTAACTTTCAAGCACCCTAAACAAGCCTTCACATCTCAGTCTCACATAAGCCTTCTTTTTCCTCTCAACAAGAGATTCAACTTCTTTAGTAAACTATGGCTCCCATGCTCAACCACTTCCTCCCTGCCTGACAGTATGCTGGTATATACTCATCAAGGACATGCAGTAGCTGGTCCTTGGATAAGCTCCACATTTCAATTGTGTCCATCACCTGCAGTTTCCTTCCCCATCCTATGCATCCTAAATCTTGCCTAATTGCATTATAATTGCCTTTCCCCCAACAGTAACTCTTGCCTTGCATTATATAACTATCCCTTTCTATCGCGAATGTAAACAGAATTGTGGTCACTATCATCAAAGTGCTCACCTACCTCCAAATCTAACACCTGGCCCAGTTCATTTCCCAGTACCAACTCCAATGTGGCCTTGCCTCTTGTTGGCTTGTCTACATAGTGTGTCACATTGGACAAAAACTGACCCATCTAAAGTACTCGTACTATCGTATTTCCAGTCAATATTTGGAAAGTTAAAGACCCCCTCCACAATTACCCTGTCACTCTCACTCCTATCCAGAATCATTTTTGCTACCCTTTCCTCTACATCTAACTTTGTATCATCGATAGTCACAGGTGAGGTGCCGGAAGACTGGAGGTTGGCTAACGTGGTGCCACTGTTTAAGAAGGGTAGTAAGGACAAGCCAGGGAACTATAGACCAGTGAGCCTGACCTCGGTGGTGGGCAAGTTGTTGGAGGGAATCCTGAGGGACAGGATATACATGTATTTGGAAAGGCAAGGACTGATTAGGGTTGGTCAACATGGCTTTATGCATGGTAAATCATTTCTCATAAAGTTGATTGAGTATTTTGAGGAAGTAACAAAGAGGATTGATGAGGGAAGAGCAGTAGATGTGATCTATATGGACTTCAGCAAGGCATTCAACAAGGTTCCCCATGGGAGACTGATTAGCAAAGTTAGATCTCACAGAATACAGGGAGAACTAGCCATTTGGATAGGGAACCAGCTCAAAGGTAGAAGACAGAGGGTGGTGGGGGAGGGTTCTTTTTCAGACTGGAGGCCCGTGACCAGTGGAGTGCCACAAGAATCGGTGCTGGGTCCTCTACGTTTTGTCATTTACATAAATGATTTGGATGTGAGCATAAGAGGTACAGATAGTAAGTTTGCAGATGACACCAAAATTGGAGGTGTAGTAGACAGCGAAGAAGGTTACCTCAGATTACAACAGGATCTTGACCAGATGGGCCAATGGCTGAGGAGTGGCAGATGGAGTTTTAATCAGATAAATGCAAGGTGCTGCATTTTGGGAAAGCAAATCTTAGCAGGACTTATACACTTAATGGTAAGGTCCTAGGGTGTGTTGCTGAACAAAGAGACCTTGGAGTGCAGGTTCATAGTTCCTTGAAAATAGAGTCGCAGGTAGATGGGATAGTGAAGAAGGCTTTTGGTATGCTTTCCTTTATTGGTCAGAGTATTGAGTACAGGAGTTGGGAGGTCATGTTGCGGCTGTACAGAACATTGGTTAGGCCACTTTTGGAATATTGCATGCAATTCTGGTCTCCTTCCTACCGGGAAGATGTTGTGAAACCTGAAAGGGTTCAGAAAAGATTTACAAGGATGTTGCCAGTGTTAGAGGATTTGAGCTACAGGGAGAGGCTGAACAGGCTGGGGCTGCTTTCCCTGGAGCGTCGGAGGCTGAAGGGTGACCTTATAGTGGTTTACAAAATTATGAGGGTCATGGATAGGGTAAATAGACAAAGTCTTTTCCCTAGGGCAGGGGAGTCCAGAACTAGACGGCATAGGTTTAGGGTGAGAGAGGAAAGATATAAAAGAGACCTGAGGGGCAACTTTTTCACACAGAGGGCGTTCCGTGTATGGAATGAGCTGCCAGAGGAGGTGGTGGAGGCTGGTACAATTGCAACATTAAAGACGCATTTGAATGGGTATATGAATAGGAAGGGTTTGGAGGGATATGGGCCGGGTACTGGCAGGTGAAACTAGATTGGGTTGGAATATCTGATCGGCATGGATGGGTTGGACCGAAGGGTCTGTTTCCATGCTGTACATCTCTATGATCCTATGACTCTATCTCTGGAACTATTTGGAGGCCTGTAGAAAACTCCCAACACGATGACCTCTCCTTTCCTGTTTCTAACATCAGCCCATACTACCTCAGTAGATGAATCCTCAAACATCCTTTCTGCCACCGTAATACTGTCCTTGACTAACAATGCCACACCTCCCCCTCTATTATCATCCTCCCTGTTCATACTGAAACATCTAAATCCCAGAACTTGCAACACCATTCCTGTCCCTGCTCTATCCATGCCTCCGAAATGACTACAACATCAAAGCCCTAGGTCCCAACCCGTGCTGCAAGCTCACCCGCCTTATTCCCAAAGCTCCTGGCATTGAAGTAGACACACTTCAAACCAACTTCGTGCTTGCAGGTGAACTCATGCGACCTTGAAGCCATATTTCTGACCTCACTCCTCTCAACCTCCTGGACACTGGAACTACAATTTAGGTTCCCCTCCCTTGCTAGCAAACATCCCCCCCGGATATTGGTATTCCTCTCCTTCAGGTGTAGACCATTCTGTTTGTAGAGGTCCCACGTACCCCAGAATGAGCCCCAATTATCCAGGAAACCAAAACCCTCCATCCTGCACCATCCCTGTCACCATGTCTTCAACCCTTCTCTCTCCCTATTCCTCGCTTCACTAGCACTTGGCATGGGTAACAAACCAGAGATAACAACTCTAAGCTTCCACCCTAACTCCCTGAATTTCTGCCTAAAATTCCCATCCCTTTTCCTACCTATGTGGTTAGTGCCTATGTGGACCACGACTTGGGGCTGTTCCCCCTCAAGGCTCCCGAAAACAATCCGAGACATCATGAACCCTGGCACCTGGGAGGCAACACACCAACCGTGAGTCTCCCTCGTTCCCACAGAACCTCCTACCTGTTCCCATAACTATGGAGTCCCCAATGACAAATGCTCTGCTCCTCTTCCCCCTTCCCTTCTGAGGAAAGAGACAGACTCTGTACCAGAGACCTGTACCCCATGGCTTACCCCTGGTAAGTCATCCTCCCACCAACAGTATCCAAAACAATATACTTGTTGTTGAGGGGAATGGCCACAGGGTATCCCTGCACTGCCTGCCAGTTTCCTTTCCATCCCCTGACTGTAACCCATCTACCTTTATCTTGTCCCTGAGGTGTGACTACCTCCCTGTAACTCCTCTCAATATCCCCCTCTGCCTCCCGAATGATCCGAAGTTCATCCAGCTCCAGCTCCTTAATGCCATTTTCAAGTAACTGGAGTTGGGTGCCCTTCCCGCAGATGAAGTCAGCAGGGACACTAGTGGTGACCCTTATCTCCCACATTCTGCAGGACGAACATTCCATGCCCTAACATCCACTCCCACGGTTCTAAATTCCCAAAGAGTGTTGAAAAATAAAGAATAAGAAAGAATCTAGCTACCTTATGAATCTGGTGCACAGAATCATTTGTGTTTTGGTTGGAGGAGGAGGATGGGTGGGAAACACTACCTAAATAGTATTTCAGGGAATGCAAACGCCCGAATATATTACCTCACTTACCCAGCAGTCCCGTGTCCACTCCTGCTCAACGTGCGCTCCGCCTACTCACGAGGTAAGTTTATATAATTTTAAATTTAGATTAGATTACTTACAGTGTGGAAACAGGCCCTTCGGCCCAACAAGTCCACACCAACCCGCCGAAGCGCAACCCACCCATACCCCTACATTTACCCCTTATTACCTAACCCACCCATACCCCTACATTTACCCCTTATTACCTAACACTAAGGGCAATTTAGCATGGCGAATTCACCTAACCTGCACATCTTTGGACTGTGGGAGGAAACCGGAGCACCCGGAGGAAACCCACGCAGACACGGGGAGAACGTGCAAACTCCACACAGTCAGTCGCCTGAGTCGGGAATTGAACCCGGGTCTCTGGCGCTGTGAGGCAGCAGTGCTAACCACTGTGCCACCGTGCCGCCCACTACCAGAACTGCAGTGTGGGATATAGGTAAAGTAGTGTTACTTCTGCAATCATAATTACTTATGCAAGGTAAATGCACTCACACCAGTGTATAATTGTTTCAACCAAGAGCTGAGTCAACAAGAATGAAAACTATGTGAAGGAAATATATAATTGTTTTGTATTAGCTAAAATGTGAATGCAAGAATGAAACATGCCTGCAAACAATGGTAGACAAATAGATCAGGTGCTGTGAGGATGTAGGTTAAGCCAGATATGCCTGTACAAGCAGTAGTTATAAGCATCTGTTTCCCACTTTTGCAAAAACACAAAAACAAACCCAAATTAAAAGGTCACAAGGATCAATATGGTTGGGGAAAGGGAGGAAATGTCACAGATGGGGGAAGTAGATAATCACGAAGAAGGATATACCTAACAATGGGCCACAGCAGGATGTGGTGAAATGGCCAAGTAAAACTTGTACATTGTTAGCACAAGGCCAGATACGGCAAGAGATAAACAATAGTAATGGGCAC
This sequence comes from Chiloscyllium plagiosum, assembly GCF_037043375.1. Classification (NCBI taxonomy): domain Eukaryota; kingdom Metazoa; phylum Chordata; class Chondrichthyes; order Orectolobiformes; family Hemiscylliidae; genus Chiloscyllium; species Chiloscyllium plagiosum. The sequence goes on from NW_028270157.1 coordinate 69,020,999, forward strand.
CGGGTTGGGAGTAGTGAATCCTATATAAGATATGTACTTGCTAAACCCTGCGTGCCTTATTCCAGGCACCACGCTTGCAAGCATATAATAAACATACTGATTGCTTCAGATCTTGTCTCGGACTGAAATTATTGAAGTGAGTGAGCTTTGTTTCTCACAGAGGGGTGACCAGAATTGCAGACAGTATTCCAAAAGTGGCCTCACCAACATTCTGTACAGCTGCTATACTCAATGTTCTGACCAATGAAGATAAAGGTACTAAACACCATCTTTACCACCCTGTCTATGTGTGACACAACTTTCGAGGAACTATGCATCTGAGCACCTCGGTATCTCTGTTCGACAACACCCCCCAGAGCCCTACCACAGGACAATTAACAGATCACCTTCATGTTTACCATCTAATGGAGAGCAAAAGTGAGGTCAGAACATGAGGGTAGTGTCACTGAAAGATCAGCAGGAGTGGCACAGTGGCTCAGTGGTTAGCACTACTGCCTCACAGCACCAGGGACCCAGGTTTGATTCCACCCTCGGTAGATGTGGAACTTGCACATTCTCCCCATGTCTGAATGGGGTTTTCTCCAGGTGCTCCAGTTTTCTCCCACAATCCAAAGATGTACAGGTTAGGTGGATTGGCTGTGGGAAATTGCCTGTATTGTCCAGGGATGTGCAGGCGAGGTGGGTTTATGGGGAGATGCAGGGCTACAGGGATTGGGCAAGGGCATGGGCAAGGGATGCTCTTCGGAGGGTTGGTGTGGACCTGATGGGCCAAATGGCCTGCTTCCACACTCCTCTGAGCTCCAGTTGTCAGGTCCACCAGGGAAGGTGAGCACTAATGAAGGAGAGCTAGGGGACTCCTCAAAATGGCATCTCTTACGATAGGCCCAGAACACAGTTGAGTAAAACTGGACTGTGAGGGGCTACAGAGCAAGGGGAAAATTTGTTTGCAAGATCATGTTCAGCTACAATTAAACCTCCAAACCTTGTGGCACACTACAGATACTCCTGTTTTATTCACTGCCCCCGGTGTTTATTCTTGAGTATTTCATGGGATGTGGGTGGCGCAGGCTAGGCCAACATTTATTGCCCTAATTGCCTGGAGGGTAATTAATAGTCAACCACATTGCGGTGGATATAGAGTCGCATGTAGGCCAAGGATGAGAGGTTGCCCGTCCTGTCAGTGAAACACATGACTTTTTTAACGACAATCAACAATGGTTGCATAGTCACCATGTGATTAGCTTTTATCTATGGCAGGTTTTCTTTTTTAATTGAAATCAAATTGCACCTCTTGCCCATGGTTGGATCAAACCCAAGGCCTGCTGTGTTTCTGGATTACTAACCCAGTAATATTACCACGGCACCATCACTGACACCTACTGATATACCTCCATCTAACTGTCACTGAGCAACCCTCCAAACAGGGACCCTTGTGCTGTGATGTTGGAAACATTCCATTGCAGTCAAGGGTTGAGACCTGAATTCCTTTAATCGCCAGTGGTTCATTCCAGCATCCGTGTCCCTCCAGGAAACTCACCCAGAAGTGGGAAGACATGGACAAATTCCCATGAGTGATTCTGATCAATGAGCCTTCACCAGAGGTGGCAAGACTGGAGTATAGAACAGCTTCTAATCATGTGATTGGGTCATGGGGAAGAGGAAGGGGAAGCTGATAGGCATAACGACATGAATGCCTATGATAGAGAGGAGCGCAGGAGAGTCTAAAAGATGATAAAAGGCTAACTTATTTTCTATAAGTGAGGGGCTCCTGTGGTGCAGTAGTAGTGTCTCTACCTCTGGGACAGAAAACCTGGGTTTGAGTCCCGCATGCTCAAGAGGCATAGCACATCTGAATCAGTGGATTAGAAGTTTATTAAAATTTGGATTATGTCTCCTTTCAAACATCATTTGGAGTCAAAGTGTCAGACAGCATGGAAACAGGCCTTTCAGCCCAACTCATCCATGCTGGCCAGGTTTCCCTAACTAAACTTGCCCCATTTGCTTGTGACCAATATCCCTGTAAACCTTTCCTATTCACTTACCTGTCTAAATATCTTTTAAATGTTGTAATTGTACTCACCTCTACCATTGCCTCTTGTAGTGGTTGGAACCAGGCTGACCTTATTGACTGTAAGGTAATTGAGTGGGGCTGCTAACCTAGGCCAACCAGGAAAGCCCTGGCCAATAAAATAACCAGGAGATGGGAGTCTCCTCAGTTGAGGACTGACTCTGAGCTGGTTGACCACAGTCAGTGTACTGTGCACAAGTAAATAAAGGGTGAATTGATGACAGGATACCAACCTCTATGCAGTTATTTCATTCACAAAATGTTATTCACTTCATCTGCCATTTGCTTAATGCCTACTATTAACTCACTATTCTCGCTCTTTGAAGACTAATACTCATTTTATTTATTCATTTCTTTTTGAAAAATGGAAAATAGAATGAAAAAAGCAAAAAAAGGATCAGCAGATGGGAATCTCCTCAGTTGAGGACTGACACCGAGCTGGTTGACCACACACAGTCAGTGTACTGTGCACTCGTAAATAAAGGGTGACTTGGTGATGGGATACCAGCTTCTGTGCAGTTATTTTAGAAATGTAATACACATCACTGTTATACTTTATTTATAGATTAAATCACTTAAATAATAATGCAACTTTACCTTAAATAAAACTTACCGCCAGAAAAAAGAATTCAGGAGATGAAAATCTCCTCAGTTCAGGGGGACTGACTCTGAGCCGGCTGGCCACAAGTAAATAGAGAGTGATTTGGTGACATGATACTGAACTCTGTGCAGTTATTTCACTCCTCAATGAAGAAAAATTCAATGTTGAATATGTTCTTGTAACTTGAGCCCAGCAATTGCGTTACTTGCATGTTTTAATCATTTACCAAAATATTTCAGCTTCTTGAATCCGCCTTCCCTGTTTTCTGTTCCAGACTGAGTGTCTCAGTCACAACTTCTAATATCGCGCTCTGCTTCTTCTTACACTTTCTGCAGAATTCAATCTCCTACTACCTTTCTTTCTAACACTTCACAGTGTTAAGCACGAGACCACAGCTGTTATTCCATCAGACTCACAATAAAAGCATGGATGCAACAACTGTGACAGAGGAATTAGTGTTTCAAAAAGAAAAATCAGACAAAGCATTTCGAAAGGGAAAAGCAACACTTCAGCAATATACATTTGCATTGTCTCCCACTGAGAACATGCTTGAGTTGAAGCAACTCAATATTGGATATGAAGCTTAAGTAGCTATGAGTCATGAAGGAAGATAACACATGGGGAACTATGAATAGATATCCCGAAGGCTTGTTTCCAAGTAGGGTAACCTTGAGGAATCCGAGTTTTACAAAGAAAGGTTCTTCACACGGAATGCAAGACATTGAGGTTCTGATGTGAAATTTGCAATTGCAAGATCCAGTTCCTCTTTTGTGCGGGCATCATTGGAAAGGTTGACTTTAGTTGCTCACCCTCACTGCCCTCAAACTGAGTGGCTTACTGAGCCATATCAGAGGGCGGTTAAGAGCCAACCCCATTGTTGTGAGCATATAGTCACAAAGCAGGTCTGATCACGTAAGTCAGCAGACTCCCTTTTCTGAAAATAAAATCAAGTTTGTGAACCCAAGAAGGGGTTGTTGCAGCAATCAGCGATTACCTTTATACACTCTGTTACTGAGAGTAGCTATTTAAATGCAGATTCATGAACTGTGATTCAATTTCACTGGCAGTAGCACTAAAACAAAATCTATGGTCCCAGTTGTTCTGCAAAAATACACTTTATTCATAAAAAAGGAAATCTTTATAGACATACACAGTTACTAAAGCAGGTCAGATCTGTACAGTTTTGTGTACTGAGTAGAAAGCAAACACTGGAGTTTGACTCTCTTGATGGTTATAACAAATCTAAAGGCATTTCTTAATTGTGCTAGTTAGTGGGAACTATTCACATTTATCTGAAGCACTGGCGGAGGGTCCAATAATTGAACAGAACTCCAGCTAACTTTGGAAGACAGACCTCAGATGGTGGTTTTTACCCACTGTGCCTTGGAAGCAGCTGCCTCAAACTTTAGTAAGTCCCTCAGCACCTTGGAATGTATCAGTCTGCGACACTCGGTCAGGGTCAACTCTTTACAAGTTTCAGGACGATCAGCATTTTTCACTGAGTTGATAGTCCTCCAGGTGCCGTCGATGTCTATCTCGGTGTCTAAGGCCCTCTTTGAGAAATGATGTGATCAATGTTGTCAGAGAAACATTAGGAATAGATGTTAGAATTGAATTAGCTTTATTGTCGCATATACTCAAATGAGTACTGGGAGTCTTCATCCATCAATCACAAGAAGTTAGCATTCATATTCAATGGGTAATAGAAAAGGCAAATGGAATATTGGCCTTCATTTGAACAGGAATGGTGGATAAAAGTTGGAAGATTTTGCTACCACAACTGGCATACTGTGAATAGTTTTGATCACCTTATCTAAGGAAAGATCTTAGAATCCCTACAGTATGGAAACAAGCCCTTTGGCCCAACAAGTCCAGACTGACCCTTGGAAGAGTAACCCACCCAGACCCATTCCCTTACTCTATATTTACCCCTGACCAATGCACCTAACTGACGTATCCCTGGACACTATGGGCAATTTAGCACGGCTGATTCACCTAACCTGCACATCTTTGGACTGTGGAAGGAAACCGGAGCACCCAGAGGAAACCCACGCATACACGGGGACAGCTCCGCACAGATGGTCACCTGAAGCTGGAATTGGGCCTAGGTCCCTGGCACTGTGAGGCAGCAGTGCTAACCACTGAGCAATCATGTCACAGGCATTGGCATTGGAGTTAGTCCAGAGAAGGCTGATCCCAGGTATGCTTTATGAGGAGAGGTTGAGTTTATTGGGCCTGTATTCAGAATACAGAAGAGTGAGGAGTGATCTTATTGAAACATATAAGATTCTTGGGGGACTTAACAGGATAGATTCCCCCTTGTGGGAGAGTCTAGGACCAGAGGCCATCACCTGAGAACAAGGAGTCACAAATTTAAGACAAAGATGAGGAGAAAATTCTTCTCTCAGAGGGGAAGTGAATCTTTGAAATTCTTGACCGCAGAGAGCTGTCAAGGCTGGGTCATTAATTATATTCAAGGCTCAGGCGTAAGAAACAGCTTCTTGAGTGGAATGGCTGTGTTCTGGAGGAAAGCAGAGAATTAGAATAGATGATTAGAATAGAACCCCTACAGTGTGGAAACAGGCCCTTCGGCCCAACAAGTCCACACCGACCCGCCGAAGCGTAACCCACCCAGACCCATTTCCCTCTGACTAATGCACCTAACACTGTGGACAATTTAGCATGGCCAATACACCTGACCTGCATATCTTTGTGGGAGGAAACTGGAGCACCCAGGGGACACCCACGCAGACACGGGGAGAATGTGCAAACTTCACACAGACAGATGCCCGAGGTTGGAATCGAACCCAGGTCCCTGGTGCTGTGAGGTGGAAGCATGGCGAGTGTGTTCTAGGTAGTAAAGAGGAATATTGGAAAAGGACAGGTCTGTGTGATGCACAATTATGGTTATAATACACTTCAGGATTTAATCTCCACACCTATCACAGGTCTTTTCCTATTGAAGTAATTACAGTGGATTATGGTAATGAGCGCCCGGGAATTGAATTAAACCTTTAACAATTAATATTATGCATTTTCAAATGAAAACGTTAGCTAAGCTACTGTAATGAAGTCCCACTTATAGATTTCTGAATATTTCACACTGATGTCTGCGAATGCAGCAGCTTCCCTGCTGTGCAAATATCAAGCTCAGTCTTACTTAAATGAATTTGGGCCTCACTTTCTCAGAGACTGAGCAGTCGCGTGGCCTGTATTCAGGCTACAGACTGGAGGCCAGATTTGATTTAACAATGGGAAAGGATTTATGATCCGCAATAATCTCAGCCTTAATGACCTGGCAAACAGCATGCTGTATTTTTTTTCTCTCAGTTTACAGAGCGAATGAACAGCTCTTGTATCTGCCTCACTAGAAATAATAAGGACAGTTTTGCTTTAATGACTGTGTTTTTGTGCAATTAATGTTTATGGCCCTCAATGTGAGGGATGATAGTGGCCAGGCAGTACAACACATCTCACGTCAGTCAGCTCCTGGTTGTAATCAAGAATTCCCTGGTCAGATAGACATGCTTTAATACAACTGAGGGAGGTGTTTTTACTGTAGTGTTACTGGCAGGTCTTGAACGATTGGATATTAGCATGTAGCTGAGGAACAGGGCAGCAAGTTGATACATCCACAGGCATGTGATTTGCATAATTATACACAGCTCCCAGTGGAGCTTTGGTCGTGAGCACTGAGTTAGCAGAATGCAGACGAGGAGTGACGTGACCACTTTGAAAGATTTCACTGAACACACCAAGCTTTACCTGAGACAGAGGGGGAGGAAGTGCAAAGACAAAAATAAAAATGGAAGATTGGATTCGGAGACACAGATGTCTGTAGTTAGCACTGCTGCCTCACAGTGCCACAGACCTGGGTTTAATTCCACCCTCGGGTGACAGCCTGTGTGAAGTTTGTACATTCTCCCCATGTCTGCATGGATTTCCTCCGGATGCTCCAGCTTCCTCTCGCACTCTGAAGGTGTGCAGGTTGGGTGGATTGGCCATGCTAAATTGCCCATAGTGTCCAGCGATCTGCAGGCTAGGTTGGTTGGCCATGGGAAATGCAGGAATTGGGTGGATCTGGGTGGTATGCTCTTTGGAGGGTCAGTGTGGACTCAATGGGCCAAATGCTGCAAAGGTAGGATTGGGTGTTCAAGCTAATGGGCACGCAAAGCCTCCAATGGAGAGCCGCTCAGTCCTCTGCAGCACAGATCCTCCAACCTCCTTCCTGCAAAATGCACAGCTCAAGAGCAATTCCCCTCTGAGGTTCACAATGTCACTTGTATCCGCCTTGGGGGAAATGTCCCAGAGCAACTGAAAGCAAGTCTCTGAAATGATAACATTGAAATAGAAAGGAGCAAAATGTAAAAAAAGCCAGTGAAGAAAACCTTTAGGGCTCCTGCCTACCTGTTGCTTTCTCCCATGAACTTCTCTTGCTCACTTTTTCTTCTTTTCTTTTGCCTTTTCTATTCTTTTCTCGACTGTTCTCTTGCCTTTTGCCCTTGGGGAGTTCAGTTGTGATGGAACCGTTGGCATTGGCAACGGCAGTGAGTGTGTGGCCCAGCAGCAAGTCCTGGTACTGGAACATGGCGACTTTGATGTTGGTGGACCAAGTCGTGGCATTGGCATTGATGGCAGCTATGGTGCCAGCGCTGGTTCAGAGGATTACACTTTTGCATTTGTTAATGAAGGCTGTGAACTCTGGTACTTCAATCAATTCCAAGATAGCAGCAGTATCAGCAAGGTGGACCCCATGGTGAATAATGCCACTGCCGGTGGCATTGGTGAGCCCGGCTCAAGATGGTGGTGGTGAGGTTGATCTGGACATTTTCTTTTCCTTCTATTTCTGTCAATTTACTTTTGGTTCTTGTTTTTAATTCTCACTATTATATTCTCTTGTATTGTTGGCTCAGTGGATAGCACTGCTGCCTCAGCGCCAGGGACCCGTGTTCGGTCCTAGCCTCTGTGTGGAGCTTGCACATTCTCCCCGTGTCTGCGTGGGTTCCCTTCGGGTGCTCCGGTTTCCTCCCCACAGTCCAAAGATGTACAGGTCAGGTGGATTGGCCATGCTAAATTGCCCCATTGTATCCAGAGATGTGCAGGCTGGGTAGGTTAGCTGTGGGGAATGCAGGGTTATGGAGAGGTAGGGTAGGGAGATGGATCTGGCTGGGGGGGTGGGTAGCCATGGGGAATGCAGGGTTTGGTGGGGGTAGAGTAGAGAAGTGGATCTGGCTGGGTGGGTAGGGTTAACCGTGGGGAATACAGGGTTACAGGAGTAGGGTAGTGGGGTGGATCTGGGTGGGATGCTCTTCAGAGGGTTGGTGTTAACTCAATGGGCCGAATGCCTGCTTCCACAGTGTAAGGATTCTATCATTCTATTTTAAGTTGGCACCAGAGTGTGACAACGCCACTTTTCAATGCACTCTTGTACTCATGCACCTGTGACAATAAACTCCAATAAAATTGAATATTCTTTGTAATGATGGTCTCAGGGTCCATTTCCATATCATCAAAGCCAATCACAGTGCTATCTGCTCAGTTTACACAGGGAGCTCTGGATCAGTGAGGTGTTGAGACCTACCTCACTGAGTTCCTCAGCACGCACCGTACTAATGACCTCTGTCTTTGCCATCTATAAGATGTACCAATTGATGCACTCAACCCCACCATCAATGGGAATATACTCATCTCCAATAAACAAGCTGTCATGCTCCAACAGGAGATTCCTATTGGGTCAGGGAGGGTGAAAACGCAATATGTAATTTGCAAATTACCAAACTGGAGCAGTTTGTGTGCACAGCTCCCAGAATCAAGGCAGGCAGAAATTAAAGGTTTGTTTTTTAAAAGGCTGAGGAAAGACTGGACTGCTTCGGGTTGGGTGCATCTTTCTGCTGACTGTTTGGCCACTTCTGGTGCTAGCCCTTTCAGGTACTGCCCCCTCTCAACCTCAAGGCAGCAGCAGAACCAACAATGGCTGCCACATGCATCTCCTGGTGAGGCTGACAGGCAGTTTCCACCCCCTGGGAACACTCAATGTTGCTCAGCTGGCACCGAGCACGCCCCCTGTTCGACTTCAAAATGGTATCAGTGAGCAGATGTGGCACAGACTTGGAATCCAGAGATTATCCAAGCGTTGGGTTCCTGCCCCTGCTTTAAAAATCAAGTCCCTCGGCCTCAACACTGTACAATATAATCAACATGATGGACCCAAGGAATGAAAACAGCTGTAAAATCACTGATATAAATAAAACAAAAAAACAGTGAAATTTAGGAAGATGGAAAATAGAAAAAGTAGGCCATTCAGCCCTACTTTCCTCATTCAATATGATCATGGCTGATCATCCAACTCAGACCCCTGTTCCCATACACCATCGCTCTCGGACACTTTGATTCCTTTAGCCTTAAGAACTATATTGGCCTCTTGTTTTGGCCTCAATTGTATTCTGTGGTAGAGAATTCCATAGGATCTCTAGGTGAGGAAATTTCTCCTCCTCTACATCTGAAAAGGCCTATCCCATATCTTTAGACTGTCTCCCAGGTTCAGGTCTCCTTGGTCATTGGGAACATCCTGGGTTTGACCTGTCTAGTCCTGTTGGAATTCTATAGGTTCTTATGAAATGCCCACTCCCTCTTGGAAACTCCAGTGAATGTAGTCCTGATCCATCCAATCTCTTTTCATACACCAGTCCTACCATCCCAGGAATCAGTCTGGTAAACCTTCATTGCGCTCCCTCCACTGTGCTCCCTCCATTGCCTGAATGTCCTTCCTCAGGAAAGGAGACCAAAACTGTCCACTGTACTTCAGGTGTGATCTCATCAGAGACTTCTACAATTACAACAAGACATTTAAAAAGGCAAAGACATGCTGATACCTCCAATCAAGTTATAAAGCTCACAAGAAATCTACAGAATGTGAGTATTGTCAAAATTGATACTATGCATTTTTGCAAGTATCAGTCCCTTTATGTATCTTATATAAAACCCACTCAGGAAATTGGCATAATGAAGTGCAATCCACACATGATAAACTATCTGCTCACGATGGGTATGACATCCCTTCCACCACATTATCCATCTTAAACATCATCACAATTCCTCGGGATGGAGACCTGAAAATGTTTGCTAGCGGGCACAGATCAAGGTGTCATCACAATCCACAAAGTAACCAATACTTCAATTCCAAAAATCAAAGACGCAAGACCACAGCACTGAGTGTCTCCTTAACCTGACTAACCTTTACCTCAACAGAATAGATTCCATTGGTAATCTTAAAGGTATTGTGATGTTACATCTGAAAGATGAATACCAGCCCAGCAATGACCCTCCTCAAAAGTGCAGCATTCTTTCAGGATGAACTCAAACTGCAATTGGATTCCATTGTACAAACAACATCATTCACAAAGTTGAGCATCACACTGACTGGTGTAGTTTTATCCCTTGTGTTTTGAAGTGAGATGCCATACTATATGCATGAAAATGTGTTGCTGGAAAAGCGCAACAGGTCAGGCAGCATCCAAGGAGCAGGAGAATCAACGTTTCGGGCATGAGCCCTTCTTCAGGAATCATGCCTGAAATGTCGATTCTCCTGCTCCTTGGCTACTGCCTCACCTCTGCGCTTTTCCAGCAACACATTTTCAGCTCTGATCTCCAGCATCTGCAGTCCTCACTTTCTCCCATATTATATACATGTCCAGATCCAAGGAAACTGCATTAAAATGATGTTCACACAAGCTTCCCACTCTGGAAGAGTTTGATCCCAAGTTCTTGCCCCAGAGTCACAGGAAATGAACAACTTTCAGAACACCTTTTAGTAGATACTGGTTACCATTTGGATTATCCATCGACCAGAATTTATTCCAACAACACTCCTGGATCATATCACAGAGAATCTCCCAAGTGGTCTCTGTAATACAGATGACAGTACAGTCCTGCGAAAAGCTAAATATGAGCCTGACATCAATCTTCAATATCTCATGAAAACAGCAGTTAAATAAAGGTTAGCTTTCAACATTGAAAGTGAGTATAATTTATGTATATTTACCTTAATTTTTGGAGTTTGGATTTCAAAGTAGAGACAGATGATTGTCGGCAACATCTCTTCCAAAACAAAAACAATATCAGGGGGTCCTTATAGAATCCAGTATTTATCAGAAAGGACTGAACACCACTGTGATGTTAATGAAAATGTGTTTAAACTGTTGGGGTTTCAGGCCATAAGCTTTGTTTTCACTTTCAAACAGTCTAAGATTGAGTAAGTTGCTTATAAAAAAAATTCAGATTAGAAAACACCAGAGTTGACTTCCAAAGCAAGATAATATGGGAGAAAGTGAGGACTGCAGATGCTGGAGATCAGAGCTGAAAATGTGTTGCTGGAAAAGCGCAGAGGTGAGGCAGTAGCCAAGGAGCAGGAGAATCGACATTTCAGGCATGATTCCTGAAGAAGGGCTCATGCCCGAAACGTTGATTCTCCTGCTCCTTGGATGCTGCCTGACCTGTTGCGCTTTTCCAGCAACACATTTTCATGCATATAGTATGGCATCTCACTTCAAAACACAAGGGATAAAACTACACCAGTCAGTGTGATGCTCAACTTTGTGAATGATGTTGTTTGTACAATGGAATCCAATTGCAGTTTGAGTTCATCCTGAAAGAATGCTGCACTTTTGAGGAGGGTCATTGCTGGGCTGGTATTCATCTTTCAGATGTAACATCACAATACTTCTCTCCTAGAAGGAATTCAGTAAAAGAGTTTAGTTGGTGAAGTTTCCAAATCAAGGGAGTTTGGTTAGAAATCCAATGTTATTACAACTAAAATTAGGCTCTCAGCTTTCTGAAAAGTTCATCTCAGCAGACTTGGGAAACATTCATTGAATTTCCCACAGTCCATGGAAAATAAATTTGAAGGAGTCAGTTAAGTAGAAATCGAAAGATTTGAGATATGAATATGCCTTCTCAGACTTAAATCTGTGTAACGGATGGTGTTTGGAAACTGTTTGAAACTTGGTTTCCAGGTGTTTAAAAAACATTCTTATTGACTTCTATATTTAGATGTTTTCTTCTTGTGTAATAAACTTCAGCAGTTCAATAAAATCTTAATGTCAGCAAAACATAAAAGCTTGTGATTAACTTTAGGAAGCAAGCTGGAGAGAACCCCTTCTGCCTACATCAATGGTGTTGAGATGGAGATGGTTGACAGCGTCAAGTTCCTGGGAGTGACAACCACCAACAATCTGTCCTAGGTCACCCACGTCGATGTGATGGTCAGGAGACATGACAATGCCTCTATTTCCTCAGGAGGCTAAGGAAATTTGGCATGCCCGGAAAGACTTTTACCCATTTTTATGAATACATCATAGAAAGCATTCTATCCTGATACATCACGGTTTGATATGGCAAGTGCCCTCCCCAGAACTGTAAGAAACTATGGAGATTTGGCTCAGGGATGGGCAGGTCTGGCAGCTTAATGTTCCAGGATACAAATGCTACAGGAAGGATAGAAAGGGAGGCAAGAGAGGAGGGGGTGTGGCATTTTTGATAAGGGACAGCATTACAGCTGTACTGAGGGAGGATATTCCTGGAAATATATCCAGGGAAGTTATTTGGGTGGAACTGAAAAATAAGAAAGGGATGATCACCTTATTGGGTTTGTATTATAGATCCCCCAATAGTCAGGGAGAAATTGAGAAACAAACTTGTAAGGAGATCTCAGCAATCTGTAAGAATAATAGGGTAGTTATGGTAGGGGATTTTAACTTTCCCAACATTGACTGGGACTGACATAGTGTTAAAGGTTTAGATGGAGAGGAATTTCTTAAGTGTGTACAAGAAAATTTTCTGATTCAGTATGTGGATGTACCTACTAGAGAAGGTGCAAAACTTGACCTACTCTTGGGAAATAAGGCAGGGCAAGTGACTGAGGTGTCAGTGGGGGAGCACTTTGGGGCCAGCGACCATAATTCTATTTGTTTTAAAATAGTGATGGAAAAGGATAGACCAGATCTAAAAGTTGAAGTTCTAAATTGGGGAAAGGCCAATTTTGACGGTATTAGGCAAGAACTTTCGAAAGCTGATTGGAGGCAGATGTTCGCAGGTAAAGTGATGGCTGGAAAATGGGTAGCCTTCAGAAATGAGATAACAAGAATCCAGAGAAAGTATATTCCTGTCAGTGTGAAAGGGAAGGCTGGTAGGTATAGGGAATGCTGGATGACTAAAGAAATTGAGGGTTTGGTTAAGAAAAAGAAGGAAGCATATGTCAGGTATAGACAGGAAAGATCGAGTGAATCCTTAGAAGAGTATAAAGAAAGTAGGAGTATACTTAAGAGGGAAATCAGGAGGGCAAAAAGGGGACATGAGATAGCTTTGGCAAATAGAATTAAGGAGAATCCAAAGGGTTTTTACAAATATATTAAGGACAAAAGGATAACTAGGGAGAGAATAGGGCCCCTAAAAGGTGGCCTTTGTGTGGAGCTACAGAAAATGGGGGAGAAACTAAATGAATATTTTGCATCAGTATTTACTGTGGAAAAGGATATGGAAGATATAGACTGTAGGGAAATAGATGGTGACATCTTACAAAATGTCCAGATTACAGAGGAGGAAGTGCTGGATGTCTTGAAACGGTTAAAGGTGGATAAATCCCCAGGACCTGATCAGGTGTACGCGAGAATTCTGTGGGATGCTGGGTCTCTTGCTGAGATATTTGTATCATTGATAGTCACAGGTGAGGTGCCGGAAGACTGGAGGTTGGCAAACGTGGTGCCACTGTTTAAGAAGGGCGGTAAAGACAAGCCAGGGAACTATAGACCAGTGAGCCTGACCTCGGTGGTGGGCAAGTTGTTTGAGGGAATCCTGAGGGACAGGATGTACATGTATTTGGAAAGGCAAGGACTAATTCGGAACAGTCAACATGGCTTTTTGCGTGGGAAATCATGTCTCACAAACTTGATTGAGTTTTTTGAAGAAAGGTAGAAGACAGAGGGTGGTGGTGAAGGGCTGTTTTTCAGACTGGAGGCCTGTAACCAGTGGAGTGCCACAAGGATCGGTGCTGGGCCCTCTACTTTTTGTCATTTACATAAATGATTTGGATGCGAGCATTAGAGGTACAATTAGTAAGTTTGCAGATGACACCAAAATTGGAGGTGTATTGGACAGCGAAGGGGGTACCTCAGATTACAACAGGATCTGGATCAGATGGGCCAATGGGCTGAGAAATGGCAGATGGAGTTTAATTCAGATAAATGTGAGGTGCTGCATTTTGGAAAGCAAATCTTAGCAGGACTTATACATTTAATGGTGAGGTCCTAGGGAGTGTTGCTGAACAAAGAGACCTTGGAGTGCAGGTTCATAGCTCCTTGAAAGTGGAATCGCAGGTAGATAGGATAATGAAGATGGCGTTTGGTATGCTTTCCTTTATTGGTCAGAGTATTGAATACAGGAGTTGAGAGGTCAGGCTGTGGCTGTACAGGACATTGGTTAGGCCACTATTGGAATATTGTGTGCAATTCTGGTCTCCTTCCTATCGGAAAGATGTTGTGAAACTTGAAAGGGTTCAGAAAAGAATTACAAGGATGTTGCCAGGGTTGGAGGATCTGAGCTACAGAGAGAGGCTGAACAGGCTGGGGCTGTTTTCCCTGGAGCGTTGGAGGCTGAGTGGTGACCTTATAGAGGTTTACAAAATTATGAGGGGCATAGATAGGATAAATAGACAAAGTCTTTTCCCTGGGGTCAGGGAATCCAGAACTAGAGGGCATAGGTTTAGGGTGAGGGGGAAAAGATATAAAAGAGACCTAAGGGACAACTTTTTCATGCAGTGGGTGGTACGTGTATGGAATGAGCTGCCAGAGGATGTGGTGGAGGCTGGTACAATTGCAATATTTAAGAGGCATTTGGATAGGTATATGAATAGGAAGGGTTTGGAGGAATATGTGCCGGGTGCTGGCAGGTGGGACTAGATTGGGTTGGGTAATCTGGTCGGCATGGACAGCTTGGACTAAAGGGTTTGTTTCCATGCTGTACACCTCTATGACTCTATGACTCTATTTCTAAACACAGTCCAGTCCAATGCGCAAGCAATCTTCCATCCATTGAGTCCATCCACACTTCTCACTGCTTCAGAATGCAGTCAACGTCATCAAAGAACCCACCCACACTGGCTACCAACTCTTCCAACCTCTTCCATCAGGCAGAAGATAAAGAAGCTTAAACACACTTACAAACAGATTCAAGAACAACTTCTTCCCCGCTGTCATTTAACTTCTGAATGGACCTCTCAAATTTCAAAATCTAATGTTGATCTCATTGTTTGTGCACCTTCTCTGAAGCCATAACATTGTATTCCTCACTCTGTTCTCTTACTCTAATGCATGGTATGGTATGACCTGCCTGTACAGTACACAAAACAAAACTGAAGAAGGGTTACTGGACCTGAGGGTGGCATGGTAGCTCAGTGGTTAGCACTGCTGCCTCACAGCACCAGGGATCTGGGTTCGATTCCAGCTTCAGGCGACTGTCTGCATGGGTTTCCGCTGGGTGCTCTAGTTTCCTCCCACAGTCCAAAGATTTGCAGGTTAGATGAATTGGCCATAGTATTCAGGGATGTGTAGGTTAGGTGTATTAGTTAGGGATAAATGTCAATTAATAGGGTAGGGGAATGTGTCTGGGTGGTTACTCTTCAGAAGGTTGGTGTGGACTTGTTGAGCTAAATGACCTGTTCCCACACTGTAGGGATTCTATAATCCTTTCTCTTCACAGATTCTGCTGAGTTTTTTCCAGCAATTTCTATTTGGTAAATATGTCATTGGTAATGCCAACCACAAACTATTAGAAATTGATCTAACAGAAATCTTTTACAAGTGCACATCTCATACATGCAATACCTGCCTTTAAAGATCCGGGGTGCGATTGTGAAGTACAGTACACAGAGAACTGTTCCTGATGTTGCTAATAGACTTAGGAATAATGATATTGCCCTGGACTTACAAATGGATGTAAGGCAAAAGTGAGGACTGCAGATGCTGGAAACCAGAGTTTAGATCAGAGTGGTGCTGGAAAAGCACAGCAGGTCAGGCAGCAGCTGAGGAGCAGGAAAATCGACGTTTCGGGCAAAAGCCCTTCATCAGGAAGAGAGGGCTGAAATCAAACTGGAATCAAACCTAGGTCCCCTGGTGCTGTGAGGCAGCAGTGCTAACCACTGAGCTACCATGCCACCCTCAGGTCCAGTAACCCTTCTTCAGAACTGGACCCGAAATGTTAACTTTGCTATTTCACCACAAATGCTGCCATATATACTGAGTCTCTCCAGCAGTTTCTGATTTCCAGTATTCACGGTACATTGATCTTTTTTCCTTTGTTTGATATGGGTTGAGATTCCAAAAACTAGAATATGAGTTTTCCCTTTCTATATTGGAATAGTTTGCCTGGCCTGTGATAAGGACTTTAGAACCATATGAAGGGCTTTTGCCCGAATCGTCGATTTTCCTGCTCCTCGGATGCGCCTGACCGTGGTGCGTTTCCCAGCACCACTCTGATCTACAATGGATGTTGTCAAACTGGAGTTTGAAAATAGTCTCCATGTCAATCTCATTCATTTTGGTCATGACAAAGCCTGACAGATTCAGCAAGCTGGACCTGATGATGTCCAGCTACAAAAGCTCAACTAGATCATCATCAACAGATGATTCCAAACATAGTCAACATTTTCCTGAGCAAACACATTCTTTCTGGTCATTCAGAAATTAGCTAGAAGAATTTTCACCGGCAAGACTGTATATATAAATCTGGGATGTCATATTACCATACGTAGTTAGTTGTTCATAAACATCTAGATATCTGACTCAATACACTCATAATGCTGTATGGTATACGTCACATGGTTTAGCATATAGAAAGGAGAAAGTGAGGAC
The DNA here is from genome assembly GCF_037043375.1 of Chiloscyllium plagiosum. Taxonomy (NCBI): domain Eukaryota; kingdom Metazoa; phylum Chordata; class Chondrichthyes; order Orectolobiformes; family Hemiscylliidae; genus Chiloscyllium; species Chiloscyllium plagiosum. The sequence goes on from NW_028270157.1 coordinate 69,037,569, forward strand.
TGCAAATGCTGGAGATCAGAGTCACAAAGTGTGGTTCTGGAAAAGCACACAGGGCAGGCAGCATCTGAGGGGTAGGAGAGCTCTTCATCAGTAAGAGCTTGTACTCAAAACATTGACTCTCCTGCTCCTCAGATGCTACCTGACCAGCTGTGCTTTTCCAGCACCACACTTTTTGACTTAGCAAGCCACATAAGTTTGGATTCAGTTTTTTGATGAGTAAGGAAATCAAGGGTTATAAGGAGAAGGCAGGAGAATGGAATTGAGAAACACATCAGTCATGATCAAATGGTGGGGCAGACCTAATGTGGGCGGCACGGTGGCACAGTGGTTAGCACTGCTGCCTCACAGCGCCAGAGACCCGGGTTCAATTCCCGCCTCAGGCGACTGACTGTGTGGAGTTTGCACGTTCTCCCCGTGTCTGCGTGGGTTTCCTCCGGGTGCTCCGGTTTCCTCCCACAGTCCAAAAATGTGCAGGTCAGGTGAATTGGCCATGTTAAATTGCCCATAGTGTTAGGTAAGGGGTAAATGTAGGGGTATGGGTGGGTTGCGCTTCGGCGGGGCGGTGTGGACTTGTTGGGCCGAAGGGCCTGTTTCCACACTGTAAGTAATCTAATCTAATCTAATCTAATGGGCCAAATGGCTTGATTCCACTCTAATAGCTTATGGTCTTATAGAAAATACAATCCAACACCAAAGGAAACAGTAAGTGCAGAAGAATCCTAGTTTGATCCTTTCTAATGTTTTATCTCCAATGTGTATTGACGACACTTGTGAATAATACAAGATTAAGCAGTACGGAATAGGAACCTAATAAAGCAGCAGAAGATTGATGGATGATCTAAGACAATAGATCCAAGCAGGGTCAGCTCCGCTAATTAAACACTAGCACAAAGAATAGTGAGGTGTTGCACACCAGGTGAAAGAATACCGGTTCATAGTAATGAATGACGTTTAGCTGTCTCGGGAACAATTTAAAACAATTTGGGAATAAAAGAGGAATCAACTTGAATCCAGAGCAACAAGTAACAATACAAATAAGATTTTGCTTTGGACTGGTGGAGCCTAGGGCTGATTTTGTGATCTCGGAATAATACTCCAATGTATGGGAATATTGTTGGGAGCTTGGAGTTTTTAGATTAGATTAGATTAGATTAGATTAGATTAGATTAGATTAGATTAGATTACTTACAGTGTGGAAACAGGCCCTTCGGCCCAACAAGTCCACACCGACCCGCCGAAGCGTAACCCACCCATACCCCTACACCCACCCCTTACCTAACACTACGGGCAATTTAGCATGGCCAATTCACCTGACCTGCACATCTTTGTGACTGTAGGAGGAAACCGGAGCACCCGGAGGAAACCCACGCAGACACGGGGAGAACGTGCAAACTCCACACAGTCAGTCGCCTGAGGCGGGAATTGAACCCGGGTCTTTGGCGCTGTGAGGCAGCAGTGCTAACCACTGTGCCACCATGCCGCCCATGAGGTAGATGAACACAAATCTAGTACAAACTATTAACACTTATTGCTTATACACCATATGCAGAAGCATTGGAGAGCCATGTTTTATTAGTGCTTTCTTGTATCAGGTTCCAGTCCATGTGATCTGATATGATGCTAACACAGCTCTTACACAGGCGCTCAGTGACTATTATCAGAATATTGATACAGTTAACCGTTTACGCTACAACAGGCAGTGCATTATTGGAGATCACTGGTAAATACACCTTCCCTTTCCATTCACTCGTGAAAAATAGATGGAATACGTACTTATGTTTGCTGTATAAGGTAATGGTTCTGAAAGTGTTAATGTTGGACACTGCATTATGTTCTACCCAATCTGACAAAATCATACAAACCTACATGGGGAATAAAGTGGACAATCCTAGGACCCTGTGGCATCCAGGCCTTTGGATCCTTCTTTTTTCTTTTCTTTACACAGGTTGTAGCCAGCCAGCTCAGAGTCAGTCCTCAACTGTGGGGAGATTCTAATCTCCTGGTTATATTTTCTTTTTTTTTTTGGATTTTTTTCATTATCTTAGATCCAATAATTGTCTAGTGATTACTTTAATACAATAATTTACATGGTGTTTCAGACAAAAAAACTCTTCTTGTTAAGATCCACCTATGCTTGTTCCTGTGTCACTGAAAATCAATTAGGTCATTAGGCTCAGTGAAGGCAAGATGATTGGTGGCAGTTTCATTCTAACCTCAAGTCTGACGTGGTGATTAGCAGTGAGCATCATCCCTTAAGGCACAACAGTGACAAATCCACTGAACACACAGAAAGAAATCTCTAGAAAAATAAGTCTTCAGCTTTAAAGGCTTTACTATTTGAAGAACTGACACAGTCAACAGCTAAAAGCACTTGAACAAAGAAAGCAGTCAACAGCGAAGAGTAGAAATGGCAGTTAACATTTTGAGAGAGAAAGTGGGGACTGCAGATGCTGGAGATCAGAGTCGAGAGTGTGGTGCTGGAAAAGCGCAGCAGGTCAGGCAGCATCCGAGGAGCAGGAGAATCGGTGTTTCGGACATTAGCCCTTCATCAGGAATGCTGATTAAGGGCTTATGCCTGAAACATAATCCTATGCTCCTCAGAAGCTGCCTGACCTGCTGTGCTTTTCCAGTACCACACTCTCGACATTTAACATATTGAATCCAGTGACCCTTCTTAGAATTCTAAAGAAGGGCAACTAAACTCAGAAAGGCTAACTCTATTTCTCTCTTCACAAATGCTGACAGACTTGCTGAATTTCTCCAATAGTTTTGGGACTTTTAGTCAGATTTCCATTCCCTGAAGTTCCTTGATTTATTTAAGCAGATGGCAAGAATTTGTAAAAGGCCAATGAGGGAGAAACAGAACTTCTAAGAGTAAAAAAGTACAACAGAAACAGTATGGGCTAGAGAGAGCTTAAAGACTAGTTGCTGAACAAAGAGACCTTGGAGTGCAGATTCATAGTTCCTTGAAAGTGGAGTCACAGGTTGACAGGGTGGTGAAGAAGGCATCTGGTGTGCTTGCCTTTATTGGTCAGTGCATTGAGTAGAGGAGTTGGGAGGTCATGTTGCAGCTGTACTGGACATTGGTTAGACCACTTTTGGAATGCTGTGTTCAGTTCTGGTCACCCTGCTATAGGAAAGATGTTATTAAACTTGAAAGGATGCAGAAAAGATTTACAAGGATGTTGCCGGGATTTGAGGTATTGAGCTATAGGGAAAGGATGAATAGACTGGGGCTTAAAAGATGCCTTTTAAATGTTGTAATTGTACTTCCCCTGGCAGCTATTTTCATACATACACGATCTTCTGCTTGAAAAAGTCCCTTGCCTCTCTCACCTTAAAACTGTGCCCTCTAGTTTGGAATTCCCCTACCCTAGGAAAAAAAGCTTGGCTATTCACCCTACCCATGCCCTTCATGATTTCATAAACCTCTATAAGGTCACCCCTCAGCATCCAATGCTCCAAGGAAAATAGCCCCAGCATTTTCAGCCCCCCCTCTATAATTCAAACTCTCCAATCCATGTAACATCCTTGTAAATCTTTTCTTAATCCATTCAAGTTTACCAACAAATTTTCTATAGCAGGGGAATCAGAATTAAACACAGTATTTAAAAGTGGCCTCACCAATGTACTGTACACCTGCAACATGACGTCACAACTCCTACACTCAATGCACTGACCAAAAAAGGCAAGCATGCCAAATGCCTTCTTCATCACCCAATATACCTGTGACTCGACATTCAAGGAACTATGTACCTGCATCCTTAGGTCTCTTTGTTTGACAATACTCCCCAGGGCCCTACCATTAAGTGTGTAAGTCCTGTCTTGATGTGCCTTACCAAAACACAACACCTCACATTTACCTAATTTAAACTTACAAGTCACTTTGGAGGCCAGACAAGTGTTTGCAGATTCGGGACCTGGTCAAATTGAGAAAAAATGTTCATGGTTTAGAAATCTTGCATACTTATAAGAATAAAGTATTTATTTCCACCACTGGGCAATCTTACATGCTAAGAATTCATAAGAGTCTTGGATATTTATATGGGGAGATGATTTGACTCAGGAGAGAGAAATACCAAAGTTTAAAGGTCCTCCAGGTAAGGTAAAGGACTGACCACATGGTTTAGTATTGTTAAGGCTAGCGTTATCCTGAGCAAAACGCATCTTGGAGATATTTTGTCCTCTAGCGGAAAGGGACATTACACAGTCAAGAATAGACACAGGTTAACAGGCCTCAAGCCTGACCAAACTTCCAAGTTGGATGGAATTACATCCTCGAGGAACGTAAAACACCAGAAATTGGTGAAATCAGAGATTTGGGAGAAATGGTAGTGCAATAGGAGGAAAGGCTTGGGAGGAGGTGCTGTATAAGATAGGGTTAATGTTGAAAACTGCATTAAGCTCCACCCAACCGGATAACATCTTAAGGCCTCAATGAGCACAGTCTTATATCCACAAGTCTGCACATAATCTTAGTAACAATGGTTATTTTGTTAATGTAAGCTACTTAATTAATGTCATACAATAAAGTACATCTCATTCAGACAAGAGTGACTGCTAGTTAAGACTGATTAGTTAATGTTTTTGAAACACTGTAAACAAAATCGATCTCGGATCCAGTCAAAGGAAGGTTGGAAACACATCTATTTTCCAATTGTTCAAAGCCACACAAGGAATTTTTAAAGAATCTTATGCATTGCAGTCATCAACTGCAAACGCAAATTGGCATGTCTTCCCTCGCCACCTTTCAATTTCTTTCTCCTCAGTCTTGACTTTTGTGTCAGTGATCCTGAATGACAAACCCATCTGCATCCCTCAAAGAAAATTTGCTTTCTTTTAAGCTTCAACTTTATTTTAAAAAGGCAAGTAGCCTTCCATTACATCATTTGTTTGAGAGATTTCTTATATAAAATATTTGCTTCCAATGGCTCCTGTTCAGTGATCTGTTTGATTTTTGAGATGGTGTTTGAGTATATGAGTGTTGCATCATCAAATATTAGTTTAACTATCTCTGTTTTATGCTTGAGTTACATTTATTTTAACAACCTTGATATTTATGGATATCAGATGATGAGACTATGCAAGTTCAAGATGAACACTTCAACTCTTTGTTTTCCGAGATAGGATTGTCAGTTCCTGACAGGAATAATGCTATTTATGGAGATGCTAATAAAAGGCTTCAAGTTTCTACACACATCTCCTGAAAATATTGCATTTTACTGTGTAATGGATTTGTAAATATGCCTGACTCCCCCATCGAGGGGATATTCTTCCAGAGCATGCTTTTGACTGTGGAACAATACTCTTCATCCTTAACCAACATTCGTCAATCTGTTCAGGAGAGAAACAGGGCCTTATGATTACATACATGAGTCTCTGAGATAAGTTATCATGCCACTGTGACCTCAGTGATAGTGTTTTGCGAGGAAGATGGACCATGAGCAGCTCAAAGCGTATTACTCTGTAGCCTTACCATCATGTGCAGTGTAGCTGTTAATGTAGTTTAACAGCTGCTAGAAGTCTGGTCTGAGTGTCTATTAAAACAGAGGGGGAGGCGATGGCTGTGGTATTATCATTGGACTGTTAATGTAGAGACACAAGTAATGTTCTGGGGACCTGGGTTTGAAACCTGTCTTGGCAGGTGGTGGAATTTGAATTCAATAGAATAGGAATTAAGAATCCACTGATGACCATGAATCCATTGTTGATTGTTGGGAAAAACCCATCTGGTTCACTAATGTCCTTTAGGGAAGGAAATCGGCATCCTTACCTGGTCTGGTCTACATGTAACTCCAGACCCAGAGCAATATGGCTGACTCTTAATTGGCCAATGGCTAATTAGGAATGGGTAATAAATGCTGGTCTAGCTAGTGGTGCCCACATTCCGTGAACAAATGCAAAAAAAACCCAACAAATTCTTCTCCTTTATTACAACCATTAGAATTCAGAAATATTTAGGACAGATGTAAAACACTTTGGAATGCTATGAAATATGCCAAAGGGAGAAACCAATATAACTGGTGACTGACTCAGACTGGTCCAACTGGTCTTGGACACCTTACGATGGAGCTCCAGCTTGTTCATTTCCAAGTTTTGTTTTGCTGTTTTTCGCCTCTGAAATTCAAATGCAACTATTTCTTTTCCTTCAACTTCCAGCCGGCATGTCTGGATGTTCAATGAATTGGCTTCAACATTTTTTTTTCTAAGCCTGCAATGCTGATGTCTTGTTGCCATGCTGGACCTGCACTAGCTCACACAATCCTAAGCAGTAGGACAAATCATTGCTGATTCTTCCATATGGTGTTGCTTGCTACAGTCAATTCTTCAAAGGAATGGGTATTTTCTGTGGAGTACAGTCATCCAGGTGGGGCTTCACACTTTGCTGAATTCAGGTTGACTTCTCCTCCGTTGCCACCATTCAGGAAGATGTCTTTCTGAGATTTGGGGTGATCTCATCAGGTCTCTCTTCAATTGAAGATGAGGAGTGGTGCTAGAATAATGCAATTAAGCAACAATCTGAATGCATGAAGGTGACAGTTCTTCATTCCAGTGACATCAAGCATATTCAGTCAACAAGTTATGTTAAGGAGATTAAAAAATTAAATTGCTAAGGGCCCGATGTAGTAACCAAACAGCATCTAGGACCGGCCTTCTCTCAGCACTGCCCTTCTCCCCACCCCATGCTGAATCTGAGAGGGAATGCCAGCCAAAGAAAGATCCAGCCGGTCCCGTATCCTTCTCTGGTAATGCCCGAGAATGACCCCGCCAAACTCCCCAGTTCCACCCGGAGGGCAATGCCATGCAGCAACCAGGGCAGTGATACACTTCTTCCACTTCTTCTGGGGAGCTGCAGCCTGCCAACCAGAAACTCTCACACAACAGTGGCTCAAAAACATCACACGTAACTTCACTCCAGGCACTGGGTCTACTCTGGGTGGATCTCCAGTCACCATTGATCATGGTTAAGTTGAGGTTAGAGCTGCCCGCTAAGGCTAGAGAGGAACAAAGATATGAATGATCCTAGTCCCGGTTACTGGTGTGGGTTTCACCAAGACTGGGATCATTCCTATCTTTGTCAGAATTGAAACTTGCATTTACTTCATCTGGTAAGGCTAAGCATCAAGCCAAAGGTAAAAGCATCCAGCGAATTGTCGAGAAGTGCTACATTAGGACTGCAGCACCAGGCCATTTGGTCTAACTGGTTAATGACTGCACCTATTCTCCTCATGAACCTCCTCTCCCGCCTTTCACCCCGTCATCATATTATTTTGTATAATATCACATCTGCTAAGTGATCCTTGTCTCCTCCCGCTGCTATTTTTTTTTTATTAAAGTTGTATAGTTGGTCACACCAAATCTTTCTCTTTGTAATCCTGCCAATTGAAGCTTATCATATTTTCAATTTGTCGATCGATTACACTTTTCTACAAATTTGAATTGTCTTTCCCGCCACTATTTCAAGTTAATCAGACTATAGGTCACTGAACATTTTTTTTCTTTTTGTTTTTAAATACAGAAATGATTTGAGCTATCTGCCAGTTCCCTAACACTATATCCCATCCTGATTAAATTAATGGAAACTCTGCTGTCTCCTCACTAATGTATTTTAATATTAGTGGCATAATCCATCTGAGCTAAGGGTTTGATCCATTTCACATTTGATTAATTTACTAATGATATTACTCTTTCCATCCAGAATATCAAAAAAGTCCTGACTTTTCACGTCAATGACGTGAATGGGTTACAGAGGGACATAGATGAGCTGCAGAGCTGGGCTGAGAGGTGGCAAATGGAGTTTAATGCAGAAAAGTGTGAAGTGATTCACTTTGGAAGGAATAACAGGAATAAAGGGTACTGGGCTAATAATAAGATTCTTGATAAAGTGGATGAGCAGAGAGATCTCAGTGTCCATGTACATGAATCCCTGAAAGTTGCCATCCAGGTTGCTAAGGTTGTTAAGAAGGCATACGGTGTTTTAACTTTTATTGGTAGAGGGATTAAATTTTGGAGCCACAAGGTCACAAAACTCTGGTGCAGCCACAATTGCAGAATTGTGTACAGTTCTGGTCACTGCATGATAGGAAGGATGTGGAAGCATTAGAGAGGATGCAGAGGAAATTTACCAGAATGTTGCCTGGTATGGAGGGCTGATCTTCTGAGGAAAAGCTGAGGGACATGAAGCTATTTTCATTAGAGAGAAGAAGGTTGAAAGCTGACTTAATAGAGACATACAAGATGATCAGAGGATTAGATAGGGTGGACAGTAGAGCCTTTTTCCTCAGATGGTAATGGCGAGCATGAGGGAGCATAGCTTTAAATTGAGGGGTGATAGATATAGGACAGATGTAAGAGGTAGGTTCTTTACTCAGAGAGTGGTCAGGGCGTGGAACACACTGCCTGCAACAGTAGTAGACTCACCAACTTTAAAGGCATTTAAATGGTCATTGAATAAACATACGGATGATAATGGATTAGTGTAGGTTATATGGACTTCAGATCGGTTTGATAAGTCGGCGCAACAACAAGGGCCGAATGGCCTGGACTGCGCTGAAATGTTCTATGTTCTAATGAAGAAGTTCTCCTTTGTGATGGAACTTGCCATGGAAATATACATCTGGAACTCCTGCCCCTGAAGGCAGTCTCTGTCACTTTTTAGGGGCAGAGAATAGGAAAGGTTTTAATTTACACATCCACTGTTCATGTTAAAGTGCAACTGCTTCAGTCAGGTCGTATTTTCATAGTAGGGTGTTCAGACCGCAGTGCAGTTAAGATCTGGTAGTAGAAAGGTACCAACATCTTTGAAAAGGCAGGTTACCCTTTGAGAGAGATCAAGTGCCCTTTGGGAGAAATCAAGTGCCCTTTGCACCTATTAAAAATAGACATGAATAAAATATGGATAAATATATCTATGTTGTCACACTCATTGGAGCTGTCAAAGAGAGTTTTCAAACCAACAAAGTATTTAACTCTCCTCACTCTCACTTTCACCTTCTCCAGCATGGAGATATGGGCCACCTCCTACTAGTGACTTGTAAAGTCCAAATTCTACACATTGGTGATTAAGGTCAAGTTTCTAATGCCCAATTTACGTCGATGGCAAAAGTGCAACAATTAAAGCGGAAATCTCTACAATTTGCCACTTTCAATAGAATGGCAAACTGTTGCAATGGAAGGTTAGGATGACTAGGACTTACTGATAGAAATGGATTCATGCAACATCTCTCCTGTCCAGAGAATCAGTGAAGCTTTGAGAAAATTACTGATAAAACTTTTGCATGGGTACTGGGGAAACTTAATGAAGTGTCCCAGGAAATGTTTCACTTTATCTGAGAAGTCTCTTTTCAAGAACAGTATAGTGCAATGCATACACCGTGGCAAATGCCCAGATAAAGCACTTGGAATCCTCAGTGTCCCATGCAGGCATTAGGACATTGAAGCATCCTTGTGATGATATCACAGAGCCACACATCACTGAGTATAAATACCACAATATGGGTGGAGTTAGAACACACTAGGCACAACACCACCAGGCTACAATAGATACTGTCTGGAATAGACACTAAGAGCAAATGAACATGAGCACATGAAAAAGATAGATTAGTACTTACCTAATGTAACTATACGATCAGACCCCAGTATATCTCCGTTTGCCATGTGCCACAGTATTTAGTATCAATGTGCAATAAGCAGTGTTATTTTGAAGTCTAAACCTGAATACTGTCCTTGACTTTGTCTTCATCTTGACCACTGTCAATGGCCAACAATCTCTTGCTGTGCATAAAGAACCCAAAGTTATAGCGTGACATTAAAAGAGTCACAAATGATGGTGTCTTTCCTCCTGTCATTAGTTGAAGAAGTAGCCAGAGAAATAAAAAGCATATAAACTCTTTAAGAACGAGCAGCCTATTTTATTAATTGTTGTTCCTCTGGACTGACCTATTGCAAGCTCAAAGCTCCCTAACAATGCAGTATCTTGAGCTAAACACCGCCGAAACTGGTGTCACAGGCCTAGAATCCTACATTGGCCATCTCAGAGGCTCTTTGAGCCTGTGATATCAGATGAAAATCACTCATTGAATTTCTGCTCCCATAGGAACATACCTTTGTGAAATAAGACCATTGCAACACACAGCAAGGTTTTTATTACTCCTTGTAGTTTATGGGGTAGTGCTGTGTACAGAGTGCCTACATCATTGGTCTGCATGAAACATTGTTACATCTAATAGACTAAGTAAAGCAATATTGAAGCAATTCAATTTGCATTAAATGAGTACCTGTTATGCATAAATAATAAATTAGCAGCGTAATTCGCTACTAATTAATTTTAAATCAAACTACTCCACCAACTAATGAATAATAGGCCTCAAGTGATTCTATTAGATTTGGACATAAATTACTGCCAACTGATAAATAAGTAAAGATGAGAGATGGCAGCATAGATAGGGCTGTAATATGTAGGAGTTTTAAGGACACAGTGAGACTGTCCCAAAGGAAGGACGTAATTTCTCCAGAATGCAGTTATCATTGTGACTGGATCTCCCTCGATTCAAGACTGGCTTCTACCCAGAATTGCAGGTTTCTGCCATTTGCCTGAACATGGCCGATTCTCAACTCACAGATCTTCAGGGTGAGATGTTCCGGAGAGGAAGTGAGGTCTGCACTGCAGGGTTTGCTTTCTGCGCTTTCCTCCTCTGCTGCCCCTCTGCCTCATATGTTTCAGGCATTTCTTCTCAAAACACGAACGCAGGTTGATGGACCAGTTGTCACTATTTTGAAGGGTGGATAGTGAACATTTCCCAGCTGGGTTCACGGAGAGTTCCAGAGTGCTCCTTTGGTCCTCTCCTGGAAAACAGACCAATCGAGAGTTGAGAAAACAGGACCTCTGTTCAGCCATCAGGGAGCATAGTCCAGTCCATCGTTGTTTCTTTTCAAGGAGTTCTGTTTGAATGTTTGTGAAGTGGCTTCAGGAAGGACACTAATGTTTGTTCGATGGTCCGCCCATTGAATTGTGGAGAAGGCATTGTTGTTGGTGATTATGTCTGCATGAAATGTGTTTGGTTGCGAATCCTATCAGATCGCATGGAGTGGCAGTTAGAAGTATTGAGGAACTTACAAGAGCTAGGGGGTGTGATGGATGGTAGTTGCAGGAAATTGCAGGAAGGTAAGCAAAAAAACCACAGATACAGTCAGGTAGATGGGTTGCCTCCAGGAAATGTAGAAGGGGTCGGCAGATAGTGCAGGAGTCTTCTATAGCTATCTCTATCTCAAACAAGTACGCTGTTTTGGAAGATGTAGGGGTTGATGGAGTCTCAGGGGCATGTAACACCCCTGTTTCGGGTACTGAGACTGGATCAATTGTAATGAGGGGTATGTCAGATTGCAAGTGATCGATTGTAATAGGGGACTGTCTAGTCAAAAGCACAGACAGATGTTTCTGCATCTGACAACAAGACATCAGAATGGTGTTTACCTCCCTGGTGCCAGGATCAAGGATATCTTGGAGAGGGTGCAGAATATTCTTAAAGGGGAGAGGGACCAGCAGGAGGTTGTTTTACACATTGTTAAAAAATCACATAGATTATAGTCCAACAGGTTTATTTGGAAACACTAGCTTTTGGAGTGCTGCTCCTTCATCAGGTGGCTGTGTCTTGGGACTAGTGACATAGGAAGAGAAAAGGATGAAGTTCTGAGGAGAGAATGTGGGAAATAAGGCAGGAAGATTAAATGTAGGTCCTTGAGTGTAGTGATATCTCGATTACTCCCGGTACCACTAGTGGGAGTAGGAATAGGAGGATAGAACAGATGAATTTGTGGCTGAGGAGCTGGTGTAGGGGAGAAGGCTTCACATTTTTGGATCATTGGAATCTCTTCTGGAGTAGAAATGACAGGTATAAGAATGATTGATTGCTCCTAAATTAGATTGAGACATTTGCTAGAGCTGCTTGGGAGGATTTAAGCTAGTGGTGGGGTGGGACCCAGGGAGTTAATGAGAAAAGAGACCAGTCTGAGACTGGTGCAGTTGGGAAAAGGAGTGAGTCAAACAGTCAGGGCAGGCAGGGACAAGGCAGAGGACCAGGTAGGACTGTTAAATTAAACTGCATTTATTTCAATGCAGGAGACCTAACAGGGAAGACAGATGAACTCACCATGTTTGGGAGCATAGGACTGAGATATCAAAGCAATTACAGAAACGTGGCTCAGGGATGGACAGGACTGGCTCCTTAATTTTCCTGGATATAGATACTATAGGAAGGATAGAAAGTTGGGGGGGTCATGGAGGCAAGAGAGGAGGGAGAGTAGTGTTTTTAATGAGGGATAACATTACAGCTGTACTTCAGGATGGTATTCTTGGAAATATGTCGTGGGAAGTTATTTGGGTGGAACTGAGAAAAAAGAAAGGGGTGATCACTTTATTGGGATTGCACTATAGACCTCCAAATAGGCAGCAGGAAATTGAGAAACAAATTTGTACGGAGATCTCCATTATCTATAAGAATAATAGGGTGGTAATCGGAGGAGATTTTAGCTTTCCAAACACAGACTGGGAATGCCATAGCGTTAAGGGCTTGGATGAAGAGGAATTTGTTAAGTGTCCAAGAAAATTTTATGGTTCAGTATGTGAATGTATCTACTAGAGAAGGAGCAAAACTTGACCCACCCTTGGGAAATAAGGCAAGGCAGGTGACTGAGGTGTCAGTGGGGGAACACTAAGGCCAGTGATTATAATTCTATTCATTTCAAAATAGTGATAAAAAAGTTTAAAGTTCTAAATTGGAAGAAGGCCAATTTTGACGGTACCAGGCAAGAATTTTCAAAAGTTGATTGGGGGCAGATATTTGTAGGTAAAGAGAAGGCTGGAAAGTGGGAGGCCTTCGAAAATGAGCTAACAAGAGCCCAGAGACAGTATATTCCTGTTAGGGGGAAGGGCAAGGTTGGTAGGTGTACGGAATGCTGGATGACTAAAGAAATTGATGCTCTGGTCAAGAGAAATAAGAAAGCCTATGAGGAGAAAGTGAGGTCTGCAGATGCTGGAGATCAGAGATGGAAATGTGTTGCTGGAAAAGCGCAGCAGGTCAGGCAGCATCTATGGAACAGGAGAATCGACGTTTCGGGCATTAGCCCTTCTTCAGGGCTAATGCCCGAAACGTCGATTCTCCTGTTCCCTAGATGCTGCCTGACCTGCTGCGCTTTTCCAGAAGAAAGCCTATGTCAGGTATAGACAGCAGGGATCAAGTGAATCCTGAGAAGAGTATAAAGGCAGTAGGAGTATACTTAAGTGGGAAATCACGAAGGCAGAAGGGGGACATGCAATTGCTTTGGCAAATAGGGTTAAGGAAAATCCAAAGGGATTCTACAAATATATGGAGGTCATAAGGATAACTAGGGAGAGAATAGGCCCCCTTAAAGATCAGCAAGGCAGCATATGTGTGGAACAGTGTTTACTGTGGAGTAGATTATGGAAGCTAAGGAAATCAATTGCAACATCTTGAAAAATGTCCATATTACAGAGGAAAAGGTGCTGGACATCTTAAAATGCATGAAGGTGGATACATCCCTGGGACCTGATCAGGTGTACTCCAGAACTCTGTGGGAAGCTAGGGAGGTGATTACTGGGCCCCTTGCTGAGATATTTGAATCATTGATAGCCACAGGTGAGATGCCGGAAGATTGGATGTTGGCTAAATAATGGTGCCATTATTTAAGAAAGATTGTAAGGAAAAGCTAGAGAACTATAGCCCAGTGAGCCTTACATCAGCGATGGTAAGTTAATGGAGGAGATCCTGAGGGACAGGATTTCCATGTATTTGGAAAGGCAAGAACTGATTAAGGATAGTCAACATGGCTTGGTGCGTGGGAAATTGTTTTTCACTAACTTAATTGAGATTTTTGAAGAAGTAATGAAGAGAATTCATGAAGACAGAGCAGTGGTCAAATGGACTTCAGTAAGGCATTCGACAAGGTTCCCCATGCCAGACTGGTTAGCAAGGTTAGATCACATGGAATACAGGGAGAACTAGCCACTTGGATACAGAACTGGCTGGAACGTAGAAGACCAGAGGGTGATGGTGGAGGGTTGCTTTTCAGACTGGAGGCGTGTGACGAGAGGAGTGCCACAAGGATCGGTGCTGGGTCCTCTACTTTTTATCATTTATATAAATCATTTGGACTTGAACATAAGAGATATGGTTAGTAAGTTTGCAAATGATAGCAAAATTGGAAGTGTAGTGGACAGTGAAGGAGGGTACCTCAGAGTACATTGGGATCTTTATCAGGTGGGCCAATGGGTTGAGGAGTGGCTGATGGAGTTTAATTTAGATAAATGTGACATGCTGCATTTTGGAAAGGCAAATCAGAGCAGGACTTATACACTTAACGGTAAGGCCTTGGGAAGTGTTGCTGAACAAAGAGACCTTGGAGTGCAGGTTCATAGTTCCTTGAAAGTAGAGTCGCAGATAGATAGGATAGAGAAGAAGGCATTTGGTATGCTTTGGTTTATTGGTCAGTGCGCTGATTACAGGAGTTTGGAGGTCTTGTTGTGCCTCTACAGGAATCGGTTAGGCCACTTTTCGGATACTGTATGCAATTCTGGTCTCCTTCCTATCGGAAAGATGTTGTGAAACTTGAAAGGATGCAGAAATGATTTACATGGCTGTTGCCAGGATTGAAAGGTTTGATTTGTAAGGAGACACTGAATAGGCCGGGGTTGTTTCTCCTGGAGCATTGGAGGCTGAGGAGTGACCTAATAGCGGTTTATAAAAGCATGAGGAGCAAGGAAAGGGTTAATAGTCAAGTCTTTTCCCCAACGTAGAGGAGTCGAAAACTAGAGGGCATATGCATAAGGTGAAATGGGAAGAGGTTTAAAAGGGACCTAAAGGGCACTTTTCACACAGATCATGGTGCAAGATTGAGCTGCCAGAGGAAATATTGGGGGCTGGTATAATTACAGCATTTAGAGGGCATCGGGATGGGTACATGAATAGGAAGGATTTAAAGGGATATGGGTCAAATGCTGGCAAATGGGACTAGGCTAATTTAGGGTATCTGCTCGGCATGGATGAGTTGTACCCAAGGGTTTGCTTCCAGCTCTATTACTCCAAGTTAAGGAAAGCATCAACCTTAGGGAAAAAAATATATAATTACATGAAAATGAGAGGCAGGTCAGATTATTAAGAACGCAGAGAATGACATAAAGAGTATTCCAGCCAAATGAATTACTGCATTAGAGGAAGCTCGTTGGAAATGTAAAAATAGATAGCAAGAGTTTAAATTGGTTCTAAAACTGAAAAGAGTGAGTAAAGTAAGTGTTGATTGTCTAGAGGGGGAGCATGGGGAGTTAATAGTGTTAAATAAGTAGTGAAAACAATGAGTAAATACTTTGACTGTCTTCACCATAGAGGATACAAAACCATCACAGTAATAAATATGTATGTGGAAAAACTTGGTGAAGTTAAAATGAATGGGGAAGTGATATTGAGCAACCTGCAGGTCCTCAGGTTCGGATGGACTTCATCCTAGAATCTTGAAAGAGGTGGCTGATGAGGTGAGAGATGTGTTACTGTTCATTTTCCACAATTCATTCATAGATTACCGAAATACTCCACCAGGCTGGGAAGTAGCAAGTGGCACCATCTTTGCAAGACGGGAGGAAGGCAAAAAACAGGAAACCATCGGCTTGTTATCTCAATATCTGCAGTGACACTGGTCCTGGAACTGATCATTAGCAAGGTTGGAGCTGGGCACTTTGAAAAGTCTGCATGGTTTTGTGAAAGGTAAATGGTGTTTCAACAATTTATTGGATTTATTTGAAGGAGTAACTTGTACTGTGAATAAAAGAGACACTATTGATGTCAGGTACTTGGGTTTTCAGAAGGAATTTAACAAGGTGCACATGTTGGAACTCATGATGCAGGGTAACATACAAGCAGAATAGAAGTTTGGTTGGCTGACAGCAAACAGAAAATTACATGTAAATGGGTCTTCTTCAGATTGATGAGACATGACAAGTGATGTCCTGCACGGGTCTGTGTTGGAGCCTCAACGTTTAAAATTTATGTCAATGGCTTTGATGAGGGGAGGGAAGGCAGGTTGGTTAATAAGCTTTTGATAAAGTCCCACACAGGAGGTTAGTGAGTAAAATTAAGGCGCATGGTATTGGGGGCAAAGTACTAGATTGGATTGAAAATTGGTTGGCTGATAGGAAACAAAGGGTAGTGATAAACGGCTCCATTTCGGAATGGTAGGCAGTGACCAGTGGGGTACCGCAGGGATCCGTGCTGGGACTGCAGCTTTTTACAATATATGTTAATGATATAGAAGATATCATTAACATTAGCAAATTTGCTGATGATACTAAGCTGGGTGGCAGGGTGAAATGTGATGAGGATGTTAGGAGATTACAGGGTGACATGGACAAGTTAGGTGAGTGGGCAGATGCATGGCAGATGCAGTTTAATGTGGATAAATGTATGGTTATCCACTTTGGTGGCAAGAACAGGAAGGCAGATTACTACCTAAATGGAATCAATTTAGGTAAAGGGGCAGTATAGAGAGATCTGGGTGTTCTTGTACACCAGTCAAGGAAGGCAAGCATGCAGGTACAGCAGGTAGTGAAGAAGACTAATAGCATGCTGGCCTTCATAACAAGAGGAATTGAGTATAGAAGCAAAAAGATGCTTCTGCAGCTGTACAGGGCCCTGGTGAGACCACACTTGGAGTACTGCATGCAGTTCTGGTCTCCAAATTTGAGGAAAGA
The DNA here is from genome assembly GCF_037043375.1 of Chiloscyllium plagiosum. Taxonomy (NCBI): domain Eukaryota; kingdom Metazoa; phylum Chordata; class Chondrichthyes; order Orectolobiformes; family Hemiscylliidae; genus Chiloscyllium; species Chiloscyllium plagiosum. The sequence continues at coordinate 69,054,325 of NW_028270157.1, forward strand.
CATTCTGGCTATTGAGGGAGTGCAGCGTAGGTTCACGAGGTCAATTCCTGGAATGGCGGGATTACCTTACACTGAAAGACTGAAGCAACTGGGCTTGTATACCCTTGAGTTTAGAAGACTGAGAGGGGATCTGATTGAGACATATAAGATTATGAAAGGATTGGACACTCTGGCAGCAGGAAACATGTTTCTGCTGATGAGTGAGTGCCGAACCTGAGGACACAGCTTAAAAATACGGGGTAGACCATTTAGGACAGAGATGAGGAGAAACTTCTTCACCCAGAGAGTGGTGGCTGTGTGGAATGCTCTGCCCCAGAGGGCAGTGGTGGCCCAGTCTCTGGATTCATTTAAGAAAGAGTTGGATAGAGCTCTCAAAGATAGTGGAATCAAGGGTTATGGAGGTAAGGCAGGAACAGGATACTGATTAGGAATGATCAGCCATGATCATGTTGAATGGCGGTGCAGGCTCGAAGGGCAGAATGGCCTACTCCTGCACCTATTGTCTTTTGTCTATTGTCTAATGCCAGTGATGTTAAGGTAGAAGAGGGAGAATGTGAAGTCGTTCACTTTGGAAAGCAGAACTAAACAACACAGTATTTCTTAAATTGTGAACAATTGCTAAATTCTGAAGTTCAGAAATTGTCCAGCTCCAACCTTGCTAATGATCAGTTCCAGGACCAGTGTCACTGCAGATATTGAGATAACAAGACGATGGTTTCCTGTTTTTTGCCTTCCTCCCGTCTTGCAAAGATGGTGCCACTTGCTACTTCCCAGCCTGGTGGAGTATTTCGGTAATCTATGAATGAATTGTGGAAAATGAACAGTAACACATCTCTCACCTCATCAGCCACCTCTTTCAAGATTCTAGGATGAAGTCCATCTGAACCTGAAGACCCGCAGTGCCATCAGATTATTCAGTGCCACTTCCCCAATGGTTTTAACTTCACCAAGCTGTTCCACATGTATATTTATTACTGTGATGTTGGTATTCTGGTGTGTGTATTGTTGGTATCTTAAAATTAGAGCTCACCCATTTCACACAAGGGGAATTTGTTTTTAATCTCAGAGATTTGCATGCCTTTGGAATTCTATGTTTCAGTGTATGACAGTATAGGTGGAGGTCATTGAATATTGTTAACGCAGAGATAGAGTTATTTGGCCAGGCAAGGGATGTCTAAGCTGAACAGCCATAATGTGGAGGTGTTGGGCTTGGACTGGGGTGGTCAAGGTCTGTTTAAGCAGTGAATTCCGCATTCCTGTTGGTGAACAAGTTCAGAAGTCACACAAAACCAGGTTATAGTCCAACAGGTTTATTTGAAATCTCAAGCTTTTGGAGCACTGCTCCCTCGTCAGTGAAGTGAAAGAGCACTGCTCCAAAAGATGTGGTACCAAATAAACCTATGGGGCTATAATCTGGTGTCACGTAACTTCTGATCTTAAGCTGAACAGGAATGTGGGATTCAGTGCATAAACAGATCAGCCGTAATCCTATTGCATGATGGACCAGGTTTGAAGGCCTGAATGTCCTACATCTACCTTTAGTTTGTATGTTCATATATTTGTTAAACACTCCTTGCTGTCATTTGTCAGAAACTGAGCTGCTGCAGTGATCCAACATTGATTCTCCTGATCATTGGCAGCCTTTTGAGAGAGGTGGTTGGCAAGGCTATTTCCTATTAACAGTCAACTGGACAGTAGCTATTCACCTCACCAAAGATTAACTGTCCTCTTATATTAGTTTTAAATACTATCTGGATGGAAAAATCTGAAACCTCAGTTGCTTCTGTGGCAAAGACTGAACACTATGGGCATGCATGACCAGTGGTATGTAAATACTGCAGTGTAATTGAACCAGATTTGAAAGTCAGTCATGATTTCAAATCTGCATGCAAGGGACTGTATCCTGCTGAAACCAAATTAGTGGATCAACCCATATTAGATTAGATTATAGTGTGGAAACAGGCCCTTTGGCCCAACAAGTCCACACCGACCCGCCGAAGCGAAACCCACCCATACCCCTACATCTACCCCTTACCTAACACTACGGGCAATTTAGCATGGCCAATTCACCTGACCCTGCACATCTTTGGACTGCGGGAGGAAACCGGAGCACCCGGAGGAAACCCACGCAGACACGGGGAGAACGTGCAAACTCCACACAGTCAGTCGCCTGAGGCGGGAATTGAACCCGGGTCTCTGGCGCTCTGAGGCAGCAGTGCTAACCACTGTGCCACCGTGCCGCCCACATCTGGACTATCAAATATCAAGATCTCCATGAAGGAGAGATTTGGAAATTTGTGTAGGAGGGTAAGAAGAGTATAAGACCAAGGAGGTAATGCTGGAGTTGTACAGGGTGTTGGTTAGGCCACAGCTGAAGAACTATGGGCAGTTCTTGCCCCCTCACCACAGGAAGGATGTGATAACATTAGAGGGGGAATACAGAGGGGGTTCTTCAGGATGTTGCTGGAATGGAGAAATTGAGCTCTAACAAAAGACTAGACAGGCTTGGATTGTTTTCCTTAGAGCAGAAAAGCCTGAGATGTATAAGATTATGAGAGAGATGGACAGCGTGAAGAGAGAGCAGCTGTCCTGCTTGGTTGAGAGGACAAACATGTTAGGGCATAGTTTTAGGGTCAGAGGTAGGCAATTCAGAGGGAACTTGGGAAAAAAAAACCTTTTCCACTCAGAGGATGGTGGGAATCCAGGATGCATTGCCCAGGAAGGCAGAGAGGCTGGAAACCCTACAACCTTTAAAAAATATTTAGATGAGTACTTGAAATATCATGACATTCAAGTTAATGGAACAAGTGCAGAAACTGGAATTAGTGCACTTTAGTGGTCATTATGTCGGTGCAGACTCATAAGTGCAAATATGACAGAGGATTGGGATTTGCTGTGAGTTAAGAGATAGGGGGTAGAGTTTTGCTTTTCTTTCCTTTATTCATTTATGGATGAGGGCGTTGCTGGCTAGGCAGCATTTATTGCTCATCCCTAAAACCCCAAAGGGCAGTTAATAGTCAACCACATAGGGCATAGATTTAGGGTGAAAGGGGAAAAATATAAAACAGACCCAAGGGGCAACATTTTCACACAGAGGGTGGTATGTGTGTGGAATGAGCTGCCAGAGGATGTGGTGGAGGCTGGTACAATCACAACATTTAAAAGGCATCTGGATGGGTATATGAATAGGAAGGGTTTGGAGGGATATGGGCCGGGTGCTGGCAGGTGGGACTAGATTGGGTTTAGATATTTAGTCAGCATGGACAGTATGGACCAAAGGGTCTGTTTCCGTGCTGTTCATCTCTATGACTGTATGGCTTTATGACAGTTTCCTTCCCAAAAGGACAACAGTGAACCAGATGTTTTTTTTTTCTGACAAGCAACAATAGTCATCAGTGCAGATTTTTTTAACTTTGAATTCAAATTCCACCATCTGCCATGACAGGATTCGAACCTGGGGCAGAACATTACTTGAGTCTCTGGATTAGTAGTGCAACAAAATATAACTAGGCCAAGCCCTGTACTTGAAAGCCCTCAAGTCTATGTAGGATATAATGTGAGAGATTGGTCTGGAGTGGGCAGATGGGAATTGTCAAGTTCAGAGGGTAGTGAACAAGGCTTTCAGTGGAGCTGAGACAGAGGTGAAGTTGAGAGAGACATTGCGGAAGTGGGAATAGGCTACTCAAGAGCTGGCATAAATATGAAGCTCATCTCAGAATCAAATGTGACACCAAGGTCGTGATTAGACTGACTTCATCTCAAACTGTTCCCAGGAAGAGGGATGGAGTGGGCAGGTTTGTGCTAACCATTAACTGGAGGGAATTGTTGCAAATTCGGTACTGTATGCCAGATAAGCATCTGATAATTTAACAAAAGGGGAGGATCAAGAGAGGCAGTGGGGATCTAGAAGTGGGTCTCATCAAAGCACACATGAAAACTAATGCCGTGCTTTCAAACATGTCAGCAAGGGGCAATAGTTGGTGTGAAATCAAAAGGAGTAAAGGAGCAATCCTGAGAGATACCAGAGGGTTAATATTCAAGTTACATTGGCCGCACCATGCTCCTGTAGATGGACACAAGGAGGTCCAGGAGCAGATGGATTTGGACCAGCTCCCTCTAGGCCTAATCATTATACCTAAACAACTGTGGCTGTACTTACTGCTTTCATGCTGTAAACCTTCTTGTTAACCACTTTTAGAGCCTCTCTTGTAGATACTCTACAGTGGTGTGCACTTTGCCATTAATGGCTAAATAGGGCCAAGGCAAAGCAAGGAGGAAGAGGGATTGGTGGCAATGAACTACATGAAGTAATCCTTACCCTGCACCACGTATTGGATGATGTGACAGGAGTCTGATGATTTAAATGGTTGAAACCTCTGTAAACTGTAGTCGCACAAATGGCGGGTGTGTAATATTTTTTCAGCCGGAAAACTGCAGTGGGTCCAGGACCGTGATGTGAATGAGAGGACGAGGTGAAGAGTTAGAATGGCGGCCACCGATCCTCGGGGGCTTGTACACTCCACACTGAGTGGAGAGGATTCTCAAAGAACTCACACAGCCCACATTCAGTCCTCCTAATGTGGAAGAGGCTGCATTCTGAGCAGCGAATGCAATCAGCTAAATCAATACAAGGGCAAAACAATTGCTGCTTCCTTCTGGACTTGGTGCAAGGTTAAGGGTGCCAGGGTTTGGATGAGTTTCACTTTCAGGAGGCCAGGAGGCAGGCCTGAGGTGCAGTAGAATGGGAGAAGCTGACCATTGATCAAGCTTTCAGCAGCAGATGGGCTAGAACCGGAGCAGAGGCAGTCACTTAGATGTCTTGACACTGTCTTTTCAGATGGAACACGCAGCAGGTGGTCAGCTTGTTCACAGTTTCTTGAGCGTATTTGAGACTCCTTACCATCCCAGCTACCTTCCCCCCTCACCCCCAACCCCACACTCCTAATGATCTCTCAACCCCCTTTCCCCATCCTACACCCTGATGAAGGGCTTATGCCCGAAACGTTGATTCTCCTGCTCCTCGGTTGCTGCCCGGCTGGCTGTGCTTTTTCAACACCACACTTTTTGACTCTGATCTGCAGTCCTCACTTTCTCCATACCATAATGCCACACAAGATTAGCTAAGCTTGAATGTTGCTCATTGTCTAATATTGGCTCGGTTGGAAGGTGGATGAATCCTATCTGCTTGGACAGAACACCTGATGTCTTATGGCATTGCTTGGAAGGTATCTTTGCAATTGTCAGCTCCCATAGAAAGAGGCAGATCTGTGTTAAAAACCGAAACACAATTGGTGATATCTCCGAAAAGAGAGATTAAAGCATCAATGTCAGGACAAAAGCAGAATTTTTACAATACAATAATGGAGGAGCCATGAACAAAGTATCTAGATGACAGCCTGTCAACTTTTCATAAACATCCCTCTTGTGAAAAACGTCTATATCTGAGCATGAACTGGAAAGAGAAAATTCTGAGTTATACCAGCGTAAATCCATCAGAAAGCTCTCTGGACAAGTTTATAGGATATTGGGCTGAAATTCAGAAACACTGATTGAGTGATCATTCCCTGTTTCAATGAAAATACAGCAGCGAGTCACAGCACTACCCCAGTCCAACATGGTCTTCAACAAAAGCACAGAGAATTGGTCACTAATGGCTGAAACCTTTGAAATTTCCTCTCTGACAGTTTGGGTCAAAGGCTTTCTGGATGAACAGAGAGAGATGTGGAGGCTGGGATTCCTCATCAGGACAGCTACCCATTTTGTTCCTCCTTGGGGAAGGGAGGGAGGGATTGCTCCCAGTGGAGGTCTGCACTGGGAAACAGCAGCTGGCTCCATTGAGGGAGCACCAGGGCAATTGAAGAGTATGCAAGCCCATTTTTCACATCCCCAGTCCTCTCCCAGAGATGCATGATAAATTTCCTACTAAGTGCAGAGATCAGCAGCAGTTTGGAGGTGTCTTCTTGGTACGAGGGCAGAGAATACTCATTTGTCAACTCTCTGCACCAATCACCTCTCTTTCAAACTTACATAAAATTCAATCATATTATGATTGATGGTACATGGAGGTTTCTTTATCTGAGGTCAGTAATTACCGTTGTCATGTTATACAATAAAAGTTTAGTGTAATCTGCTCCCTGGTTAGTTCAAGAACATGCTGCTCTAACAAACTGCCTGGAAAGTATTTAATGAATTCCTCATCAAGCCTACCACTATTGCTAGTAAGATTTTTTCCAGTTCATATACAGATTAAAATCAGCCTTGATTATTGCTGTCTCTTTATCACAAACACCCAATATTTCGTCTTTGTCCAAAATTGTTTTTAACTGTCCATAGATCATTCACTCTAATGATTTCTTTCTCCAATTATTCCTTATCTCCATCAATACCAATTCTACATCCAGATGTCCTAAACCTGGGTTAGGAATTAATCAACCAAGAACAAATTTCATGTGCAAGTGTTCCGGGGGAACCACATTCATGGCTGCCCTGGAGAATCAGGTTCATCTATGACATGATACTTACTCATGTGGCCAGGTTGAATGCCAACATGGATTCAAGTTAAAGGGCTCGAAGATTGGAAAGCCTAAAATGTGATTATTTCAAACATTTGGGAAGCAGAAGGCATTCAATAATGTCTTTAGTCTTTCAAGAATCCCCTTGGTGATGAGTACAGAGCAGGCTTCTCATCCCTCACTGATATTCTGGCCACAATCTGGATGCTAATAACCCAGGCAAAGCTCTTTCCTCACCACCAACACCAATTGGCTCCACCAGTTACATACTCAAGTTGTGAATTCCTAGGAGGACAGCAATTCTCACCTAAAGCACACAATAGCTACAATCTCTTCTGTTAAGGATGTAATAAGAAAATGGAGACTTTGTATTTTTCAACAGAGATTTCTAACCCTTGCTTTTAAAGAAGAGTGAAAGAATGGATTTGAAATCTGTGATTATTCAATAAAGTACCTCAGAATTGTTCATTTGACTTAAAGCAGCAGGCTGGGGTAATGGACCATTGAACAAATCATGAGCGTGTTTCCTATAATATTGATATATGTGACCAAAGTGGCAAGCTACAAGACTAAGACGTGCAAAACATGACCAAAGGAAATAATGGTCGAGATAAGATAGCAAGAATTGTGGATCTGATAAGAGAGCGAGGTTTGAAAGTTAACTCATCTACGGATTCTGATCAAAAGCAGATACTGTAGAGAAAAACATGACAAGCATTCCTGAAGGATTCATAGAAAAATCAAATATTGTAACATCAGAGTAAACTGGAGAAAGGTCTTTCTGCCTGCCGAGGTCAAAGAACTGCATTAACCCTATGTATAAACTGCACTCAACAGTGATGAAAATGTGTTGCTGAAAAAGCGCAGTAGGTCAGGCAGCATCCAAGGAGCAGGAGAATTGATGTTTCGGGCATGAGCCCTTCTTCAGGAATGAGGAAAGTGTGCCAAGCAGGCTAAGATAAAAGCTAGGGAGGAGGGACTTGGGGGAGGGGCGTCGGAAATGCGATAGGTAGAAGGAGGTTAAGGTGAGAGTGATAGGCCGGAGTGGGTGTGGGGGTGGAGAGGTCAGGAAGAAGATTGCAGGTTAAGAAGGTGGTGCTGAGTTCGAGGGATTTGACTGAGACAAGGTGGGTGGAGGGGAAATAAGGAAACTGGAGAAATCTGAGTTCATCCCTTGTGGTTGGAGGGTTCCTAGGCGGAAGATGAGGCGTTCTTCCTCCAGCCGTCGTGTTGCTATGGTCTGGCGATGGAGGAGTCCAAGGACCTGCATGTCCTTGGTGGAGTGGGAGGGGGAGTTGAAGTGTTGAGCCACGGGGTGGTTGGGTTGGTTGGTGCGGGTATCCCAGAGGTGTTCTATGAAACCTTCCACAAGTAGGCGGCCTGTCTCCCCAATATAGAGGTGCTGAGTTCGAGGGTTGGGACTGAGACGCTGAGTTCGAGGGTTATATATATTGCTACTGGTGAAGGCTCTTGTATCTGTTAAGAAAATCACGTTACTTAAAGTAGAACATTCTGCATTGTCTTGCTTGATCCTTGAACTTTTATATTATGAGCAAAATCAATGACTCAGACAGGAGTTCAGCTCAGTTAAATAGCGCATTACACAGGTTAGATCAGGAGAGGGAGGAAGGGATGGATGGCAGTGAAGTGTGACGATACTATGGCTTTAAGAGATATATTTTGTCCTTTTTTGTTGAAGAAAGGTTGAGACAGAAATGTTGAGCTGTCTATTTGAAGCCAATAAAGTAAACAGCTTGTGAGGCCTTTCGGGTTTTTTTGAAAGTTGGAGCAATAGAAGCAGCCTGAATGGGTGCAGTCAGGCTCTGACAGAGCCTGGGTTTTAGTTTAACTTTCAGCAATTGTTGGGGTTTGGAGGTTGGCTGTGGAAGCTGTTAAATCCCTCTCAGTAACAGCTAAAAGCTTGGGTTCTGCCAGAATCGCATGTGAGACTATCTGTTTTACTGAATTTGCCTTTGCCAAGAGTGTGTTCATGGGATATTACTATATTGGAACAGTTGTTGTTAGTAGTTTAATAATTTATTGTTCTATTAAGTTTTCCAATAGAGTTAAAGTTATACCAATTCCTCTTTTATTTATATTGTAACTGCATAGGGTAAGGATAAAGTGTATTTTGCTTAAAGTTTAATGGTGTAACCAGTTGAATCACACCTGGAATGTAGTACCTTTAAATAAGATTAAAATGTTAGGGTCTCCTTGATACATCTGAAGGGAGTTAGATCTGCTCCATAATAGGCACAAAGAGGTAAGTAAGGAGCAGAAGTAGGGGATAGGGAACAGAATTGAAAGGTAGGGGACAAGGAAGTCAACAGTACTTGGATGAAAGAAGGGAGTGGTGATTGGGTGAAGGAGCTTGGGGAAGAGACTAGATGAAGGAGCTGACAGGCATGTTTTGATGAAGAATCTAGGAACAGTGATTGGATGGAGGATCTAACAGTAATTGGATGAAAATTTCATGAAAAGCGAGTGGATGAAAGAGATTGCACCAGTGATTATATGAAGGATCCTGGAGGAGTGATCTGGTGAAGGAGCTGGGGCCAGGGATTGAAATTGATGGAGACAATCAGGTCACTTATTTTTGTATTTTCTAGTGGATTGTCCCTCAACTGCAAAATATGCAAAGTCCCAACATTTGCTGGAATTCTTAAGTAATCTTCAACTTTTGTAATTAAGCTAGTTCTGGAACTGCAGTTTTATCTCTTTATCTTTATCCGCATTTATATTTTCCTCTCTCAAACATGAGCCAGTGAGTGGTGGATATATTGTACTTATTATTTAAAGTATAAATGCCAGGCAACCACTTAGAGTCACTAAGCTTTTGCTTTTGCTGGTTAAGCTTTTGCTGCATACATTGGAAAAACAGGAAAGCAAGAGTGCAGGGATACGGTGAGAAGAAGTAATTAGTGTGAGAGGACGGTTTTATAGAATATAAAATTAGGGACAGACCAAATGGGCTGAATGGCCCAATTTTGAGCTCTACTTTCTAAGTAACTCTCATATTGCTACTTAACTGCCCAGTCTGTGAATTTTCTAATGCCTTCTTTTATTATTTCCTCAATGTTTCATAGAGACCACTCAGATTGAAATATATTGGCAAAGAGAAAATATTTCATATGAGGCAAGATATTCCAACCGTGATACTAAAGAGAGCTAGGACTAGAAATGTATTTTAGCAAAAATAATAACTTGTCAGGATTGTGTATGTGTCTGAAAGGATCTGAATAGGTTAATAATTGATTGTAATAAGCAAGATGATAATTATGATGAGGTGAGGTTTTCTTATCCTCAGCAATGAATAGTTATCAGTTTCCCTTGAGGTCTCCTGTGTAGACAGAATGTTTGTCTCATGTGGACTGGTGCTGCTAAATCTAACCTTCAGATCTCACATTGATCACCATGTTGTGTGTGCTGTCCATATCTTCTAAATGTATTGGTGCTCTTTCGGACCTTAAATGTTCTCGAGGTGTGAGGGAAGCCATTTTAACAAGAACAGTTTTGCAGGGTATATGAGGTGAGTTAATTGTATATTTGCAGTTATTTACACATTATAAGCATGTCTGCTACGAAAACCTAGCATTATTTTGGTCTCCCACAGGATCCTAGTTTACTCTCCCACCAAGTCTCCATGGTTTTGTTGGCAGCGGTGGTGTTTATTGCATTCAATCAAGTTCCCATAATTCCCAGGTCCTTTCAGGCAACAGAAAACACTGGAAACATCTTAAGTGAGCTGATCGACAGGGTTATCCACTTACGATTGAACTGCTATATCAATATAATCATCCTCTGGCAATCGGTATAGAATTCCTTTAGATTTTACCCGATCTGTTAGACTTCAAAGAGATTGCCTCTGGGCAGCTATAGCTCCAATTACTAATGAGAATCCTAAGTCTTGAAACAATCTTTGAGGATGCAGCTAAAACAGTTCCCAGACTTGGAAAACTGACAAACCTTGCCTTCTGGATACACTGACATTTCTCTCCCAGAGATCACAGCTATGAGTGCAGACTTTTTAACAAATCTCAATGAGATGAAAAGATGATGGTATACATCTATGACTTACAATACCGTACATAGTATATTGGGTATGCACTTTCAAAATCTCACTGTTTATACTGCACAAAATTGATACAAATTGTCAAGAATAGGAAAATTGCAGCCTCCCTTAGTTGAACAGCATTCCACATTCCAGTTCCTGCACAAGGCCAGCTAATAATATGGCTGTAACAATGTGGCTCTGATGTAAGTAGGACCAGGAATCCGCTGTACATAGCGCGATATTGATAAGTATTCTTTACATAGTGTTACACTCCAGCAGGTACACAAGTGAATTTAGCGATACTCTCTGAAGATATCCTGAAAATACCGAAAATCCACTCCAGGGGAAGATCAGTAAATAATAACTGAAAGGGCTGCACCATTCTAATTACTGATGCACTGCTTGTAGAATCCTATAACTGCCATATACATTCCCAGCGAGCCCCCAACAGGGCGAGCTGTAAATATTGGTTCATACACACCAAACTCCTTCAAGATACTGACCCAATCCCAGAGACTATCTCTAAATACAGACAGCTTCCCTAGTGACTCTATATAAATACTGACAAACTCTCCAGGAAATCCCAGTAAATACAGACACACTCCCCTCGGACCCCCCTGGAAATACTGACACACTCCCCCCGGGGACCCCCTGTAAATTCTGACAAACTCCCCCTGGGGACCCCCCGCAATTGCTGACAAACAACCCGGGGATCCCCATGTAAACACACTCCTCCCAGGGTAACCTTGAAAGTACTGGTGAACCCAGCCCCCCTCCCTCCCCACCCCACCCCCACACCACCACCACTCTGTAAATACTGAAAAGCTCACCATGACCCTCTGTGGAAATGCTGACACACTCCCCCTCAAGTGGACTCTCTCTAAGTACTGATATACTCTGTAGGGGCTCTGTGGAAATACTGATAGATACTCCCCATAAACTCCCTGTAAATGCGTACAGATCCCTCAGTATCTCAGTACATATTTAGATTGTGAATTACCTGACCTTAGATGTAGTTGAATTGAATGCCATGGATGGTCCATTTTAGCTGGTGGCTTTCATTTATGTCAAGTCTGCTGCTGGTGAAATATCAAGGAATACAAAAATCTGCCCTTACCTGGGGCTTCAATTGATTAAACTGAGCAGGCAGTAAATCTGGGGCAGCACGGTGGCTCAGTGGTTAGCACTGCTGCCTCACAGTGCTAGGGACCTGGGTTCAATTCCAGCCTCGGGAAACTGTCTGTGTTGAGTTTATACATTCTCCCCGTGTCTGCGTGAGTTTCCTCCCACAGTCCAAAAATGTGCAAGTTAGGTGAATTGATCATGCTAAATTGCCCATTGTTTTAGGTGCAGGGGAAAATGTAGGGGAATGGATCTGGGTGGGTGCGCTTCGGTGGGTCACTGTGGACTTGTTGGGCCGAAGGGCCTGTTTCCACACTGTAAGTAATCTAAAAGAAAAATAACCTGGGCTGACACTCCCAGCATGTTACTGAGGGAATTCTGGATGTGCTGCCTCTAAGACTGCTATGAAGGTGAGTTCACAATGTCATAATATATCCCCTGGTCTATTATAACGGGGAAAATAATCCTCATTGCATCCTCTACAATAGTGGACCTTTAACTAACTTCTGAAGTCATTTGTGTTGTTGCTGACCGAGCAAATCTTTCTTTGTACAAACTAATAACTGCATACTCTAAATTCCAACAGTGACTACAGTTTGTTCCTCAGCTATGTAATCATTTGGGGTGCTCTAAGGTTGTGAAAATACTCTCCAGAAAATGAGATTGTTCATAATTTATTAAGATAAGATTGATTTACCTTTTCCGATTCCTCCTTCGGTTCCAACAACTCACTGTTCAATGAACTGGTATCACTTAATAATGCATTAGAATGCAAGTTAATAGTTCCATGACTCACTGTGGCTCTAAATATTTAAAAAATACAAACTGCTTTCTTGTTGTCTTAATGTCTTTCTATGTGGTGACTCAGGAAGCATGCTTCTCTGTAACTAGAGGCTATTTCTGCCTTTCATGGTAAAGTATCAGGAAATTAAGTTACAAGGACTAAATGCATCAAAACCCACTTAAATTTATCAGTTTAGTGTGAGATTGTTTTCATTGTTGCTTTTGGGGATTAAATTCCAAAACTTAGGATGACGTGTGTCATACCCAGTTCAGGCATGAAAGTCTTATTTATTTGAAACCTGTGTGTTTTAATAGATACTGGTTGTTACGATGTCTGTCAAGTGCTCATGTGACCTTTATAAAGTTAATATAAAAGGACAATCTTCCATAAAGTTCCAGATTCAATCTTATTCTGGGTGGAGGAATAGGGGGGAGAGTATCTCCTCTTAAATGAATAGGCAATGACAGTGTAATGTTTGGAACAAGGTCAACGAGGTGACCTCAGATAATATGAGTTCCCTGATTGGGGCTGTTAACCAGAGAGCCCTGGCAGACAGGTATAAACAGGAGTGACAGACGTTCTGTTCACTCTGAGAGCTGGTTCTGAGGGAGTTGGGTCAGTGTCAAGGACTCCACACATGTAAATGAAGGGTGACTTGATGATATGATGCTGGCCTGTGTGGAGTTATTTCAGATAGTACTCTTCTTCAGAACTGGCACCTGCCATGGTTCAAAGCTCACTCTAAAATGCACAGTTCGTGGACACCTACAATTTAGGTCTTCAAGTTTGCAATGTCTCAGAGAAAAGCTGGCAAAACTAATTATCTCCAAATGTGAAAGACCACCATCTACATCCCAACTATATTGATGGTTGTCAATAATGTGTCACCAGTTCCCTGATTTTGAAATCTTTTTATCTAAACAGAGGTATGAGACAGTCTATAGAATAACATTGGTAATACAGCAACTGCAGACATAGCCTTTGTCTTCCAAGAACCAAGGGTTTGTGAAAACCCTCCCAGCCTGATTTCAAAAACTGGATCGACCTCCTGATACAAGAGCCACAATTGCCGAACTGTATGATCTGCTGAACAGTCTTCACCTCAATGGAGTATTAATCCAGATACCTAACCCTGGCTATCTGAGCTCATCTGAAATATATAGGTGAAGAGTGGAAAGTAACTTCAATAGAGATTGTAATGAGGTCAGCCAGATAGGTCTCATAGAATATGAGTTCTCTGACTGGGTCTGTTAAACTGGTGCAATCAGGGACAGATATAACAGGAGCTGGGAGCTGGATCAGTATCAAGGACTTTCCACATGTAAATAAAGGATAACTTGGTGACAGGATACCGACCTCTGTAGAGTTAGTTAATTTCTTTCTTCATTTTCAAAGACATGTGAACTACTATTTGGCTGAACACTTGTAGAAATGTATTATCTTCTATAATTGTGCCTTTCTTGAATGTGTGGTGCACGACTGACATAGTGAGCAATCTTTCAAATAAATGATCTTATTCCAAGTCCACAAAGATCTGCTGCTGGTAATATTACATTAATCACACATTCATAAAGGTTTAGAAACACATATCTCTGTCTTTTCAACAATAAACCACAATGATTACAATCAGTCAAGAAGGGAATCCCCTATGTGTAACATCAGTGAAAATTTAATTAAGTGGGACATATATATTTTCTTCTATCTTTATTTAATTATTATTCCTTACCACTTTTGAAGTGTAGAATCCCTACAGTGTGGGGGCAGGCCATTCAGCCCATTGAGTCCACACCACCACCTCCAAAGAGCATCTGACCCAAACACAACTTCCACCCAATCCCTGCATTCTTCATGGCTAACCCACCTAGCCTGCATATCCCTGGGCAATTTAGAATGGCCAATTCACCTAACCTGTACATCTTTGGACTGTGGGAGGAAACCAGACACAGGGGGTACATGCAAAGTCTACATAGACCAAGGCTGGAATCAAACCCAGGTCCCTGCGCTGTGAATGCACATTGCTAACCACTGAGCCAAGTACCGTGTGGTGTAATGCGATAGTAGTTGGAACCTAGATACTTGAAATAAAAAGACAAAGTGTTTGAGAAACTCAGTAGGTCTGGCAGCATCTGTGGAGACAAAAGCAGAGTTAAAGCTTCAAATCCAATTTGATTCCTCATCAGAATTAGATACTTGTTCATTCGATGTAATAAGTAGGGTTTGGCTTATAAGTTGATGACTGATGTTTGTCAAAGGCATGGTGAGCATGGGTATTTCTGGAATGTAAGCATGTGTGGAACTTACTATGAGATCTTGGAATGTGTGCTATGTCAGATGGTCCTCTAAAATGGAAGTCTTTTTATTCATAAAATTATAGAATCCCTTCAGTGTGGAAGCAGGTCCTTTGGCACAAGTCCACACCCACCGAGGAGTAACCCACCCAGACCCTTTCCCCTACATTTAGCCCTGAATAATGCACCTAACCTACAAATCCCTGAACACGATGGGCAATTTAGAATGGCCAATCCACCTAACCTGCACATCTTTGGATTGTAGGAGGAAACCCACGTAGATATAGGAAGAACGTGCAAACTCCACACAAACAGTCACGCAAGGTTGGAATCGAACCTGGGTCCCTGGCACTGTGAAGCAGCAATACTAACCACTGAGCCACCATCATCTTCTTCCTGAACTTGCTCTGTCTCTCTGTCTGTTTGCCACTACCTGTTCCTCTTTGTCTCTAAGGTAGTGACAATGAGAATGTTTATCCTCAGTAACTATCAACACAGCTTTACGAATAATCATTTAATGCAAAAAGGGCTTTGTTTATGTTCACAATTCAAATTATTTGTTTTGAACTCCAATTAAAATGAAGCAACATACTTTGTTTTCTCTTTCACCTATCAGCTTAACTCAAGTTCTAAAATTTAGAGTACATTTCTAATTTTAAATGAAGGAAAACTGCAACTCATACAATCAGTGCAGATTGTCTTGTTTTCCCTATCCCTGGCTTAGTTTTCCTTTTTATTACAAGCTAAATTGACAATCTATGACTTTTTCTCAGTGGAAGTCAATACGAAAGAAAATCAGAGTTGTTGTAAAGTGACAACCAATTTGTTGTGATTCGTTTTCACATAATGATAAATGTGAAAATTCATGTCTCCATTTTTAGACCATTATAAACACAGGCACAGACTCCAGCTTTTTTTTTAAACAAAAGAAAGACTTAAACAGATCTGAGCTGAATAAACCTTTTGAAATTTGTCATCTAGTTTTTATTTCCAAGAAACATTTACAGACAATCAAATTGGTTTGGCTTTCAACTGAAGAAAATATATACTATTATTTGGCAGACACAATAGCTAAACCTGGGAAATTGTGCAAACAGTCAGTGGTCTGATTGTAAAATTGGTGGGTTAGATTCAGTGTGTACAGTAACTGTCTCACCGTAGGCCCCAGAAACACACAATTGAATATTTTTAGTATTTTTTTGTGGGCCGTGGGTGTCACTGACTGGACAAGCATTTATTCCCCATCCATAATTGCCCTTGTTCTCAGTGGCTCTCCAGGGCCATTTTAGAGGGCTGTTAAGATTCATCCATATTGCTGTGGGTCTGGAATCACGTGTAGGTCAAACCAGGTAAGGATGGCAGATTTCCTTCCCTAAAGGGCATTAGTGAATCAGATGGGTTTGACAACAATCAATGCTAGATTCATGGCACCATTCATAAGACTAGAATAGAATCATAGAATGCCGAGAGTGAAGAGAGAGAGAAGCCATTCAGCCTGTCAAGTCTGCACTGATTCTCAAAGAGTGTCCCACCACCCCCCACCTGATCTGCATAACTTCACATTTCCCATGGCTAATCCATGTAACCTGCACATCCCTACACTATGGGGCAATTAACCACAGCCAATCCACCTAACCTGCACATCTTTGGACTGTGGGAGGAAACTGGAGTACCCGGAGAAAGCCCACACAGACCCAGGGAGAGTGGTGCTGTTAGACAGCAGTGCTAACCACTGAGCCATCCACGACTATTGTGTGACATTCTAGATTTATGAATTGAATTTAAATTCCACTATCTGCCATGATAGGAAGTAAACACATGCCCACAGTCAGTGGTTCCTAATTACTAGTTAAGGGACATAACCAATCGGTCACCACCTCCCAGATCACACCATAGCCAGCCAATGAACATCTTGGTGAGGGGGTGAAGAGGGACCTATCTAATATTGTGGCCAATCCCAATGCCAGCTGATGCATAGGCTGGTGCTGGCAGCTTTTTAAAAGGCCTTTGAGTCCAAGCATGAACAGAACAGAGGGCACTCCCTTTAAAGCGAATCCCTTCATCCTAAAGATGACTAGTGCTCACTGTAGGAACCACAGAGATGGACTATGTCTCAGTCCCACCTCCCACGATCCCTGCAGCTCCAGTAACCATGATGATAGAAGGTTTGAGGCCTGAAGGCCTCATATAGCCAGAGAACAACTGCCATGATTAATCAAAGCCAAGGATCAGGGTTCATGATTGGAACAAGGTTGGCCAAGGGGACCTCATAGAGTATGAGTTCCCTGATTGGACCAGGTTAACAGCCCCAATCAGGGAGCCCTGGCTGTCAGATATAAACAGGAGTGCCAGGGTTTCTACTCACTCTGAGAGCTGGCTCTGAGCTAGCTGGGTTAGTGTCACATACTGTGCATGTGTAAATAAAGGGTGACTTGGTGATGGAATACTGACCTCTATAGAGTTATTTCAGGGAGATATCCCAATCAGCAACTTGCCTCCCCTCAGCTACAAGCCCAGTGCTTACACCTCACAGTGGGAGCACATTCAGAAGAGTGCCTCTTTGTGCAGGGCTCCTATGAATCTTGAGACTCATACTAAAGTACAAAAATAGGATCTAGAATACACCATTCAGCCCCTTGAACCTGTCCCACCATTCAATTGGACCATGGCTGATCTGATTGTAACCTTACATTCATGTTACTGTCTATCCGGGATAACCTTCCACTCCCTTGCTTACCAAGCACCGAACAATACTCACCACACATTATAATTTGAACCGGTGGTTCCATGAAATGTATTTCATTGTTACAGATGCATTGTTATTTATGCACTTTTCCCTGTCTTGTCCAATGTTATCTATACCATTGCTTCCTCAATGGGCTCCCATTGTAGGGGCCGGCTGACATGAGTCACTTCTCAACTGTACCAGTGTGCACAATGTGTTTAGCACGATGTGTAAGAGTGCAACAAGAAGGAGATTACATCACGACAATGAGGTTGCAAGTTATAGTTATACCTGCATGCAAGACATGGGAGAGAATGAGACTTTTCTGAGGCTTCTTTCAACAGCCCTCATTGCCTCTTGTTTCTGGCTCCAAGGGGTTTATCATTGTTCTCAGGACCCTCCCTCATGCTCACTCTCATCAAGTGAAGAAATGGATTAATTATCATCGGGGAAAATGGTGGTGCAGAGAGAATATCACTAGCCCAGAAGCCTTGGTTAATGCATTGGTGGTTAAAGTTCAAATCCCACCCCACTGTTGCAATTAAATGCAATGAATAAATCTTGCACTGAATGCGAGATTCAGTGATGGCAGCCATATACCCATCAATTGTTGTAAAAGCCTAACTGCACATTAATGGGAAGGGAAGCTATTGTCTTCATCCAGCTTGGTCCACATGTGACTCCAGGCCTACAGTATTGTCGCTGAACCTTCACTATCTCCTGAAACATCTCAACAAGCCTTTCAATGCAAAAGCTATAAGGGTTTGGACAACAAGGAAAGATGTTGTGAAATTTCTAAGGGTGCAGAAAAGATTTACAGGAATTTCCCAGGGTTGGAGGATTTGAGCAATAGGGAGAGGCTGAATAGGCTGGGGCTACTTTCTCTGGAGCATCAGAGGCTAAGGGGTGACCTTATAGAGGTTTGTAAATCATGAGGGGCACAGTTACGATTTTTAAAATAAAAAAAATCATTCCGAGGATGTGGGCGTCACTGCCTAGGCCAGCATTTATTGCCCACCCTTAATTACCCCAGAAGGCAGTTAAGAGTCAATCACATTGCTGCGGGTCTGGAGTCACATGTCGGCCAGACCAGGTAAGGACAGCAGTCTCCTTCTCTAAAGGACCTTAGTGAACCAGATGGGTTTTTCGTTTTCTGACAATCAGCCATGGTTTTATGGTCACCATTTGAGTCTTAATATCAGATCTTTATTGAATTCAAATTCCACCATCTGCCATGGTGGTGAGAGGGGAGGATTTAAAAGGGACCTAAGGGGCAACCTTTTCACGCAGAGGGTGGTGTGTGTATGGAATGAGCTGCCAGAGGAAGTGGTGGAGGCTGGTACAACTACAACATTTAAAAGGCATCTGGATGGGAAGGATTTAGAGGGATATGGGCCGGGTGCTGGCAAATAGGACTAGATTAATTTCAGATATCTGATTGGCATTGAGAAATGTACTGAACGGTCTGTTTCCGTGCTGTACTTGTCTATGACTCTATAAGTACATCTCCTTGTGTGTGGTGCCCATTTCCCATCATAGAAAAGTGGAAAAAGAACATTTTTTTATGGCATTGAGGAGAGATGAAGAGAATGGGATGACTCTAATGAATAGATCTTTCAAAGCATCGCACAATGGGACAAATGGAATTTTATTCTGCACTGCACAACTTTGTTAAGCTACTGTGTCCTTGAGTTTCAAAACTGAATGTGAGAGGCAACCTAAACTCTCTGTTGACTAAACGTAAGCTGTGTACTTTGATGGAACTGAAACAAATTAAGGGATTGACTTCAGAGGATTCCTGACGTGAATACAGGCTCTGTAACAGGTTTCTGTCAAGATACCACTGTCTAAAAAGATCTCCAGGTGAGGACATAACCACTGAGCAATGAACACTGTGGAAAGCCCATGTCTCTCAAGATGTATTCCATTCGCCTTGTATTCAGGTTATATTGAATACATTAATCTATATTATCCTTGAAACATCATTTGAAGTGGTATCCCTGGTGAAGTCAATTGAATGATGAAACCAACAGAGTACAACACTGCAGGCAAAAATAAGAGGCTAACCTTTTTGAAAAACAAAATAGGTTCCTTTAGAGAACATACAGTACAGAAACATGTCAAAAGCAGATCCAATGCAACGGAGAAAACATTCTGAAGAGGATATCAAAATTGGAACAGAAGCATGCCACGAAACCCACGTTTCCTAATGTAGTGGTGGCTCCTCAGCCTCAACGCTGCCAATTCCCATCAATCTTGATTCCCTTAGAGTCAGAAAATCAATCAGTCTTAGCCTTGAATATAGGGAGGAAGGGTAAGGACAAAATGGGCAGGAGAAAGAGAGGGAGGCAGAACGAGGAAAGGGAGGGAATTAAGAAATATAGAAAGGGGGTAAAAAAGAAGGAAGGGAGGGAGACAAGAAGGTGTCTTGTTATGTTTCAGAGCCAGTACAGAGCATGACTGCATCATAACATGGACCTGAGAGTATAAAGGCATCAGACTTCATCTTAACCTGGGTCACTCAAAACATGACATGCTGGAGGAAGAATGCTACAGTTTGTAACCGAATAGCTTGATGTTAGCCGAGACACTGGAGTGCCTGGGATTGTAATCATTGTATACACCAGGAGCTGGAGTCAATGCCTGTTAAATATTTCAATACCACTTTGCCCACATCCCAATCCTATGCTATGCTTCAGATGAAAGCACCTGGTGGAAGCCTACGCCAATTCAGAGGAAGTAAGAGGGGACAAACCATGGGAGAGAGAGATGTAAGTAGGAAGGAATGGAAGGGTGGAAGGATTGAGAGATTTTATTGCACCTTTTACATCAAGATTTCATAAACTGCTTCATTGAATGACTCATGGATAAAATTTGGATAGTATCAATGTGTGCTGCAGGCACAGTGGCACAGTGGTTAGCACTGCTGCCTCACAGCGCCTGAGACCTGGGTTCAATTCCTGCCTCCGGCGACTGGGGAAATGCTGGATTGTCAGATGTGTTTTGTTTTAGTAGAATAATTAAACTGTAGCTGCATCTGTCTGATCAGGTACATATGAAAGATCCAATTAGCTTACCTGAAGCAGAAAGAGGCGTTCTGCTTTACTGGCCAGTGTTCATCCTTCTAACTAACATCATCAATATAAGTCAATTAGTTTCAATACCAGCCTCAGACGATTGACTGTGTGGAGTTTGCACATTCTCCCCGTGTCTGCGTGGGTTTCCTCCGGGTGCTCCGGTTTCCTCCCACAGTCCAAAGATGTGCAGGTCAGGTGAATTGGCCATGCTAAATTGTCCGTAGTGTTGGTAAGGGGTAAATGTAGGGGTATGGGTGGGCTGCGCTTCGGCGGGGCGGTGTGGACTTGTTGGGCCGAAGGGCCTGTTTCCACACTGTAAAGTAATCTAATCTAATCAAACATAGCAGCCATTTTGTGACAACCTCTAATTGGCTAAGAAACTAATTGACTTATATTGATGATGTTAGTTAGAAGGATGAACACTGGCCAGTAAAGCAGAACGCCTCTTTCTGCTTCAGGTAAGCTAATTGGATCTTTCATATGTACCTGATCAGACAGATGCAGCTTAATTATTCTACTAAAACAAAACACATCTGACAATCCAGCATTTCCCCAGTGCTGCTGACCAATAATTTTCATCTGGATCAAAACTGAAAAGCATCTTGTTTACAGATTCAGGTGTAAATGAAGAGCATCTAATGCCCTGTTCAGTCATAGAAGCATAAGAACATAAGAAATAGGAGTTGGAATAGGCCATTCAGTCCCTCAAGCCTGCTCCACCATTCAACAAGACCATGCCTGATCTGTCCAGGCCCCATATCCTCTTTCCCACCTGATCCTCATAGACATCAAGTCCCAGATATTAAAATTACGAACACCAAGAGAAAAAAGCATTGAGAGTTTTGAATGACCTTACATTGATCCCAATTGAGTTCATACAAACACAAACTTATTAGTTGACTAAGATGTTTGATTTTACCTGCAGCTAGTTGTGAAGAGGTAAAATGTCAATTCTTTGTGTTTTGCTAAAAGCTTTGAATACCAGTCCATTTTATGGCGTCTGCTAGTGGCTATCTGTTGCGTGGGGAATGCAGTATTTGATTTTCCAGTCTTTCTCCCTAAATTAGATTTTGTTTTATGATCCTAACTTGAGCAAGTCAGCTGCTTGTATTTTAGCTTGCATTGTTGTACATTTTTGAGCTCAGAGGTTTGCAAAGATGGCACTCGTTTCTATGAGTGTGTATGGATTTTATTCATTCCTTTTTTAAACTTATATGTCTGGCAAGGCCTACATTTGTTGCCAAGTGTGGACTGAGTATGTTGCTAGACAATGTGATAAATTACTCCATTTTAAAATGCTTTTTAGCCACCTTTCAGAGATGGCACAGACACAAGAGGCTATGGTCTTTGGGCGGATATCTAGTGAGTGGTGAGTTGTTTCAGAAATGGCACGCGATAGGGTGGGGTTAGACTTGGACATGAGGGATACTGTAGCAGTACGGTACATCGTCAAAGAGGCATGTTTGATAAGATATGGCACTGAAACCCTCACAGCAAAAAACACACCTCCAAAAAACTTGATGTAACTCACAGTCAATAAATAAATGTAAGACCATGTCTTAGTGACATTGACTGTCACAGATCTGCTTTTCAGGCTTCAGAGTCTGTTTTTAGTCTCTTTCTCTCATAACAGTCAGGCTCCCATGTGGAAAATTAGTTCACGAGACATCCCACAGTCCAGTAAACTTGAGCAAAGCAAATTGCTTTCCACCAGGCCTGCTCCCAAAGTTTTAAAGCAGAATGGATGTAATTTCTTAAACTCAAGTTGAGGCAATTTATTTACATCCCGCCATGATTGAATAGTCTACGCAAGTCTCAGTACAGTTTATGAATTCCGATAAGTTCTTTACTCCTGAAGCGTGAAAGGTGAAGTTGCCATAGTCTGACCAGACCAGAGGGCTGGTCTCTCATAGAACATAGAACATAGAACAATACAGCACAGAACAGGCCCTTCGGCCCACGATGTTGTGCTGAACATTTGTCCTAGCTTAAGCACCCATCCATGTACCTATCCAATTGCCGCTTAAAGGTCGCCAATGATTCTGACTCTGCCACTCCCACAGGCAGCGCATTCCATGCCCCCACCACTCTCTGGGTAAAGAACCTACCCCTGACATCTCCCCTATACCTTCCACCCTTCACCTTAAATTTATGTCCCCTTGTAACACTCTGTTGCACCCGGGGAAAATGTTTCTGACTGTCTACTCTATCTATTCCTCTGATCATCTTATACACCTCTATCAAGTCACCCCTCATCCTTCACCATTCCAATGAGAAAAGGCCGAGCACTCTCAACCTATCCTCGTACGACCTATTCTCCATTCCAGGCAACATCCTGGTAAATCTTCTGCACCCTCTCCAAAGCTTTCACATCTTTCCTAAAGTGAGGCGACCAGAACTGCACACAGTACTTCAAATGTGGCCTAACCAAGGTCCTGTACAGCTGCAACATCACTTCACGAGTCTTGAATTCAATCCCTCTGCTAATGAACGCTAATACACCATAGGCCTTCTTACAAGCTCTATCCACCTGAGTGGCAACTTTCAAAGATCTATGAACATAGACCCCAAGATCCCTCTGCCCCTCCACCTTACTAAGAACCCTACCATTAACCCTGTATTCCGCATTCTTATTTGTCCTTCCAAAATGGACAACCTCACACTTGACAGGGTTGAACTCCATCTGCCACTCCTCAGCCCAGCTCTGCATCATATCTAAGTCCCTTTGCAGCCGACAACAGCCCTCCTCACTATCCACAACTCCACCAATCTTCGTATCATCTGCAAATTTACTGACCCACCCTTCGACTCCCTCTTCCAAGTCATTAATAAAAATTACAAACAGCAGAGGACCCAGAACTGATCCCTGTGGAACTCCACTTGTAACTGGGCTCCAGGCTGAATATTTACTATCTACAACCACTCTCTGACTTCGACCGGTTAGCCAGTTTTCTATCCAATTGGCCAAATTTCCCTCTATCCCATGCCTCCTGACTTTCCACATAAGCCTACCATGGGGAACCTTATCAAATGCCTTACTAAAATCCATGTACACTACATCCACTGCTCTACCCTCATCCACATGCTTGGTCACCTCCTCAAAGAATTCAATAAGACTTGTAAGGCAAGACATACCCTTCACAAATCCGTGCTGGCTGTCCCTAATCAAGCAGTGTCTTTCCAGATACTCATAAATCCTATCCCTCAGTACCCTTTCCATTACTTTGCCTACCACCGAAGTAAGACTAACTGGCCTGTAATTCCCGGGGTTATCCCTATGTGGGTGGCACGGTGGCACAGTGGTTAGCACTGCTGCCTCACAGCGCCAGAGACCCGGGTTCAATTCCCGCCTCAGGCGACTGACTGTGTGGAGTTTGCACGTTCTCCCCGTGTCTGCGTGGGTTTCCTCCGGGTGCTCCGGTTTCCTCCCACATCACAAAGATGTGCAGGGTCAGGTGAATTGGCCATACTAAATTGCCCGTAGTGTTAGGTATAGGGTAAATGTAGGGGTATGGGTGGGTTTCGCTTCGGCGGGTTGGTGTGGACTTGTTGGGCCGAAGGGCCTGTTTCTACACTGTAATCTAATCTATTCCCTTTTTTGAACAGGGGCACAACATTCGCCACTCTCCAGTCCCCTGGTACCACCCCTGTTGATAGTGAAGACGAAAAGATCATTGCCAACGGCTCTGCAATTTCCTCTCTTGCTTCCCACATAATCCTAGGATATATCCCGTCAGGCCCGGAGGACTTGTCTATCCTCAAGTTGTTCAAAGTGTCCAACACATCTTCCTTCCTAACAAATATCTCTTCGAGCTTACCAGTCCGTTTCACACTCTCTTCTTCAACAATACGGTCCCTCTCGTTCGTAAATACTGAAGAAAAGTACTCATTCAAGACCTCTCCTATCTCTTCCGACTCAATACACAGTCTCCCACTACTGTCCTTGATCGGACCGACCCTCGTTCTCGTCATTCTCATGTTTCTCACATACGCATAAAATGCCTTGGGGTTATCCTTAATCCTATCCGCCAAAGATTTTTCATGCCCTCTCTTAGCTCTCCTAATCCCTTTCTTCAGCTCCCTTCTGGCTATCCTGTATCCCTCCAATGCTCTGTCTGAACCTTGGTTCCTCAACCTTATGTAAGCCTCCTTCTTCCTCTTTACAAGACATTCAACCTCCCTCGTCAACCATGGTTCCCTCACACGACCATCTCTTTCCTGCCTGACAGGTACATACATATCAAGGACACGTCGTATCTGTTCCTTGAAAAAGTTCCACATTTCCACAACATCCTTCCATGACAGCCTATGTTCCTCAGATCCTGTCTTACAGCATCGTATTTACCCTTCCCCCAATTGTAAAACCTACCCTGTTGCACGCACCTATCTCTCTCCATAACCAAGGTGAAAGTCACAGAATTGTGGTCACCATCACCAAAATGTTCACCCACTAACAAGCCCATCACTTGTCCCAGTTCATTACCGAGTACCAAATCCAATATGGCCTCCCCTCTGGTCGGGCAATCTACATACTGAGTTAGAAAAGCTTCCTGGACACACTGCACAAACACCGCCCCATCAAATCTACTTGACCTAAAGAGCTTCCAATCAATATTTTGGAAGTTGAAATCGCCCATGACTACTATCCTGTGGCTTCTGCACCTTTCCAAAATCTGTTTCCCAATCTGTTTCTCCACATCTCTGCTGCTATTGGGGGGGCCTATAGTAAACACCCAACAAGGTGACTGCACCTTTCCTATTTCTGACTTCAGCCCATACTACCTCCAAAGGCAGATCCCCCTTGAACTGCCTTTCTGCAGCCGTTATACCATTTCTAATTAGCAACGCCACCCCCCCTCCTTTTTTACCACCCTCCCTAATCTTACTGAAACATCTGTAACCAGGAACCTCCAACAACCATTCCTGTCCTTCTTCTATCCACGTTTCCATGATGGCCACAACATCGTAGTCCCAGGTACCGATCCACGCCTTAAGTTCACCCACCTTATTTCTGATACTCCTTGCGTTGAAGTATACGCACTTGAACCCATCTCTGTGTCCGCAAGTATTCCCTGTCAGTGCTACCTTCTCCACAGCCTCCCTACATTCTTGGACATCCTGACAAACAGCTAGCCTACTTGCTGGATTACAAGTCCAGATCCCATCCCCCTGCCAAATTAGTTTAAACCCCGCCGAAGAGTGCTCGCAAACCTACCTCCCAGGATATTGGTGCCCTTCTGGTTCAGGTGCAACCCGTCCTGCTTGTACAGGTCCCACCTTCCCCAGAATGCAGTCCAATTGTCCAAATACCTGAAGCCCTCCCTCCTACACCATCCTTGCAGCCACGTGTTCAACTGCACTCTCTCCCTATTCCTTGCCTCACTGTCACGTGGCACCGGCAACAACCCAGAGATGACGACTCTGTCCGTCCTAGCTTTTAGCTTCCAGCCTAACTCCCTGAGCTCCTGAATGACCTCCCCACCCCTCTTCCTACCTATGTCGTTGGTGCCGACATGCACCACGACTTCTGGCTGCACCCCCTCCCCCTTAAGGATTCTGAAGACACGGTCCGAGACGTCTCGGACCCTGGCACCCGGGAGGCAACAAACCATCCGAGAGTCTCGCCCATGTCCACAGGACCACCTGTCCGTCCCTCTAACTAAAGAGTCTCCTATAACTAGCGCTCTCCTCCTCTCCCTCTTTCCCTTCTGAGCCTCAGAGCCGGACCTCGTGCCAGAGACCCGGACACTGCAGCTTACCCCTGCTAGGCCGTCCCCCCCAACAGTATCCAAAGCGATATACTTATTGTTGAGGGGAACGACCACAGTGGATCCCTGCACTGCCTGCTTCCTCCCCTTCCCACCTCTAAGTGTTACCCAGCTACCTCTGTTTTCTGGCGTAACTATGTCCCTGTAGCTTCTATCTATCACCCGCTCAGCCTCTCAAATAATCCTCAGTTCATCCAACTCCAGCTCCAGTTCCCTAACTCGTTCTGTGAGGAGCAGGATCTGACTGCATTTCCTGCAGATGAAGTCGGCAGGAGTATCGGTGGTCACCCCTACCTCGAACATCCTGCAGGAGGAACATTCCACCGCCTGCACTGCCATTACTGTACACTTCGTCTCCAAAACAAGAACACTGAGTAGCTTACCTGTGGACTTTAAAGTTGGTTAGAGGAGGAGGATGGGAGGGAGGCCCTACTATGTAGGTCCTGGGGTCTAGAACACACCCACTCAAATATCAATCACTTACCTTCCCGACTAGCTCTGCGCTCCAACTTCACTTCCGCCCAGCTCGCGCCGCTCTCTGCTGTGAAAAGCGGTATACTGATTTAGAGATGTACTGATTTAACCTAAGGTGAGGGGAGAGAGTGAAAAGGAGAGCCCTTCACCGTAACCTCAGCCAGTGTGGGAATTGAACCCACACTGTTGGCGTCACTGTGCAAGAGAGGCAGCTATCCAGCTGACTGAGCTAACTTGTGGGTGGCACAGTGGCTCAGTGGTTAGCACTGCTGCCTCACAGCGCCAGAGACCCGGGTTCAATTCCCGGCTCAGGTGACTGTCTGTGTGGAGTTTGCACATTCTCCCCGTGTCTGCGTGGGTTTCCTTCGGGTGCTCCGGTTTCCTCCCACAGTCCAAAAGTTAGGTGAATTGGCCATGCTAAATTGCCCATAGTGTTAGGTGAAGGGGTAAATGTAGGGAAATGGGTCTGGGTGGGTTGCGCTTCAGCAGGTTGGTGTGGACTTGTTGGGCTGAAGGGCCTGTTTCCACACTGTCAGTAATCTAAATCTAATCTAAAAAACCATCTGAGTTCTAATGTCACTGATGAATGAACTCTCAAAACCATGAGTTGGCAATGTAAAAGGTTCGAGGGTGAGGTCAAAGGTTATGTTGGTGCATAGCAGGACTGGGGAGTGCAGGGTGAACACGACCTCTGGAGGAAAGACGCTAATAGCCAATTAGCTCTGAGCTCTGTTGATTGAAGCTGCTGAATGTATCAAAATCCTGGAGAGCTTCTTACAAGGTCCACATCGTAAAGGTGAGTTTTTTTTCCAGTAGCACTTCGGATATTGTGAAATTTGATGCTTTATCTAGGACTGTTGCCAATTTGCAGACAATTAGCAATTCAGCGATCAGTGCGAAGACTTATTGAGGCAGCAGCGATTGCAATGGGAAGCTTTCTCCATCTACTGCAAGCAAGATGTTCAGACAAGGTTTTATATTCACGCCCACGACACGTTGGCAAAAATCTCAGAAATGCTGCCAGCTGAGTCAATCTGAAATGGAATGAGACAGGAAGGTGTGATGTGTGATCGAAAGCTCAAGTTTAAAGAGCCAAATGGATTCAGAGAGGAAAAATAAATCTTGCATTTATATAGCTGCAAAGCATTCAATCTGTTTGACAGCCAATGCTTTGTTTCCGAATTGCAAGACCATTCAGTAGCCAAGTTAGACACAGCAAGATCCCATAAAGAGATGAAATGACACTAAACAGCACTTACTTTGTCTTAACGATATTGGTAAAGGGATAAATATTGATCAGGACACCTTGTAAAATGTTATTTTCCTTTCTGAATGGTGCAGTGGGGTTTATTCTTTGTTGGACTGAACAGATTTTATTGCTTTGTCTGAAAGGCAGTGACTGAGAAAAGGGCACTCAGAACTCTGGTTCACCCTGGTCCAATAGAGAGTGCAAGATGGCATACCAGGAGCATAAAAACACATCTACAAATGAGCTACCAAACAGGACTACTTGCAAACCAAACAGCGTAGGCAGTAAGTGAGAAACAGACTAAGCAATCCCACAACTAACGGATCAGATATAAGCTCTACAGTCCTGCCACATCCACTCATGAATGGTGGTGGACAATTAAACAACTCACTGGAGGAGGAGGCTCCACAAATATCCTCATCCTCGGTGATATGAAGATTTAAACATCTCTTCACGTGTCCAATATCCAGATCAAGTTGATGATCTAGCTAGGAGAAAGTGAGGACTGCAGATGCTGGGGATCAGAGCTTAAAAATATGTTGCTGGAAAAGCGCAGCAGGTCAGGCAGCATCCAAGGAACAGGAGAATCGACGTTCCGAGCATAAGCCCTTCTTCAGGAATGAGGAGGGTGTGCCAAGCAGGCTAAGATAAAAGGTAGGGAGGAGGGACTTGTGGGAGGGGCGTTGGAAATGCAATAGGTGGAAGGAGGTCAAGGTGAGGGTGATAGGCCGGAGTGGGGGTGGGGACGGAGAGTGGAGAAAGACGATTGCAGGTTAGGAAGGTGGTGCTGACTTTGAGGGACTTGACTGAGACAAGGTGGGGGGAGGGGAAATGAGGAAGCTGGAGAAATCTGCATTCATCCCTTGTGGTTGGAGGGTTCCTAGGCAGAAGATGAGTTGCTCTTCCTCCAGGCGTCATGTTGCCATGGCCTGGCGATGGAGGAGGCCAAGGACCTGCATGTCCTTGGCGGAGTGGGAGGGGGAATTAAAGTGTTCAGCCACGGGGTGGTTGGGTTGGTTGGTCCGGGTGTCCCAGAGGTGTTCTCTGAAACGTTCCGCAAGTAGGCGGCCTGTCTCCCCAATGTATAGGAGGCCACATCGGGTGCAGCGGATGCAGTAAATGATGTGTGTGGAGGTGCAGGTGAATTTGTGGCGGATATGGAAGGATCCCTTGGGGCCTTGGAGGGAAGTGAGGGGGGAGGTGTGGGCGCAAGTTTTGCAAAAGTTTTTCCAAGGCCCCAAGGGATCCTTCCATATCCGCCACAAATTCACCTGCACCTCCACCCACATCATTTACTGCATCTGCTGCACCCGATGTGGCCTCCTATACATTGGGGAGACAGGCTGCCTACTTGCGGAACGTTTCAGAGAACACCTCTGGGACACCCGACCAACCAACCCAACCGCCCCGTGGCTCAACACTAATTCCCCCTCCCACTCCACCAAGGACATGCAGGTCCTTGGCCTCCTCCATCGCCAGACCATGGCAACACAACGCCTGGAGGAAGAGCGACTCATCTTTCGCCTAGGAACCCTCCAACCACAAGGGGTGAATGCAGATTTCTCCAGCTTCCTCATTTTCCCTCCCCCCACCTTTTCTCAGTCCCAACCCTCAGACTCAGCACCGCCTTCTTTACCTGCAATCTTCTTCCCGACCTCTCCGTCCCCACCTCCTCTCCGGCCTATCACCCTCACCTTAACCTCCTTCCACCTATCGCATTCCCAACGCCCCTCCCCCAAGTCCCTCCTCCCTACCTTTTACCTTAGCCTGCTTGGCACACCCTCCTCATTCCTGAAGAAGGGCTTATGCCCGAAACGTCGATTCTCCTTCTCCTTTGATGCTGTCTGACCTGCTGCGCTTTTCCAGCAACACATTTTTAAGCGATGATCCAGCTAGGCCCCTACAATGTGGGGTGGCAGTGGTTAGCACTGCTGTTTCACAGTGCCAGAGACCTGGGTTCAACTCCAGCCTCAGGAATAAACCGTCTGTGGGGCGTTTGCACATTCTCCCCGTGACTGCATGTGTTTCCTCCAGGTGCTCCGGTTTCCTCCCACAATCCAAATATGTGCAGGTTAGGGTGAATTGGCCATGCTAAATTGCCCATAGTGTTCAGGGATGTGTAGGTTAGCTGCATTAGTTAGGGGTAAATGTAGAGTAATAGGATAAGGGAATGGATCTGGGTGGGTTACTCTTCAGAGGGTCGGTGTGAACTTTATGGGCCAAATGGCCTATTTCCACACTGTAGGGATTCTATGATTCAATGAATGGCCCATAGCAGCACAGATACCAATCTTCAATTTGATTCACACCATGGGCGATGTCAAGGAATGATTAGAGGCAGCGGATACCGCAAAGGCTACGGGCCCTGACAACATTCTGTCAATGGTAGCAAAGACTTGTGTTCCAGTACTTGCCACACTCCCAGCCAAGCTGTGCTCAGACACTTTCAACTAACCAACAATTGCATAGGTATACCCTGTTTAAAGGAAGCAGGACAAATTCAAGCCAACTACCGGCCCATCAGTCTACTCTCAATCATCAGTAAAGTGATGGAACATGACATCAACAGTGCTACCAAGCAGCACCTGCTCAGTAATAACCTGCTCAGTGACACCCAGGGTCCACTAGGGACATTCAGGTCCTGACCTCATTACAGCCTTTGTTCAAACATGGACAAAATAGTTGACTTCCAGAGGTGAGGTAAGAGTAACAGCCCTTAAAATCAGGGCTGTATTTGGCTGAGTGTATATTCAACGGCACCCAGTAAAACTAGAATCAGTTCGGAATTACAGGAACCCTCTTCAGGTGAAGGCATACCAAGCACAAAGGATGTCACTTGTGGTTGTTGGAATTCAGTCATCTCAGTCCCAGGGCAATATAGCAGAATAGTGTCCTTGGCTCAGTCAGTTCAACTGTTCCATTCATCAATGACCTTCCCTCCATCATAAGGCCAGAAGTAGAGATGTTCACAGATTATTGTACAATGTTCAATACTATTCATGACTCCACAAATGCTGAGCAGATACTTATGCAAATGCAGAGAACTGGCAAGCACTTGTCATGCCACACACATGCCAGGTAAGGCCAAGGAGAATCTAACTTTCACCCCTTGACATTCAATGCTATTCTCTCTGTCTTTTCTCTCACCTTCTTTTCCAAAGTTTTAGCCCTGGGATTTCCATTGGATTGATCCATGCTGTGGACCATGTATTTCACCGGTTTGCCATTGTCTTTGCAGATTACTGATCAGCAGATTCTCACACTCTTACTGTCTGCCATGAACTACATTGAAAGGATTTACAACCTGTGTTTCACCACATTACAAATGTACTTCTATGGCCAACAGGTCCTAGAGTGGGACTCAGATCCAGAGTTTCTGCCTCAAAGGTGTGGATATTACCACTTCAACACAAATCCTACTTATTCAATGTGTTGCAGTACTGTTGTCCCTTGAAGAGAGATGTGTAGTGAGCTGTCCCCTTTGCAGAGGGAGGTTTGCCACAGTAGTGTCAGAATGTCTGCTTCAGCCAGGGAGTTGGTAAACAGCTTTTGTGGTCTCCATGGTTTTTTTTTGAGCCAAAAAAATCATAAGTGGGCAGGTTCTGGGCTCACACAGAATCAGGAAGGGTTTTTAGTTTTGCAATCACTTAGTGAAAAGGTTTTTGCTGCAGAGCTAAAAGCTTGAATTCCTGGTTGATCGAGTGAAGTCTTAGACAGTGAGGCTTCCTCTTAAAAAACAAACGAGGCAGTTTGTTTCTTTCTTCTGGTTGGGAGAGAGAGACAGCATGCGAGAACCAGAGCCATTTTGCTCAATTGCATTTTTGCTAAAGGGTGTGTTTATGCCCGTATTGGATCAGTCAATGATGAGTGGTTAAATCATATGTTATCTTGTTAAGTATTTCAATAGAGTTAAAGTTATGCTTGTCCTTCTTTTTGGTTGTATTGTAACTATGTTGCTTAAAGCATAGTGGTGGACCAATCGAATTACCTCTGGAACACAGCGCCTTCCACTTGCCTTTAAATAAACATAAAAGTTAGGGTAAAGGCTATCTCCTTATTGTATTTTGAGGGAGGGAAATTTGGTCTGAAGCATAATAAATTACATCCCCATATAGAATCCCCCACCATCAACATCCAATGATCAGGACTGAACTAAACCAGCTCTGTAAATACAGTGGCTACTAGAACAGGTCAGATCCTAAGAATGCTGAGACAAGTAAATGAGAATCGTTGAGTTATAACAGCACAGAAACTGGTCCAAACAGTCCGTGCTGACCATAAGCCCAAACTAAACTAGTCCCACCTGCCTGTGGTTATGCCAGACATTTCTTATTCCTATATCTATCTAAATGTCTTTTAAATGTTGTAACTGCACCCACATCCACCACTTCCTCTGTAAATTCATTCCACACATGAACTACTCTCTATGTAAAACATACTGGCCCCAATTCTTTTTAAAATATTTCTGCTCTCACCTTAAATATTTGCTCCCCCCACCCCCCCACCCTCACGCCAACTCCTGCCATTCACTTTATTTATACCCATTATGATTTTATAAATCTCTATAAGGTCACCCCTCAGCCCCCTGTGCTCCAGTCAAAAAGGTCCCAGCCTATAACCCAAATCCTCCATGCTCGGCAACATCCTGGTAAATCTTTTCTGAACCGTCTCCAGCTTCATAATATCCTTCCCAGAACAGGGTGACCCGAACTGGACACAGTACTCCACCGAGTGGCCTCACCAAAAACTTAAATACTCTCAACGTGACATTCCAACTCCTTTACTCAAAGACCTGAGCAATGAACCTTAACCACCTTCCAAAGGGAATTCGATTGGTCCACCACTACGCTTTAAGCAACATTGTTAAAATACAATCAAAACTTTAACTCTATTCAAATACCTACCATGTTAATATAAGATTTAACCACTCATCATCAACTGATCAAATACAGGCAGCAGCTACATGTGACACAAACTTTAAAGAATTATGTGCCTGAGCCCCTTGGTCTCTCTGTTCTTCACCACTACATTGGAGTCCTGCCCTTGTTTATTTTACCAAAATGTAATATATTGCATTTACCCAACTTGTCTCCTGTCTGCCCAAATTCTGTCCACTATCTACAAGGCACAAGTTAGGAATGTGCTGGAATACTCCGCATTTGCCTAAATGAGTGGAACTCCAACAGCACTCGAGAACTTCAACAGCAGCCTGCACAAAGCAGCAGGTTTGATCTATGGCAAAGCAACCCCATTCACTTCCTTCAGCATCAACACACACTGGCAACTGTCTCTACCATCACTGGGCAGCACAGTGGTTAACACTGCTACCTCACTATGCCAGGGACCCGGGTTTGATTCCACCCTCGGGCGACTGTCTGTGGAGTTTGCACATTCTCCCTATGTCTGCATCGGTTTTCTCCAGATGCTCCGGTTTCCTCCCACAATCCAAAGATGTGCAGGTTAAATGAAATAGTTAGGGATAAATATAGAGTAACAGGATAGGGGAATGGGTCTGGGTGGGTTAGGTGAATTGGTCATTCTAAATTGTCCATGGTGTTCAGGGATGTGTAGGTAAGGTGCATTAGTCTGGGGTCATTATAGAGTAACAGGATAGGGGAATGAGTCTGGGTGGGTTATTCTTTGGAGGGTTGGTGCTGACTTGTTGGGCTGAATGACCTGTTTCCACACTGTAGAGATTCTTAAAAAAATAGCACAGCAGTAACTCACCAAGCCTTCTTCAGCAGCACTTTGGAAACCCATGACGTTTACTATCTAGAAGGACAAAGGCAGCAGATACATATGAATGCCACCACCTGCAAATTCCCCTCCAAGGCGCACACCATCCTGACTGGGAAATATATTGTTGTGCATTCAGTACCACAGGGTCAAATTCCTGGAATCCCTTTCGAAAAGCACAAAGGAGATACTTAAGCTCCCCAGCAGTACAAGACAGCAGCTCACCACCACCTTCTCAAAGGTCATGAGGTACGTAGCCCATATTGTCCACAACCTGTGAAATTTGCAAAACAAAAGCCAGCAGTCCCATGGTGGGGAGCTGAATGATTATGGCGATTATGTGAACCTGACTCAGAGGTGAAAGTGCCAATGTAAGCCAAGCTAATATTGGCCCAGAAATCTGAGGAATAGCAATCTAGGAATCTGGGGGAGAAAATGCTAATGTAGGTTCGGCAGTGTGAGTGAGCTCAGAGATCCTGTGCAGAGTTTGGACTACACTTAAAGAGGCCCAGCGACAAGACTGAGCTTTAGCATTGCAGCTCAGCCTCTCCAAGCAGAATTCCTTTCGAGTATGCCAAACGCAGGACTGCTGAACTTTGTCTGTGATTCCAACTCAACCAGCAAAACTTGCATTTATATAGCGGTCTCAATGTAGTAACCCTGAAGCAAAACAAGAAATCAGATAAGAAGAAAACTGAGATTAAGCAGACATTTGAGCAGACAATTAGAGCTGGGTCAAAGAGATAAATGATTCTAATTTATTTTAAAATGCTCACTCAGGTTTATAATTTGCTTGCTGAAGAATTACATGTGAATAAATTGATGACTCATTCAAAAGGATTTTTTTATGCTCAACAGTGTTGTTTATTTCTACTCATCGTTCCAGGTTTATAATGAGCACTGGCTTAAAATGAACAATGAGAAAAAGAAAATGATAACAAGATTAATTACAGACTTAATTGGTCGAGGAAAAAAGGAAAAAATTCAAAATCAAAATCTTACCCCGACAAATAGAATGCTCCAACTATCTTCAGCTGCTTCATCAATGACCTTCCCTCCATCAGAAGGTCAGAGGTGGGGATGTTCAC
The DNA here is from genome assembly GCF_037043375.1 of Chiloscyllium plagiosum. NCBI lineage: Eukaryota > Metazoa > Chordata > Chondrichthyes > Orectolobiformes > Hemiscylliidae > Chiloscyllium > Chiloscyllium plagiosum. The sequence goes on from NW_028270157.1 coordinate 69,089,202, forward strand.
TGATGATTGCACAAGGTTCAGCACCATTCACAACTCCTCAGATACTGAAACAGCCCATGTTCAAATGAAACAGGATCTGGACAATATTCAGACTTGGGCTGACAAGTGGTATGTAATATTCGTGTCACACAAATGTCAGGCAAAGACCATCTTCAAGAACAGAAAATCTAACCACTGCCCCTTGGCATTCAAAAGGCATTTCCATCACTGAATCCCCCCAGTATCAACATTCTAGAGATTACCATTGACCAGAAACTCAACTGGACTCACCACACAAACACAGTGACTACAAGAGCAGGTCAGAGTCGAAGCAAATTGCAAAAAGTAACTCAACGTCTGGCTCCTCAAAGCTATCTACAAGGCAAAGTCAGGAGTGGGATTGAATATTCCCCACTTGCCTCAATGGGTGCAGCTCCAATAACACTTCGGAAGCTTGACACCATCCAGAACAAGCAGCCCAGTTGATTAGCACCACATCTACAAGAATTCACCCCCTCCACACTCATGCTCAGAAACAGCTATTGCATTGTCTGCAAGATGCCAAATATCTTTAAACAGCACTTTCCATCTAGAAGAATGGTAGTCAACACTGTATTCTCAGAGGACCATAGAGCTACTACCTCATTGGAGACAGATGACAGGTGGTGAAATTAACCTGAGGGTCACCATACCTCACGTGAGGAGTGGGCTTGAGAAGGTGGAACCTTTATGGTGACCTCACCAGTGTGGGAATTGAACCCACGCTACTGGGTGCCATTCTTCTTTGCAAACCAGCCATCCAAGCAAACTGACTCCTTCTTCTAAAAGGACAAGGGCAGCAGATACATGGGAACACCACCATCCGTAATTTCCCTTCTAAGCCACTCACCATCCTGATTTGGAAATAACATTTCTGTACTGTCGCTGGGTCAAAGTCCTGGAATTCCCTCCCGAATAACATTGTGGGCCTACCTCCAGCAGGTGGACTGCAGCAGTGCAAGAAGGCAGCTCACCACCAAATCCTCCAGGGCAATAAATGCTGGCCCAGCCAATGATGCCCTCGTTCCTTGAGAGAATTAAAAAAAGATGCACATCCAGGGTTCAAAATTATCTAGTCTTAGAATCACTTGAAGTACCCAGCTCCTATTGAGTGACTTAGCTGAAACTGCAAACGATCTCATCCTCTCAACTACAGCAGTGGACTTGTGATTGCCATTTTGAATGTGTTCAGATCCTTACAGCGCAGATGTACCTCTGTAGCTATATAAGGCTGACACCATGATGTGGAGTTTCTTTCAACAGCAGAAAAAGACAACCATGTTCGACTCTGTTTGTTTAAACCTTATGGGGTAAACTCACGCTGGAGAACTATCTGAACGTTTTGTTGATCACCTTTCTTAAGAAGACATATAAAGGCAGTTCAGAGAGGGCTCACTGGATTATAAGGATAGGAGGTTTACCCACCAGAGAACAGGTTGATTCAGCATAGCCTTTACTCTTATGGAGTTTAGAAGATTGAGGAATGAGTTCAGAATAAACTGATTGAAATATAGGCACTCAGAGGGGAGCTGAATGGATGGTTGCCTTATGGGGGAGAGCAGAACAAGGGGACTCCATTTCTAAATAATGAGGGCTTATAGTTACTTGAAATTGGAGTCACAATAAGATAGGGTAATGAAAAAGGCATTTGGCATGCTTGCCTTCAGCGTATTAAGTATAGGAATTGGATGTCATGGGGCTATTGGGCATGCTGGGAGAGAAGAATAATCTGTGTGGAGTTACCCATTCTCTCTGTGTCTGTATGGGTTTCCCCTGGGGGCTCCAGTTTCCTCCCATAATCCAAAGATGCGCAGATCAGGTGATTTGCCCAGCTAAATTGCCCATAGCATTAGGTGCATTAGTCAGGGGTAAATATAGGGTAGGGGATTTGGGTCTGGGTGGGTTATTTTTCAGAGGGCCGGTGTGGGCCACAGGGCCTGTTTTCATACTGTAGGGTATCTAATCTAATCTTTAAAAGCAGGAATGGGCCAGGATGTCCAGGAGAGAATGATCCCTCCGTAAGGCTGATGATGAAGTGGAGGGGAATGTGTGTCAGGTGGTGGCACCCCATTGAACATGTCAGAAATGGCGGCTAATGATTTTTTGGATGTAGACGTTGTTGGGATGGTAGATCAGGAGAAGGGGGACCCTATCGCTACAGTGGGAGGGAAGGCAGGGGTGAGAGCCGAAGTACAGGAGATGGATTGGAGCTGGCTGAAGGCCCTGTCAACTATGGTGGTGGAGTTGAACTGTAGCCTCAGTTGAAGAGGCCCCGTTGTTGAAGTTGGCATCATTGGAGCTGATGAGGAGAGGTCACCCTGTTGGGAGTTTTCTATAGGCCTGTGAATAGTTCCAGAGATATAGAAGAAAGGATAGCAAAGATAATTCTGGATAGGAGCAAAGGTAACAGGATAGTTGTTGTGGGGAACTTTAACTTTCCAAATGTTAACTTGAAATAAGATAGTCTAACTGACTTTAGATGAGTCAGTTTTTGTCCAATGTGTTAGATTTGGAGGTAGGTGAGCACTTTGATGATAGTGACCACAATTCAGTTATGTTTACTTTAGTGATGGAAAGGGTTAGGTATATAACACAGGGCAAACATTATTGCTGGGGGAAAGGTAATTATGATACGTTTATGCAAGATTTAGGATGCATAGGATGAGGACGAAAACTACAGAGGATGGATACAATTGAAATGTGAAGCTTATTCAAGGAACAGCTATTGTGTGTCCTTGATAAATATGTACCAGTCAGGCAGGGAGGAAGTTATCGAGCAAGGGAGCTGAGGTTTACTAAAGGAGTTGAATCTCTTGTCAAGAGAAAGAAGAAGTCTTGTGTTAGGATGAGATGTGCAGGCTCAGTTAGGGTGCTTGAGAGTTACAAGTTAGCCAGGATAGACCTAAAGAGAGAGCTAAGAGCCAGGAGGGGACATGAGAAGTCGTTGGCAGGTAGGATCAAGGAAAGCCCTCAAGCTTTCTATAGGTATATGAGGAACAAAAAAATGACTAGAGTAAGATTAGGGCCAATCAAGCATAGTAGTGGGAAGTTGTGCATGGAGTTGGAGGCAATAGGGGAAACGCTAAATGACTACTTTTTGTCAGCGTTCACACTGGAAAAAGACAATGTTGTCAAGGAGAATGCTGAGAAATAGGCCGCTAGACCAGATGGGATCGAGTTTCACAAGAAGGAGGTGTTAGCAATTCCGAAAAGTGTGAAAATAGATAAATACCCTGGGCCAGATGGGATTTATCCTAGGATTCTCTGAGAAGTCAGGGACGAGATTGCAGAGCCTTTGACTTTGATCTTTATGTCAACATTGTCTACAGGAATAGTGCCAGAAGACTGTGGGATAGCAAATGTTATCCTCTTGTTCAATAAGGGCAGTAGAGTCAACCTTGATGATTATAAACCAGTGAGCCTTACTTCGGCTGTGGATAAAGTATTGGAAAAGGTTATAAGAGATAGGATTTATAATCATCTAGAGAGGAATAAGTTTGTTAGGGATAGTCAACAGAGTTTTGTGAAGGGCAGAGTTTTGTGCCTCCCAAACCTTGTTGAGTTCTTTGAGAAGGTGACCAAACAGATCAAGTCCTGAACTATGAAAGCAACCACCCCAATAAACACAAACAAAGTTGCATCAAGACACTATTCAAAAGGGCCACAACACACTGCAGCACACCAGAACTGCAAAAAGAGGAAGAAGAACACCTATACAAGGTATTCGCCAAAAACGGATATCCTCGCAATTTCATCAACAGATGCCTAAGGGAAAGACAACGGAACGAGGACATGCCACAACCCAAAGGACTAGCCACACTACCATACATCAAGAACATCTCTGAAATGACAGCCAGACTACTGCGACCACTAGGACTTATAACAGCACACAAACCAACAGCCACACTCAGACAACAACTCACCAGAACGAAGGACCCGATACCCAGCATGAGCAAAACTAATGTAGTGTACAAAATCCCATGCAAGGACTGCACAAAACACTATATAGGACAAACAGGAAGACAGCTAACGATCCGCATCCACGAACATCAACTAGCCACGAAACGACACGACCAGCTATCCCTAGTAGCCACACACGCAGACGACAAGCAACATGAATTTGACTGGGACAACACTACCATTATAGGGCAAGCCAAACAAAGAACAGCCAGGGAATTCCTAGAAGCCTGGCACTCATCCACAAACTCCATCAACAAACACATCGACCTGGACCCAATATACCGGCCACTACAGCCGACAGCTGAAACTGACAACCGGAAGCGGCAGGGACAGGCCACTATAAATGCCGGAGGAAACACCACAGAAGCGCTTCACAGGAGGCTCCCAAGCCCTGAGAATGTCACCTAGACAGGGGACGAAACGTTTGCAACAAAAACTTCCAGCTCGGCGAACAGAACTACAGCAACGAGCACCCGAGCTACAAATCTTCTCACAAACATTGGTGACCAAAAAGGTGGATGAGGGTAAAATGGTTGATGTGGTGTAACAGTTTGGATCAGGAATTGGCTAGCTGAAAGAAGACAGAGAGTGGTGGTTGATGGGAAATGTACATCCTGAAGTTCAGTTATTAGTGGTGTACAGCAAGGATCTGTTTTGGGACCACTGCTGTTTGTCATTTTTATAAATGACCTAGATGAGGGCGTAGAAGGATGGGTTGGTAAACTTGCAGATGACACTAAGATTGGTGAAGTTATAGATAGTGCTGAAGGATTTTGCAAGTTACAAAGGGACGTAAATAATCTTCAGAGCTGGGTTGAGAGGTGGCAAATGGAGTTTAATGTGGAAAAGTGTAAGGTGATTCACTTTGGAAGGTGCAACAGGAACAAGGAGTACTGGATTAACGGTAAGATTTTTGGTAGTGTAGATGAGCAGAGAGATCTTGGTGTCCATGTACATAGATCCCTGAGAGTTGCCACCTAGATTGTAGGGTTGTTAAGAAGGCTTACGGTGTGTTAGCATTTATTGATAGGGGATTGAGTTTGGAGCCACAAGGCCATGATGCGGCTGTACAAAATTCTGATGTAGCCACACTTGGAGTATTGCGTACAGTTCTGGTCACCGCATTATAGAAGGATGTGGAACTTAGGCCACATCCTAAGCGCTAAATACGAACAACTCCGGTTCCTGCATGAATGCCGAAAGAATCGAATCCTTCCACCATGTAGAAGCTTTGGAAAAGGTTCAGAGGAGATTTACTAAGATGGTGCCTGATATGGAGGGAAGATCTTATGAGGAAAGGCCGAGGGACTTGAGGCTGTTTTTGTTAGAGAGAAAAAGGTTGAGGGGTGACTTTATTGGGACATATAAGATAATCAGAGGGTTAGATAGGTTTGACAGTGAGAGCCTTTTTCCTCAGATAATGATGGGCAGCATGAGGGAACATAGCTTTAAATTGAGGGGTGATAGATATAGAACAAATGTCAGAGGTAGTTGCTTTACACAGAGAGTAGTAGGGCACAGAATGCACTGTGTGCAACAGTCGAAGGCTCACCAACTTTAAGGGCATTGAAATGGTCATTGGATAAACATATGGATGGGAATGGAATAGTGTAGGATAGATGGGCTTCAGATTGGTTCCACAGGTTGGCGCAACATCAAGGGCCAAAGGGCCTGTACTGCGCTGGAATGTTCTATGTTCTGTGTTAGATGCAATGGAGATGAAGGAACTCAGGAAATGGAGGAACTCGGGAAATGGAATCGAGTCTTTACAGGAAGCAGGGTGTGAGGACATATAGTCAAGGTAACTGTGGGTGTCAAAAACAGAAGTTGCTGGAAAAGCTTAGCAGGTCTGGCAGCATCTGTGAAGGGAAATCAGAGTTAACGTTTCGGGTCTGGTGACTCTCAGAACTGTGGGAGTCAGTGGGTTTGTAGTGGGTATTGACGGCCAACCTATCCCCAGTAATGGAAACAGAGATGTCGATGAGGAGAAGGGAGGAGTCAGAGATCGACCATGTGAAGCTTAGAATAGTTTGGAAATTGGAAGCAAAATCGATATATTTTTCCAATTCTGGATGAGAGAGGGAAGCAGCGCCAATGATGTCATCGATGTATCAAAGTATGGGTTTTTGGGCAGGGGCGCGAGTACGATGGAACAAGGAATATTCCACGTACCGCACAAAGAGACAGGCCTAACTAGGCCCATGTGGGTACCGGTGAAGGCCACAGATGGTCAAGGCTGGACAAGCAGAGGCAGTCAGTATCTCTTCATGGAGGGAGCTGAGTTAGTGGACCTAAATGTAGGCCATTAACTTGATGGATGATTGGTTCCAGCTCAAATACACAGACAGAAGTTTGGCTGAGGATATCGAATGGCAAAAAGCAATCCATTTGAAAATTAAGAGAACCAGGAAGTGACATAGAAACTGTCTGTTGTTTAATAGAATGATTACATTTGCAGCACAGCAGAGGACAATTCTGCCAATTACATTGAAACATAGAAAATAGGAGCAGGAATAGTCCATTCAGCCCTTTGAGCATACTTTCCCCATTCAACATGATCATGGCCTATCACCCAACACAGTGGCCTACTCCTGCTTTCTCCCCATACTATTCAATCCCTTTCGCCCTACTGATTTGATTTGATTTATTATCGTCACATGTACCTAGGTACAGTGAAAAGTTTTGTTTTGCTTGCAGTACAGGCAGATCATATTAGGATGATTGAACCGAGCGAGGAATACAAAGCTACAGCTGCAAAGAAGGCGCAAAAAGAGCGAGATCAACATTAGATTTGAAATTTGCGAGGTCTATTCACAGTAGGGAAGAAGCTGTTCTTGAAACTGTTGATACGCATGTTTAAGGATTTGTATTTTTTGCCTGATGGAAGAGGGTGAAAGAGATTTTAACCAGGGTGGGGAAGTCTTTAATGATGTTGGCTGCCCAAATTCTTGGCAGTGTAGATGAACAGAGAGATCTCGGTCTCCTGGTGCATAAATCCCTGGAAGTTGCCACCCAGGTTGATAGGGTTGTTAAGAAGGCATTTGGTGTGTTGGTGTTTATTGGTAGAGGGATTGAGTTTTGAAGCCACAAGGTCATGCTGCAGCTGTACAAAATTCTGATGGAGTATTGTATACAGTTCTGATCAACGCATTATATGGAGAATGTGGAAGCTTTGAAAAGTGTTCATAGGAGACTTACTAGGATGTTGCCCGATATGGAAGGCAGGTCTTTCAAGGACAGGCTGAGGGAACTGAAGCTGTTTTCGTTAGAGAGAAGAAGGTTGAGAGGTGACTTAATCAAAGAAGTATGAGATAATCAGAGGGTTAGATAGGGTGGACAGTGAGAGCCTTTTTCCTCAGATGGTGAAGGCTAACATGAGGGGCCATAGCTTTAAATTGAGGGGTGATAGATTTAGGACAGATGTCAGAGGTAGTTTCTTCACTCAGGCAGCAATAGGGGCGTGGAACAGCCTGCCTGCAACAGTAATAGACTCGCCAATTTTAAGGGAATTTAAATGGTCATTGGACATACACATGGATAATAATGGAGTGGTGTAGGTTAGATGGGCATTAGATTATTTTCACAGTTTGACGCAACATCGAGGGCCGAAGGGCCTGTACTGCGCTATAATGTTCTATATTCTATGTTCTTTATGAGGCAGTGAGAAGTGTAGATGGAGACAATGGATGGAAGATTGGCTTGTGTGGTGGACTGGGCTGTGTTCACAACTTTCCGTAGTTTCTAAGAAGGAAACCCTAACTACTATGTCTAACACCTTCCTGAAAGCATTCAAAGTCTTGGCCTTGACAGCTTTCTGTGGCAGAGATTTCCACAGGTTGGATTATAATTGTACAAGCCACTTTGACATCTTCGACTGTAATTGTCTATCCTCATCCCAGCTCATGCCATTTACATTTTTCTGAAATTCGTACCTAATAACCTTTAAAGTTAGTTAAAATCCTCTGCCTCTTCAGCTACCTGTTGTGAAAAGGTATTACATATTCAAATAACCATCTCTGTGAAAAAAAAAATTCTCTAGTTGTGCTCTGTAAGAGAGTGATAACTCACAGCGCGTTACTTCCAGAGGGATTGATTAAATGGAGAGAGCCAAGAAAGCTCAGAGTCACAAAGTGAAAGAAAAAAATGATAGAATCCCTACAGTGCAGAAGCAGGCCATTCAGCCCATCAAGTCTACACAGACCCTCTGAACAGCATTCCATCCAATCACACCCCCCTACCCTATTCTCATGACCCTGCATCTCCCATGATTGACCCACCTAACCTACACATGGGGCAATTTAGCATAATCAATCCACCCAATTGCACATCTTTGAACTAAGGGAGGAAATGTCATGGTGGTCATTAGAGTAGGACAAAATCCTTACGAGAATCCCCATTTAGTGTGGCAAAACTATCAAAGATCCCTTGATTTGATTCACTACCATTTTTTTCTTATTGACATGAGAGTAAGCTACTGATATGGCATCGAATAGATGCCTATGTGAAGCCTTTAGCAGAATCATAGAATCACTGAGTAGAAACCCTACAGTGCACTGGGAGAACATTCAACCCAACGGGTCTGCAATAACCATCCAAAAGGCATCCTACCCAGACCTACCCCACTGCCCTATCCATGTAACCCTGCATTTTCCCAGACACTATGGGCAACTTAGCATGCCCAATCCACCTAACCTGCGCATCTTTGGCCTGTGGAAGGAAACTGGAGAATCTGGGGGAAGCCTTAGCAGACATAGAGAGAATGTGCAAACTCCACACAGACAGATACTCAAGGCTGGAATCAAACCCGGATCTCTGGCACAATTAAGGCAGCAGTGCTAACCACAGAAGATGAGTTCAATCTTGATACTATTATGTATCTTAAATGCAATATACCTAGTTAATAAATACTATGTAATGAACCATTACTGACCAGTTATATTGTATCTAAGATACATATTTGTCTCTTGTGACACATCAGGTTAAACTTGAATTGAATTGAATTAGCTTTATTGCCACATAGTGAAAAATTTACAAGTCACCACTTACAGCATCATCTTAGGTACCAGTTCAGATTCACGAGTACAAACCTTTAAGGTAAAATAGAAAACTAGAAGTTAAATGTCCAGCACTACTGATCTTTAAAAGTACAAAATTATGAAGGATAAGTGGAAAGCCCATAGTGTTCAGGGATGTGTAGGTTCGGGTAGGGGAATGGATCTCAGTGAGTTACTCTTCGAAGTGTTGGTTTGGACTTGTTGGGCCAAATGGTCTGTTTCCACATTGTAGGGAATCAATGATTCGATGATTTCTGTTGGATACGTTGATTCAGCACGAGTACATTCAAACAAAACACACTGTTGAGACAATGAGTAGCTCCTCCCAGCAACCGTCCTTTCTATCCTGATGAATGGAGCCTATCTTGGGTATCAATTAACCCTTGCAGGTCCGAACTGCCTCATCCAACAGAAGTTCTGGTTGGAGGTTGGGCATAATCAAAGGATTTCAGCTCCCCTAAGAACTGTCACCTTCTCCTGGAAAGTTTAGGAAGCATGTAACTGCTGCAAAGTAACTTGCCAAATGAGCTCCAACGTTTCGTTCCTTCAGCAAAACGGTGTTGCACAAATAATATGAAATTACAGTCAGTAACTGAAAGCAGATGCTCAGCACTGAGCAAACCACATTGATGTCCCCACAGATGTGTGCATTTGTAACCGTTCTTGACAGGCAGCTTCTCTGTATTCATTACAGATGCCACCTTCAAAGGATATGATTATATCTCAGTGACTGTCTTAACCCCACTGTCCACATGGATTATCTTTATCTAGGGATACATTGAAACACTTTAAGATGGAGCTGAAACTCCTCTGAAGCTCAATAGGCCAATGAACGAAGTGACTCCAGCATTCAGTTTCAAAATTGTTGACAAAAGAAGGTCAGGAATGGTCAACACTAGTTAATGAGGGCTTTCAATGGTAATAACAGTTGTCAGTATGTGCTGTGATCTACATCTTCTAAGTGTACGGGTGCTTTAGGGGCTTATATGGTCCTGAGAGCAGGCATCTTCTGGTCTAAGAAGACTAAATAAGCTGTTGTTTATGGCATCCCTATTGCAACTATTCACAGAATACGTTCTGCTTTGAAAAGAAAGACCTAGCCTCAGATCTGATTCTCACGATATCCAACTTAGGTCTCCCACCAACGCCCTCGTGACATCATCATGGTGGGGGCTGCTAATTGCACATGATCAAAAATTAACCCTTTGGGATCCTTCCAGACAGAGACAGCCACTTCGTGCAGCATTTTGAGCGATGACACAGTGATTATTGATTAGGAGACTGATGAGGCGGAGAGCAATGACGGAATCAATAATATGACAAGTTTTTACCAGATCCTGCAATGTTTGACAATTCTGCTGTCCAATTCTGAAACTTGTTGCTTTATCAGTAAGGCGTTCGACAAGGTTCCCCATGGGAGACTGATTAGCAAGGTTAGATCTCATGGAATACAGGGAGAACTAGCCATTTGGATACAGAACTGGCTCAAAGGTAGAAGACAGAGGGTGGTTGGGGGGGGGTTGTTTCTCAGGCTGGAGGCCTGTGACCAGTGGAGTGCCACAAGAATCGGTGCTGGGTCCTCTACTTTTTATCATTTACATAAATGATTTGGATGCGAGCATAAGAGGTACAGTTAGTAAGTTTGCAGATGGGTGGCACGGTGGCACAGTGGTTAGCACTGCTGCCTCACAGCGCCAGAGACCCGGGTTCAATTCCCGCCTCAGGCGACTGACTGTGTGGAGTTTGCACGTTCTCTCCGTGTCTGCGTGGATTTCCTCCGGGTGCTCTGGTTTTCTCCCACAGTCCAAAGATGTGCAGGTCAGGTGAATTGGCCATGCTAAATTGCCCACAGTGTTAGGTAAGGGGTAAATGTAGGGGTATGAGTGGGTTGCGCTTCAGCGGGGCGGTGTGGACTTGTTGGGCCGAAGGGAAAGATATAAAAGAGACCTAAGGGGCAACGTTTTTATGCAGAGGGTGGTACGTGTATGGAATGAGCTGCTAGAGCATGTGGTGGAGGCTGGTACAACTGCAACATTTAAGAGGCATTTGGATGGGTATATGAATAGGAAGGGTTTGGAGGGATATGGGCCAGGTGCTGGCAGGTGGGACTAGACTGGGTTGGACTGAAGGGTCTGTGTCCATGCTGTACATCTCTATGACTCTAAGACTCTATCCGCAGCCCAAAGAGATCCACTGGTGATCCCAGATACAGAGGACAGCGACCCAGTAATAGCAGAGCTTCTTCCAACTGTGATGTGAACATGAAAAACACAAGAAACAATCATAGCTCACAGCGTACGCTTCAGTAATTCATAAAATTCATAGAATCCCCACAGTGTGGAAACAGGCCATTTGACCCAACAAGTCCACAGCGACTCTTTGGAGCATGACTCACCCAGACCCATTCCCCTACTCTTTTATTCTACATTTACCCCTGACTAATGCACCTAACCTACACATCCATGAACCCTATGGGCAATTTAGCATAATCAATTCACCTAAACTGCACATCTTTGATTTGTGGGAGAAAACTGGAGCACCAGGAGGAAACCCACGCAGACACAAGGAGAATGTGCAAACTCCTTTGTAATGTCTTTACTGGGGTAAAGCCTTCCAAACCCCTGCACCAAAATATGCAGTTTCCTGTATGTGGGCGGCACGGTGGCACGGTGGTTAGCACTGCTGCCTCACAGCTCCAGAGACCTGGGTTCAATTCCCGCCTCAGGCGACTGACTGTGTGGAGTTTGCACGTTCTCCCCGTGTCTGCGTGGGTTTCCTCCGGGTGCTCCGGTTTCCTCCCACAGTCCAAAGATGTGCAGGTTAGGTGAATTGGCCATGCTAAATTGCCCGTAGTATTAGGTAAGGGGTAAATGTAGGGGTATGGGTGGGTTGTGCTTTGGCGGGTCGGTGTGGACTTGTTGGGCCGAAGGGCCTGTTTCCACACTGTAAGTAATCTAATCTAATGATAATAACATTAAATATGATTGGAAGTAAGGCACCCACTCCATCAAGGAGGAAAAAGTGAGGACTGCAGATGCTGGAGATCAGAGCTGAAAATGTGTTGCTGGAAAAGCGCAGCAGGTCAGGCAGCATCCAAGGAGCAGGAGAATCGACGTTTTAGCACGGCCAATTTAGCACGGCCAATTCACCTGACCCTGCACATCTTTGGACTGTGGGAGGAAACCGGAGCACCCGGAGGAAACCCACGCAGACACGGGGAGAACGTGCAAACTCCACACAGTCAGTCGCCTGAGGCGGGAATTGAACCCGGGTCTCTGGCGCTGTGAGGCAGCAGTGCTAACCACTGTGCCACCATGCCACCCACCAATATTGGCCTCTCCAATATTCTGGCCTCTCCTACTCCCTGCAGCAGAGGATTCCAAACACTACTGTCCCTCTGAGGAAAGAATTCCTTTTCATCCTTATTTTACACAGACACTGTGTGTTCCCCAGTTCTAGATGCACACGCTTAGGTGCGGTAACGCTCTTTCATCATCCATTTTACAAAACAGGACACGACGCCCAGGAATGTGATGGAAACTTGTAAAAACTGCACAGAGGCTGGTATCTCGTCACCAAGTCACCATTTATTTACTTGTGCACAGTACACTGGCTGTGGCTCGGAGCCAGGCCCTCGACTGAGGAGACTTTCTGAATCTCCTGTTTGTTTTTCTTTCTACTACCACCGTACCCAAAGGGGGCTCAGCAGTAATATTTATTTATTCCCCCGTATCACCGATGGCTCTGTGTGAATGTGTAGTGACATGGTAAAAAGACACCAATGTGCTGAAATGTTATACTTTCCACCATCAGGAAAGCACCTATGTGCCCAGTGACACATTAACCAGCAAAGCCTGATAGGGACAATGCTTACATGAAAAACGTGAAGGGGGAGGGCAAGAACTAACTCAAAATGCAGTTGTAGGGGGAGCTAAAGTTTTCCTCCACCTCCTCCGTCTGCATCTCCTCCATCTCCATCTCCTCCTTGTCGTCCATCTTCATCTCTTCCATCTCCTCCTCCTCCATCTAGATTAGATTTCCTCCAGTATGTAAACAGGCCCTTCGGCCCAACAAGTCAACGCCGACCCTCTGAAGAGCAACCCACCCAGACCTATTCCCCTACATTACCCCTGACTAATGTACCTAACACTATGGGCAAATTAGCATGGCTAATTCACCTGACCTGCACATCTTTGGATTGTGGGAGGAAACCGGAGCACCCGGAGGAAACCCATGTAGACACTGGAGAATGCGCAAACTCCATACAGACAGTCGTGCGAGGTGGGTATTGAACCCGGGTCCCTGGCACTGAGAGGCAGTAGTGCTAACCACTGAGCCACTGTACCACCCCCTTCCATTGCCTCCTCCTCCATCACCATCTCCTCCTCCATATCCTCATCCTCCATCTCCATTTCCTCTATCTCCTCCCCCCCATCTCCTCCTCCATCTCTTCCTCCATCTCCTCCTCCATCTTCTACTCCTCCATCTCCTCCTCCATCATCTCCATCCCCTCCTCATCCATCTCCTCCTCCTCCATCTCCTCCTCCTCCACCTTCTCCTCCTCCATCTCCAATTCCATCTCCTCCTGTCCATCTCCTCCTCCTCCATCTCCAGGATGCTTATATCTGTCAGCCAGGACTCCCTGATTTGCCCAGGTTAACAACCCCAATCAATAATTTCATAGTCAGTGACCTCCACTTAACTATGGTTCCAATCATGTCAGAACTGAAGGCCATCGCTTTGTCTTTTCCAAAATTTAAGCGGAGGGATGTTCTGCCTATCCAGACTGACAACTTACGTGTCAGTGTTTACTCCGACTTTGACTGAGAGCTAATCATGATATTAGGTATGAAATGTCTGAGGCCTAATGGGTGTAACACATGCAGAGTAGAGAAGATCACATGCTATAGAACTGTGGAGGGGATTTTATAACATAGCAGATGATACTAAAATAGATGGGAAAGTAGGCTGTGATGAGGAGATAAATACTTTACAATCAAATAGATAAGGAGAATGGGCTGGAATCTGGCAGATAGTGTTTAATGTGGATAAGTGTGAGCTTGTCCAATTTGGCTGAAAAAATAAAAGGGCAAAATATTATTTAAATGGAAAGCAGATTTGAAGTGCCTCAGTACAGAGGGTTCTGGGCGTCTTTGTTCAGGAATCACAGATAGTGGGTATGCAGGTGTGGCATATAATAAAAAATCCTGGCATTTATTGTACAAAGACTGGATCATAGAAGTAAAGTCAGTTTGTTACAATTAGGTAAGGCATTAGTGAGATCACATTTGGGATATTGTGACCAGTTTTGGAATCCTTATATTAGCTTAATATTAGCCCGGCCTGAGGAATGTAATATTTGTGTGCAACTGTTAGTTATAATAAGTGTATTATTATACTATGTACTGTTTCTTATATTATGTGAGACAACATAAGCATTTCATGTCTTGTAAAATCACCCTGTATCCACACTCTAATTCTGTGGGAATGTCCCAAAATCACTTCAATTTTACTTCTCTGAACAAACCCGTTACAAATCTAGCATTACCATCCTTTCCAGCATTTCCCTCCAATGTATTCTGGGCTCTTTCCTCTATAATGTTGACCCCCCCTTAATCAGTCAGTTGTAATGCTGAATAACTCCTCACCTCTTGTCTCGATTATTTGGAGCATCTCCATGCTTGTTAGAAGTCCTGTCTCAGTTCCAGTGACTGCTTGGAAGACCAATATAATCATACTCTTTCCACACACCCTTACTATTCACATGCTTGGAGGGAGCAAAGATGTGTCATGCCTCCATGTACTGTACTGAGCTGAGCTCAAAATCCCACCATCACCAATTATTATGTTTGCATATGTCCACTTTGCAGTAACAGCCTCAGTCCTGACCTCAGTCTGTCGGACACTGATTCCTCTACTGACGATTCTGTTACCTGCTAATTTGTTTCCTCCAATGTTTTCCTTATTAATCTGCCATTCTCCAGCCTCTGCTCTCATGGCCTTCTCTAACTCTCTGCTGCCTGTCTCCTGTCTTGTATTGAGAATGCCTGACCCGTGATTCTAATCTGGCTCCTCCAATCCCTCGATGCATCCTCATCCTCCTGCACTCCTTCCACAGTACTCTGCTCTGCCCTGTGCTTTTGCATGCTCCCTGCCCTACTATAAATACTAATCCCCTCCCTTAGTACCTGTATTAAGCGAAGAAGTTATACAGGTTAGCATACTTTCAGTAGAGTGTAATGCTTCAAATGACATTGGGATATGGTGGAGTCTGAGAACTTCATACCATTAAGTCACAAGTCATGATACAGTGATAATATTATAAGCACGTATTTTGTCACTGACTGATGAAAAGCCACTTTGGCCTGAGATCTTTCTAGAACTCCCTCCTGAGAACGCTTAACTCTAAAAAATCACCTTAAACTCACCCCCTCCTACTGTCACTCTTCTCAATTGCCATTTATGTTCATGGTTAAGCACATAGAACCATTAGATTACTTTACGGTGTGGAAACAGGCCCTTCAGCCCAACAAGTCCACACCGACCCACCGAAGCGCAACCCACCCATACATTTACCCCTTACCTAGCACTACGGACAATTTAGCATGGTCAATTCACCTAACCTGCACATCTTTGGACTGTGGGAGGAAACCCACGCAGACACGGGGAGAATGTGCAAACTCCACACAGTCAGTCGCCTGAGGCAGGAATTGAACCCAGGTCTCTGGCGCTGTGAGGCAGCAGTGCTAACTACTGTGCCACCGTACCACCCACATTTTTGTCTTCATTGTAAATAAGAACATAGAGTCTAGGAACAGGAGTAGGTAATTTGGCCCATCAAGCCTACTGTGCCATTCAATAACATCATGGCTGATCTTTTTATAGACTCAGCTCCACTTACCTCCAATCTCATCACAACGCTTAATTCCTTTACTGTTCAGTCATGGTTGTTACATGAAGATGCTATGTGAATCCCAAGTGTTAATGTTTGAAAATGACAAGAAAGGATAGGGTAAAAGAATACATTAGTGCCATCTGGCCACCCACTGTGGAATGTCTGACAGATTTGCTTCACTGTATGCTTTTAACTATCCTTATCATGTAGGCCTTTGGTTTTGTGTGTGTGTCTCCTTCGTGACTGAATATTTCACACCCTTGAATTTCTCTAAAGCTGACAACTCTGTAGGGAGTCGCAAACTGCTGCCTGTGATTTTGTGATGCCTGACCAATATTCAGGCAGATTAACAGAATAGAATTGTCTGTAAAAGAGTGAGCAGTTGGAATATTTTGGCCTGAGAATCAGATTACTGAAACATTATTGATTGTAACTCCAACAGCTTGTCTCTCTCACTGAACTCTCACTGGAGGGGCTTAGGTTTTCAGTCTGTTCACAGTGCAGGCTAAATTGCATCTGCATGTTCCTGACCCACTCATCAGAGACACTCACTCAAAGTATCTTCCCTGTATTGTCTGCTTTTCATATAGGAAATACCAAAATAAACTAAACGTAAAAGCCTTAAATGGAAAATAAAGCCCATTTGGAGCTGTTAAATCGGCAAAAACATGAATATTTAGGAATAAGGCCATTCAGCCTCTCATATCTTAGATCATGACTGACTTACACACCAAATCTGTTTTTAATGCCACGCTTTATCTCATGATATCTTCCTCTAGTGAGTCTCGTCTTGAAAGCTCCAATTGCTGCCCCAGAATGCAGAGATGTTTTTCAAGCTGCAAATTTCCATTACCCGTTACCATGGCAAAGGTTTCCTGGTTTCTCATTCACTCAAAATGGCTGACCTCTAACTTAAGGATTGTATCTCCTCATTTACAAGCAAATAGTTTCTCTGTGTCCACATCTTCAAAAGATCACCCTCCACCTCCTAAGTTAAGTTTTTAAGGCCTGCCCTCTTCATTAACTTGCCTAAGAAGAAAGTGAGGACTGCAGATTCTGGAGATCAGAGTCACAAAGTGTGGCGCTGGAAAAGCACAGCAGGTCAGGCAGCATCCGAGCAGCAGAGGAGTCATCGTTTCGAGCATAAACCCACATTCCTGATGGAGTGCTCATGAAGGGTGGCATGATGGCACAGTGGTTAGCACTGTGGGGACCCAGGTTCAATTCCTGCCTTGGGCAACTGTCTATGTGGAGTTTGCACATTCTCACCGTGTCTGTGTGGGTTTCCTCTGGGTGCTCCGGTTACCTCCCACAGTCCAAAGATGTGCAGGATAGTTGAATTGGCTGTGCTAAATTGCCCGTAGTGTTAGATGAAGGGGTAAGTGTAGGGGAATGGGTCTGGGTGGGTTGCTCTTCGGTGGTTCGGTGTGGACTTGTTGGGCCGAAGGGTTTGTTTCCACACTGTAAGTAATCTAATCTTAAAAAAATCAACTCTCCTGCACCTCAGAAGCTGCCTGACCAGCTGTGCTTTTCCAGCGCCACACTTTTTGACATTAAACCACCTAAGATCTAGTAATGTTCTGGTGTGTTTGAATTGCATCCTCTCCATGGCCCGTCTAACCTTCCTGATGTGCATCGCCCAAAACTGAAAACAGTGCTTCCAGCTGGTGTCTGACCCAGGCTGTATAACAGAAGCTTTAGTATTTCTGAATGTCCTCGAGCAAACATTATTCCCTCATGGATTCAGCTCCTAATGCATTGAGCCATTAGCACAGAAAGAGGCCATTCGGTCTATCATGTCTGCATTGGCTGAATAAACCAGCTGTCTGTTCTAATCTTACATACCAACACATTTTCCTTGGCCCCCTAAGATGCAAATCCTGGTTCCTTTTCAATGAATTGAGGATTTCCACCTAAACCACTGGACAGCACCAATGTATAGACACAGAATTACTCTTGATGGAAGACCTTTGCAATGTAAAGTTGGTGATGCTTACTGAATGATTGGATGAGGTCCAAAACGCTTGTTAGAGGGAGGCATCCATTGTGACGAAAACTGATAGGATCAGAAACAATGAAAATGTGGGTGTTGGGCAACTGTGTAATGTAATGATCAATATAGGAGATGGGCTAGAAAGGCTGGCAGTACTCCAGGTAGCGAAGTCACCAGACCCAGATGGGATGCATCCCAGATTGCTCAGAGGCAAGGGAGCAATTTGGGGATCTGGTGACAGAAATTTCCCATTGACATTCCACTCTCAGCTCCCTCAGACGCTCATCCTAACTCTAGCCCTAAACCTAAATCTAACCCATCCTAACATTAACCCTAAGCCTAACTCTAACCCATCCTAGCTCTAACCCAACTTCAACCTAGCACTAATCTAAACCTAACCTTAACCTTAAACCTACCACTAACCCTCATCCTAAATCTAAACCAAACATTGATCCTGCTCCTAAACCTAATTTCAACCTTATAATCCTGACCTTAAGTCAAATACCCAATGCTGAGCCCAACCTAATCCTAACCCTAACAAAAATCCTGACCTTAACCCTTTACTCTAACATTGATCCTGACCTTAACCCTTTATCTCAACCCTGACCTTACATTCCAGTCCAAAGAGTGACCCTGACCGTAGCCCTAATTCAAACTCTAAATCAAATATCTAATCCTAACACTGAATCCTATCCCAACCTTGACTGTAACAATGATCCTGATCCTATCTCCTAACTCTAATGTTTTAACCTGATATTGATTTTTAACCTACACCTAACTGTAACCAAAACCTTGACCCATAACCTTCTTCCTAACCCTAATACTAATCTGATCTTTAACCTTACACTAATCCTGAACCTAACCTCAATTCCAAACCTGTAATCCAAATCATAAACTTAACTCTAACACTAATCAAAACTCTTAACTTTAACTATTAACCTTAACCTGCAATTCCTATCTAAGATTGGCATCATAAGTCTATTGCCTTCCCTCATCCCACTGGGTCACATTGGTTCTATTACCAATGTTCCTCTGATCAACTAACCCTGACTTAATCACTCTAATTCACTAACAAAGACTTGTTTTACTCATACCTTCTAGACAAGAAATGAAACATCAGAAGAACTAATATCCCAAGAATGGGATCAAATAAACATTAACTATTGGCAATCTTCAGTATTGAAATAGAAAACATGACTAGTAAGCCTGATATAGAACATGGAACATAGAAAAGTACAGCACAGAACAGGCCCTTCGGCCCACAATGTTGTGCCGAGGATTAATCCTAATGTAAAATCAAATAACCTAACCTACTCACCCCTCAATTCACTGCTGTCCATGTGCATGTCCAGCAGTCACTTAAATATCCCTAATGACTCTGCTTCCACCACCACCACTGGCAACGCATTCCATGCATTCACAACTCTCTGCTTAAAAAAAACTATCTCTGACGTCGCCTATATACCTTTCTCCT
The DNA here is from genome assembly GCF_037043375.1 of Chiloscyllium plagiosum. NCBI lineage: Eukaryota > Metazoa > Chordata > Chondrichthyes > Orectolobiformes > Hemiscylliidae > Chiloscyllium > Chiloscyllium plagiosum. Next base: position 69,108,596 of record NW_028270157.1, read on the forward strand.
AATATCTTAAAACTGTCAGTCCTGCACTGGGGAAAAGTCTCTGGCTATTGACCTGTCATTACCTTATATACCTCAATCAGGTCACCTCTCATCCTCCTTCTCTCCAGAGAGAAAAGTCTGAGCTTAGTCAACCTCTCTTCATAAGGCAAGCCCTCCAGTCCAGGCAGCATCCTGGGAAACCTGGTGCACCCTTTCCAAAGCCACTGTATCTTTCTTACAGTAGGGCGACCAGAACTGGACACAATATTCCAAGTGTGGTTTCACCAGGGACTTGTAGAACTTGATATCTCAAGCAGGAAATCAAAAGAGTATCAATCATACCCACTCAAAGGGTATGAAATCAACTGTAAATCGCAACATGACAAAGATAAAGAGTAGAAACATTTTTGTATGGGCAATTCTGCTGAATATGAGCCAAAACTAAAAAGCAGCAGATCTGGGTGATCCATAAACTCTAAAATAGGGCTGGAGAAACACAAGAGGGACTGTCTCTTCTGCCTAAATGGGATGACTCTTCTCCTCAAACTCTATTCCTAACCCAGCGCAGTACTGAGGAAATGCTGCACTGTCTTGGGTACCATCTTTCATCCATAGTCCACCATCCATCATCCATCCTTAGTCCAATAGGACACTCCATCAAGGCACTACCTTCCTTCTCAGGCAGCAAGAATCACACAGCACTATTTGAAGAAAAGCAAAGACATTCTCACAAATGTCCTAACCAATACTCACCCCTGAAGAAACACAATTCAAGCAGCTTTTGCATCATCACATTATCATTTCCAAATTCTGCCTGCCCATAAGTTAGCTTCCTGCATTACAAAACAGTGTCTGCAATTCAAAAGCTCTCCCTTAACTACTAAAGACTTTAGGATGTCTGAACATTGTGGAAGCTGCTGCTAAAATCTAACTATTTCTCTCTTTTTTCTTTCTGGAATTGAAATTAATACACCTGAACTTTGAAAGATAATGTGGAAAAGGTCCCTAAAATATCTCATATGCTTGTGATTAGAACAAAGTCAGAAATTGCCCAGTTGTGGCAATTGTTTGCTAATGGGGCAAAAAGAAGCAATTGGCTGAGGCATTAAAGGATGCACATTCATTACCTATGGGTCTAAATTGTATCTGAAGGATGTACACTTACTAAGTTTGAGTTGATTTGATTTGATTTATTGTCACATGTACCTAGGTACAGTGAAAAGTTTTGTTTTGTGAGCATAAGGGTAATAGAACGTCGATTCTCCTGTTCCCTGGATGCTGCCTGACCTGCTGCGCTTTTCCAGCAACACATTTTCAGCTCTGATCTCCAGCATCTGCAGACCTCACTTTCTCCTCCTAATAGAACAGAGCAAGGAATACAATATTATGGCTGCCGCAAAGGTGCACAAAGAGTGAGATCGACATTAGATTGGAAATTTGTGAGGTCCGTTCAGAAGTCTAATAACCGTGGGAAGAAGCTGTTTGTGAATCTGTTGGTGTAGTAAAGTGTGGCGCAAAAAAAAGATGCAGGTCAGACAGCATCCGAGGGGCAAGAGAGTTGACGATTCAGGCATAAGCCCTTCATCAACATCTCCTGCTCCTTGGATGCTGCCTGACCTGCTGTGCTTTTCCAGCACCACACTTTTCAACTCTGATCTCCAGCAACTGTAGTCCTCACTTTCTCCTTTGAATCTGTTGGCACATGTTTTTTAGCTTTTGCAGCTTCTCCCCAATGGAAGAATTTAGAAGTAAGTATAACCAGGATGGGAGGGCATCTTTAATTATATTGACTGCCTTTCTGAAGCAGGGGAAAGTATAGATGGAATCAATGGATAGAAGGTTGGCTTGCATGATGCGCTGGGCTGTGTTCATAACTCTCTGTAATTTCTTATGGTCTTGATGCATCTGGGTAGAATGCTTTCTATGGTACATCCATAAAAGTTGTCAAGAATCTTTATGCCAAACTTCTTTAACCTCCTGAGAAAGTAGAGGCATTCTTGATGGTCACTTTAACCCCAGTCTATGGTTCTAATACTGTGTCAGAGGATGCACACTTACTATTTATGGATCTACACTGTGTTTGAAGGGACATTTACCAGCTATGGATCTATACAGTAACTCCACAGGAAGGGGTGAAGAAGGAAGGATAATACTAGGAAGGTTGGTGGTAAATTTGTGTACGAGTTGCTGTGTCGATAAATGTGACAGTATTTAAGCGTAGTGAGTAAGATAATAGGGATAGTTGAGTTGGCAGGATATCAACCTGGCACAGTGGCTCAGTGGTTAGCATTGCTGCCTCACAGCACTGGAGACCCGGGTTTGATTCCAGCCTCAGGCAACTGTGTGGAATTTGCACATTCTCCCTGTGTGTGTGGGTTTCCTCTGGGTGCTCTGATTTTCTCCCGCAGGCCAGGTGAATTGGCCAAGCTAAATTGCCCATAGTTATAGGTGCATTGGTCAGAGGGTAATGGGTCTGGGTGGGTTACTCTTTGGAGGATTAGTGTAGACTTTTAGATTAGATTAGATTAGATTAGATTACTTACAGTGTGCAAACAGGCCCTTCGGCCCAACAAGTCCACACCGCTCCGCCGAAGCACAACCCATCCATACCCCTACATTTACTCCTTACCTAACACTACGGGCAATTTAGCATGGACAATTCACCTGACCTGCACCTCTTTGGACTGTGGGAGGAAACCGGAGCACCCGGAGGAAACCCACGCAGACACGGGGAGAACGTGCAAACTCCACACAGTCAGTCGCCTGAGGCGGGAAGTGAACCCGGCTCTCTGGCGCTGCAAGGCAGCAGTGCTAACCACTGTGCCACTGTGCAGCCCACTTGTTGGGTTGAAAGGCCTGTTTCCACACTAATCAAATGTGGAGATGCCACCCATCATTACCCTGACAGACTAAAGCTTTATTTTGGATTAGTGGTGCTGGAAGAGCACAGCAGTTCAGGCAGCATCCGAGGAGCAGCAAAATCGACGTTTCGGGCAAAAGCCCTTCATCAGGAATAAAGGCAGAGAGCCTGAAGTGTGGAGAGATAAGCTAGAGGAGGGTGGGGGTGGGGAGAAGGTAGCATAGAGTACAATAGGTGAGTGGGGGAGCCTTTTCCCATGTAAGTGAAGAAAAGGGCTTGCCTGAATCTACTACACTGAAAGACTTTATCATTATCAACACCTCGATTAAATGACCCAACATTCATTTGAATTTAAGAGAATAGGAGCCAAGTTCAAAGAAATCAGTTTTTATAATTTAACCCTTTCAAGATAAAGTATAACTTCTCTACTGTAATGTTACATCAGAGACCATTTGGAATGAACTGAACATCCCATTAGCTGATCTGATTGATTTTTGTGGCAATGCACAACGTTTTACTGATCCCTGCACGTAAACACCCACAGCAACTAGTCTCTCTAAAACAATATTCTGATTTGTGTCTTCAGATTCAAAGCGTTATGGCATCACATTTCCCCTGCAGGAGAATGTGCTTGATGGTCCTCATGTGAATTTTACTGTGATGAAAGCAGATCTTTCATTGTGTTTCAAAGAAGCATTTCCATATTTCTCTCTCCTTATTTGGCTTCATTTAAACAACAGCAATGAATTTCGATGACAAGAGTTAAGATGGAAGCAATATTTCCTCACTGAAATACAAGATGGAGCCCGGGGCTCGATTGTTTCGAAAATGCAGGCAATTTTCTTCTGATCGGACGGAATGTTTGAAGTGCTAATCTGAACCTACTTGGTATATAGCCTTCATAAATATGCTGTGCAGTTATCATTTGCTCCTCATTAAGTGATTCTTGCAGAGAATACACCATTGTCTGTTGAACTTGATTGATTGGCACCTCTTCATTTAGAGCTTTCTTAGGTTGCAAAGTAGTTTGCATCTGCCTTGAGTTCAGAGGCCAATTCATCTCAGCTTAATTCAATTTGATACAAGTTTGGAAATGAGCACAAACCTTCTATCGGCGAGTTTGGAGAGGAAGTTATTTTTAAATGCTGACAGGCCATTGCTCTATTATAGTTTGAGAAGTTATTTGCACTGAGAACAACCTGCTGAGATTTACTGCTCCTATGCTATTATCTTGTTTGTAAATATATCTGATTATTAGTTTTAGTCTGAATGTAACAGTCTGACAGCACGATATTTACTGACTTTTTGTAGTTGTGGGAGAATGTGGTTTGCATTCCTGATTAGCTCTGGTGCATTATACCATGGTTAATGGATTATTGTCAGTTGTGTAGCTCTCCATCCCAGTCTCAAACAAAGATTTAGTTCGACCGTGGGTCCTTAGCCTCTGGGAGGATGCCCTAATCATAACAATTACACGAATTAAGTGCACAACAAAACAAAAGTTAATTTATTCATTAAAAAAAAACAGTTTGCGCTTGTAATAAGAGGAGCTCGAATCAGAATGTACATGATATGACATTTCCACTGGCTAGATTCTTTTAGTCAGTGATTAATGAGGTGTTAAACTGACCTATTTGGATTGGCATTTATAGAGGTGTTAATGGACACAGTAATTTACAGTTAAATGCACTGTGTGCAGCTCATGCTATTCAATTACATCAGGGGAAAAAAATATTTCTCACTGTCATACATCAATACAATGAAGTTCTGGAGCAAGTCTTTAGTTTTAAATCTGGAATGATAATTATGTCATTGCGGATCGATCATCTTACCCAAAACAAGAGAAGACAACCTGCATTTAAGTGACGCCGGTCTCAGAACATTCGGAAACACTTCACAGATAATGAAAGACTTTTGAAGTGTAAAGTCAGCGCGCTGGAATTCTGGCTGCCAGTCTGTACACAGCAAGACTCCACAAACAGCAATGTGATAATGATCAGGAAAACCTTTGATTTAACATATGATAAATATTGACCCGGGCACAGGGAAAAGCCCTCTTGCTTTCCTTCCATGGGTTGATTCAGATCCATGTGAAAAAGCAGAAAGGACTCAACTCACCTCACGCTTAGCACTTCTTTTGCAGCATGGCACTCCGTCCTCAGAAATGCCTGAAAGATGCCATCAAATACGCTGCTGAAGTAAAAATAAAGCACTGTTAGAGATCTGAAATAAAACTCAGTGAATGATGAAGAGTCACACTGGATGCAAAACATTCATTTTGTTTTTCTCTCCACATTGTGGCTCAGTGGCTAGCGCTGCTGCCTCACAGCGCCAGGGACCTGAGTTCGATGCCAGCTTTGGGTGACTGCCTGTGTGGAGTTTGCACATTCTCCTCGTGTCTGCGTGGGTTTCCTTTGGGTCCTTCGGTTTTTTCCCGTGGTCCAGAGATGTGCAAGTTAGGGTGGATTGGCCGTGTTAAATTGCCCATAGTGTTCAGGGATGTGTGGGTTAGGTACAGTCGTCATGGGGAAATGTGAAGAAATAATGTAGGGGAACGAACCTGGGTGGGATACTCTTCGGAGGATCAGTATGGACTTGTTGGGCCAAATGGCCTGTATCAACACTGTGGGGATTCCTTGATTCTATGAGATGGAGACCGTAAGAGACTGATATTGAAGGTAAGAGTTCATGGGATCCAAGGAAATTCGGCAAATTGGATCCAGAATTGACTGAGTGGCAGGGAAGCAAAGGGTGATGGGCCCCTTGGAATTTAGAAGAATATGGGGAGATCAAATTGAGGTATTCAAGATGATAAAAGGTAGGGGTAAAATAGACGTGGAGCGGATCCTCCCTCTTGTGGGGCATTCTAGGATGAGAGGTCATAGTCTTAGGGCAAGGGGTAGCAATTTCAAACAGAGTTGAGGAGAAACTACATCTCCCAAAGGGTTGTGAATCTGTGGAATTCACTACCCCAAAGTGCGGTGGATGCTGGGACAGCGAGTACATTTAAGGAGAAGTTAGACAGACTTTTAATTGATAATGGGTTGAAGGGTTATGGGGAGATGGCAAGAAAATGGGGGGAGGAGCATATCAGCCATGATCGAATGACAGAGCAGACCTAATGGGCTGAATGGCCTAATTCTGTCCCTCTATCTTATGGTCAAGGAGGTGATTATGTGACTGGAAATCCATGTCCAGTCAGGTGCTGCAGTGATCAGTGTTGGGGCCCTTGCTGTTTGTGATTTATACAGCAAACATCTTATTATCTGGCACCTATGGGACCAGGAGTGTTCCGGTTGATCAAGAGGTGCACATAATCAATGTAAGAGCACACTAAGTAATAGAAACATAATGTAGGGGTATACACATCATGGTTATAGTTTATTTACAGCATCAATCTCTTAAATAATAATAATGCAACTTTGCCTTAAGTAATACATTCCAGCAGTAAGCCTTCTCAATTGCACACTCATTTGGACATCACAGTAATTGAAACAAAATTGACTCAAATGTTGTTATTTCATGTAGCCATTCGATTGAACAAGTAAATATTGACACTGAGGTAAATAAGTGAAAAAGCTATAATATTTCACTAAATAATGCAGTATTTGAGGTATATTTTTTTTTACCAGTTATCAAGACTGTTGGTTCATATGGCGCTAGTTAAAACAAAGTTTTCTGTACATAAACGTTTTAGACGTTTATGTAGGATGGTTGGTCAGCAAGCAGACGGAGGTGCAAAATTGGTGAGAGCAAAGTGCGTATTCTGGCTAATGGTTTCAATATTCTATCTCTGTCTCTCCCTCCCTATCAGGGATTTTCATTGGAAGAGGATTATGCAACACTGATAGAGCTAGAGTGATTCTTAATAGAAGGATTTCCAGAAAGGTTATGCCAGTGATAACAAACTGTCCACGCGACTAAGGAAGGATTTGGCATGAGCTATCTTTAAAACAAGAGCTGGGGGTGTTTGAAATAAAAGCTGAACAAACACATGGAAGGCCACCAAAGTGCAGTTTGTGCCTCAGTCAAATCTCTTTGATTCGGCTCCTGGTGGGCTTTTTTCTGAAAGTGTAAAAGGAGGCTCCGATAGGAATACCAATGTTAAAACAGGTTGGGCTCAATGCTGCTGGAAATAACTGATTTCCTGGCGGATGGTGTCACTCTCTCATCACTCCCACAGCATTGTCATTTAGAGGACATTCTCATCTCCAGAAGTTTTGATGGAGACCTGAAAGATGGTACCTTCCTCACTCACTGACACCTGATGAAGGAGCAGCACTCTGGTAGCATTTTCAAATGAACCTGTTGGACTGTAACCTGGTGTCATGTGATTTTTAACCTGCAGCATGTTAGAGTCTGGAGTGTTTTCAAATCACCTTTCTCAAAGTCGATCTTGTGTCACCTGATTTCAATCCCGTAAATGAATCAAAAATCGAAAGAACCCGGATGCTGGAAATCAGAAACAAAAGCAGAAACGGCTGGAAAATCTCAGCAGATCTGACCGTATCCTTGAAGAGAAATCTAACTTTAATCAGAGTGACTCTTCTTCAGAACTAATGGTAGCCAGGAAAAAAGTTGCTTATTATGCAGAAGATGAATAGTTTGGTGTGGAGGGATATGGGCCGGGTGCTGGCAGGTGGGACTAGACTGGGTTGGGATATCTGGTGGGCATGGACAGGTTGGACCGAAGGGTCTGTTTCTGTGCTGTACACCTCTATGACTTTATGACTCTATGAGAAGATAGGGTGATGGGAGGGAGTAAGGACATGGGAGAAAATGCCTCAAGCTCTAAAATTGTTGAACTCGATATTGAGTTCAGAAGTTTGCAGCGTTCCCAAGCAGAAAATGAAATGCTGTTCTTCCAGTTTGTCTTGAGTTTCTCTGGAGGACTGTGGTTAGCCTGAGACAGAGATGTTGGTCAAGGAAGATGGTGGGGTGCTGACGTGGCAGGCAACTGGAAGCTCAGGGTCTTTTTTTGCAGACAGAATGTAGGTGTTCTGCGAAGGAGGTAGAAGTGAGCTGTGCAGGGTTGGGAGATGATGAACTTGGAGGCAGTAGAGGAGAGATCACTGAATGACATGAGGTTGGTAATCATTGTGGATACAATGGCCTGATATTCCATGGTGGGGTCCTGGGGAAGATAGTAGGAGGTATCTGAGAGCTGGCGCTCAGCCTCTGTGGTGACAAGGTCTGGTGACCTCCCCCCTCGCTGCCTCCAAGCTCAGAGTTTTCAAACCCCTCATAGCACGCATCTACCTCCTTCCCAAAATCTACAAACAGGACTGCCCGGGCAGATTCATTGTTTCTGCCTGCTCCTGCCCGACAGAACCCATCTCCTACTACCTGGACTTGATGTTTTCCTCCCCTTGTCCAGTCCATTCCCACTTACATACACAATTCCTCTGAAGCTTTATGCTAGTTTCAGAATTCTCAGTTTGCGGGCTCCAGCTGCCTTCTCTTTCCCATGGATGTGCAATCCCTTTACGTGTCCATCCTGGAACGAAACCCTGAACGATCCCAAGGCCACCACCTTGCTCTTACCATCACGTGGTCTATCTCTGACTCCTCCCTTCCCTTCCTCAACATCTCTTTTTCCTTCTTTGGGGATAAGCTGGCCACCAATTTACACTACAAACCCACCAAATCCCAGTTACCTTGACTATATAATCCTCACACCCTGCTTCCTGTAAAGACTCCATTCCATTCTATCAGTTCCTTGATTTCCATTGTATCTGTTCCAATGATGCCAGCTTCGACAAGGGGGCCTCCGAAATGTCCACTTTCTTCCTCAACCAAGGATTCCCCAGCATCATGGTTGACAGGACCCTCGGCCAAGTCTGACCCATTTTCTGCACTTCAGCCTTAATTCACTCTCTTCCCTTCCACAACAGCGATAGGGTCCCCCTTGTCCTTACTTACCATCCCACCAGCACCTACATCCACAGGACTATTACCTCCCATTTCTGCCACCTTCAGTGAGATGCCACCAGCAGACACATAGACCTCCCCTCCCTCTCTTGTCAGTCCTTCTGCAAGGGCAATTTCCTTTCGGATACCCTGGTCCACTCTTCCTTCACTCCCAAGGCCCCCCTCCCGCTGCCCCCACTCCCCCCTCCACCCTGCAACAGCTCCATGGCACCTTCCCCTGCAACCACAGAAGGTGTAACATCTGCCTGTTTACTTCCTCCCTCCTCAGTATCCAAGGGACCAAACAGGTGAAGCAGCACTTTACCCGCACTTCACACAATCTAGTCCAATGCATTCGCTGCTAACAATGTGGTCTCCCCTACATTGGGAAAATGAAGTGTAGACTGGGTGACTGCTTCACGGAACACCTATGTTCTGTCCATTAAAAAGACCCTGAGCTTCCAGTTGCCTCCACTTCAATGCCCCACCCTGTTCCCTGGCCAACATCTCTGTCTCAGACTTGCTGCAGACTTGGGAAGCTCAGTGCAAGCTGGAAGAACAGCACCTCATTTTCTACTTGGAAATTCTACAGCCTTCAGGACTCAAAATCGAGTTCAACAATTTTAGACCTTGAGGCACCTTCTACCATGTTGTTACCCCAGCCCCGAAACACCAGTTTTTGTTAACACAAGGACTGCTATTACCTGATGAAGGGTTCCGAGGAGCAGGAAAAATCGACGTTTCGGGCAAAAGCCCTCTATCAGAAAGTATTAACCTGCTGTTAATCAATGGTGAAGTGCTCTGGTGGGCCTGCTGCTAGGGGTGGGTTGCTATGTCAAAGTGACTGAGGAGAAACATCAATTTTCCTGCTCCTAGGATGCTGCCTGACCTGCTGTACTTTTCCAGCACCACTCTAATCTTGACTCTAATCTCCAGCATCTGCAGTCCTCACTTTTACACAGAACCCATTGTTAGCCACTAACTGTCCCCACTAGCAGTTATTCATTCTCCCACTCCTTTGTTTGTCCACTGTTCTTCTGTCTTTGGGCTCTACCTCCACATTGTTTACTCCTTTCCCTGTTTCTCCAACCCCCCTCCCCACCCCCCTATCTCATCTTCTGCATATAAAAAAAAGATTTGACTACCATCAGTTCTGAGGAAGGGTGACTGGACCCACATCATTAACTCTGATTTCTCTCCACAGCTGCTGCTAGACCCGCTGAGCTTTTCCAACAACTTTGGTTTGTATTTCAATCCTATAAATGCCAGAAACCAAACTCACAAGTAACAGTGGCATCAGGAATGCTTGAGACCTTGCACACTCAGAAAAGAAACCAGTAAATCTGATGTATCCTGATTTTGTATCCTTCAGAACAGTGCTCCAGTACATTCATTTCAAACTTTTAGTATTTTTTTATTCAAGGATATTGTTTTCCCTCAAGGATATTGAACCTCGTATTCCAGATTACAGCATTTTATTCATGTCTGTTCATTCAGTACCTTCTAAAATGTTACTAAACCTTTTAAAATAAATTTGCTTTACACATTGCAATTCTGACTTGGTGTTAATCTGGATGAAAGTGGGGACTGCAGATGCTGGAGTCAAGTGGTGCTGGAAAAGCACAGCAGGTCAGGCGGCATCCGAGGAGCAGGAAAAAAATGACATTTCGGGCAAAAGCCCTTCATCAGGAAGGTGTTAATCTGCTGTTAATCTATGGTGAAATGCTCTGGTGGGCCTGTTGCTAGGGGTGGGTTGCTATGCCAAAGTGATTGAGGAAAAACAATGTCTACCCTTCTGTATTCCGGCTCCACATTTGTTGGTCAATACAGGACTATTCAGTTCATTAGCCTTGAGGAATTACTCAATTCATAATCTTCAGGCATCTTTTGAATCCAGTCGCTGAGTTGACTCTGGGATTTGGGCTGTACTGACCCTGGTGCCGAGTGAAGGGATGCGATGAAGTCAACAAAGGATCCAGCAGAGCAGAAGGGACCAGGGAATTTAGAGATGCAGGAGAGTTTCAATATAACTGGAAGATCAGAGAGCAGAGGGATGCAACATGACTGGCTTGTTGAAAGATATGTGCAGACAGACTATTCTCCAGTGTGGAATAAATTTTATACTCCTCCATTAATAAAATAGTAACTGCTTTCAATAATCACATCAATGCACAATCCAATTATATTCGGCTGATGAAATTTCCATATTCAAGTTTCAACATCAGGAATTTACTCCAGTTTACACCCTATCTGTCGTGGGGTTCTGTCTGTCACTTGGGTATTGATCTTTCAGTAAGTGCCATTCATTAAAGGCAGGATTCTTGTCAGTGTGGAGGAATATAGGGAGTTTGCAGTCCATGTCCATAGATCCCTCAAAGTTGCCACCCAAGTTGATAGGGTTAAGAAGACATGTGGTGTGATGGCTTTCATTAGCAGGGGATTGAGTTTAAGAGCCACAAAGTTATGCTGCGGCTCGATAAAGCCCTGATTAGACCACACTTGGAATAGTATGTTCAGTTCTGGATGCCTCATTATGGGAAGGATGCAGAAGCTTTAGAGAAGGTGCGGAGGAGATTTACCAGGATGCTGCCTGGACTGAAGGGTATGTCTTATGAAGAAAGGTTGAGAGAGCTAGGGCTTTTCTCATGGAGGGACGAAGGATGAGAGGTGACTTGATAGAAGTGTATAAGATGTGAAGCATAGACAGAGTGGAGAGCCAGAGACTTTTTCCCAGGGAAGAAATGGCTATCATGAAGGGGCATAATTTTAAGGTGATTGGAGGAAGGTTTTGCAGAGACCTCAAAGGTAAGTTCTTTATGTAGAGAGTGGTGGGTGCGTGACTGCACTGCCAGTAGTGGTAGTCGAGTCAGATACATTAGGCACATTTAAGTGACTCTTAGGTAGGCACATGGATGATACCAAAATGAAGGATGTGGAAGTTATTTTGATCTTAGAGTAGGGTAAAAGGTCGACACAACATCAAGGGCCAAAGGGCTTGATGTGCTGTACTGCTATTGTGCTATACTGTTCTATGTTCTATATTCATTATAACTCACTCAAGTGTCATGCCCACAGCACTTTGAAGAGACATCATCAGTTGTTTTAAAAATAATGCCCATTTTCTTTGTGTTAAAACGGATTTTGCTGAACTGAACATGATGTTTGGAAATTAGCTACAATTCAGTCAGACATCCAATGTTCGCAAAATTAATCCATTATGCATCTGGAATCTCACACTGTCCATGGGGTTGATATTGTAGTCAAACAGACACAGAAGGCCAACAGATTGCACATCTCCCCAGCATGGTTAGAGAACAAAAGTCAAGTTAGCAAGACCCAATATGATGGAAGTGACGGTAACATCCCAGCTTTTAGCCACTACAATGAATAACAGTGCATGACCAGAGGAAAATGGAAATGAAACGATTGGGATAATGTACAGACTAGGACGGAGCAAGTTAGGAATAAACGTAGGAATAAAGGGACCTTTTTCCAAGTAGCAGCCAGTGACTCATGGGGTACTGCAAGGATGAAGGGCTTTTGCCCGAAATGTCGATTTTCCTGCTCCTCAGATGCTGCCTGAACTGCTGTGCTTTTCCAGCACCACTCTAGTCTAGACTCTGATTTCCAGCATCTGCTGTCCTCACTTTTGCCAGGTACTGCAAGGATTCATGCTTGTATTTCCAGATATTTACAATATATATTAATGATTTAGATGAGGGAACTAAATGTAATACCTCTGAGTTTGTAGATGACACAAAGCTGGGTGGGAGGTTGAGTTGTGAGGAGAATGCAGAGATGCTTCAGTGTGATTTGAACAAGTTGATCTGAATGGGCAAACGCTTGGCAGTACAATGTGGATAAATGTGAGATCATCCGCTTTGGTAGCAAAAACAGGAAGGTAAATTATTATCCGAAGAGTGACAGATTGGGAAAGAGGGAGGTCAAACAAAACTTGGTTTCCTTATACACCAGTCACTGAAAGTAAGCATGCAGGTACAGCAGGCAGTGAAAAAGGCAAATAGCATGTTGGTCTTCATTGTGAGAGGATTTGAATACAGGAACAGGGATATTTTACTGCAATTGTACAGGCCCTTAGTGAGACCATGTCTGGAGCACTGTGAGCAAGTTTGCTCTCCTTATCTGAGGTAGTATGTTCTGGCTATGGAAAGACTGCAGCAAAGGATTGCCAGACTAATTTCTGGGATGGCAGTGTGAAGAGAGACTAGGAGAAAGTGAGGACTGCAGATGTTGGAGTACCAGAGTTGAAACATGTGGTGCTGGAAAAACACAGCAGGCCAGGCAGCATCCGAGGAGCAGGAGAATCGACGTTTTGGGCATAAGCCCTTCGGCGTATGCCCGAAACATCGATTCTCCTGCTCCTCGGATGCTGCCTGGCCTGCTGTGTTTTTCCAGCACCACATTTTTTAACTGACGAGAGACTAGATCAGTTAGGACTGTATTCACTTCAGTTTAGAAGAATGGGGAAAATCTCATAGAAACCTATAAAATTTCAACACAGTCAGACAGGGCAAACACAGGATGGATGTTCCTGATGACAGAAAAGTCTAGAACCAGGAGTCACAGTCTAAGGTTATGGGATAGACCTCAGGATTGAGATGAGGAGAAATTTCTTCACCCAGAGTGTGGTGAACCTGTGGGATTCTCTGCCTCAGGAAGCAGTTAAGGCCAAAATATTGAACGCTTCCAAGAAAAAGTTAGGTTCAGTTCTTAGGTCTAAAGAGATCAAAGGGAATGAGTAGAAAGCAGGAACAGGGACTGAGTTGGATGGTCAGCCATGATCATACTGAATGGTGGAACAGGCTCAAAGGGCTATTCCTATTTTCTATGCATCAAAACTACCTCTTAAGTTGAAAACAGGCACAAGGAGAATGCACAAAATCCACACAGACAGTCACTTGAGGCTGGAACTGAACCCAGTTCCCTGGCACTGTGAGGCAGACTTACTAACTACTGAGCCACCATGTTTACAGCAATTACCAATTACTTAGATAGCACCTTCCACGCTTTAACCTCTATCATCTAGAAGGACATGGCAGCAGATACACAGGACCACCATCCATTATGTCCCTAATGTTTATTTTTCTACTGAGCAGATCTTTAAAATCCTTGGGCAGTAGAGACTTCTGCAACCAGAAATCAACTTGTTGGCATGCCAATCAGTGTATGTGCAGCATGAATTCACACAGTCACGTAGATTAGAGGGAACATTATCTGGAAAACTCCTCCAACATAGAAGCTAGGATGAGTCGGCCATTTCACTCTTCAAGGCTGCCACACTATTCAATATAATCGATCTCAGTAATATATTCCCACTCTCTCCCAATGATGCCTTTATTGTCCAAATGGTTATGTCTCCCTTTCTTGAATAAATTCCTGGAACCGTATCTCTGCTTTTCTTTAGTACTGCTGGATCAAAATCCAAGAATTCGTTCTCTCACAATATTGTGGGTTGATCTTCCCCTGCCTCCCCCAATGAGTGCAGTGGTTCAAGATGGCAGTTCACCATCACCTTCGCCAGGGCAACGAGGGATGGACAATGAATACTGGCCCAGCCAGTGCCACTCAGATCCCGCACGGTTGCTTTAGCTAAAAGTGATTGTGTATGTCTGTGTTGCAATAATCTTTCTGACTCTGAAAGCATAAGCTGACCTTACCCTTTCTCTAACTAACCCAAAATGGTTGAGTGTCATTGAAAAAAATTGGTTTTCACAAATATGCCAGAGCCTGCTTCTAAAGGAACAGAATGAAACAAACGTTTACACACAAAAAGAGGAGAGAAAGGTATAAGAATTGAAATTATCTCACCTTCCCCCATCTCTCACACAAGCCAGGGCTGAGGGTGGTATCAGGGAATTCAACCAGGACTTTACGATCGTGCTTACCTTTCTATAGGGGTAACTGGATGGTGATTAGGAACAATTAACCTGACAGGCTCTGGGAGCTGGGTGAGTTAATATACACTATTATCATCATCATTGGTGGTATCTCACAGACAAGGATGACTCTCTTCCGTTTTCAGAATAAGTCCGTAGGTGGCTGTACAGTCTGATGCAGCTACCACAGGCTCTGTTACACTTGGGGCAAGTGGTGGCCATGAGTAGATGTGGGTGGAAATTGGTGTGGCAGCACACTCCTTTCACAGTTTTCACCTGGCTTCCGCTTTCTCCCGATGACAAGTCTTGAGGTGCTCGATGCCTTCCCGGATGCTCCTCCTCTACTTTGGACGGTCTTGGGCCAGTGATTCCCAGGTGTCTGTGGGAATGTTACACTTAGCCAGTGAGGCCTTGGTGGTATCCCTGAAGCACTTCCTCTGTCCAGCTGGGGCTTGCTACATAGGATGGCCGAGAGATCAAACTCACATCCTTCCAGTAAGTCAGACCCATTGCTTTTCATCAGCCAAAATCTCTGGGCATTGTAAAGTGCTGTTTCATTATGAAGGTCATACAGCACCTTACCTGGGATTAGCTCTCCCCTTTAACGGTGAGAAGCCAGCTGAGATTGTAACAATAAAACTAGCATATGGGCACCACTGAACTTCAAAGTCCAAATCCACCTCCCTGTCGAACAAAATGCATTGAGTCAAGCAAGCTCCTGGGGAGGGTTTTGAAGACAGTGTTGGGAGAGAGGACAGGATGAGTTCTGAGTTTCACATTAATCATCTCATATTTAATAAGATGAGAAGATGAAGGTCTGCTCCGACTCAACACTTTGACAAGGAAAACAATATAAAGGCAAAATCTCTGCAGTACCCAGTGAAGGTGGGACTACACAGGGGTGGATAATGAAAAGAGAAATTGGCAGGAGGTGAGGTAAGTGAATCCCAGTGAAACAACGGCAAGATTGAAATGACGTGTAAAATTATGCCATCAAAATCTTTTACAGCCTGTGTGCCAGGAACACAGCTTCAAACTAAATGCAAGCAAGAACGGTTTTCCCACACTCAGCTTTAATAAAGCTCACCACTCACTTTCAGTTTGAAAACACAGTAATCTTTGCCCTTGAACTGTGCTACAGTGGCCAGTTCACACGCACACTCACACATATACTCACACACATATGCAGACAGAGAGAGAGAGATAGGCACACACACACATACATAGAGAGAGAGAGATACAGAAAGATAGAGGATCTCTCTCTCTCTCACACACACACATACGTAGGCAGAGTGAGAGAGAGAGATGCTACAAAGGTAGGTGGAGGGACAGGTAGCACTGACGAGGCAGAGAGGCTGTAGATGGATTTGGACAGGTTAGGAGAATGGGCAAAGAAGTGGCAGGTGGTGTGCAATGTGGGAAAGTGTGTGCTCATGCACTTTGATAGGAAGAATAGAGGCATGAAGTATTTTCCACGTGGGGAGAAAATTCAGAAGTCTGAAGTGCAAAGAGATTTGGGAGTTCTAGTCCAGGATTCCCTCAAGGTAAAATTACAGGTTGAGTCAGTAGTTAGGAAGGCAAATGGAGTGATGACATTTATTTTGAGAGGACTTGAATATAAAAGCAGGGATGTACTTCTGAGGCTCAAAGGGCTCTGGTCAGACTATGTTTGGAGTATTATGCACAGTTTTGGGCCTCATATCTCAGGAAGGATGTAATGGCGCTGGAACATGCTCAGAGAAGGTTGACAAGAATGGTCCCAGGAACAAAAAGCTTAACACATGAGAGGACTCTGGGTTTATACTCGATGGAGTTTAGAAGATTGAGGGGGGATGTAATTGAAACATACAGAACACTGAATGGCCTGGACAGAGTGAATGTTGGGAAGAGGTTTCCATTAGCAGGAGAGACTAGGACTCAAGGGGACAGCCTTAGAGTAAAGGGAAGACCCTTTAAAATGGAGATGAGGAGAAACGTCTTCAGCCAGAGAGAATCTATGGAATTCATTGCCACAGAAGACTACAGAGGCATTAAGTATATTTAAGACTGAGATAGATAGGCTCTTGATTGTCAAGCGGATCAAGGGTTACACGGAGAAAGCAGGAGAATGGGGTTGAGAAACTTATCAGTCATGATCAAATGGCAGAACAGACTCAATGGGCTGAATGGCCTAATTTCTGCTCCTGTGTCTTTGGTCTTATGGACTTATAGTTACAATCCACCTCTGGGATTGTTAATAAGTGGAACCCAAATACCTTGTTTTATTAAATTGCAATAACAGATGATTTCAGCTTCTTTTAAACAAAATGTAAACTTAATTGTGCATAGAACAAATTGAACAAAGGAAATATGATTACTATTAGTCACATAAACACTTAACATGACATTTTATGTGTCCTAAAATTCATTTCTGAGATGCAGCAATCCTAAAGAGTCTGGGATATTCTGTGACATGACCATACCACTTTGTCCTGTGTTCTGTGCCCTGATAAAGACCAACAAATCGGGCTTAGTATTCTGACCTTAGATTCTCCAGGAATAAAATAAATAATTTAACAGGGAGCCCCACTGTAGCACAGGAGTGTTGGGTGACGGGGAAGGTGTGAATTCTAGCCATGCTCTCCTTATACAACACTAGCTGGGCCCCTTTGTGAAAGTTAGTGAATGGGTAGATGAACAGTGTGAATGAATGGATAAATGATCTTATTGTCACGTGTATTTTATAGTGCGAAAAACAGTAAAATATAGACAAAAATGTTTCCACTGTCGCCACAATCCAGTGCCATTTTGAATCATTTTAAAAATAAGAAAAGAAATATAGAGATATAGCTTAAAGAGAATTCATCAGCTCTGAGTCAGCTCATCATCAATGAATGTCGATTTTCCTGCTCCTCGGATGCTGCTTGACTTGCTGCTCTTTTCCAGCACCACTCTCATCTTGACTCATCATCAACGATGCCTGCACAGCCATCCTTCTTCACCGCCTTGCACCGTCTACACTGGACCCAACCAAAGTTGAGTTCATCACTCTTCAGGTACCATCTTTGACTGCTGGGTTGATTCTCCCCACCCACCACCTCATTGTCGCCTGCGCCAGACCCGCTAACGTCAGAGATGCATCTCTTGCCTCTGGGCCCATCCTGTTGATATGGTTGTGATGCCCTTCCACCACCCACTTTGACCCCGTCAGCACCGGACTCAAACATTGTCGAAGTCGCCCATCCTCAGGCATCATCCTTCTCTGCTAGGCCTACCTTATCGATATCGCTGCAGTGTCCTTCCACCACCGTTAATTCAGTAGGTGTTTACAGATCAGGGTCTTGTCACATTGGGTTGGGGGTGATGGGGAAGGGTCTGTGGTTGTATGTGGGGTGGGGAGGTAGATTCCAGTTTCAGATCAGAAGGAGCTGAAGAGGGAGTCTGGGCAGTCCGAAGAGAGAGTCAGGATGTTCAGCATAAGTGGTTGAATGAGGTGAACATTTGTATACGCTCCCAGGAGCTAGACTAGAAATTTTCTGTCGAACACTTCTCTAACACAGGTAACTAACCAAGTAAGTACTATGAATGTATGCAGACTCTCAACTCAGTACCAAAGACATTTTACGGAGGTTCCTTGGCAGTTAGGGGATTTCCCTCAGAGGTTCAAAGATTTTCACTTCTGTAGGGACCATTAAATGCATGCTGGAGAATTTCACAAAACCAATTTTCATTCACTTCAACTCCAGGTATTCTCATAAACGAGACTTAGATTTACTATCTCTTGACTGTGAATACCTCAGTCCCTCATATTCTGATAACCTTTTCAATTCTTTCAAGCTAATGTGCTGACTGTTCTGTTTGGTACAAGACTTGAGGTGGATCACTAAAGGTTCTCCTATAATTTTGAACTGAGCGATATTCTTCCAGCTTTTGTTCCCTCACAGAATTCAAACAGAGTTTAAGCCAAACCCATACTCCATAAAATGAATGTTTATCTTAATTTTTGTCTGTTTTGTTAACTATGTAGACCTATCTAAAGAACACCTTCTTTGACTATTTCTGACACAACAGGTCTAAATGGCAATTAACTTTCTCAGCAAAAACACCCAGATAAAATAGAATCAGAATAGTGTCCTCAAACCAACCTTCAGATTAATTATCCCTCATGGATAATATCTCCTTGGACCTTTTTGTATAAAGTGGCTTGACAAACTTTCAGAGTTTACTAGATTTTTTTTAAAAACTGATTTAGGTCTAACTGTGAAAACATTAACATTGGCCCCTATACCGTACAGTAACCACCTGCCACATGGTGGCACTGTAGCACTGACAGGAAGGTCCCTGTGCTCTACCAACCTTGAGTGGCCTCACACACCAAACACATTCACCTCTCATCCAGATCCACAACAGCCCCAATCACCATTGCTACATCTGGTGTTAATTTAATCCCACTGGCAGTCAGGTTGGCTTTGCTCCCAACCACTCCATCCATGACTTCCATCAAAAGGCATGGTGGCTCACAGCACCAGGGTCCCAGGTTCGATTCCCGCCTCAGGCGACTGACTGTGTGGAGTTTGCACATTCTCCCCGTGTCTGCGTGGGTTTCCTCCAGGTGCTCCGGTTTCCTCCCACAGTCCAAATATGTGCAGGTCAGGTGAATTGGCCATACTAAAAAATTGCTCACAGTGTTAGGTGCATTAGGCAGAAGGAAATGAGTCTGGGTAGGTTACTCTTCGGAGGGTCAGTGTGGACCTGTTGGGCAGAGGGGCCTGTTTCTACACTGTAGGGAATCTAATAAAAAGGCATATGGGCTGATATCCTTCTGGGAAGAATTTTAGGTGAGCCCAAAACAAAAAAACTGTTTTAAAGATGTATTACAGTTTGAGATTAGATTTGGTTGGATCTACGAGTTAAATGATTTTATTTAACAAGTTTATTGGTGGCTTTGTTTTTATTCATTTGTGGCTCTTGAGTGTTGCTGGCTGGCCAGCATTGACAGTCCATCCCTATTTGCCCTTGAGAACATGGTGGTGAGACAGCTGAGTGGTTTGTTAGGCCATATCAGAGGGTCAATCACATTGCTGTGGCTCTAGAGTCACATGTAGGCCAGACCAGGTAAGGATGGCAGATTTCCTTCCCTAAAGGACATCAGTGAACCAGATGGGTTTTTCCGACAATTGACGATGGTTTCATGGTCATCAGTCGACCCTTAATTCCAGATTTTAAAAAAAATTGAATTCCAATTCCACCATCTGCTGGGGCAGGATTTGAACCCAGGCCCCCAGAACATTACCTGGATTAATAGTCAAGCCACTAGGCCATTGCCTCCATACGCATATACACATTAAAAAGGGGTGATGAATGTATTAAGTGGTAAATTAGTTTCTTGAGCAGTAAATATACATTAAGCAGTAGATATATATGTAAAGCAGGAGATATAATGAGTGAAACAATTATCTCAAATTGCATAATATAACCTATAATCAAGTGTCGATATATTAGAAACATTTGCAAATTAATGAGTAGTTGGGGCGGCATAGTGGCTTAGCAGTTGGCACTGCTGCCTTACAGCGCCAGGGACCCAGGTTCAATTTCAGGTGACTGCCTGTGTGATGTTTGCACATTCTCCCCATGTCTGCTTGTGTTTCTGTTGGATGTTCCAGTTTCCTCCCACAGTCCAAAGATGGACAGGTTAGGTGGATTGGCCATGGTAAATTGCCCATAGTGTCCAGGTGTATGCAGGCTAGGTGGGTTAGCCATGGGATGAGGGGTCCATGTCAGATGCTGTTCAGAGAGTCGGTGTGGACCGAATGGCCTGCTTCCACAATTTCGGGACTAGAACATAGAACGTAGAACAATACAGCACAGAACAGGCCTTTCGGCCCTCGATGTTGCACCAACCTGTGAACTATTCTCAGCTCTTCCCCCTACACTATCCCAAAATCATCCATGTGCTTATCTAAGAATTATTTAAATCTCCCTAATGTGGCTAAGTTAGCAGGTAGGGCATTCCACACCCTTACCACTCTCTGCGTAAAGAACCTGCCTCTGACATCAGTCTTAAATCTATCACCCCTCAATTTGTAGTTATGCCCCCTCGTACACGCTGACGTCATCACCCTAGGAAAAAGTCTTTCACTGTCTACCCTATCTAATCCTCTGATCATCTTGTATGTCTCTATCAAATCCCCCCTTAGCCTTCTTCTTTCCAATGAGAATAAACCCAAGTCTATCAGCCTTTCCTCATAAGACCTTCCCTCCAGATCAGACAACATCCTGGTAAATCTCTTCTGCACCTTTTCCAATGCTTCCACATCCTTTCTGTAATGGGGCGACCATTATTCCACGATATTCCAAGTGTGGCCGCACCAACTAAGTAATGTTACTGATAATCTGCTTTGGGTATATTAGAAACACATTCTAACTAGTGAGTGGATCTGTTTGTTTAAACAACTTTAGATATGTTCAACATGTTTAACAATGTTTTCTGCCCACCGGGGGCCCTGCTTTAAGATGGACAACTCAGTCCAAGGTGGATTCCAGCGAGTGTTGCAGAGTCCCAGATATTAATACGGTTCTGAGTGCTTTCAGTACTCTCCCAGATTTACCATTGTGCAGAAAACCATTACAGGTGGCTTTGTCACATGATTCCCCCACAGCTGAAACAACCGCCTTGCACTAAACCAGTAATTTTCCACTTGTCTTCAATTGCTCATGGTCATGTCCAATTAAGCCTTAACAATTAACCCTTAATGTATAAATCACAAAACTTTGGTTTTCAGGTGCAGAAGGCAAATGGAATATTATCCTCCATTGTTAGAGGGATGGAGTTTAAAAATAAGACGGTTATGCTGCAGCTGTACAGGGTGCTGGTGAGGCCACACCTGAAGTACTGTGTACAATTTTGGTCTCCTTACTTGAGAAAGGATGTACTGGCACTAGCGGGGGTGCAGAGGAGGTTCACTGAATTGATTCCAAAGTGGAGTGGATTGGCTTATCAGGACAGCTTGAGTAGGCTGAGACTATACTCATTGGGATTTAAAAGAATGATAGGGGGAATCTTACAAAAATGTATATAATCATGAATTGAATAGACAAGATAGAATCAGGGAGGTTGTTTCCATTAGGGGCGGCACGGTGGCACAGTGGTTAGCACTGCTGCCTCACAGCGCCAGAGACCTGGGTTCAATTCCTGCCTCAGGCGACTGACTGTGTGGAGTTTGCATGTTCTCGCCGTGTCTGCGTGGGTTTCGTCTGGGTGCTCCGGTTTCCTCCCACAGTCCAAAGATGTGCAGGTCAGGTGAATTGGCCATGCTAAATTGCCCGTAGTATTAGGTAAAGGAGTAAATGTAGGGGTATGGGTGGGTTGTGCTTTGGCAGGTCAGTGTGGACTTGTTGGGCCGAAGGGCCTGTTTCCACACTGTAAGTAATCTAATTCTTCACCCAAAGGGTTGTGATTCTATGGAATTCCCTGCCCAGTGCAGCTACCTCATTGAATGTTTTTAAAGCAAAGATGGATTTTCGAACAAGCAGCCTCAGTGGGCCAGGGCTCCTGCTCCTGCTCCTGCTCCTATCTCTGATATTCTTATCTGGTTTGAAGATATCAGTTTTAAACTGACCACAGCACGGTGTCCACTACTGAACATGACAGGCCTCCTGAAAAGCAGCATAAAACTGAATGATTGGCCAGGATAATCAATCTTCTCTTAAGTGACTTTCCATTCTGCTAAACACTGTACAGAGTGGTGCAACACTGAAACCACCAAACTTTGCAGCCTCCAATTGTTTTGCTCAGGTCAGGTTACAATTTATACCAGCATTCTGTTCAGTTAAATTTTACTCTCAAGTGCTTAAATTCCCTAAACAAGTGTTAGATAATGTGACAGAATTTTGTTAACTTATCTTCAGGCAATGTGAATTTGTTTAAGTGCTTTCTGATCACCTAGACATCATGTTTTCTTTGGAAAACCGTATTCCCTTGAGTTCACTGGGGCTGAATTACAGTGAAAGTAAATTTAGGGAGGAAAATGTCTATTTTAATTGGCAGCCCTATTGGCCAATCTCTGGACAAGGACAATGTGAACTGCTCAACTCACTATTTTCAAGCCTGGACAAAAGAGCTGAATTCCAAAGGTGAGGTGAGAATGAAATAAGCTCTTGACATCAAGATCACATTCAACAGAGTGTGACATCAAAGACCCTAGCAAAACTGGAGTCAGTAGGTATTGTGGGACAAACTCTCCAGTGGTTAGAGTACCGAGTGCATAGGAAGATGGTTGTGATTGTTGGAGATCAGTCATCTCAGCTCCAGGACATCACTGCAAGAATTCCTCAGGAGAGTGCCCAAGGGCCCAACCATCTTCAGCTGTTTCATCAATGACCATCCCTCCATCATAAGGTCAGAAGTGGGGAAGTTAGCTGATGACTGCACAACGTTCACAACTCCTCAGACACCCAAGCAGTGCCTGCAGGAAGATGTTTATGTTTGGGCCGATAAGTGACAAGTAACAAGTGACAGGCAATGAGCTTGTTCGAGATGACAAAGAGTTTTACCATGTCCCTTTGACAAACAATGGCAATTTCCTCTGGGAGATTTCCTTTCAGCCAATATCAAGGAGGGGTATCATTGACCAAAACTCAACTGGACTTGCCACATAAACATGAGCAGGTCAGAGACTAGGGATAGTATGGGAAGTAGCTCACCTCCAAGCTTGTCCACCGTCTACAAGACACAAGTCAGTAATATGTTGGAATACTCCCCATTTGCTTGGATGGGTGTAGCTTCAGCAATACTCAAGATGCTTGATAATATCCATGACAAAGCAGTCCGCTTGATTGGCACCAGCATCCACTCCCTCCACCACCGATGCTCAGTAGCAGCAGTGGGTACGATCTGCAAGACGCATTGCAGCAATTTACATTTATGAGTTGAAACAATTCATACAGAGGCGTCATTGTTCCCTCCCCAGGCTATATTACATTACGACAAGTTTCTAATAGTAAAAGTAAACTCCTAATCATGAGTCTGGGGATGAGCTGAGATGAGAAGGGTCCAAAAGTTACAACAAGGTTGAGTTCCCAGTTTAAAGAACTTCCGGCACCCATAGGGAGGACCTGTCTGCTGTCCTAGTCTGGATGTTTTCCATTCAGCACAACATCAGGAACCAGCACTGTATTGTAATTTCTCTGCTGCTCAGTTTCAAGCTGGCTTGGTCCAGTTAACACAGGCGATGTCAACTCTTAAGTCCTTTCGTGGCTGGGGAGTTAGACAGAGATCATTATCAATTAACACTCTGAAGCACACAGCGATCACTTTTCCAGCAGTTTATTCATGTGGATTTTCCTTGAGAATCCCCTGAGGGAATTTGGCTCTCATTTTGGCCTTGAAGTGAATGGAAGTGTTCTGTGTGGAAAAAATACTTTCTTTTAAGCCACTGGACTTGGCTACTGTTTGTGACAGAGATTGCAGAAGAGGATCCGAGAATGACTCCAGGAATGAGAAACCAGTTTTGAGGAATAGGTTGAAGCTGTTTCATTTGGGCAGGAGATTTTGACAGACGTTTTTAAAATCAGGAGGGGGCCTGGAGGAAGTAGAGAGGGGGTAACTGTTCATTAGCAGATCGAGAAGCAAGAGAGCATGGAGTTTCTTTTTAAGAGCATTAGAGATGTACAGCACAGACACAGACCCTTCGGTCCAACTTATCCAAGCTGACCAGATATCCTAACCTAATCCCAGGGAAAAGACCTTGTCTGTTTAGAGTCGAGAGTGTGTTGCTGGAAAATCACAGCAGGTAAGCATCCGAGGAGCAGGAAAATTGACGTTTTTGGCCAGAGCCCTTAATCAGGAATGACTTTATCGGGCTCCAGCCTGAAATATCGATTTTCCTGCTCCTCAGATGTTGCCTGACCTGCTGTGATTTTCCAGCAACACACTCTCAAATCTGATCTGCATACCTCACTGTCTCCATCTTGTCCATTTACCCTATCCATATCCTTTATGATTTTATAAACCCCTATAAGGTCATCACTCAGTCTCTGGCGCTACAGAGAAAACAGCCCCAGCCTATTCAGCCTCTCCCTTATAGCTCAAACCCTCTAATCCTCATAACATCTTTATAAATCTTTTCTGAACCCTTTCAAGTTTCACAACATCCTTCCTGTAGCAGGGAGACCAGAATTGCACACAATATTCCAACAGTGGCCTAACTAATATCCTGTACAGCTGCAACATGACCTCCCAACTCCTGTACTCAATACACTGACCAATAAAGGAACGCATATAAAATGCCTTCTTCACTATCCTATCTACCTGCGACTCCACTTTCAAGGAGCTATGAACCTGCACTCCAAAGTCTCTTTGTTCAGCAACATTCCCTCGGACCTTACCATTAAGTGTATAAGTCCTGCTAAGATTTGCTTTCCTAAAAACGCAGCACCTTGCATTTATCTAAATTAAACTCCATCTGCCACTTCTCAGCCCATTGGCCCATCTATTCAAGATCCTGTTGTAATCTGAGGGAACTTTCTTCACTGTCCACTACATCTCCAATTTTAGTGTCATCTGCAAACTTACTAACTATACCTCACATCCAAATCATTTATGTAAATGATGAAAAGTAGTGGACCCAGCCCCGATCCTTGTGGCACTCCACTGGTCACAGGCCTCCAGTCTGTAAAACAACCCTCCACCACCACCTTCTGTCTTCTATCTTTGAGCCAGTTCTGTATCCAAATGGCTAGTTCTCCCTGTATTCCATGAGATCTAACCTTGCTAACCAGTCTCCCATGGGGAACCTTGTTGACTGCCTTCCTGAAGTCCATTTAGATCACATCCATTGCTCAGCCCTCATCAATCCTCTTTGTTACTCCTTCAAAAAGTAAAAGTGCTTTGTAATGACAGGAAATGTGAAATGAGAAAAGACTTTTCTCACCCAGCGAGGAGTTAGGATGTGTAATGTACTGCCTGGAAATGTGGTGGAGGCAGGTCAAATTGAAGCATTCGAGAGGAGCATTGGATGGTTATCGAAATGGACAAAGCATGCAGAGATATGGGAAAAGGCAGGAGATTGGCTTTAAGTGAAAGTGCTCAGAGACCTGGTACCAGCATGACGGGCAAATTACCTCCTTATGAACATTAACACTGCTGTGATCCATCAGTGTCTCTTCCATTTCCCATTGAGATCAGGAGTTTAAAGAAGCAGCTCTCAACAGCAGACATGACATGTCTCCTCTTTCCTTCTTGAACATGCCGCTCAGACCCCTCTCGCTGCACCAAGTGTATTGTTCAGTTAAAAGTGCCTAAAGGGGTCTTTAAGGTCTGATCAAAATGAATACAAGAAGACTCAAACAATTTAATATCAAAAACGTTTATTGCTTAATCTACGTTAGATAGATTCAGTAGTTTGCATTTATTAGTGTAAAATATTTTAGACATATTCAACAAGCTCTCACTGCCTCGTCCCCATTGAGAAATCCTAGGGGATGGCTGGCACTTGGAGCTCTACCTCAAGTTCCAGTTCGCGAACCCCAGTCTGATGATATAGTCCACAGCTGTCTTGTGGACCCCAATTTCACTCCCCCCCCAAAAAAAAATCTGGAAAAAGTCCCTAATAGAGTAATCAAGTCCTACAGCAAAGAGACAGGCCCTTTAACCAAACTGGTCCAAAATGTCTATTCACGCTAACCCCATTTCCCTGCACTTGGCCTATATCCTTCTAAGCTGAAAATGTGGTGCTAGAAAAGCGCAGCAGGTCAGGCAGCATCCAAGGAGCAGGAGAATCGATGTTTCGGGCATGAGCCCTTCTTCAGGAATGAGAAAAGTGTGTCCAGCAGGCTAAGATAAAAGGTAGGGAGGAGGGACTTGGGGGAGGGGCGTTGGAAATGCGATAGGTGGAAGGAGGTCAAGGTGAGGGTTATAGGCTGGAGTGGGGATGGGGGCGGAGAGGTCAGGAAGAAGATTGCAGGTTAGGAAGACGGTGCTGAGTTCGAGGGATTTGACTGAGACAAGGTGGGGGGAGGGGAAACGAGGAAACTGGAGAAATCTGAGTTCATCCCTTGTGGTTGGAGGGTTCCTAAGCAGAAGATGAGGTGCTCTTCCTCCAACTGTTGTGTTGCTATGGTCTGGCGATGGAGGAGTTTTTCATGTATTTTCCTTCAAATGCTCATTGTCATGTTCAATTAACCTTTAACAATTAATCCTGAATGTTGTGGTTTGGAGATATGTTTTTTTCAGCCTAACTAAATCTTAATTCAATCCAAACAGAAATTAGGTGATGAATCATTCCAGCACTCCAACAATAGACCTTCTCCAAAAAATTAATTGGAGAATAAACATTTGCTAAATGTTAATCTATTGTTATGTAATACAATGAGCTCATTGTTGTCTTATTTCACACTGTTAAAAATCAGACAACACCAGGTTATAGTCCAACAGGTTTAATTGGAAGCACACTAGCTTTCGAAAGCTTTCCAATTAAACCTGTTGGTCTATAACCTGGTGTTGTGTGATTTTTAACTTTGTACACCCCAGTCCAACACTGGCACCTCCGAATCATTGTTTCACACTGTGATTCCACCATCTTTGCCAATGAAGCTGTAATTCTCCCTGTTCTAATGGGAGCATCTGGAATGAGGGGTCATAGTTTAAAAATAAGGTGTCACCCACTTATGACAGAAATTGGGGGAAAAAGAATCCCTCAGAAGATGGTGTGCCTTTCGAATTCCCTTCCTTAGAACTCTGCAGTGGGTGCAGAATTTTTAAATATTAAAATTAGCTTTATTGCCACACTGTACTCTCACAAAGTTTACAAGTTGCCACTTATGACAGGTTCAAGGACACCTCAGTAGAGAACCTTAGATACAAAGCAGAAAAATAAGGAAAACAAAGTTAAAAAGTTGAACATTACAGTCCTCACTAAAAATTGGAAAAATGAAGAAACACAGTTAACAGTTCAACACCATAGTCCATCAGTGCCTAGCCATGCTGGGCTCACACGCCTCACAAGGGCTTGAACTCCCCCCATTCTGGGCTCAACCTCACCCTCGCCTCCAATCCGGCAGTCTGTTCTCACCACCTTGCAGCCTGTTCCTGCCACCATTGTCGCCATGGCTGCCTGCTATTGCACTCCCTCTGGGGTCCTGCTCTGGTACTACTCCGGACTGCAAAGGAGCCATGATGCCACCAACCTCCAGAGTTCTGCCTGGGGATACCAGCCACCTCATTGCTGACCTCCAAAGCCCCAAGCTGCTGCCATTTCCGCTGCTGCCTCTACAACTGACCTCTCTCCAGAACGTAAGTAAAGCATGAAACAAAACTTTAAATAAAAGAAAAAAGTGAGAAAAGAAGAAAAAAAAGCAGTTGAAGTAAATGAGCTCTGGCTCAGGAGCCATACTCCGCTGCCATCTTGGGCCTGAAACAAGATTTGTAAGGCAGAGCTATGTAGGTGTAGGAAAGTATAGATTAGATGGGCTTCAGATTGGTTTCATAGGTTGGCGCAACATTGAGGGCCAAAGGGCCTGTACTGTGCTGTAATGTTCTATGATCTATAGATTCCTGATGACCAATGGGATGAAATAGAGTTCAGGCTAAAATTAGATCATACACATAAGACTGTGTGGCCAAATTCGGCCCCAAAACTATTTACAAGTTAGCTGATGATACCACCACTGTAGGTTGGATCTCAAGCAATGACGAGACAGAATACAGGAAAGAGATTGAGTGTTTAGTGGCATGGTGTAAAGATAACAATCTGTCCTTCACCATCAGCAAAATGAAGGAGCTGGTCATTAACTTCAGGAAGCAGAGTGGAGGGCACACCCCTGTCTGCATCAGTGGTGCTGAGGTAGAGGTGATTGAGAGCATCAAGTTCCTGGGAGTGACAATCACCAACAATCTGTCCTGGTCCACCCATGTCATAACAATGGTCAAGAAAGCACAAGAATATCTCTAATTCATCAAGAAGCTAAGAACATTTGGCATGTGCACAAGGACTCTTACCAATTTTCATACATGCACCATCCAATTTGGATGAATCACACCATCATCTGGTAACTGCTCTGCTCAATACTGCAAGAAACTACAGAGAATTGTGAACTACACAAAATCGAGTCCATCACACAAACCAGTGTTCCATCCATTGGCTATACTTTCCACCGCCTCAGGCGAGCAACCAACATAATCAAAGACCCCTCCCACCATAGGGTCTTCTTCCATCAGGTAGAAGATGATATACATATTAACAGTTTCAAGATTAGCTTCTTCCCTGCTGTCATCAGACTTTTGAATGGACTTCTCAAATGTTAATTCTGACCTTTCTCTCTGTACACCTTCTCTGTGGCTGTAATACAGTATTCTGCACTCTGTTCTGTTACCCTGATGCACCTTCTATGGTACGATCTGCCTGTAGACCATGCAAAACAACACTTTTCACTGTATCTCAGTACACACAACAATAATAAATCAAAGTCAAGCTCAGATCATCCATGATTAGATTAGATTATCTACAGTGTGGAAACAGGCCCTTCGGCCCAACAAGTCCACACCTAACCTCCGAACAGTAACCTACCCAGACCCATTTTCCTTCTGACTAATGCACCTAGCACTATGGGCAATTTAGCATGGCCAATTCACCTGGTCTGCACATCTTTGAACAGTGGGAGGAAACCGGAGCACCTGGAGGAAACCCACGCAGACACGGGGAGAATGTGTAAACTCCACACAGGCAGTCGCCAGAGGCTGGAATCAAACCTGGGACCCTGGTGCTGTGAGGCTGCAGTGGTAACCACTGAGCCACCGCGCCGCCCATAATGATCTTGTTGAATGTTGGAGCAAGCTGGCAGGGCCTACTTTTTCTCCTTGTATGTTTGTTCATACAACATCATGGCAACAATATGAATGTTTTATTTTGTCTCTTTTCTACTCTATTCATACATTTCCACCTTCACCTGAACCCCCCACACAGGTGAACCCCCCACACAGGTGCCGATGACCATACCTTCCTTAATTTGAGGCTTGATACATGAACAACTCTCACCACTGTTCTGATCCCAGCTGATGTTGCTACCAAACTAGTCAGACCTAGAGTGAAACCTAATTTGACAGAACATTTTTGTTTATTTTAAAAACATTGTTCACTTATTGCTAGACTGCAGATTTTCTTTAACAGCAAACCAGAAATTTATTACCTAAGAAGGAAAAAAATGTAAAATGAAAGAAACCAAGATATCTAAATGTAGATAGCAGTTTAAAAAAATGATAAAACTCAGAGAAAAGCAAAGCTTTTGCCATTTCCCAACACTATTAATTTACACTGTCAAATGCATCTCAAACCTCTAAGTTTGACTCAACTGATTTACCTGATTCTTTTCCAGAAACTTGATTGTCGAAGTCTATTCATTATCTGCCAATTCTAACCAATGATTCCTATCTCCAATGTTACTCAACCTAATTTTCTTCAAAGGTAATTATACTCTTTTCTGAGTTATTTTGTACATCTGATTCCAGTCAGGTCTCCACCAAAACCTTCCAATCTTTAGGTTGCCTAAGCTAAAATCCCCTATCAGCGTTCCGTAAAGACCACTCCCTCCGTGACTCCCTCGTCAGATCCACACCCTCTACCAACCCAACCTCCACTCCCGGCACCTTCCCCTGCAACCGCAGGAGGTGCAAGACTTGCGCCCACACCTCCCCCCTCACCTCCCTCCAAGGCCCCAAAGGAAACTTCCATATCCGCCACAGATTCACCTGTACCTCCACACATATCATCTATTGCATCCTTTGCACCCGATGCGGCCTCCTCTATATTGGGGAGACAGGCCGCCT
Organism: Chiloscyllium plagiosum; assembly: GCF_037043375.1. Lineage (NCBI taxonomy): Eukaryota > Metazoa > Chordata > Chondrichthyes > Orectolobiformes > Hemiscylliidae > Chiloscyllium > Chiloscyllium plagiosum. The sequence continues at coordinate 69,139,041 of NW_028270157.1, forward strand.
ACTTGCGGAGCGTTTCAGAGAACACCTCTGGGACACCCGGACCAACCAACCCAACCACCCTGTAGCTCAACATTTCAATTCCCCCTCCCACTCCACCAAGGATATGCAGGTCTTTGGACTCCTCCATCGTCAGACCACAGCGAAACGACGGTTGGAGGAAGAACGCCTCATCTTCCGGCTAGGAACCCTCCAACCACAAGGGATGAACTCGGATTTCACCAGTTTCCTCATTTCCCCTCCCCCCAGCCTGTCTCAGTCAAATCCATCAAATTCAGCACCGCCTTCCTAACCTGCAATCTTCTTCCCGACCTCTCCGCCCCCACCCCAGTCTGACCTATCACCCTCACCTTGACCTCTTTCCACCTATCACATTTTCGACGCCCCTCCCCCAAGTCCCTCCTCCCTATCTTTTATCTTAGCCTGCTGGACCAACTTTCCTCATTCCTGAAGAAGGGCTAATGCCCGAAACGTCGATTCTCCTGTTCCCTAGATGCTGCCTGACCTGCTGCGCTTTTCCAGCAACACATTTCCATCTCTGATCTCCAGCATCTGCAGACCTCACTTTCTCCTCTAAGCTAAAATCAGTCAACTATGGAAGAGGCCATATTTTATTTGCTTGGAACTGAAAACTGAACTGGAAGATGCAGCGATACAATTGGAAAACCAGATGAGTTTTGCAAAACTGAAAGTCAAGTATTGCACGTTGCTGCATTACAATGCTGCTTTCTGAAGCCAAAGCAGGAAAGTTCAAAGCTGAGCAATGCCGAGAATATTTCAGATCAGGAAGTTCTGCCTGACAACCGCCCTCTGATTGGCTGATTGATTTGAAGAGTCTTAAAAAGCTGAAGGTTCCATGAGTAACAGAGAAGATGAAACACCCAGAGACTGCTAACAGAAAGTACCCAACTTTATCTCTTTTTTTAATCTCTTTCTCTCTCTCTCTCCCTTCCCCCGCCCCCTCCCCGCATCCACTGTGGAAGAAAAAGATGGAAAACAAAGACTTTAAAAGATGGAATTACAGATAGAAAATACCTAATCCACTAGATCAAACAACAAATCACAGAACTGCCATTGCCTACAGACAACATCACTGCTAGAAACAAAAGGACTGTGAGAAGATAACTCCCACTTCATGGTCTGTACTTTTGATGTTGTGAAATTTGCATAGGTTCCTTCTCACCCATAGTGTATATATTAAACTACTTGTCTTTTGTCTGTTTTGGTTAGGAATGAGTTGTGTATATTTGAGGGTTTTGATGACATACACTACAGTTGCATAGCAGTAGATTAGAATTGTTTTTCTTGTTAATGTGAATTTATCTATTTCAGCAGCATAAATCTACAGTATTTAAACATCAGAGAGAGCAACCTTTGGCTATTTTCCCTGGAGCGTCAGAGACTGAGAGCTGCCAGAGGAAGTGATAGAGGCTGGTATAATTACAACATTTAAAAAAACACCAGAATAGGAATGGTTCAGAGAGATATGGGCCAAATACTGGCAAATGGGAGTAAATTAATTTAGGATATCTGGTTGGTATGGACGATTTAGACTGAAAGGTGTTTCCGTGCTGTATGAGTCTATGACACCAACAAGGTTTGGCAACTGTAACTTCTAATTTTGAGCCTTGAGAGTTTTGCTAGCCTTTTCCTTGATTATTCAGACAACTGACCTTAGACTTTCTGTGCTACTAATAACCTCATCAAGGGATTGACCAAACATTTCTGGTCTTGAATTTCAAACTAAAACCCTTAATTCTGAGGTAACTTATTTCCCAAATGTTCTGAGCTGATTTCTTTCTCCACGAGATATTTTTCTTACATCTAACTTTAACCTGAACTGACTCCAAAAGCTTTCCAATCTGTTGTTTTTATCCCCAAGTAAACAAAAAAATCAATTCCTGATCTTTCCAAACCAAAACTATGTCTCTCACAATGATAATAAACTTCCCATCATCATTCCAGCAATTCCCTCTTTCTTACCCTGATTTTTAAAAAACATCATGACTCCAAAAAGTCTTGCAGGTTAATCATGAAACCATCTCACATTATTATGGGGGTAATTTACAAAACAGCTCGGAAACTGAGTAATCTGTCTCCTTCAATTACAAATCAAAACCACTACAATGTCTGTGTGTGTATAGGTGTATCTACATTTGTGTGTCTGTATGTATCTGTGTCTATATGTGTCTGTGTGTGTATATCTGTGTGTGTGTATATATCTGTATGTGTCTGTGTCTCTGTGTGTGTCTGTGTACATATATCTGTGTCTGTGTGTCTCTATGTCTGTATGAGATTGTGTTTGGGGGTGAGCGTGTTTCTTTATGTGCACGTCTGAGTCTGTGTGTCTGTTTATCTGTGTACATATCTCCCTCTGTGTCTGTGAGTCTGTGTGTGTGTGCGTGTGTATGTCTGTGTGCATACCTCTTTCTGTCTGTGTCATGTGTGTGTGTGATCATTGCCTTCAACATTTTCCTCAGCTAAATCAGGATAAGTGTGCGTCTGATCACATTTCAAAGTGCTTTCCAGCCAATGAGGTACCTTTGAAGTGTAGTCACTGGCGTAAGGTATAAAATGCAGCAGTCGATATGTCTAGCAAGCTCCCAAACACAACAATGTGATAATGACTAGGTAATCTGATGCTGATAAATATTGGCCAAGACATGAGTAGATAAATTCCCCACTCTTTTTCAAAGCAGTACAGTGGACTCTTCTATGTTCACCCAGTCAGGTAGATAGCTCTTGATTTGATTTATTACTGTCCTGTGTACTGAGGTACAGTGAAAGGTGTTCTCTGACATGCTTTACAGACAGATTGTACTATACAAGTGCATCAGGGTAATAGAACTGAGTGCAGGACACAATGTTACACCTGAAAAAATGTGTTGCTGGAAAAGTGCAGCAGGTCAGGCAGCATCCAAGGAGCAGGAGAATCGACGTTTTGGGCATAAGCCCTTCTTCAGGAATTTCCTGAAGAAGGGCTTATGCCCGAAATGTCGATTCTCCTGCTCCTTGGATGCTGCCTGACTTGCTGCGCTTTTCCAGCAACACATTTTTCAGCTCTGATCTCCAGCATCTGCAGTGCTCACTTTCACAATGTTACAGCTGCCGAAAAGGTATAGACAGAGATCAACATTAACATTAAAGAGGTCTATTCGAAAGTTGATAACAGAGGGGAAGAAGTTATTCTTGAACCTGTTTTACTGGGGTGACATCCACTCACATAACCACACCTCTGACAGTACAGTACTCCCTCAGTACCACACTGGAGAGTCAGTTTGGATTTTTGAGCTCTGAACCTAGAATATTGACTCAGAGGTGACGGTGTTCCAACTTGCGACACAGACTGATCAGGAGATTAACTCTGTTTCTCTCACCACACACACGCATGCGCATGCACATACACACGCACACACACACGCACACACACATACATACACACGCACACACATAAGTGCACACATACACGCACACACACACGCACTGTTTTGTTCAGCACTTAATGTGTGCAGATTGAATCTAAAATATCCCTCTCCAGTGTGGTCATTTATAGGTTTCTATATTCAGTTACCAATGACTTTGTTGCAATCATTTATAGTTTTTAATTTTATGAACAGTAGCGATATGGGGAGCACAGGTCATTGATGTTTAAGTAGAACTATAACTTCCAGTTTCCCATTACGCATCCAGTCAATAATCCAATTTACAACTTCATCTTGGATCTCAAGAGCCACTTTAGCCATTTGTCTCCTGTGAGGCATTTCGCTGAATACTTTTTTGGAACAAGCAGCCATTTAAATAAATCAGCCAAGTTTATGGCTAAAATGTCTTGTGTTGCAAAGCACAAAGGATTGTGCTCCTTCCTTTTCTCATTTTAAACTTTTGCAATAAATTTGATTTCTTCAAAGGAAATGCACTGTTGCCAAGAGGTCTGATTGAAAGGGCCAAAGGAGAAAGATTAGCTATAGTTTTGTCTCCACTGATCATTGGATCCAAGGTGACTAAACATCCCAGATTTCCCATGATTGCCCCAGAATTCAGATAGGGAGAAAGTGAGGACTGCAGATGCTGGAGATCAGAGTCGAGAGTGTGGCGCTGGAAAAGCACGGCAGGTCAGGCAGCATCCGAGGAGCAGGAGAGCTTATGCTCAAAACGCCGGTTCTCCTGCTCCTCGGATGCTGCCTGACTGGCTGTGCTTTTCCAGTGCCACACTCTCAACTCAGAAATCAGATAGATACATCTCCTCCCACTGGTCATAAATTCATTCTCTCCTGTCTTTTTTATTTATGTCATCTATGTGTGCCCTGATTTGGGACCAGCAAATGTCCCAGTTTCAACATTTTTGATTTCATTTATTACTGTCACGTGTACTGAGGTACAGTGAAAAGTATTGTCTTATGTGCTTTATAGGCAGATCATACTGTACAAGTGCATCAGGATAACAGAATGGAGTGCAGTGTACAATGTTACAGCTGCCGAGAAGGTGCAGAGAGAGCTCAGTATTACCATTAAAAAGTCTGACAACAGCGGGGAAGAAGTTGTTCTTGAATCTGTTTGTATATGTATACAAACGTTTGTATCTTCTGCCTGATGGATAAGGGTGGGAGGGGTCTTTGAGTATGTTGGTTGCTTTCCGAAGCAGCGGGAAGTATTGTTAGAGTCAATGGATAGAAACCTGGATTGCGTGATGGACTGGGCTGTATTCACAACTCCCTGTGGTTGCTTGTGATCTTGGGAAGAGCAGTTGCCGCATGAAGCTGTGATGTATCCAGACAAGATGTTTTCTATGGTGCATCTATAAATATTTACAAGAGTTTTTATGGGCAAGCTGAATTTCTTTAGCCTCCTGAGGAAGTTTTCAGGCTAGATATTGAACTTACAAAGGTTGAGAATCATGAGTGGGGGAGAACAGCAGTTCCTTTTAAATCAGAACCTGCTGGGCTGAGGCAAAATAGCAAAACCAGACAATGATATGAAGAAACAGCAAAAGACTTTATGGAACTAAACCAGATGTCTTTGTACATGAGGTGTTGGACAAAATTGCACAGAACTCAATCAACCTCTTTAAAAAAAATCAACCTTATCAGGGTATTAGGCAGTTGCATTGTTAAAATTTGTTTGGACTACCCAATCAATCAACTAAAAGTTCCATCTTCAAGTAACACTCTATGATTGATGGCCAATGTTTGTAATATCACCAAACAGGTTGAGTATCAATTCGCAAATTCATCCAGTAAAGGCAGGAGAGATTCCTGGTGAAACCGAGAAAGTTGCATCCTTTACCAATGATATTCATAGTTCGAGAAATTAGAAGAATGTCAAATGTTGGAGCTGTCCACCAAGTCTGCTCCATCATTCACTGAGAGCGTTGCTGATCTGACAATTCTCAAATCCACCTTCCTGCTTCTTTCTATAACTGACACCCTCACTGATTAAGAATCTCCGTCTTGGATATACTTAATGACACAACCTTATCAGCTCAAAAAAAAAATCCACAGCATCACTGCCTCCTGAGACAAGAAGTCCCTCCTCACCTCTGACTTCAATGTGTGACCTTTTATCCTGAGATTATGCCCTCTGGTCCTAGACTCTCCCACAAGACAGAACCACCTTTCTGCGTCAATCCTTTAGGATCCTGTTCGTGTCAATAAAGTTGATACTCATTCTTCTAAATTCCAATGAGAAAAGGCCCAACCTACTCAACCTCTCCTCATATATATACTTCGTATCTGTTTGAGTTAGTCAATCTTCTCTAGCCTGCCTCCAATATTGGTACTTTCTTTATGGACAGGCAGATAGAGCTGTTCCCATTATTCCAGGTATGGCGCCTTGTACATTTTTATCAAGATTTCCATATGTTTATGTTCCATTCCTTTTGAAATTAAGGACAACCTTCCATTTGCCTTCCTTATCACCTGATGGACTTGCAAGTTGGCTTTTTGTGATTAATGCTTGAGGATTTGCAAATCCCTCTGCTCTGTAGCTTTTTGCAGTCCTTCTCCACTTAAATAATGTTTAACATCTCTAATCTTCCTGCTAAAGTGCATAATCTTACATTTCCCCGCATTATATTCTATGTGACAAGCATTTTCCCCATTTCCTTAATCTGTCTATGTCCCTCTGTCATCCTCACCATTTGCCTTCCCACCTATTTTTGTCATCTGCAAACTTTGTTATAGCACATCCTCGTCCAAGTCATTAATATATAAATTGTAAATAATTATGGCCCCAGCACTGATCCCTGAGTCTCCATTGGTTAAAGGTTGCCAGCTTAAAAATTCCCGCCATATCCCAAATCTCTGTCACCAATCCTCTATACATGTTAATATACCACCTTCAACACTAAGAGCTCTTATCTTATTAGGTGGCCTAATGGTACCTTATCCAAAAGCTTTCGAAAATCCAGGTTTATTACAGCCACTGCTGCTCCTTTATCTATCCTGCTTGTTAACTCCGCAAAGAATTCTCATAAATTTGTCAGATATGATTTTCCCCTTCATGACGTCATATCAGGTCTGCTTGATCATATCATGTATTTCTAAATGCTCTGCTGTTACATCCTTTAGTAAATACTCTAACATTTTCCAATAACAGATGGTCTATAATTGCCTGTGCTCATCTGCATAACGATAATAAATTGGTAGTTTTCTGATCCTCTTCGACTTCTCCAGAATTTAAGGATTCCTAGAAAATTACTACCATTAAAAATTACTCCACTCTCTCTGTAGTTATTGCTTTTAGTATCTTAGGATGCATCCCACAGGTCCAGGGGATTAATGAGTATTAAAGCACAGTAAGTTTCCCACACACATTATTGGCAGTAATAGTTATTGCATTTGTTTTCTCCCCTCTTGTCTCTTTCAATTATTTCACGTTTTTGGAATATGGAGATGATACAAAGCATTTATTCAATTCTTCTGCCATTTCCTGATTCCCCATTATAATACCCTGTTCTGTTTTCTTAGGGGTCTACGTTCACTTTGGCTTTGCTCTTTTTATATATATTTGGAGAAGCTTTTACTGACCACCTTGATATTACTTGCAAGTTTGCCCTCAAAGTTTATTTTCCCCATTTTTGTTTTGTTTGTCTTCTGCCAATTTTTAATACTGTTCCACTCTTTAACCTTTGCCACAGTGTATTTTTTTTCCTTCAATTTGATGCTATCCATAACTTGAAACTTTATTGCTGGAACAGCACAGCAGGTCAGGCAGCATCCAGGGAACAGGAGATTCGACGTTTCGGGCACAGGCCCTTCTTCAGGAATGAGCAGAGAGTGTTCAGCAGGAGAAGATAAAAGGTAGGGAGGAAGGACTTGGAGGAGGGGAGTTGGAAATGTGATAGGTGGAAAGAGGTCAAGGTGAGGGTGATAGGTCGGAGTAGGATGGAGGCGGAGAGGTCAAGAAGAAGACTGCAGGTCAGGTCCGGCACCGCCTTCCTGACCTGCAGTCTTCTTCTTGACCTCTCCGCCTCCATCCTACTCCGACCTATCACCCTCACCTTGACCTCTTTCCACCTATCACATTTCCAACTCCCCTCCTCCAAGTCCCTCCTCCCTACCTTTTATCTTCTCCTGCTGAACACTCTCTGCTCATTCCTGAAGAAGGGCCTGTGCCCGAAACGTCGAATCTCCTGTTCCCTGGATGCTGCCTGACCTGCTGTGCTGTTCCAGCAATAAAGTTTCAACTTTGATCTCCAGCATCTGCAGACCTCACTTTCTCCTCGCTATCCATAACTTCCCTGGTTAACCATCCCCTTCTTTGAAACCTTTTTCTCATGAGGATATATTCTTGTTGTGAGCCACGAACTATTTTCTGAAACATCTTGCCATTTTCCCTCAACTATCTTTGCGGCTAAACTCCTTTCGCAGTCTATGAAAAACGTGAGGACTGCAGATGCTGGAGATCAGAGTCAAAACGTGAGGCGCTGGAAAAGCACAGCCGGTCAGGCAGCATCCGAGGAGCAGGAGAATCGACGTTTCGGGCAAAAGCTCTTCATCAGGAATGTCATCATTCCTGATGAAGGGCTCATGCATGAAATGATGACTCTTCTGTATCTCGGATGCTGCCTGGACAGCAGTGCTTTACCAGCACGACACTTTTTGACTTCTTTCCCAGTCTATTTCAGCTAACTCTCTTTTTTTAAAATCGCCCTTATTTAAGTTTAGCACAGTTGTTTCTGATTCAGGTTTTTCGCTGTCAAGACTAAATGTTAAATTCTACCTTGTTATGATCACTGTTTCCTGAAGGATCTTTTACTCTGACGTCACTTATTAAACTTGCCTCATTATACTTAACCACAGCCAAAATAGCTTGACCCTTGCTTGAATCCACAACATATTGTTCTCGGATTTTGAATTAGTGGTGCTGGAAAAGCACAGCAGTTCAGGCAGCATCCAAGGAGCAGCGAAATCGATGTTTCGGGCAAAAGCCCTTCATCAGGAATAAAAAAGCTTATGAGCAGGGGTGGTGTTCCCCTCAGGGTTCTGGGGGCCGGGAATGGTGATAGTGGGATATGTGGGGGGCGTGTCAGCAGAATGTAGGTGAGTGGCGTTGGTGGGGGCGGAGGTGGTGGCAGACACGGCAGAAGGGGTGGCGGAAGTCACTGAGCATGTGACATCAGCGATGATGTGAGGGGCGGAGGTGATGTCACCTGTGATGTATGAGGAATTGTGAGGGGTGGACATGGTTGTGGGAGTGGCCATGATGGGGGCGGAAGTGACATCATCAATTAGCGTGGACGTGGCAGCTGCACCAGCCGTATGGCTAATGGAGTCCAAATAGTTCCAGAGGCTGGGGGAATCTTCTGGAATATTTGAGGAGCGCTGGTTATGGAGGTGGGTAGATAAAAGTTTGTTATACTTACAGTTTTTGATGTTTGAAATGGAGTTGAAATACTGTTTGTTGAGAGTATGAATTTCTCCTGAGGATGTCGTACAGAGTGAGTCCTTTGCAATTCTGAGAGAGTGTGGCCCTCAGCTGAGGCAGGGCAGACTGTAGAGAGGTTAGGTGCCGGCACATTGCTGCAAGCGTGGAGCAGAGGATCTTGAAGGAGAACTGTTGCTGGTGTTTTTGAATCTGTAATCTGTACTGTTTGTCCTGTTCGGGTCCGAACTCTGCTGGTTTAAAGGTGGTCCGGAGTCCGTGTGGGGTGAGTTGGTTACGGAGGCAGGCACTGAGGAAGCAAATGTGGCTGAGGTACCGAGTTTGTTTCAGGACATGGTTGAAGAGCTTCAGGCAGAGGAAATTACCTGGGAGTTGCAGTGGGAGAGGGACTCCCTGAGGTTCTTGTAGAGAGAGGAGGAAAACTTCTTCAAGGCAGGCATCCTTGCATCCTTGCTTTTTTTATTCCTGATGAAGGGCTTTTGCCCGAAACGTTGATTTTGCTGCTCCTCGGATGCTGCCTGAACTGCTGTGCTCTTCCAGCACCACTGATCCAGAATCTGGTTTCCTACCATATTGTTCTCGGACACTGCCTTGAATAAACTCTATGAATATTTCTTTGTAGCTTCTCCTGCCAATCTGAATATCCCAATCTAGATGAAGATTAAAGTCACCAATGAGTAATGAACTGCCTTTTTATGTATCCTTATTATCTCCTGATTTTATTTCTGTCATAGCATATGCCACTATTAGGGGGTTTCTATCTAACTCCTACCAGGGATCTCTTCCACTTGCTTACCTGCAGCCATATAGATTCAACATCTTCTGGTCCAAGAAGGTTGGCACATGGCTCAGTGGTCTCACAGTGCTAGGTTGATTCCACCCTCAGGTGACTGTCTGTGTGGAGTTTGCACATTCCCCCCTGTGTCTGCGTGAGTTTCTTTCAGTTGCTCCAGTTTCCATCCACAGTCTAAAGATGTTCAGGTGAAGTGGATTAGCTATGGGCAATGCAGGGTTACAGGGATTAGGTGGGATGCTCTTTGGAAGGACTTGATGGGCCAAAACATGGCCTGCTTTCACACTCTAGGGATTCTAAGATCATTTTCCGCTCTCGCATTCACTCAATCAAGTACTATCCCACCACCCTTTCCTTCCTGCCAGCTCTTTTGAAAAATCACACAGTCCTGAATATTTAGTTTACAGCTTTGATTGTCTTTGTAATCATGTCACTGTGTTGCCAAGGCAACTTGGACTTCCCGAGTCCAGTGAAATGTACTGTGACCTCAATACATTTTACAAATAATGACTTTTTATTTACGTGGAGTCCTTAAGTGTATTGTCAACCCAGAAATTAATTAATATTTCCTAATACAATATCTTATTTCCTAAGACAATGAGACTGATGCTATTAGTTGAGGGATAAACATTGGTTAAGACAGTGAGGTGAACTCAATTGCTCAATTTTAGCATTATACTCTGGAATCTTTGTCACCTGCCTGTGAGGTGAGGCAGGGTCTGTTTTGCATGGAACACTCTGAAGACAGCACTGGCAATGCCAGTCGGAATTACACACTGAAATTGTTTAGCAAGACCTGAACACAAACCTCTGACCCTATTGAAATACTACTATTCCACAGACCATAGCTGACACCTTCCAAATGGGTGCAATTTGAAGATAATTAGAGTTAGGAAAGATAAAAGTATCAAAGATGATGTAGCTAAGTTTGTACTGACAATTGTTTTTGGTGTCAGTGGTCTAACCCTATCTTTAAGGATAGAAGATCCTAAGGTCTTCATATCTTCATTACTAGTGTTTTTCAATGTGCTTCTTGAATATCTTCACACTCTTGGGACAGCTTAGAAACGTACTCTTGCCTGGTGTCATAAGAACATAGAAAAAAGCCATTCACTGCTTGAGCTTGTTACACCATTCAGTCAAATCATGGGCTGATCTGTGGCCTACCTCTATGGCCTTTGACCCATAACCCTTAATCCCCTTGCTTAACAAAAAAGAGTCTACCCCAGATTTAAAACTGATAACTAATCTGGCATCAACTGCTGTTTGTGAAAGAGAGTTCCAAATATCTACCACCCTTATGTGTAGAAGTGCTTCCAAATATCTCTTCTGAATGCTCTGGCCCTAAATATCAGATGATGCCCCCTACTTCCAGAATCCACAACCAATGGTCTACCTTTACCTACTGTCTTTTCCTGTAAACATCTTGAAAACTTCAATCATTTCAGGCCTTAACCATTGAAATTCAAGAGAATGACTTTAAGTCAGATCCCATGGATTTGTTAACAACTCCCTGGACATTAATGACATATCCCTTCACAACGGATTATAACTCTTCGTTTTAGCAAATCTGGCCTTGAGACTCCCTCTCGAACCAGTTATTTAGATCTATAGCACAATAAAATGCCCTTCAGCTCATCTGTCTGTGTTGATCAAAAACAACTACCTAACTATTCCAACCAGGATCCAAACAATATAAAAGTTAGTTTTCTCCTTGATTTGATATTCTTGTGAATTGTCCTGATGAATGCAAGACAAAACGTTGGGAGAAATAACTAGGTTTTCCAAGGCCCATTAGAGAAAGAGCTTGTGCATCTTCATGGAATTTACCATGGGAACATTGTGTTCTGGAAGATTATTAGATTGAGGGTAGTGAGGAGAGAAGGTAATGTATTGAAAGCCCCACTTTCCGCACACTCTCAGACCCAAGTTGTTGAGGAATGCCAAACATACCAAAAAGACCATCGTGCGTCTATAAGGAACCAAGCGGCAACTATTACAATTACATTGCTTCTGGATAGCAGTGATCAAGTCAGCACAGAGTGGGGAATAGACTTGGGAGGCTCTCTGCTGTGAATAGCTCGTTTCCACCACAATACCTCGATAAACATAGGCATTCTGTGCACCATGGCAACAGAAAAAAAACACTATAATTAACTATTCATTTGGGCCCTTCTGAAATTTGGGGCAATTTATTTTTACTTTCACAATCATTGAACAAATGTCAAGGCAATTAGTGTTGGAATTGTGAGCTGGGAAGGATGGCGAGACAGAGAAAAAAAATTGCTTGTGATGTGGTTTAACAGCTAATTAATTCTGAAGTCTTCACTCAGCAGCATTACCAGTGGTTTCAACTGAGGACTTAATGTGAAAGGTGTTCACTTCTGGAGCTCTGTCAGCATTAAGGTGTAGGGAAGCATGAGCAATCTCAGACTGTGGAGTACAGAGATAATTCAATAAAGTGCGGATGTTGTAAATCAGAAACCAAAACAGAAATTGCTGCAAGAGCTCAGCAGGAGTGGCAGCATCTGTGGAGAGAGAAATTAGAGTTAACCCTTCGGGTCCAGTGACCCTTCTTCAGAACAGAAATTACTCACCGATCTCAGAACCTTCTTGCTCGGGTCTTTAAAATGTCGGAGAGAGAGGCAGAAAATAATCGCAAAGGCTCATGGAATGCTAACCTTTATATCAGGAGGACTGCAGTATGAGGGTTTGCTGCAGTTATATAAAACCCTGGTTTTAATGCTGTAATGCTGTGAGCAGATCTGGGCACCACACCGGAGAAAGATATATTAGCCTTGGAGGGAGTACAATGCAGGTTTATAAGAATGATACCTGGCCACTTGAGGTTGTAAGGAGGAGAGATTATACAAATTAGGCCTGTTGTCAGAGAGTCATAGAGATGTACAGCATGGAAACAGACCCTTCAGTCCAACCCGTCCATGCCGACCAGATATCCCAACCCAATCTAGTCCCACCTGCCAGCACCCGGCCCATATCCCTCAAAACTCTTCTTATTCAAGTACCCATCCAGGTGCCTTTTAACTGGTGCAATTGTACCAGCCTCCACCATTTCCTCTCGCTGCTCATTCCATACACGTACCACCCTCTGCGTGAAAAAGTTGCCCCTTAGGTTTCTTTTATATTTGTCCCCTCTCACTCTAAACCTATGCCCTTTAATTCTGGTCTCCCCCACCCCAGGGAAAATACTTTGTCTATTTACCCTATTCATGACCCTCATAATTTTGTAAACCTCCATGAGGTCACCCCTCAGCCTCCGACACTCCAGGGAAAACAACCCCAGCCTGTTCAGCCTCTCCCTATAGCTCAAGTCCTCCAACCCTCGCAACATCCTTGTAAATCATTTCTGAACACGTTCAAGTTTCACAACATCTTTCTGATGGGAAGGAGACCAGAATTGCATGCAATATTCCAACAGTGGCCTAACCAATGCCCCGTACAGCTGCAACATAACCTCCCAACTCCTGTACTCAATACTCTGACCAATAAAGGAAATCATACCAAACGCCTTCTTCACTATCCTATCTACCTGCGATTCCACTTTCAAGGAGCTATGAACCTGCACTCCAAGGTCTCCTTGTTCAGCAACACTCCCTAGGACCTTACCATTAAGTGTATAACTCCTGCTGAGATTAGCTTTCCTAAAATGCAGCACCTCGCATTTATCTGAATTAAATTCCATCTGCCACTTCTCAGCCCATTGGCCCATCTGATCAAGATCCTGCTGTACTCTGAGGTATTCTTCTTTGCTGTCCACTACACCTCCAATTTTAGTGTAATCTGCAAACTTACTAACTATACCTCTTATGCTCACATCCAAATCATTTATGCAAATGATGAAAAGGTGACACCTTGCAAAATATCCCTATTACAGAGGAGGATGTGCTGGATGTCCTGAAATGCATAAAGGTGGATAAATCCCCAGGACCTGATCAGGTGTACCCTAGAACTCTGTGGGAAGCGATTGATGGGCCTCTTGCTGAGATATTGATATCATTGATAGTCACAGGTGAGGTGCTGGAAGACTGGGGGTTGGCTAACGTGGTTCCACTCTTTAAGAATGGTGGTAAGGACAAGCCAGGGAACTATAGACCAGTGATCCTAACTTCGGTGGTGGGCACGTTGTTGGAGGGAATCCTGAGGGACAGGATGTACATGTACTTGGAAAGGCAAGGACTGATTTGGAATCATGTCTCAGAAACTTGATTGAGTTTTTTGAAGAAATAACAAAGAGAATTGATGAGGGCAGAGGGGTAGATGTGATCTATATGGACTTTTGTAAAGTGTTCAACAAGGTTCCCCATGGGAAACTGGTTAGCAAGGTTAGATCTCATGGAACACAGGGAGACCTACCATTTGGATACAGAACTGGCTCAAAGGTAGAAGACAGAGGGTGGTGGTGGAGGGTTGTATTTCAGACTGGAGGCCTATAACCATTGGAGTGCCACAAGGATCGGTGCTGGGTCCTCTACCTTTTGTCATTTACATAAATGATTTGGATGCGAGCATGGGGGTACAGTTAGAAAGTTTGCAGATGCCACCAAAATTGGAGGTGTAGTGGACAGTGAAGAAGGTTATCTCAGATTGCAACAGGATCTTGACCAGATGGGCCAATGGGCTGAGAAGTGGCAGTTGGAGTTTAATTCAGATAAATGCGAGATGTTGCATTTTGGGAAAGCAAATCTCAGCAGGACTTATACACTTAATGGTAAGGTCTTAGGGAGTGTTGCTGAACAAAGAGACCTTGGAGTGCAGGTTCATAGCTCCTTAAAAGTGGAGTCACAGGTAGACAGGGTAGTGAAGAAGGCATTTAGTATGCTTTCTTTTATTGGTCAGAGTATTGAATACAGGAGTTGGGAGAACATGTTGCAGCTGTACAGGACATTGGTTAGGCCACTGTTGGAATATTGCATGCAATTCCGGTCTCCTTCCTACCGGAAAGATGTTGTGAAACTTGAAAGTGTTCAGAGAAGATTTAAAAGGATGTTGTCAGGGTTGGAGGATTTGAGCTATTGGGAGAGGCTGAACAGGCTGGGGCTGTTTTCCCTGGAGCATCGGAGGCTGAGGGGTGACCTTATAGAGCTTTACAAAATTATGAGGGTCATGAATAGGATAAATAGACAAAGTCTTTTCCCTGGGGTCGGGGAGTCTAGAACTAGAGGGCATAGATTTAGGGTGAGAGGGGAAAGATATAAAAGAGACCTAAAGGGCAACATTTTCACACAGAAGGTGGTATATGTATGGAATGAGCTGCCAGAGGATGTGGTGGAGGCTGGTACATTTGTAACTTTTAAGTGGCATTTGGATGGGTATATGAATAGGAAGGGTTTGGAGGGATATGGTACGGGTGCTGGCAGGTGGGACTAGATTGGGTTGGGATATCTGGTCGGCATGGATGGGTTGGACCGAAGGGTCTGTTTCCATACTGTACATCTCTATGACTCTATGACCTGATTAGGTCCTGGGGATTCATCCACATTTATGCATTTCAGGACATCCAGCACTTCCTCCTCTGCAATATGTACATTTTTCAAGATGTCACCATCTATTTCCTGACATTCTATATCTTCCATGACCTTTTCCACAGTAAATACTGATGCAAAATACTGTGTAGTATTTCCCCCATCCCCTGCGGATCTGCACAAACACTGTCTTGCTGATCTTTGAGGGGCCCTATTCTCTCTCTAGTTACCCTTTTGTCCTTAATGCATTTGTAAAAACATCATTATCTCATTTCTGAAGGCTTCCCATTTTCCACCTTTCCCCTTACCTGGGAACATCAGCCCCCAATCAGCTGTTGAAAGTTCTTGCCTAAATCGATCAAAATTGGCCTTTCTCCAATTTAGAACTTCAATTTTTAGATCTGGTCTATCCTTTTCCATCACTATTTTAAAACTAATAGAATTATGGTCGCTGGCCCCAAAGTGCTCCCCCACTGACACCTCAGTCACCTGCCCTGCCTTATTTCCCAAGAGTAGGTCCAGTTTTGCACCTTCTCTCGTAGATACATCCACATACTGAATCAGCAAATTGTCTTGTACTCACTTAACAAATTCCTCTCCATCTAAACCCTTAACACTATGGCAGTCCCAGTCTATGTTTGGAAAGTTAAAATCCCCAACCATAACCACCCTATTATTCTTACAGATAGCTGAGATCTCCTTACAAGTTTGTTTCTCAATTTCCCTCTGACAATTATGGGGTCTATAATACAATCCCAATAAGGTGATCATCCCTTTCTTATTTCTCAGTTCCACCCAAATAACTTCCCTGGATGTATTTCTGGGAATATGCTCCCGAAGTACAGCTGTAATGCTATCCCTTATCAAAAATGCCACTCCCCCTCCTCTCTTGCCTCCCTTTTTATTCTTCCTGTAGCAATTGTATCTTGGAACATTCAGCTGCTAGTCCTGCCCATCCCTGGGCCATGTTTCTGTAATTGCTATGATATCCCAGTCTCATGTTCTTAACCATGTCCTGAGTTCATCTGCCTTCCCTGTTAGGCCTCTTGCATAGAAATAAATGCAGTTTAATTTATTAGTCCTACCATGTCCCTGCCTGCCCTGACTGTTTGACTCGCTTCTGTTCTCAACTGTACCAATCTCAGATTGATCTCTTTCCTCACTATCTACCTGGGTCCCACCACCCACCTTACTCCTTTAAGTCCTCCTGAGCAGCTCGAGCAGATCTCCCTGCCAGTATAATAGTCCCCTTCTAATTCAGGTGCAATCCATCCTTCTTATACAGTTCACTTCTATCCCAGAAGAGATTCCAATGATCCAAAAATGTGAATCCTTGACCCATACACCAGCTTCTCAGCCATGCATTTATCTGCTCTATCCTCCTATTCCAACCCTCACTAGCTCATAGCACCGGGAGTAATCCAGATATCACTACTCTCGAGGACCTCCTTTTTAAATTCCTGTATAACTCTCTGTAATCTCCCTTTAGAGTCTCAACCTTTTCCCTTCCTATGCCATTGGCTCCAATGTGTACGATGACCTCCTGCTGGCCACTCTCCCCCTTGAGAACATTCTGCACCCTCTTTGAGACATCCTTGATCCTGGCACCAGGGAAACAACACACCATTCTGCTTTTTCGCTGCTGGCCACAGAAACGTCTGTCTGTACCTCGGACTAGAGAGTCCCCTAACACAATCAATCTCTTGGAACTCGACATACCCCTAATTGCATGAGAGTCAGTCATGATACCAGAAACTTGACTGTTTGTGCTACATTCCTGTGAGAATCCATAATCCCCTCCATTTTCCAAAACAGCATTCTTGTTTGAAATGGGGATAGACACAGAAGACTCCTGTGCCATCTGCCTACCTCTCTCACCTTTTTTGGAGTTAACCCATCTATGTGACTGTATCTGTGACTTTTCTCCCTCCCTACAACTGCCATCCATCACATTACCTTACTCTAAATTCCTCATTGCCCTCTAACTGATAGGATTTGCAACCAATGGCGTTTATTGCAGATATAATCCTCAGTAACCTGTAAACTCTCCCTAAACTCCCACATCCGACAAGAAGAGCACATCACTTTACCAAGGGACATTTTTGCTTCTTCCAATCTACAGGCCCAGAAAATAATACTGTCTTACTCCTCTACAAAACATTTCTCTGGTCTAACTTAATACTTATGACTTATATTTTTAAGTTTAATCAAGAGACATATCTCAATAAAACAAATAATCAAGAAAGAACCCATTCTATTCACTACTGCAGACTTACTGTAAGGCCACATCTAAAAATATTCACTTATCTGTTTCTGTGCTGTGACCTCCCCTGAACAGGGTTCCCAAGATCAGTTGTGAATTTCACTGTTTGCTAATTGTCCCAGACTCACTCCGATGTCCAGCGATACATGAATTCAAACAGCAAAGGCAGTAAGTGCACAGGTTCCCTGCTGTGACAGTTAGCAGTGTGGGTGTCTTTTTCTCTCTCTCTCTCCTGCACTGACCTCACCATGTGCTGTCTTTGTCTGTTCCTCTCCCTTTTAAAAGTGCCATTGTTTTGATCTTTTTTGTCTCCATAGTTCCAAAACAATGCAGCAGCATATAAAACAATAATTGCTGCTCCTGAAATTCAAGGAAACCACCTCCAACACCTAAAATACCTCAAAAAAGGAGCAACCTGTTACAGCCAGAAATTTTTCCCGTCCTCCATCTTGGATTGCCCAGTCTTGATAGCATTCGCTATTGGATGTATTGGATGTAATACAGTCTATTATCTGTATTTGTCATATGTTGACTCTAGTGGTTATAAGTGAATTATATATAGAGAGTCATACAGCACAGAAACAGATCCTTCAGTCCAACACCGAGGAGGGATCAGTGGACTCAAAACGTTAACTTTGACTTCTCTCCACAGATGCTGCCAGATCTGCTGAGCTTTTCCAGCAATTTCTGTTTTTGCTTTAGTCCAATTTTCTGCTCTGAGCAGACATTCCAATCTGACCTCATCCCATTCATCAGCATTTGGCCCAAATCCCTCTAAATCCTTCCTATTCGTGTACCCATCCAGATGCCTTTTAAATATTGGCATCATACTAGCCTCCACCACTTTCTGTGGCAGCTTATTCCACACACACACAACTCTCTGTGTGAAAACGTTTCCCCCACAGGTCCCTTTTAAATCTTTCATCTTAAACCTTAAACCTAAGCCCTCTAGTTTTGGATACCCCTATCCTAGGAAAAAGATCTTGGCAATTCACCCTATCCATGCCCCTCATGATTTTATAAATCTCTATAAGATTAGATTACTAGATTAGATTACATTACATTACAGTGTGGAAACAGGCCCTTCGGCCCAACAAGTCCACACCGACCCGCCGAAGCGCAACCCACCCATACCCCTACATTTATCCCTTACCTAACACTACGGGCAATTTAGCATGGCCAATTCACCTGAGCTGCACATTTTTGGACTGTGGGAGGAAACCGGAGCACCCGGAGGAAACCCACGCAGACACGGGGAGAACGTGCAAACTCAACACAATCAGTCGCCTGAGGCGGGAAATGAACCCGGATCTCTGGCGCTGTGAGGCAGCAGTGTTAACCACTGTGCCACCGTGCCACCCACAAAGGTCGCCCTTCAGCCTCCTACACTCAAGGGAAAAAAGCCCAAGCCTATCCAGCCTCTCCATATAACTCAAACCCTGCAACATTCCTGTAAATCTATTCTGCACCCGTTCAAGTTTCACAACACCTTTCCTATAGAAGAGTGAACAGAATTGTATGCAGTATTCTGAAAGTGGCCTCACCAATGTCCTGTACAGCCGCAACATGACGTCCCAACTCCTGCATTCAATGTTCCGACCAATGAAAGCAAATGTGCCAAATGCCTCTTCACCACACTGTCCACTTTCCACTTTCAAGAAACTGTGTAACTATTACAGATTGTATTACTGTTTGAAAATTGCGTGGTAAAATTGTTGCTCTTTTTTCAGAGTAGAGTCTTGGTGGCTTTGTTCTCTTGGTCAAACCCCTGGATCTCACACTCTATCTACTTTAGGTTATTGGTTCCTAGCCAGATTATAACAGAAGCTTGGTGATCTGGTGTAGGATTGGAACACTATGGACGATAAAGACTTACTCGGGTTACAGAGGAATCCAGACATCCTGGCTATTTCTCAATTATATACAACCAGTAATTCCCTCTATTCTGATCTGATGAGGATGTGAAGAACTTGAAATGAATATGAAAGTTGGGAGAAATCTGATAAGGAAAAGCACATCCAACCAGCAGCCACTCAATGGCACTGACTAAGAACTGTAAGAGAGTGAGTAACAGGTAAAAACAAAATTGACAACAATCCATGGTGCTCTGCACAGTCAAACAGTTGTGAATACCCATTGCAAATACTGAAGACTAACCACCTCTGAACATAGCTCAGTCCCACACAAGTACTGAACACACAGTCTGGAAATTGGCCAGTTAAGCCTCCACACCTCAAGGAACTGGGTTCCTATTGCAGATTGCGTTATTGTTTGAACATTGCATGGTAGAATTGTTGTGCTGTGTTCAAAACAATACAATCTTGGTGGCTTTGTTCTCTTGGCCAAACCCCTGGATCTACACTCTACCTATTTTAGGTTATTGGTTCCTAGCCAGATTATAACAGAAACTTGGTGACCTGGTGTAGCATTGGAATACTATGGACTACTAAGATTTACTCAGACTACAGAGGAATCCAGGCATCCTGGCTAGTTCTCAATTATATACAACCGGAAATTCCCTCTATTCTGATCTGATGGGGTTAGGCTGATGTATGTCACCAGGTATTGCTGCGAGCATGACTGAACCATGAGAGAAACACAAAGATTACCTTTGGCTCTAAGCCATGAAGCAAATGTGCTCATCATTGCACCTGAATGAAGTTACAGCACAGTATGGCAACTATTCTTCCCAAGACCGAAAGGAAGTCTGGAGAGTTGTGAACACAGCCCAGTCCACCAGGCAAATCACTGACTCTATCTATACTGCCTCAGAAAAGCAACCAACATAACCAAAAACTCTCTTGTGGGGAAGAAGATATAGAAGTTTGTCTACACGTACAAATAGATTCAACAACAGTTTCTTCCCTGCTGTTATCAGACTTTTGACTGGATCTTTTCAATGTTAATGTTTATCTCTCTCTGCATGTTCTCAGCAGCTGTAACATTGTGCCCTGCCCTCTGTTCTGTTACCCTGATGCACTGCTACGGTACGATCTGCCTTAGAGCACATTAGACAACACTTTTCACTGTATCTCAGTACACGTGGCACTAATAAATCAAATCAAAGTTACCCAAAAAGTTTCAGCAATCTCTGAAACTTTGATATCCCCTTTTTCCAACAGCAAGTTCAACATGACATCAAAGTCAAGGAATATCTTAGTGTGGACCAGCAGAGATAGCAGCAAGTTATGCTGCAGTAGTCACACACGATACAAGTTAAAGCAATTAACCTTCGCTTTCAATCTACAATTTCAGATAGCAAAATGAACCATTATGTTTGGATTACAATAGAAGCTAAAATTAAAATAAACAAACATTATGAAAAAATTGTAAAATGCAGATTTTTTAATAATAAAGAAAATTGACATTTCACAAATACAAAAATAGCTCTGAGGAGGGTGTTTTGCGATAATTGTATATTTACTATTCTGATGAAATCCCAGTGATATCTTATAGAGGTTTCTCACTCTCTTTCTCTCTCTCTTTCTCCTGTGTCTCCTGAACAGTTGACATTTTACTTTTCAGCTACTTTTCTCAAGTAGCCATCCTATCCCAGCCTCTGTATCCTATTAACATCTACTCGCTTCTTTCATGTTGCCCATGTTTTGATTAGATTAGATTCCCTACAGTGTGGAAACAGGCCCTTTGGCCCAACAAGTCCACATCGACCCTCCGAAGAGCAACCCACCCAGCCCCATTCCCCTACATTTACCCCTGACTAATCCACCTAACACTACGGGCAATTTAGCATGGCCAATTCACCTGACCTGCACATCTTTGGACTGTGAGGGGAAACCGGAGCACCCGGAGGAAACCCACGCAGACACGGGGAGAATGTGCAAACTCCACACAGTCAGTCGCCCGAGGCGGGAATTGAACCCGGGTCCTTAGCGCTGTGAGGCAGCAGTGCTAACCTCTGTGCCACCGTGCCGCCTATTGATTGCTATTTATTGCAATGCCAGTCTCAGAACTGTCTTTCAAATGTTTCCTTTCTGTTTCAGCTATAGTTTTCTCTCACACAAGGTCTCCTAATTATGCTAACCAAGAACAATCCACCATTTCATTTCTGTTTCAATAATTCTGACTTGAAAGTATTCCCTTCCTCCAAGTGTTCATTTGTTGTCTTCCCAGCTTCATCCCCTTCCCTGGACTAATACTGGCTTCCCATAAATTGGTTCTTTGATCCAATGATCGTCGCATTCCTGTCTTCCAAAGCTTTTCTCCAGTGCACAAGATATTCTGTTCTGTTTTCATTGTAGTGATTAGAATGAAGTCAGCCAGATGGACCTCATAGAACCTGAGCTCCCTGATTGGGGCTGTTAATCTGGTCCAATCAAGAAGCCCTGGCTGACAGAGATAAACAGGAGTCGTTGGTCAGAAGGTGGGAGGGACGGGGGCTTGCTGGGTCTGTATTGTCTGCACTTTTGTATGTAACAGTATTGTCTAATGTACAAATGTCATTGGCACTGTCTTGTCATGTGTGGAACTGGGATTTGAGGTTTGTCCTCATCTCCCTGTAAAATGGTTGAATGGTAGGGTTTGGGGCCTAGCTTTGCTGCTCCTCTCCCTTGTAAAATTGCTGTCTCTTGTGTACAGCTGTAAATGTTTTTTGTAAACTGTTTTGTAATTTGTTTAATAAAATAAAAAAAATAAACAGGAGTCGTTAGGGCCGACTGCCTGCCCCTCTTCCGCGGTTACGTTAGGGCTCGGGTGTCCTTGGAGAAGGAGCACGCGGTCTCCACCAACACCCTGGAGTTGTTCAGGGAGAGGTGGGCGCCGCAGGGAGTGGAGTGCATTATTTCCCCCTCCAACTCTATTTTGATTTAATCCCTGCCCTTCCCCTTCACTGTTTTGATCACACAGCACTGCCTTTTGATGTGAAGGGCACTGCTTGTCACTGACCACTCGGGCGTTTTCCTATCTTCCTGGTGGTGGAAATGAATAAAGATTCGTACACCTTGTGTCTCTCACTGTGTCTCACACCTGCACACACACACCATGGGTGCTGGGGAAAAAATAAGCACTACCACAGTTAGGCGGTAGTGTGGGGGTTAATGAAAGAAAGAAAAAGAAATAAAGAAAAAAAATAAACAGGAGTGTTAGAGGTTCTGTTCATTCTAGCAGCCGGCTCTGAGCTAGCTGGGTCAGTGTCATATAAGTAAAGGGAAATTTGGTGACAGGATATTTGCCTTTGTGGAATTATTTCACTCACCATGCTCACCATAACTCGATATTGACTGCAACCACATAGTCCATGGCACTTTCTATTAATTGCTCAGTTAGAACAATCAGAAGGAGGAAAGGGGCTTAGTGCATTAAATCTTGGCTTCAAAACTCTCACTATTCTTTCCCACTGCTTCTTATTCTTGTATGGTCCTGCATTTGCATGTTCTCAGGTAGTCATACACACCTCTCATGGACTATATACACATCCTATAGACTTCATCCCAAGGTAGCCAGTCATAAGCCTCCTGTAAATGGATGAAAACTCTAATGCTCCCCCTTTTGACCACTGGTGACACCTTATGATATTTGCCCCCTCTACCAGTATTTATTTCCACTTTCTCTTTGTTTAAGTTTTTATTGTCAGATGTACTCAAATCCAGTCATCTCTTCTATAACGTGATAGTTCATTTCCTGTGTAATCCTGCGCTGTACAAAAGTCGTGCAGTACAAATAACACTTAAAAGTGTCGGCGATCTAATCACATTATAGCCAGCACATATTTTACAAGTTCATGTTTTAGAAACAGTGCTCCAAATTCACACATAGCGTTACAGCCCATTTAGGTTTATGAAAGACGCAATATAGCAGAACTGAGTGTACAGAAAGACAGGAGTACAGTGAAAAATGTACAATGTAGCCACACAGCAACATATTCAGTACAAAGATACCTCGGTACAAAACTTATGTTCAAGTAGTAACATAGAGAAACAAAGTTGAATGTAAAGCATTATTGTTGCTCCAAGTATAGGTAGAAAAATGAAGAAATAAAGTTGAAAGTTAACATTACAGTCTTTCCTAGCATTAAGTGGAAAAATAAGGTATAAATGTAAAAGGTCATTAGTCTTTCTGAAGTGCACTCCCTGCAAGGGCTCAGTCTCCCCTGCTTTGGCCTGCTCTCCGGGAAACCTCGAGCCTCCTGCTCTCAATGCTGCAGACTCCGGGGAACCTTCCCTCACCGAAAGTTTGGGCTTGCTCTAACCACATTAGGCTCAGGCCCGCAGTCTGTCTATGTGGTGCCATAGCCACAGATGGTCTGTGTGGTGGCATAACCACAGACGGTCTGTGTGGTGCCATAACCACAGACTGTCTGTGTGGTGGCATAACCACAGACGGCCTGTGTGGTGCCATAACCACAGATTGTCTGTGTGGTGCCATAACCACAGACTGTCTATGTGGTGGCATAACCACAGATGGTCTGTGTGGTGCCATAACCACAGACCGTCTGTGTAGTGCCATAACCACAGACTGTGTGGTGGCATAACCCTAGATGGTCTGTGTGGTGCCATAACCACAGACCGTCTGTGTGGTGGCATAACCACAGACTGTCTGTGTGGTGCCATAACCACAGACCATCTGTGTGGTGCCATAACCACAGATGGTCTGTGTGGTGGCATAACCACAGACGGTCTGTGTGGTGCCATAACCACAGACCGTCTGTGTGGTGCCATAACCACAGACCGTCTGTGTGGTGCCATAACCACAGACTGTCTGTGTGGTGGCATAGTCACAGACTGTCTGTGTGGTGGCATAACCACAGACTGTCTATGTGGTGGCATAACCACAGACTGTCTATGTGGTGATGGGTAAGGGTTATTTTAGCTAATCACTGCTGCCAATCCTCCTTAGTCTCCGGTCTATCTGGAGATTAGTGGTATTACTACTGGAGAGTATCTACAGAAAAGGTACTGTTGTTAGATGACCACCTAGTTTATTGCATTATAACAATATGTACAACTACATTGGGTCAGGCTAGTGACTGGGAGCACCCTCTGAAAGTGAGAGTAGAACTCCTTGTCTCTGCTACACGCTGTCTGTGACATTGTTAGAATTGGTTGAGCCAATGTAACTTGAGCATTAAATCCTTTCAGAACCATCACCTTCATTACAACCTTCAGTTTGTCTTCTGTTTCCTGCAGTATGACTAAGGATGCAATCTTCTCCTCTCACTCCTATTGAGTTTGGAGATTGGACGTTGACAGAATTCAGTGGGTTGGTGGGAGACCCACCTTCATCAGAATTAAACTCTAGGCAAGATGGCCAACGGCCAACATTACTGCCTCACTGCCAATTGAGAGGCCAATTAAAGGCCACTTTGGGGCCTGGTTCCTGTTGCTTCTGTGAGTAACACAGCTGAAAGCAACCCAGTTGCCAGGCAACAGGTAAACCAGGCAGGCTACCTGTCCCCTCAAGGAGTGGGGCAGATCTCTTGACTAACGAACTGAAAGTGCCTGGTCAAGATATTGAATTTCAGAAAAGCCTGGAGGTGAAGGCCCAATGAAAGCCAGCCTCTGCCCTTGCTTCTGATCCTCCTGTTGCTTCTCCTCCATGCCCTGTAAGTTCAATTCACCTCCAACTACCTTGGGTCCTCTGTAGCCCTGAGATTTCTGAGGTGTTGTCCAGCAGCAAAACCACTCTCCTCACAAGTGAATTTTCAATGTCCTGCTCACTAACATCTGAGAACTCATGCCAAAATTGGGAGAACTGTCCAATCAAGCAACAACCTGACATAGTCATATGCACCAAATCATACCAAACAGACAATGTCGCAGACACCAGCATCACCACCCCCAGATTTGTCCTATCCCACTGGTAGGAGATACCTGGCAGAAGTGGTGGCACAGTGGGAGGGAGGGAGTTGCTCTGGGACTCCTCAACATTGTCTCAAGACCCCACAAAATCTCATGGCTTCAGGTTAAACATGGGTAAGGAAATCTCTTGCTGATTACCACCGACTGCAATATTGGAACCTGCCACAATCTGTAAATATTGGGGACCGAGATACCCCCCAATCTACCATGACCAGTAAGCCAAGGCAATCAACATTAGTTTAATGAAACATGTGGAATGCATGCCAGGAGCATACCAGGGATATCTAAAAATGAGGTGTCAACCTGGTAAAGCTACCAATCAGGACTATTTGCATGACAAATAGCACAAGCAGCAGGTGATAGTGAGAGCAAAGTGATCAGAGCTAACTAACAGATCAGATCCAAGCTCTGCAATCCTGCCGCATCCAGTTGTGAATGGTGGCGGACTATTAAACAACTCACTGCTGGAGGAGACTCCTCAATGATGGGAGAGCCCAGCACATCAGTGCAAAACATAAGGCTCAAATATTCACAGCAATCTTCAACCCGAAGTGCTGAGATCCATCTCGGCCTCCTCCAACAGTGCCCAGCAGTACAGATACCAGTCTTCAGCCAATTCGATTCACTCCATGTAATATCATAACTCCATGGAGGCACTGGATACTGCGAAGTCTTTGGGTCCTGACAATGTTCTAACATTGAAATTGTGCTCCAGAATTAGCTGCTCCTCTTGACAAGCTATTCCAGTCTGGTTCCATCATTGTCAACTACCCAGAAATGTGGAAAACTCCCCAGGTATGTCCTGTACACAGAGATCAGGATAGATCTGGTGGTTAGCATCTTCAATCAAGTTTTGATCGTCAGTAAAGTGATGAAAGGTGTCATCAACAGTGCGACCAAGCAGCACCTGCTCAGCAATAACCTGCTCAGTGACACCCAGTTTGGGTACCCCCAGGGCCACACAGCTCCTGACCTCATTACAGCCTTGGTTCAAACATGGAGAAAAGAGCTGAATTCCAGAGGGGAGGGAAGAATTTCAGCCTTTGACATCAAGGCTGCATTCAACCAAGTGTGGCATCAGGAAGCCCGAGCAAATCTAGAATCAATGGGTATCGGGGCAAACTCTCCAGCGGTTGGAGTCACTCCTGGCATGTAGGAAGATGGCCATGGTTGTTGGAGGATAATCATCTCAGCTCCAGGACATCTCTGCAGGCGTTCCTTAGGGTAGTGTCCTAGGCCCAACCATCTTCAGCTGCTTCATGGGTGACCTTCCTTCCCTCATAAAGTCAGAAGTGGGGATGTTTACTGATGATTGCACAATGTTCAGCATTATTCATGTTCCTCAGATACTGAAATGTCCCTTAATTACCAAAGACTGCATAATATACAGGGCTTGGACTGATAACTAACATTCAAATCTCACAAGTATCAGGCAATGACCATCCACAACACCATCCTTTGACATTGAATGGCATTACCATCAGTGAATCCCCCAGCTATTAACATCCTGAAAGTTAACATTGACCAGAAACTCAGTTTGATGAACTAATAAATACAATGATTGCATTATCAGGTCAGAGGGGCTGAGAATGCTGCAGCAATTAGCCCAGTTCCTGATTCCCCAAAGCCTGTCCACCATCAGGAGTGCAATGGAATACTCTCCACTTGCCTGAATAGGTACAGCTCCAACAACACTCAAGAAGCTCAGCCAACACAAAACAGCCTGTTTGATTGGCATCACCCACAAAAAGTTAGTCCCTCCACAACTGACACTCAGCAGCAGCTCCTTAGGCAGCACCTTCTAGATCCCAACCTCTACCATCTAGAAGGACAATGGCAGCAGAAATATGAGAACACCACTCACTGCAAGTTCCCCTCTCAGCCACTCACCATCCTGACTTGGAAATATGTCACCTTTCCTTCATTGTCGCTGGATCAAAATCTTGAATTCCCTCCCTAAGGGCATTGTGGTCCATGTGCTACCTACAGTACATGGACCTGCAGCGTTTCAAGAAGGCAGCTCACCATCATCTTCTCAAGGGACAACTAGGCAACGCCCCCACCAGTGACTCTCACATTTCATGGACGAATCAAAATGGAAAGAATTTCCACCCTCTAACTGGTCGGTTGGTCTTGATAGATGGGACCTCCTCCCACAGGATCTTGTTTCCATGGAAGAGCCTGTTGATTACCTCATCGATGCCTGATTGGTGCATGGTCTTCCTGTGATACAGGTCTCCTGCCAGTTCTCCAGCTGGAAGGTGCGATCCACAATGCTACATCCCATTTCTGCTCCGAGTGTAGATTTCCTCAGGAATTATTTAAACTCTTGGGTGCTTCAATATGTTGTCTTTCAAAAAGACAATCACTGATGGCAATTTCTGGATTTCACTTTATCTCTTTTTTTGAGATTCTAAATCTCCTGGTTATATATTTTTTCTTTTTTTTTATTTTCCCTACACTACCACCTAAACAGCAGTAATCCTCATAGTTTCCGCAGCACCCATGTCGTGTGTGTGTGCAGGTATTGGACACAATGAAAAAGAAACAGGCGTGTAAATCTTTATTCAATCTCCACCACCAGGAAGATTGGAAACACCCGAGTGGCCAGTGACAAGCAGCGCCCTTCACATCGAAGGGCAGCGCTGTGTGATCAAACAGTGAAGGGGAGGGCAGGGATCAAATCAAAATAGAATTGGGGGCAGGAAATAATGCACTCCACTCCCTGCGGCGTCCACCTCTCCCTGAGAGCTCGAGGGAGTTGAATTTCACTTTATTTGGTGCATGAGACACTTAAGCAGGCGCTGTCAGTTTCAGTGGGGTGATGAATTTCACTGCCATAAGCAAGACAAACTCCAGACCAAGTTCAGATTGTGGTGGTAATAACACATATCCGCCACAGATTCACCTGCACCTCCACCCACATCATCTACTGCATCCGCTGCAGCCGGTGTGGCCTCCTCTATATTGGGGAGACAGGCCGCCTACTTGCGGAGCGATTCAGAGAGCACCTCTGGGCCACCCGGACGAACCAACCCAACCAACCTGTGGCACAGCATTTCAACTCCCCCTCCCACTCCACCGAGGATATGCAGGTCATTGGACTCATCCACCGCCAAACCACAACAACCCGACGGTCGGAGGAGGAGCGTCTTATCTTCCGACTGGGAACCCTCCAACCACAGGGGATGAACTTGGGCTTCACCAGTTTCTTCATCCCCCCTCCCCCCACCTTGTCTCAGCCGGATCCTTCCAGCCCGGCACCGCCTTCCTGACCTGCAGTCTTCTTCTTGACCTCTCCGCCTCCACCCTACTCCGACCTATCACCCTCACCTTGACCTCTTTCCACCTATCACATTTCCAACTCCCCTCCTCCAAGTCCCTCCTCCCTACCTTTTATCTTCTCCTGCTGAACACTCTCTGCTCATTCCTGAAGAAGGGCCTGTGCCCGAAACGTCGAATCTCCTGTTCCCTGGATGCTGCCTGACCTGCTGTGCTGTTCCAGCAATAAAGTTTCAACAGTGGTAATAACACTAGAATGCAGTCCACAGGTCCAGACGAATGCGAGAACTCAAAATAACTCGGGTGCAATTTAAACTCAATAGAATAATAAAGCTACAATTGAGAGTTAATCACTATCATAGTGACTATTGAAGGAGGTGATGCCTACTGGTATAATCACTAGACTGTTAACCCAGAGACCGACGTAATGCTATAGGGACCCGGGTTTGATTGTGGCTGATGGTGGAATTTAAAGTCAATTTAAAAAAATCCTGGAATTAGGAGTTTAATGATGACCATCAATTAGTGTTCTTTAGGGAAGGAACGTGCCATCGTTATCTAGTCTAGCTGACATGTAACTCCAGATCCACAGCAAGGTGGTTGACTCTTAACTACCCTCTGGGCAATTAGTGATGGCCCAGAGGGTAGTTAAGATAAGCACTGACCGAGCGGTCGATGTCCTCATGAATTAATTTTTTTAAACAGTGAAACTATTGGATTGTTATAAAAGCCCATTGGATTCTTTAATCCTCTGTCTTTCGCTTGCCTGATCTATAAAACACTCCAGGCATGGCGCACTGCCTTTGAGTCACCACTGTCCCACCACAGTAAGCCTTTCAGTTGTATCAAACTGTCACAGCCCAGGTTCAAAAAAGGATAACGTCAATTGGACCACTCAGCATGGCCAAGGCACTGGAGATGACAAAGGCCCTGCAAAGACCTCTTACTAACGTCAGGAGATTTGTAACAGGTGTCCCAGACATTACCATCACCATTCCTGGGTATTTCCTGTCTCACGAGCAGGGGAAACCCAGTAGCGATGTTGGCACAGTCATGTACAGTCATGAGGGATCCAGCTTGCAATACATTAACATTGACTCTGGAGCCCATGATGTGTCATGGCATCAGGTCAAACCTGGGCCCGTCATGTCCTGCTGATCGCCACATACCACCCACCCTCATGATGAACAACACTAAGGGAAAGGACTGTCAGTGACAAGGATACAGAATATAATCTGGGACGTTGAAAACAAACAGATTTCCTCACAAGTTGTTGTTGGGGTTATTATTTTGAGTAATTTTGCTGCTATTTGCAAAATGTCCACTCTTACAATCTTGCACAAAATGGTTTTTGCAAAGTGGCTTTCTTATATTTTATTGATGTGACTAACATATATTTCCATATCTTTGCTTATGGAACAACTTTTATTTTCTGCCACTTGTTGATTATTTTGCACAGATTCCTTTAAAGGGTTTTTATCATTCTTGGAGAAAGTGAGGACTGCAGGTTCTAGAGATCAGAGTTGAGAGCTGGAAAAGCACAGCAGGTCAGGCAGCATCCGAGGAGCAGGAGAATCGACGTTTCGGGCAAAAGCCCTTCATCAGCACCACACTCATGATTTATTTTATAATTCTTACTGTCAGCAGCTATGGAGGTGAGTTTGAAACAATGATCTGTAGATGTGGTGTTGAAGGGATGTTGTCAGCAGAAAAAACTAATGAAGCACCATTCTAAGTATTAAATTGGATGTTTCCAGGTGTGGTCTTGAAGGAATGTTCTCAGTTGGGAAAGGGTTCATCTCAATTTACACTTGCCGACAGCTTCCTTAGTATTATTTGTAAAGGTACCAGACTGCAATAAAATAAACTTCCCATTTCACCTTAATATATGTGGTAGCTGTTACAATTGCTATTTCTTTTATCAGTGAGGATGCCTAGCAACAGAATCTAGTGCACAAAGGAACAAAGCTCTGAGGACAATACTGGAGTTTAAAGCAATGACACTTTTATCGTTATTTATCTCTTTGGAAACAAAATTGACATCTTTCCTCCTCGCCATTTCAACTTGAACAATTTCTTCCTGCTGTCCATCAAATTCCGCTGTTTCCTCTTCATCTTCTTTTGTTCCAGCTTCATCACTAACTGTTCTTATTCTTCCTGACTGAGGCTTTCAGCACTCATCCTTTCATCTACCGCCAGATCTGGGAATGACTTTGGTTCAAAGTTTGTGCGAAGATTTGTAGCTCGGGTGCTCGTTGTTGTGGTTCTGTTCGCCGAGCTGGAAGTTTTTGTTGCAAACGTTTCGTCCCCTGGCTAGGCGACATCCTCAGTGCTTGGGAGCCTCCTGCGAAGCGCTTCTTTGATGTTTCCTCCGGTGTTTATAGTGGTCTATCCCTGCCGCTTCCGGTTGTCAGTTTCAGCTGTCCGCTGTAGTGGTTGGTATATTGGGTCCAGGTCGATGTGTTTGTTGATGGAGTTTGTGGATGAATGCCATGCCTCTAGGAATTCCCTGGCTGTTCTCTGTCTGGCTTGCCCTATGATAGTAGTGTTGTCCCAGTCGAATTCATGTTGCTTGTTGTCGGCGTGTGTGGCTACTAAGGATAGCTGATCGTGTCGTTTCGTGGCTAGTTGATGTTCATGTATGCGGATTGTTAGCTGTCTTCCTGTTTGTCCTATATAGTGTTTAGTGCAGTCCTTGCATGGTATTTTGTACACTACATTCGTCTTGCTCATGTTGGGTATCGGGTCCTTCGTTCTGGTGAGTTGTTGTCTGAGCGTGGCTGTTGGTTTGTGTGCCGTTATGAGTCCTAGGGGTTGCAGTAGTCTGGCGGTCAGTTCCGAGATGCTCCTGATGTATGGTACTGTGGCTAGTCCTTTTGGTTGTGGTAAGTCCTCGTTCCGTGGTCTTTCTCTTAGGCATCTGTTGATGAAGTTGCGTGGGTATCCATTTTTGGCGAATACCTTGTATAGGTGTTCCTCTTCTTCTTTTTGCAGTCCTGGTGTACTGCAGTGTTATGTGGCCCTTTTGAATAGTGTCCTGATGCAGCTTCGTTTGTGTGTGTTGAGGTGGTTACTTTCATAGTTTAGGACTTAGTCTGTGTGTGTGGCTTTCCTGTGTACCCTTGTAGTGAATTCTCCGTCTGGTGTTCTCTGTACCATCACGTCTAGGAATGGGAGTTGGCTATCCTTTTCTTCTTCTCTCGTGAATCGGATTCCTGTGAGTGTGGTGTTGATGATCCGGTGTGTTTTTTCTATTTCCGTGTTTTTAATGATTACAAACGTGTCATCGACATATCTGACCCAGAGTTTGGGTTGAATTTGTGGTAGGACTGTTTGTTCTAATCTTTGCATAACTGCCTCTGCTATGAGTCCCGAGATTGGTGATCCCATGGGTGTTCCGTTGATTTGTTCGTATATCTGGTTGTTGAATGTGAAGTGTGTTGTGAGTCACAAGTCCAGTAGTTTAAGTATGCCGTCTTTGTTGATAGGTTCAGCGTCCTGTTTTCTGTTCTGTATGTCCAGTAGGTTGGCTATTGTTTCTCTGGCTAGGGTTTTGTCAATCGAGGTGAACAGTGCTGTCACGTCGAATGATATCATGGTTTTTTCTTTGTCTATGTGTATATTTCTGATGATGTCCAAGAATTCCTGTGTTGATTGTATAGAGTGTTTGGATCCGCTGACCAGGTGTTTCAGTTTCTGTTGTAGTTCTTTGGCCAGTTTGTGTGATGGTGTCCCTGGTAGTGATACTATGGGTCTGAGTGGGATGTCTGGTTTGTGTACTTTAGGTAATCCATAGAATCTGGGGGTGTTGTTGCTTTCCGGTTTCATTCTTTGTAGGTCAAACCTGGTTATCTGTCCGTTTCTTTGTAGATTCCTCAGTGTGTTATTTATCCTATTGATGAGCTGTGGGGTGGGGTCAAACTCCCTCTTGTGGTAGGTGTTGGTATCTGCAAGTAGTTGTTGTGCTTTTTGGATGTAATCAGATTTATCTAGGATGACCGTCATTCTGCCTTTATCTGCTGGTAGTATGATTATGTTCTTAAGGTCATATTCAACCCAAACTCTGGGTCAGATATGTCGATGACACGTTTGTAATCATTAAAAACACGGAAATAGAAAAAACACACCTGATCATCAACGCCACATTCACAGGAATCCGATTCACGAGAGAAGAAGAAAAGGATAGCCAACTCCCATTCCTAGACGTGATGGTACAGAGAACACCAGACGGAGAATTCACTACAAGGGTATACAGGAAAGCCACACACACAGACCAAGTCCTAAACTATGAAAGTAACCACACAACAAACACAAACAAAGCTGCATCAGGACACTATTCAAAAGGGCCACATAACACTGCAGTACACCAGGACTGCAAAAAGAAGAAGAGGAACACCTATACAAGGTATTCGCCAAAAATGGATACCCGCGCAACTTCATCAACAGATGCCTAAGAGAAAGACCATGGAACGAGGACATATCACAACCAAAAGGACTAGCCACACCACCATACATCAGGAGCATCTCGGAACTGACTGCCAGACTACTGCGACCCCTAGGACTCATACGGCACACAAACCAACAGCCACGCTCAGACAACAACTCACCAGAACGAAGGACCCGAAACCCAACATGAGCAAGACGAATGTAGTGTACAAAATACCATGCAAGGACTGCACTAAACACTATATAGGACAAACAGGAAGACAGCTAACAATCCGCATACATGAACATCAACTAGCCACGAAACGACACGACCAGCTATCCTTAGTAGCCACACACGCAGACAACAAGCAACATGAATTCGACTGGGACAACACTACTATCATAGGGCAAGCCAGACAGAGAACAGCCAGGGAATTCCTAGAGGCATGGCATTCATCCACAAACTCCATCAACAAACACATCGACCTGGACCCAATATACCAACCACTACAGCGGACAGCTGAAACTGACAACCGGAAGTGGCAGGGATAGACCACTATAAACACCGGAGGAAACATCAAAGAAGCGCTTCACAGGAGGCTCCCAAGCACTGATGATGTCGCCTAGCCAGGGGACGAAACGTTTGTAACAAAAACTTCCAGCTCGGCAAACACAACCACAATAATGACTTTGACTTTGTCAAGTTGTCTGTTCACTTCAATTCACAACCCAACTTCTGAGAACTCTTCCATCTGAGACTTCTTCATTTGCAGCTTATTAAACAATTCATTATCGAAACTAATTATCTGATGTGCTCCCTGATTATTTTGCTTTACAGGCAAATAGAATAACCATTGCACTAGCTAATGAGACCGACCAAGTTAGGACTCAGTTTATGACCTTAAACCTTTCTCTAACCTTGAATTTTGGAGTGAGCGATATTCCTGGTGGATTGAAACCTGAGAAAAGACACTTAGTATTTGAGCTTTCAAAATGAAAACCAGAATAGTCTTAAGTTCAATAAATATTAGGGTGGTTATGGTTGGGGATTTTAACTTTCCAAACATAGACTGGGACTGCCATAGTGTTAAAGGTTTAGATAGAGAGGAATTTCTTAAGTACAAGACAATTTTCTGATTCAGTATGTGGATGTACCTACTAGAGAAAGTGCAAAATGGGACCTACTCTTGGGAAAGAAGGCAGGGCAGGTGACTGAGGTGTCAGTGGGGGAGCACTTTGGGGCCAGCAACCATAATTCTATTAGTTTTAAGATATTGACGTAAAGAATAGACCAGATCTAAAAGTTGAAGAATTGGAGAATTGGAGAATTGGAGAAAGGCCAATTTTGACGGTATTAGACAAGAACTTTCAAAACCTGACTGGAGGCAGATGTTCGCAGGTAAAGGGACAGCTGGGAAATGGGAAGCCTTCAGAAATGAGATAACGAGAATCCAGAGAAAGTATATTCCTGTCAGTGTGAACGGGGAGGCTGGTAGGTATAGGGAAGGCTGGATGACGAAAGAAATTCAGGGTTTGGTTAAGAAAAAGAAGGAAGTGTATGTCAGGTAATAGACAGGAAAGATCGAGTGAATCCTTAGGAGTGTATCAATGCAGTAAGAGTATACTTAAGAGGGAAATCAGGAGGGCAAAAAGGGGACATGAGATAGCTTTGGCAAATAGAATTAAGGAGAATCCAAAGGGTTTTTACAAATACATTAAAGACAAAAGGGTAACTAGGGAGAGAATAGGACCCCTCAAGGATCAGCAAGGCTGCCTTGGTGTGGAGTCACAGGAGATGGGGCAGATACTAAAATAGTATTTTGTATCAGTATCTATTGTGAAAAAAGACATGGAAGATATATAATGTAGGGAAATAGTTGGTGACATCTTGAAAAATGTCCCTATTACAGAAGAGGAAGTGCTGGATGTCTTGAAACTCATAAAAGTGGATAAATCCCCAGGACCTGATCACATGTACCCAAGAACTCTGTGGGAAGCTAGAGAAGTGATTGCTGTGCCCCTTGCTGAGATATTTGTATCATTGATAGTCACAGGTGAGGTGCTGGAAGACAGGAGGTTGGCTAATGTGGTGCCACTATTTAAGAAAGGTAATAAGGACAAGCCAGAGAGCTATAGACTAGTGAGTCTCAGGTTGGTGGTGGGCAAGTTGTTGGAGGGAATCCTGAGGGACAGGATGTACATGTATTTGGAAAGGCAAGAACTGATTAGGGATAGTCAACATAGCTTTGTGCGTGGGAAATCATGTCTCAGAAATTTGATTGAGTTTTTGAAGAAGTAACAAAGAGGATTGATGAGGGCAGAGTGGTAGATGTGATCTCTATGGACTTCAGTAAGGCATTCGACAAGGTTCCCCATGGGAGACTGGTGAGTAAGGTTAGATCTCATGGATTACATGGAGAACTAGCCATTTGGATACAGAACTGGCTTAAACGCAGAAGACAGAGAGTGGTGGTGGAGGGTTGTTTTTCAGACTGGAGGCCTGTGACCACTGGAGTGCCACAAGGATTGGTGCTGGGCCCTCTACATTTTGTCATTTACATAAATGATTTGGATGCGAGCATAAGAGGTACAGTTAGTAAGGTTGCAGATGACACCAAAATTGGAGGTATAGTGGACAGCGAAGAGGGTTACCTCAGATTACAACAAGATCTTGGCCAGATGGGCCAATGGGCTGAGAAGTGGCAGAGGGAGTTTAATTCAGATAAATGTGAGGTGCTGCATTTTGGGAAAGCAAATCTTAGCAGGATTTATACACTTAATGGTAAGGTCCTCGGGAGTGTTGCTGAACAAAGAGACCTTGGAGTGCAGGTTCATAGCTCCTTGAAAGTGGAGTCACAGGTAGATAGGGTAGTGAAGAAGGCGTTTGGTATGCTTTCCTTTATTGGTCAGAGTACTGAGTACAGGAGTTGGGAGATCATGTTGCGGCTGTACAGGACAATTGGTTAGGCCACTGTTGGAATACTGCGTGCAATTCTGGTCTCCTTCCTATTGGAAAGATGTTGTGAAACTTGAAAGGGTTCAGAAAAGATTTACAAGGATGTTTCCAGGGTTGGAGGATTTGAGCTACAGGGAGAGACTGACCAGGCTGGGGCTGTTTTCTCTGGACTGTCGGAGGCTGAGGGGAGACCTTATAGAGATTTACAAAATTATGAGGGGCGTGAATAGGATAAATAGACAAAGCCTTTTCCAGGGGTGGCGGAGTCCAGAACTAGAGGGCATAGGTTTAGGGTGAGAGAGAAAAGATATGAAAGAGACCTAAGGGGCAACCTTTTCACACAGAGGGTGGTACGTGTTTGGAATGAGCTGCCAGAGAAAGTGGTGAAGGCTGGTACAATTGCAACATTGAAAAGGCATTTGGATGGGTATATGGGAATAATTTGGAGGGATATGGGTCAGGTGATGGCAGTGGGACTAGATTGGGTTGGGATGTTTCGTCAGCATGGATGAGTTGGACTGAATGGTCTGTTTCTGTGCTGTACATCTCTATGACTCTATGACTCTAAGGACTGTTGGGGAACATAAGGACAAACCCATTTCTAAGCTGCAAAGGGTGAACACAAATGCCAAACAATTTGAAAATAAGAATTGTTTGTTTTCCATTTGTATAGTTTTGGAGTTTCCATGCATTGTTGTTGTCCACTTCCTGGACAAATCTCTCCAACACTTTCACAATTTATCAGAGGAGATTTAACGCTCCATTTGTTGGTTATGTGCTTCAGCCCACAATCTTGTTTTGTCAATCAATACTTTATCTTTAAAGGATAAGGCTAAAGCCAAATGATAAAAGCTCACAAGGGGAGGGATCTATTTTTTTTAAGCAACAGCTTTAACCTGAGTTGAGGGGTTTTTTGCAGCAAATGTTGTCTCTCTGTCCTGTGCTGCCTTTTGTTATGAGGTCGCAAGTCGCTGAGAATGGAAGGTACTTGCCACACTTACTTTCTGAACCTTGCTTCTCCTATTATCTGCTTATTTATGACTAAGCGTCACAAGATTATTTTAGATGGTACTTATTTTAGAGAGCTGTGACGTCAATGCAATTGGAACAGTAGTCCATTCAGCTCTTCAATCATTTTCCACCGTACATGACTGAACTTTACTTGGGCCATCCTTTCCCCTTCAGAGTTTCTAGAATTGCCATACGCAGGGCTGTCTTTGTAACTTAGTCAACAGACGGGAAAAAAAAATGTTTTTTATGTCACCTGCTCTGAATTTAACTGATGACAAAAACTGGTAAAAACTCAGCAGGTCTGCCAGCATCAGTGGACAGAAAGCAGAATTAACGTTTCAGGTGCATTGGATTTGTGTCTGTTTTCCAGCATCTATGGTTCGTTCAGTTTTTTGTTCAACCAGTAACAAGCCTGGGTTGCTAGAGGACCATGTGGCGCCTAAGTCAAGACCCTTGCTGAGAAAGTACAAGATCTCTGTGCTGACTGTGGGTACACTATTCATTTCCAAGCCTCACAAGGTTTTGTTCACAATGTCAGGTTTCGGAAATATTTGCACTTTCAACTGTGTGTTTAATTGTAAATGAAAATGGAATAGAGGATTTAGAGCTTAGCTACTTAGATACAAGGCCCACCCGATGCATATTGCCAAAGAGTTGGGTTTTGAGAAGGGATGAGTCATAACAAATCAGTGTTTCCTTGATATATTTGAACCTCACAGATTAGACAGTCCAAATGAATTGAGGAAAGAGAGCAAAGAGGTAAAATCAGCCAGTTTTGAAGGTAAAGCTGAGAAAATCTGTACTCTATTATTAATTATGCAGAAGGTGACTGGAAGCTTGCTCTTACATAGAAAAGGCCAAGTTCACAAGAATTTATAAAGAGTGGAAGGCTTGGCTGACTTTAGCTTGATTGAGGAATCACCAAGGTAACAGTCAACAGGAAAGTCAAAAGTTAACCAGCTGGAAAATAAAAGAAAGGAAACAGATCTCTGGAGTTGGGGGGAAGGTTTTGGACTGTACTTGGAGAATAAAGCAGCTAGCAAAGGGACAAATTCAATTATAACTGTGGTGTGGGATTGCCAGTTATATTAGAGGAGATCATTTCTACAGCTTCAAGAATAGGTTTCCTACGAAAGTGATTTTAGTCAATGTTGCTTTTAGTTTGTTTATTAGAGTAAAAGTCTTAAACTTGGAAATCTTACTGTGTCAGTCAGTGGAATTAATATATCTTTTTGAAACATTATGGATCCCTGTGGAGATCATAACACTTTCTTTAGTTCTTTAATCTTTAATACTCTAAGCTAATAAAAAAAAGTTTGATTAAAAATTGAATTGAAACCTCAACATCTTTTTGGGAGATACATTTCCGAATTTCTCCTCCCTTTTGAATGAAGACGTGCTTCCTGAAATCACCCAAAAAGAGTGGGGCCATCATTTCAAAGTTCTGGCCTTCTGATCAGAGCAAGTAGTTTCTCTCTATCTATTCTAGCAATTTTTTTTAAAAAAGACCCTCAACCGTCAACTTTCTTTCCTTAGGAGAGTGGAGTGTGAGGTAAAGATATGGTGGTAATTACAAATGGACTACTCAGCAAAATGTATTGACGATCTTTTGCTCAGTGGTTAACACTGCTGCCTCACAGCACCAGGGACCCAGGTTCGATTCCAGCCTCAGGTGACTGTCTGCGTGGAGCTTGTACATTCCCCCCATGTCTGTGTGGGTTTCCTCCGGGCGCTCTGGTTTCCTCCCACAGTCCAAAGATGTGCAGGTCAGGTGAATTGGCCATGCTAAATTGCCAATAGTGTTCAGGAATGTGTAGGTTAGGGGAATGGGTCTGGTTTGGAGGGCCAGTGTGGACTTGTTGGGCCAAATGGCCTGTTTCTGTGCTGTAGGGATTCTATGATCTGCCTTCAAATCTCCTCCTGGGCAGCTGGTAGAATCAGAGTTCATTTTTTTTTAGGATTGCTAAAATTTAACGTTAATCTCCGTGATGGTGACCTTGAAATTATCACTGATTGTTGTAAAAACTCATCTGCTTCACAAAGGTTCTTTAAGGAAGGAAATCTGCCATCCTTACCAGGTCTGGCCAACATGCGACCCCAGATCCACAGTGACATGGTTGATTTGACTCCCAAAAGGGGTGTGGAAGGAGCAATTAGGGATGGACAGATTTCCACTGGAGTTGAGAAGGCTGACTTTATTGACATTTCTACGATCCAGAACACTCTTGACAAGCTGCCAGGGCAAGGCTGTTTCCTGTTGTGGGTCAATCCAGAATTATGGGCCACCATTTCAAAATTAGTGGCCACCCTGTCTGGACAGAGATTAGGAGGATTTCTTTGTGTGTTCTCTCCAAGAGGTTGTATGACTTTGGAACTCTGCCTCAGATGGTGTTGGAGGCATGGTCAGTGCCTATTTCGATGATCACATTAGGCAGGAAATCAAAGGTTGGGGGAGACAGGAGTTTGAAGCAATAAGAAAACAGCTACAATCTTATTGAATGGCAAAGCAGGCTTGAAGGGTTGAATGCTCTTACTTCATATTAGCCACAGAGGAAGTGGAATGAAAGATCATTCGAAATAAAAGTGGGTAATGGCACTTGGTGAGGCCACTATTGGAAATACTGTGTTCAGTTTTGGTCTCCTTCCTATAGGAAAGACGTTGTGAAACTTGAAAGGGTTCAGAAAAGATTTACAAGGATGTTGCCAGGGTTGGAGGGTTTGAGCTATAGGGAGAATGTGAATAGCCCAGGGCTGTTTTCCCTGGAGCGTCGGAGGCTGCGGGGTGACCTTATAGAGGTTTACAAAATTATGAGGAGCATGGATAGGGTAAATTGACAAGGTCTTTATCCCAGTGCAGGGGACTCCAAAACTAGAGAGCATAGGTTTAAGGTGAGGGAGAAAGATATAAAAGGGATCTGAGGGGTAATGTTTTCATGCAGAGGGTGGTTCGTGTATGGAATGAGCTGCCAGAGGAAATGGTGGAAGTTGGTATGGTTACATTTAAGAGTCATCTGGATGGGTATACGAATAGGAAGAGTTTAGAGGGATATGGGCCAAATGCTGGCAAATGGGACTAGATTAATTTAGGATATCTGGTCAGCATGGAGCGGAGGGTCTGTTTCTATGCTGTACAAATCTACGGTCTCCAGGGAGTAGAGATTGAGTACAATGGAGAGCTCAGATATAGGGGTGATAACCTCATAATAAGATGTCAGTCATTTCAGACTGAGATATGAGAAATTCCTTCAATTTCGAGTTGTTAAATTCTTAACCTTTGAGGGTCATGGCTGCTCAATCATGAGTATATTGTTATTAATAGAGTCTTGGGTACCAAGGGAAGCAAAGGATCTGGTGATGGAATCGAAATGCAGTGTTGATGTACATATTAAACTATTTTATTGGTAGTTGGAGAAGACCCAAGGGATCATAATACCTCTTGTCTTCAAGTTCTCATGTTCCTATGTATTCAAAGCTCCTGAAATCAAAACTAATATTCCATTAGCTTTTCAATTACTTTTGTAAGTGTTCTCTAGTCTTCAGTATTGCTGTACAAATCTACTAAATCGATCTGCTCTTCCACAATTCCTAATTTCTCATTATTTAGGAAATATTCCATTTTACTTTTCATAGATCTACAATGGATAATCTCATCCTTCACTCCATCGACCCTGAATCTGTCACAGACTTGTTCACTCCTTTATAACCAGCAGTGTCCCTTTACAATGGGGCTGGGGAGGGGGTGTCTGGTTAGCTCAGTAGTCTGGACGGCTGGTTTGTGATGCTAAAAGCGTGGATTCCATTCTTGAGCCAACTGAGATTGCCGTGAAGGTCCTGCCCCTCACCTGAGGCGTGGTGATTCTCAGGTTAAACCACTATTAACTGCCTTCTCTCTCTTTCTCTCTAATGAGAGAGTGGAACTATAGCGGTGTGATGGCTCAGTGGTTACACCTCTGCCTCAAAGTGCCAGGGACCTGGGTTTGATCCTAGCCTCAGGTGACTGTGTGGAGTTTGCACATTCTCCTTGTGTCTGTGTGGGTTTGCCCAGTTTCCTCACACAACCCAAAGATGTACAAGTCAGGTGGATTGGTCATAGGAAATGCAGGAATGGAGTGTACGTGAGTTGAATGCCATTCATAGGGTTAGTGTGGACTCGATAGGGTGCTTCCACACTGGAGGGTTTCAATATAGCAACTTTATTTTTACTATTCCTTACAATTTTCTCATCTCTGTATAGTATTGACCAAATTTACTGACTTCAGAAGGCTTGGATTTGAGCTTTTTTGGTTATCGATACGTTAAAAAGAGTTGACAATCTAATTTTCCTGGAATACTCCACACTTGTCTAACACTCAAGAAGCTCAGTGCAATCCAGAACAAAGCTGCCCATTTGATCAGCACCACATCCACCAACTTTCGCATTCACTCTCTCCACCACTGGTGTTCAGTAGCAACAATGTCCAGGATGCACTGCAGCAACTCACCAAGGCTTCTCTACCATCTTGAAGGAAAGGCGCTGCAGGTACATGGGAACACCACCACCCGCACCATCCAGACTTGGAAATATATCACTGTTTCTTCAGTGTCACTGGGTGAAAACCCTGATATTTCCTCCCTCATGGTAATCTGGGTGGCCTACAACCCCCAGGAGTGCTGGAAGTCAAGAGGATAGCTCGCCACCACCTTCTCTATGGCAGCTACGGCTGGATAATATGTGCTGGACGAGACAGCAATGCCCATGAATTCACAGATAAAAAGTCCAAGTCCAGCACTCAACAAAAAACTAGATTTTCATCACCAGAGCTCATTAATGCCTTCAGAAACATCTAATACCACCACAACAAAAGAAACTATACCTCAATTTACTTCAGTTTCCTTTCACCTTGTAATACAACCGATAAATAATGGGCAGATTAAGCCTTCAAAAAGCTCGCGCGAAACTTGTCTTCGACTGTAATGGTGCCTTTCATCTGTAATAAGCCAAGCCATTTCAAACAGCTTGCAAGTTTCATGAAAATGCCACAAGTTTGTGAATGTGATCTAAAGCATCAATAAAAATCCCGAGATCTAAAAACAATTAAAAGTGATTTAATATATTCAGTTAGCTTGTGATAGAGACTGGAATTTCAATTTTCCAAACCTGGCTTTTGGAGCTGTGACTGTGTTTATTTTTTCTCAAAGCTGCCTCTCATTCTATCTTTTGAATGCCTCATAAACAGGTCTTTTAATTCCCCTCACTGTTCATGTTTGTTTCTGGCCAGGGTTACCTCTGTCAAGCATCTGAATTACAATTGGACTACTGCCTAAATGGAAGCTACTCAGATCGATTTTTTCAGGGCTGCCAGGGATCATGTCCCAGCAAGTAAAAAAGTAGGCAATGACTCTGCCTCCACTCCCTCATTTGATGCTCAAAGGAACTTCAGAGGTCAGGACAAGAGCTCCACAGATGGATGCAAATCTAATGGCAGCCCAACAGTGCCACCAAGAGTGCTGGACACTGGTGGAATTGTACATATTGCCAGTGAACGCCTTCACAAGTGCTCGATGGAGGGATACAAGGAGCTAATCAGGAGCCCCTTCTTTGACATGGGACCTTTGGGAACAAGTATGCAGATGCCCGTTTAGAGTATGGGAAAGTCAAGAAAGGAGGGGGTTTCAGAACTTGGGGAAGAAGCATCCAATTGTCCCAGTGAACCCACAAAGTGGACATGTCTTTCCATCAATAACACTAGGCATAGATCCATCCCCCAATAACTTACAGTGTAGTGGAAAGAGACGTCAAGTGACCATTTAATGATGAAAGGGTAAGTGAGGTATCCAAATGTCTGCCTGTGTGCAGTTTGCATGTTCTCCCCGTGTCTGCATGAGTTTCCATTGGGGGCTCTGGTTTCCGCCCACAGTCCAAAGATGTGCAGATTAGGTGGATTAGCCATGCTAAATTGCCCATAGTGTCCAGGGATGTGCAGGCTGGGTAGGTTAGCCATAGGGATAGTGTGGGGTTACAGGGATAACGTATGGGGTTGGGTCTGGGAACGCTCTTCAGAGGGCTGGTGTGGACTTGATGAGCTGAATGGCCTACTTCCAGATTGTAGGGATTCTATGTTATCTCCCAACCATCCAGCACTCCAGACGAGGTGGGTTTGTGTTCAGAAAGTGTAGGCACTTGCAATGGGAGCATTACATTTAATATTATTTCAATCTGTCCATGGCCATCAAACTGTCAACTCACTCCCAGGACTGAATGGAACATCATCCTGAAGTGACATTCCTGTAGAATTCCTGCAATGTGGGAAGAGGCTGTTCAGCTCATCGGGTCCACACCAACCCTGCGAGGACCATCCCACCCCATCCCTCACCATCTATGTAATCCTGCATTTACCATGGCCAATCCACCTGGCGTATTTATCCCTGGACACTATGGGCAATTTAGCATGGCTAATCCATCTAACCTGCACATCTTCGGACTGTGGGGTAAAGCAGACCACCCAGAGGGAACCCACACAGACAGCTAAGGGAGGCTGGAATTGAACCTGCGTCCCTGGTGCTGTGAGGCAGCAGCACAAGCCAGTGTGTTACCTTGCCATCCCCGATGTTCTGCTGGAGATGTTCACCATCTTTGAGTAAAGTTAAATATGGCAGGAAACATCTTTAAAATGACAGCACAAGAAAAGTAGACCGAGAGAGCTACAAA
Organism: Chiloscyllium plagiosum; assembly: GCF_037043375.1. Classification (NCBI taxonomy): domain Eukaryota; kingdom Metazoa; phylum Chordata; class Chondrichthyes; order Orectolobiformes; family Hemiscylliidae; genus Chiloscyllium; species Chiloscyllium plagiosum. The sequence continues at coordinate 69,182,636 of NW_028270157.1, forward strand.
GAGGGCATTTACAGCTCACGTTGGTCATTGTCGCTATACCAACCACAAAGCATGGCACGAATGTGGAGAAATGTCTTGATCCAGAGCATGGAGTTTCCTGTCACAGAAAGCAATTGAGGATAAAGTGAATATTTTCAGGAAGGTACTAAATATAGTTATTGTGGCTAAAGGGATCAAAAGGTATGGGAAGAAAGCAGAACAGGGTACTGGTTTGGATAATCAGCATGATCATATTTTATGGGGGAAGCAAAGGGCCAAACAGCCTACTCCTGCTGCTATATTGTATGTTTCTATGGCTACAGTGGGAAAGACAAAGGCCATAGAGATATTTTATATCAAGGTTACAACACCAGGAACATTGTGAATTAGAACTGAGCTAACAAAAGGGACAATTTAAAAGCTAAAGCGGGCAGAACTATAATAGAAGAAAATAATTTTTAAAAGTGTAAAAGAATTCACTCTGTAATAAAAGCAGGAGATCCATAACTTAAACCAGTTCAAGTGCCAAGGATTTAAGGCTGCAGGCACAAAGTTTTATTGGGAAAGTGGTGAAAAATATGATTCATTCTGTATTTAGGTGTTAAAGGAGAACACATCCACTTTTACTGCAAAAAGCAGAGAAACATACAGCAGTATGTGTATGTGTGTGTGTATAAATACACATATAAAATATTACTGTTTAACCAAATTAAAAGCTTTAAAAAGGATATAAAATAACACTGTTATCACACTGTTATCAAGCAGAGTTTAACATTTTTAAGACAAGGAAAATAAGATAATGTTGTTTCCAGAAGTAAAAGGTATTGTGGGAAAAAGATTACAGCAGCATTAGGTACTGCAGAGTGTAAAAGGTTTTGAGTAAGGAAGAGTAAGTAATCACATTAGGATGACATTACAAGAGAAATAATAGTACCAGTGAGATTTAACATCAAGAGGACCAGGTAAAACAGAGGATTGAACCTTTTAGAGGAAAGAGCTCTAAAGATATGAGTTTGCTTCAAAACCTAAATCATAAGCTGAACAAGTAATGATGTGCTAGCATTCAACAGGAGCTACAGCTTATGACAATGTATTAAAATGTACAGGCTTGCAGCGATACTTTGGAAGGAATTGTATGAGGCTTTGACAGTTATTTCAATCTGCAAAGAAACAGAATTATTGAAAGAGTAGGATTCAACAGGGTCAAGCCTCTCTGGAATAGCAAATCAAGCCCCACTCTTCCCAGAGCCATCACAAAAGTTAAAGATTTTCTCAAACTGTACAAAATGTCCATATCTTTTTTGATCCAGTTTAACAGTAAATGCAGACATGTCAAATGCATACATATGTAATTCTACACATTAAAATTCTAGCCCCTGTCTAAAACACCCCAATACATACAACAGATACCAAAAGGTATTGGTGTGATGGACAGAGAGAGAAACTAAGAAAGCAGCTCAGTGGTCTGAATTCACAGGGTTCTCTGAGATGATTAGTTTGTTTGCCAAGATGTGCAGCTCTTCTCAAGGTTCTTTCTATGTCTTGTGGCTAACACAGGCAATGGGCACATTAAATGCAGTTACTGGTTAAAAGCTATAGCTTACAGCAATAGGTCAGGGAAAACTATCTGACGTTCTTCTGACTCTAGATATTTTATCTTCCATTCCATCTATCCAAAGGCTTCTCCCGTAACATTTATACCCATAGGTTTGCAGCTGTTGTCAGGTTAACAGCCTTTGCCTTGCAGAACCAGTCACAACTCCAATATGGGCGTGCCAGTGTCGGAATGGGATGGACAAGACCTGACGAAGGAGCAGCACTCTGAAAGCTTGTGATTTCAAATAAACCTGTTGGACTATCAGCTGGTGTCATATGACTTCTGACCTAGTCACAACTCCACAAGCCAATCAACTGCTTTCTGCCAGGTGAATCTTACTTTGTAGACAGCACCTGGGGTTCTGACTCAACTGTAAACAGTAGCTCCTATTGGTTGAAAAAAAAAGCAGCAGTGTAAGCACAACATACAATAACTCACTTTTAAAAAGTGCAGTGACTCCTTCCGCCATCTTTGACTTTAAAACAGTCCACAACCAAAAGCACAGAAACAGAAACAAAGTTTTCACAAAGAATTCAGCATGTAAGGGAAGTTTGTAAAAACATAATTCATGATCTGTACAGATTAGCAGAGATCTGTGATGATAGAACTTTGAAAGCAGAATCCATAAGAGACAGAATTGTTTTTAGGATTTTTTGAAAGAAGGTTTGACATTGGAGGTCATGTTGTGCTGGATAGTCAAAATAATGAAGAATCACAGAGATGTCTTCAGAGGATGAGGGCAACCTCATCACAGGAAATCAACAAAACCTATAGTTTTATCAGATCTAAATATTTTAAAGGCACACATGACAAACCTGCACAAAAAAATGTAAATAGCAGATACTAAGAGTCTGTGCCTGCGCTGAGGAACAAAGAAAGATGCACAAGCGCTAGCAGATTTCAGCTATGCCGAAATAAACGCTGGCTATGTGACATGACAAATCATTTCTAGAAGATGTGCAGAATTTGGATGGAGTTTCACAGCAGCTAAAACTAGTATGCCTACTTTTACAAAGTAGTTGAATCACCAGTATTAAATGAGATATCCAATGTATTTGTCAGGAAAATTGCTGATCAAAACAACTCAAGTTTGGCAGAAGCAGTTTACATCAATGCATAGCTCATTATTTTTTAAGCTTGATACAGGGGCAAGTGTCACTGTGTTATCATATTGTATACTATGGCTGAAACATAGAAACATAGAAATAGGTGCAGCAGTAGGCCATTCTGCCCTTCAAGCCTGCACCACCATTCAATATGATCACAGCTGGTCAAGCAATCTCAGTATCCCACTCACATTTTCTCTCCATACCCCTTGATCTCTTTAGCTGTAAAGGACTACATCCAGCTTCCTCTTAATGTATCTAATGAGCTGGCCCCAGTAGCTTTCTGTGGGAGGGAATTCTACAGATTCAGAGCTCTCTGAGTAAAGAAACATTTCCTCATCTCGGTTCTGAATGGTTTTTATCCCTCATTCTTAAACTGTGATCCTTAGTTCTGGACTTGCCCAACATCAAGAACATTCTCCCCACATCTAGCCTGTCAGGTCCAGTTGGGATTTTATATATTTATGTGAGATCCCAATCCTTGTTCTTCTAAATTCCAGCGAGTACAAGCCCAGTTAATCTATTCTTTCTCAATCAAGAAAGGGAAGTTACAGACTGAGGTGTTAAAAGTACACGATCCAAATGGCATGATTCTCAGGATTAAAGGGAACTGCAAATAATTCTGCAGTAGAGCATAAGAGAATTGAGAATTTATATGTGTTTCATAATCAACACTTCTCACATTTGAGAATTTGTGAATGCCTGTCCTCAGCATCTTTCAGGTAGCTAAAGGTGTTGAACTTGTTTCAACAAATAGTGAACAGATCAACAGAAACCCAGTTTTGCCAAATCTATTCAGAGAGAAGCCATTCAGAGAATAACTGTTGGCGTTCAACAAGTCAAAGGGACAACTGGTAGATGATTTAACTGACCATCCCAGGCGTGATATAAAGAAATTATTGAGATTACCCACATTGGCATGAGAAAATTGTGTTGTACTGTTCAACATTAAGGAAACCTCTGAGTATGCAAGACATGTGGAAGCAGTTTCCATTTGTATCATTGTCTTCAGAATATAGAATGAGCAAAGTTTATGAGTCTAAGCAAAAACTGGCCACAGAATGAGCAGTGCATTCCACTCGAGATCATGGGGGATTCAGATTAAACTGTTCAATCAGATTCAAATTTGATGTCAGATGTTGAAATCAAATAAGATCAAGGGGAACATTTCAATTATCATTGCAGTAATAATACTGAGTAAGCAATAACCTGGCAGTATCATGGCTAAGAACGGGAAAATACCTGGTACGCCTGTATAACATTCACAAAGATGTATCAATGTGAATAAAGATTTGCTTGAACAAAATGAGATGAGCTGCATACAACTACATGGCAGCGAGATCAATGCCTACAGATTCAGGATACTGTCAAAACGAAGAAATTACCTTGCTCAAAATAAAAGAAAGCACTTGATTCCATCAAGTAGCTTCTTCTATGATGGAAGTTCATGAGATGAAATGTCCTTCATATAATATTATGCGGCAAGTACCTAATTCAATAGGGAATGGTTCCTCTGAAAAGGACTCATGCGACTCAGCCAACATTGTCTATCTCATACGTTGCAGGCAGGGATGCCCGGAGGCATGGTACATTGGGGAAACCGAGCAAAAGCTACGACAACGGATGAATGGGCACTGCACAACAATCAACAGACAGGAGGGTTCCCTCCCAGTTGGGGAACACTTCAGTGGTCCAGGACATTGGACCGCGGACCTTCGGGTGACCATCCTCCAGGGCGGACTTCGGGACAGGCAGCAGAGAAAAGTGGCCGAGCAGACGCTGATAGCTAAGTTCAGTACCCATAAGGAGGGCCTCAACCGGGACCTTGGGTTCATGTCACACTGCAGGTGACCCCATTGCACTACACACACACATTCACACAGACACACGTATACACAGACACTCACACACAGTCCTACAGACACACATACTCCCACACTCACATATTCATCCTCTCACAGACTTTACACTCACACACACACACATATACACTCTCTCACAGACACTCACAACCCCCCACACCAGATACACACACACACTCCTACAAATACACACACTCCCACACTCACACATGCATCCTCTCACAGACTTAGACACTCTACACTCACACACATATACACTCTCTCTCACACTCACACACCCCCACCCCAAACAGACAGACAGACAGAAACACACACACACACGCAAAAACCCACATGCATACATGCACATATATGTTTGTGGGGTGAATTTGTACTTGCAGAGTTACACTGTACTTTGCTCAAAAACTGCATGAATCCATGTAAGACTCTGTTAACTCACATTTTAGATTAGATTCAGTCTAAACATTATGGCACAGGCAGGGAACACATGGGCTAACACCTTCAACATCTTAACACCTTATCTGGCTGACACCAATTGTTACAGTTAACTTGAGAATGTAACTTTTTTAAGAAAACGTTTTGTGATTTACACATGAAATAAGTGAAACTATCATGGTCATTCTAATAGATGAGAGACTCAACAAACAATCAAGGTATTTTTCACTGTATGATTTCAGTTACATCACACTGTAAACTTTTGCTATAAATTCTGTGTCTTACAATTGTGTACTC